>NC_141162.1:18822132-19469882 GCF_053477565.2 Lygodium microphyllum
CAACTCATATAAAATATAAAATATAATCAATTTTTTCTCTATAATTAAACACTTAAGAAAAGTGACATTTTGCTAATTTTTATTAACTGAATAACTTTAGGAACATTTTCTTTATTTTTTTATTGAACAAAATAACACTCTTCAAAATATGACATAAAATAAACTATCAATAATATTATACAATCAGATCCTTCAATAAGTATTCAATATTTTAATCATAGATTTTGATGTTTTATAAAGCTAAATTTAAAAATTAAAATAATAGTTAAACAACTATAGAACTTTCTTTTGTAACATAATTTCAAAATAGAGGCAATCAACATAATCACAGATTATTATGGATTTGAAAAGCACTAATATATGATGTAAAAAATGATAAACCTATATATAACTTTGTTGATGAAAACATTAGTTGCAATGAAAAGTTACCAAATTTTGATATTCAATTAATACGAACTCACAAACATAGAACTTGTAACTCCAAAAAGGGGTATTTGTATAGATTTAAGCTTCTAAGTTTACATATGGAGAATTAAACTACAATATTGAAAAAGCTTTTGATTTCAACAAAATCTATAATACATCCCTACATATTAAGTACCAAAAATTTATACAAAAGTTAAAAACATAATGCACAAATATTGAAATGAGTTTTCAACTATAGTTAGAACTTATAGAATGTGATAAAAAGAACCACACACTAGTAATTAGAGCTTCTGATGCCAGGAGGCATATTCCACGGTGGATTCCGTGCCACGGTGGATTCCGTGAGGTTTTATGGTGGATTCCGTAAACTTAGATGACCGGGGCTCATACACAAAGTGGATTCTTTGTGCGAGAAGTTGATGGGGACGCCTGTCCTTTTTGGGCGTTTCATTAATTTAGTGTGTACATGGGTGATTCCATAGCGGGTGATTCCGCAAAATACATATTAAATTAATAAACGTTTATGAGTTTAGAGTGCCCACTCGTAATAAATTAAGGTTAGGATTTATTTCTAACCAGTTGATTTATTTATGTAGCTGAAGACTGCTAGGTATTCACTTTTGTCGGTTTAATTGTATTATTTTACTAACGATTGTGAAAGCTTCAGTTGATGTGTAGAGATAGCAACAGTGGCGGAGGAAAGCATTGGAGTCTAATGAGTATTCGACCTATGGATTATATTTTGATAGGCGCCACGCCTATATTTTGTCATGTCTATTGAGACATCGATTATTTATTATTATTTTGTATGCGCCTATGCGCACGGATATGTTATTTCTATTTGGACATTGAAGATTGGGCGTGCCAGACTCTATGGGCACCGTCCATTAGCTTTATTTCCTATTTTTGTAAAAGGCAAACTCAAAAGCTAAAAGCTTGTCATATTTTTGTAAATTGGGCTATTATTGAGCATGAAGATGGAAATATACATAAAATACATGCTTTGTGAAGCGCTCACACAAGGCATGGGGGGAGATTGAACCCAATTGGTCTCTTGCTCTTGTCGTTCATGCTTTTTACATTGTTTTTTGTGCAAAAAGGTAGAGTTCATTGTTCTTGGGGACCTTCCGGGATTCAGTACGTGAGCATACTGCGACCGATCTGCGCACCAGTGGTATCAGAGCGGAGTTGAGATCAAGAGCTTCCAATCGCTACCCATCTCGTGCGAAGGCGGAGCTCCTGGAATGATCGGGCTCTACGATCAATCTCGTCGTGAACCGTCGATACAAGCAGACTGCTGGCGATCAAGAACCCCTGTTTCTACTCTTAGATCGCGAAGGACCAGGCTGTACAGGCGAAGGACCACTCCATCATCTCCATAAACAAGTCGTGAAAATACAATAAGAAGCTCCATATCTATCTTCTTCAAAAGCTTAGTCATATAGCTTAAAAGCTTAAGGGAAGTCTCATAAGCTTCAAAATCTCCCATCGAGGTCTAAGAGGGGGTCCGAAATTTGCGCGATGTGACAAAAACGGCTGCCCCTTCCTTCAAGAACTGCGCCGTTTTTCCACGATTACCCCCCCTCCATAAGCTTAAGCTATTAAGCTTAAATCATTAAGGTTAATCAAGTCCCACAAGGCAAGCAAATCACAAACTCCGGGTCTTGCACTCCAGAAATCAAGTCCTGCAAGTCGACTGTGATCAAGTTGCAAGTCGACTGTGATCAAGTCCTGCAAGTTCACTAAGTCGGCTAAGTCTACAACTCTACAAGTCGGCTAAGTCTGCAACTCTGCAAGTCAGACTAGTCAACTGGAGTCAGAACTGACTAGTGCTCAAAACTCCTAGAAGGGTTGTTCCTGCGCAGAAACTCCGAACTGCAAAGTTGTTCGTGGCAAAGTATTCTACCCATACGCAGGTTCGCTGAAGTATTTTTAGCATACGAAGAAGGAAATATCGCAGATTTTCTGAAAATTTGAGAAAGAAATACCAAAAAACACATAGCCTTGTAACCCCGAATTTGAGCTACGCTCATCCCGCTAACCTGATTTTGAGTGAGAAAGGTCTTTTGAGTTTTACAGGATGACGGAACCACATATGGATGATCCTATGGCTGAAGACGACCTACCTAAGCCTACCACGGAACAAAAGCTGGATCTAATCATGATGCAATTGGAAGAAGAACGAAGGGCTAGGCAAGCATTGCAAGCGCAATTGACAAAATTACAAAGAGCGTCTACTAACAAAGAAGAACCTCAAGCTAAAGATTTAATTCGACGTACCATCGACGCCACTCTTGAAGCTCAAACCATTCGCAAGGAATCAAAGATAAGTAAACGAAGTTTCAAATTCCGCACTTTCAATGGCATACAAGAAGGAAAGACTGTTTTATCATTCATTAGCCAGTTTGATGACTATTTCCATGAGGAAACCTATCCAGAAAAAGATAAAATCAAGTGTGTTACTAATCATTTGGTAGACAGAGCATCACTTTGGTGGACTGTAGTACGCAAGAGCATAGAATGTCCTGCTACTTGGGAAGATTTCAAGAAGAAGTTCATGCAGAATTTCCTTCCACCGTAATTTCATGAGAAGGCTATCAAGCAATGGGATCTACTTCAACAACGGGATCGTGAGCCTATACCACAGTATACAAAGCGTTTTTGGAATGCACTCCTACAGCTACGGATGCTTGAAGACGTACCAGAGACGACACATAAGCCGAAGTATATGTCTGGACTTCTTGGACGTTACTACGCTGAAGTGAACATGTTCAAGCCTGCTACCCTTGAAGACGCCATCTCACTAGCTCACGACACTGAAGATAAGTTACGCGGTAGAGACAGACGACCACAGCAATTCCAAGCCAATGGTAATTATGGATCTAAACAATTCAATTCCAATTTTAGAAGGTTTAATCCAGGTCGTTTCTCTCCACCATCTTTTCGCAAGAATTGGGCTAAACCACCTGCATTACCATCCAATGTCAATCCAAATCCTAAGCCTATTCCACAAGCAAATCCAAATGTACCTAGACTTCCAGCCATTTCAAATAATGTAACCAAAGCCAAGCCAATAGTATGCTATAAATGTCACCAGCCTGGACATCTCGCAGCAAATTGTCATTCAAAGAAGCCACCAGCTCATATCAACTATCTTGGAGCCATGGACGAAGACAAACATGAGGATATGCCTGATTTCACTGAAGATGAGGACGACACTACTACTACTTCTGACACTTTACCAGGTATGCCTACACCACATTCATTATTGACTATGAAATGTTTGGTGCATGGAAAGGAAAAGACTATCTTGCATGATGACGGTAGTACTCATGATTTTATTTCAGGAAAATTGGTAAAGGAATTGAAATTACAGACTGTACCTATGCATTATCACATAAAAGCTGCATTTTTAGGCACTAGGTATAATGGTACACAGGAAGTGCAAGATTTAGAGATTCAAATTGGTTCATACACTGAAAGAGGAAATTTCTTAGTTGTTCCATTACAGTCGAGTGACATTATTTTAGGAATGCCTTGGCGACACCAGCATAACCCAGATATAGATTATTCCACACACACAATGAATATTAATTTTCAAGGAAGATCTATTACATTATATGGTATGCATGCATCTAATGTTTTTCCACTGCTTTCGCATACTCAAGCAAAACGTGCATTACGCAAGAGTACTAAATCATATCTCATTTGGGTGAATGAATTGCAAGCAAAGAAAAATCATATGCACCCTAGGCATAAGGAATTTCTTGTATATTTTAAGGACTGTTTTGCAGAAGACCTACCACCAAGTTTACCTCCTTCATGTCCAGAAGACCATAAGATTGATTTGATCCCTGGCACACAACCACCTTGCAAAGCACCATATAGGCACAACCAGATAGAGCAAAAAGAAATCCAAAGTCAAGTTGAAGAATTACTAAATAGAGGTTTAATTCGACCTAGCAGTTCTCCATTCGGTGCACCTGTACTTTTAGTCAAGAAAAAGAATAATACCTATCGTATGTGTATTGACTACCGAGCTTTAAATAAGATCACTGTAAAGAATAGGTATCCTATTCCTAGAGTTGATGGACCTTA
This sequence comes from Lygodium microphyllum, assembly GCF_053477565.2. Lineage (NCBI taxonomy): Eukaryota > Viridiplantae > Streptophyta > Polypodiopsida > Schizaeales > Lygodiaceae > Lygodium > Lygodium microphyllum. The sequence continues at coordinate 18,826,657 of NC_141162.1, forward strand.
TGGACAAACTGCAAGGATCTTCTATATTTAGTAAAATTGACCTTAAGTCTAGATATCATCAGGTGAGGTTAGATAAATCTGACATATTTAAGACTGCATTCAGAACCCAGTTTGGTCATTACGAATTCTTAGTCATGCCATTCGGATTGACTAATGCACCTGCCACCTTTAGTAGAATGATGAACCGTATCTTTTTGAAATATCAATACTGTGTGATTGTTTTCTTTGATGATATTTTGGTGTTTAGTCAAAATGAGAAAGAGCATTATGAGCATTTGTCATTAGTTTTTCAATTATTGAAAGAAAATCAACAGTTTGCAAATCCTGAAAATAGTGAATTCTTTAAGACAGAAATTGAGTATTTAGGTCATATTGTATCATCTGAAGGAATTAAAGTTGATCCTAAGAAAATTGATGCAATATTGAATTGGCATGTTCCTAAAAACATGCATGAGTTACGCTCATTCCTTGGTCTTGCTAGTTTCTATAGGAAATTTGTACGTAATTTTTCATTACTTGCTTTACCATTAACAAAACTTCTCAAGAAAGGAATTGTTTATCAATGGACTGAAACTCAACAGAAATCCTTTGACTTACTGAAACATGCATTAACCAATGCCCCTGTTCTACAATTGCTTGACTTTAATAGACCATTATTTCTAGTTGTAACTGATGCTAGCGGATCAGGAATAGGAGCCGTACTAATGCAAGACAATCATCCAATAGCATATTCTAGTTCTAAGCTGAAACCCTCTGAGCTGAAATATTCCACCTATGACAAAGAACTATTAGCAGTTGTACAAGCATTAAGACAGTGGAAACACTACTTAATGGGTTCAGAATTCATGATAAAGACCGACCAGCAAAGTATTAGACATTTACTTAGTCAACCCCAAATCTCTGACCGTCATATCAAATGGGCTTCCTTTATTCAAAGTTTTCATCCTATCATTCAATACCAACCTGGAAAAGAAAATATAGTTGCTGATGCATTGAGTAGAAGACCTGCAATTCATAATATTTCTGTCATATCTTTTGATTCTTTGATTGCTATGAAAGATACATATCACCAGGATATTACTTTTCATTCTGATTGGAATAAATTAGTTCAAAATAATTTCATTCCTGTTGATTCATTGTCATATAATGATGGATTTATGTTTTATGAAAAGAGACTGTGTGTTACTATTCCATTCCGATCTTTTGTTTTGAATGAAATTCATTGTCCCCCGTATCAAGGTCATAGAGGTATCATATCTACATTACGTATGTTAACTGAAGATTTTTATTGGCCGCATATGGATGCAGATGTATCTAATTTCGTTTCTGAATGTTTGATTTGTCAAAGAGTTAAAAGACATCATGGTAAACAGTATGGATTACTCATGCCTTTGTCTATTCCATCTAAACCTTGGGAACAAATTTCTATGGATTTCATTACTGGTTTACCAAATACTAAATCTAACCATTATATGATTTGGACAGTTGTAGATAGATTTAGTAAGCAAGCATATTTCATTCCATGTAAGAAAACTTTAACAGCATCACAGGCAGCACAATTGTTTTTGAAAACTGTTTTTACTAACCATGGATTGGCCAAAGTTATCATTTCAAATCGTGATTCTAGATTTTGTAACAATTTTTGGATTACCCTATTTGCTAATCTAGGCACAAAGATTGATTTCTCATCTACATTTCATCCAGAAACAAATGGACAAACAGAAGCCACAAATAGCACCATTCTAGATCTTTTACGTGCATATACTATCTCTAAACCTCAGACATGGGACACTCATTTGCATTTATTATAGTTTGCATATAACAATACACCGCACACATCTACAAAGAAAGCACCGTTTGAAGTCATTTATGGATATAGATTGTCTACACCTGTTGCATCTTTGTCTAATAGAATTCAGAGTGCTGATGATATTGCTAGTATGCATAATAGTATTTTTGATGAGGTTAAGGATATGATTGCTAAAGCCCAGCAATCATATACCAAACAAGCCAACAAGAAAAGACAAGCCATGAATTTCAAAGTTGATGATTATGTTTGGCTGAGAATAGAAAAACGTAGACTGCAAAGTGTAGATAGACATCCAGTTGTCAAATTAGCTCCTAGATTCTATGGACCATTTAGAATCATTCATAAAATTAATGATAATGCATTCAAGTTAGAATTACCATCTCATTGGAAAATTCACAATATATTTCACATTAGCTTATTGAGACCATTTAGAGGCCAATTACCTGTCCACCCTGTTTATGAAAACCCACCTTTATTAGAGGAAAAAACTGAAATACTTGAACCAGAAGCTATCATAGACACTGACTTTATGACCACTAGAACTGGCCGAAGGTATTCTAGATATCTAGTAAAATTTAAGAACCATCCTGTTGAGGAAGCACAATGGATGCACACTAGAGACTTAAATGCTTTCCCCACTCTGTTAGCTCCACATTGAGCTAATAGCAATTGAGGTCAATTGCTATCCCACCCCAGGGGTATGATGCCAGGAGGCATATTCCACGGTGGATTCCATGCCACGGTGGATTCTGTGAGGTTTTACGGTGGATTCCGTAAACTTAGATGACTGGGGCTCATACACAAAGTGGATTCTTTGTGCGAGAAGTTGATAGGGACGCCTGTCCTTTTTGGGTGTTTCATTAATTTAGTGTGTACATGGGTGATTCCATAGCGGGTGATTCCGCAAAATACATATTAAATTAATAAACGTTTATGAGTTTAGAGTGCGCACTTGTAATAAATCAAGGTTAGGATTTATTTCTAACCAGTTGATTTATTTATGTAGCTGAAGACTGCTAGGTATTCACTTTTGTCGGTTTAATTGTATTATTTTACTAACGATTGTGAAAGCTTCAGTTGATGTGTAGAGATAGCAACAGTGGCGGAGGAAAGCATTGGAGTCTAGCGAGTATTCGACCTATGGATTATATTTTGATAGGCGCCACGCCTATATTTTGTCATGTCTATTGAGACATCGATTATTTATTATTATTTTGTATGCGCCTATGCGCACGGATATGTTATTTCTATTTGGACATTGAAGATTGGGCGTGCCAGACTCTATGGGCACCGTCCATTAGCTTTATTTCCTATTTTTGTAAAAGGCAAACTCAAAAGCTAAAAGCTTGTCAAATTTTTGTAAATTGGGCTGTTATTGAGCATGAAGATGGAAATATACATAAAATACATGCTTTGTGAAGTGCTCACACAAGGCATGGGGGGAGATTGAACCCAATTGGTCTCTTGCTCTTGTCATTCATGCTTTTTACATTGTTTTTTGTGCAAAAAGATAGAGTTCATTGTTCTTGGGGACCTTCCGGGATTCACTACATGAGTATACTGCGACCGATCTGCGCACCAACTTCTTTAACAGAAGATACCATATTTTCAAAATGACTAGTAAAATACTTACATAGAAATTCTTTTGATCCAAAGATAATTTTACTTTGGTATGCAAATATAGATATAATATATATCTTAAATCCTTATGGTACTACTTATTATTGTTCTTTATATTTAACAAAGAACCATAATACATTAAGCATTGCATTTTCAAAATTTATTAAGGAATGTAAAAACCAAGAAAGTAATATATTTGAAAGGCTTACAAATTTAGGAAAATACTTTTTGAATTCACAAGAAATGAGTTTTCAACTAACTAGTTACATAATTTTAAGTTTATCATTATCTCAAATAAGTAGAAATTTTATTTTTTTCACTCTAACCCTCGCTAAATAACAAATATATTAAAGATAATGAGAAATTAGCACAAACATGCCTTGTATAGTTTGTAGCTCTGTATAAAACAATATATAGATTAAAAATAAATGATCAATATATATATATATATAACAATAAATGATCAATATATAGATTAAAAATAATAAATAATATAAATCATTATCTATTTTAAAAATGAATACCTTTTAAATTTATGTGAACAACATGTATTATTATCCATGCCTTTTTATGCTTGTAAATATGAACAATTACAAAAGCATGAACCTTGGTAAAACACATATGAGTTTCATAAATAAATAATAAATAAATATAGAAATTTACAAAAGAAGCCATTTATAATTTTGAAAATAAAGAAATCAAGGAAGCATATTATGTTTTGCAAAATGAAAAGCCATATCAATATATTAAAAGCTATAATATTTAAACAAAGCTTATCATATAATAGAAACATATTATTAAAAACCCCCAAGTAGTTAAATGTTAATATTTCTTTTAAATAATGAATAAAAATTATATTTGATTATATAATTTACAAAAAAGAACCACCACCCAACAAACTTATATATATATATTTATTTAAGTAGTATAATAGAGATATGAAAAACAAATGTACTATTATTATGATTAGTTGAAGCTTTAATATTATTTTATGTAAATACATTTAAAGAAGATTATGATATTGAACTTCCATTTAGTTTACTAATGGTTTATATTAGAAAATATACTTATTATCAATGGAACTACAATGCATTCAAAATTATGTATTCAAATATACAATACAAATATGACCTCCTTAAATCAAGAAACTATAAAAGAAATATCTAACAAGTATAGACAAATAAACTACTTGTATTTGATAAAATCATATTAATTGAAAAAAAAGTGTGCCAATAATAGAATTTGCTAAAGATACATGGAATTTAAAAATAATTAAAAATATTTTCTAATTAATGATGTATTAATATGCATGCTTTATATCAAATAGGATTTGCTAAAGATACATGGATTTTAATCAAAATGATAATGATATATTTAATACAGCTTTTGGTATATACAAAATTAACATTTTTAAACTCATTGAAATTGTATGTGGAAAAGATATATCATTTATTAGTATTTTAAATTGAATAAGAATAAATAGACATATACAATATGATATTAAAACTTTAATTAAAAATACTTTCATAATTTTTTTTTGATATCCACACACTTACATTGTTTTTACTAACGTTATTACATACAAACATCATAAAAAAGTTCATGACTCATTAAAGATAAAAGAATTTGTTCATTAAGTTGAAGATATTTTTTATCTTCGAATCTACCTCAAAATATGGCTATCATAAATAGTGACAAAAAAGTGAGTGATTTTCCAATATTATTATTCTTAAAATTTTGTTTAAATAAAAAAATAAATATTAATATAGATGATGGACGTACTAATCAAATAGATGGAAACTTAAAAACTATGTAAGAAAAACAATACATTCATCTTAAGGTCTTAAATTAAACAAACTTACATTTGATCCTAAAAATATAAAAGAACGTGATATTTTAAATATAACACTATCATAAATATAAAATCTAACAAATTAAATTTTATTATCAAAAAATAAAATAAAAAACATTTGACTTAATAATTCTATTACAAATAAAGTAAATAGACTCCATACAACCAAAAAAGAGACTCTAATAAGTCTATATTTTTCTAGATAAATAAAAAAATTAAAACTATATTCTAAAAAATATACTTATTAGATAAACATGAATATGATATTAATCACTATTCTTACTTAGAAAATAATGATCTATTTTCTTTATAAATAAGAAATTTAAATAATACGAATGATTTAAATCATACCTTTCAAAAATATAAGAAAGTTATATTGAAATAGCACTATTTTATAAAATACATTTATTATACTTTCCATGATTTATAATAAGTAAGATATAAATTTAGTTTATATTATTATATAACAAATAATTAATTATAAATTTATATGTATTATAGAAATATAAATTAATTAAGCCTATATGAATTTATTAAATATTATATTTCAAATTATCTTAATATCAATATTAGCTTATTAGAATATTTGAGTATAACTTTTGAGCAAGTAAATAATAATCTAATAAAAAATAAATAAGCATTTGTACTATTAAAAAGTGGTTATGAGCAATTAAACATGTTGGTTGTATTAAAATAGATTTAGTACCACTATATTGGTAAGAGTATTTGCTACTTTATACAATAATTTAATACCTAACATTTTTACAAGTTCTTTTTGAAAAAGATTTTGCAATCACATAAATACTAGAATAAACTATAAAAAATTTATAATAAAATAAATGTGTTATATATACATTATAACTTTAGCTTTTAAATTCTTGTAGAAATAAAAAAATAATTTTTATTAACATTAGGATAGAACACTTAATTTTTTAATCAATCTATCATTGTCAATATAAAACACTCATTTTTAAATCATTGTTAGATTTTATAGTAATAAAACTGTAAATGAAATATATATAACTATTAATATACTAATTTAAAATATAAAATTTGATAGTAATTTAGCATTTATTTTAAATAATGCAAAAGCAATACTAGATTCATCACAAATGAACTTGTTAATTATATTTTTAAACATCATAAAAAGCAACCATGTAATAGGTTACTTGTTGTCCTAGTATTCTTGACCAATTACACATATGGGGTTTTCACATATAGGGTTTTGATGGACCCCATGCATAAATCTATGCTTGACCAAGTTGACATTTGTCAACACATAAGAAGGAGAAACTAGTAGATGGTAGTACTACACTTAATCAAAGGGCATCTTGAGTAGGAAACCAAGAAGCAAGAGGTAAATCTACCCAAACCCACAAATATACAAATGTGGATGAAATTCCTTGATCTGCCTAATCCACCCGATCTAAGTGGAATCCCAACTTCAACCCCTCATGGACCTAAATCCACAAATATACCAATGTTAGTGGGGTTTCCTAATTTGCCTAATCCATATTATTAGTTTCTACAATTGATAATTGCCCACCCCTAGGGAGAGTTATTGGCTAACACCCTAGTTAGCACCCCCAAGTTTTCATGGAGATTGATAGTATTAAAAATTTTAAAAGAGAGTGTAGTCATAAGAAATTCTAGAGTGCAGTCATAAAAATCTTCGAAACACATGGTTCAAGTGCTTGAAGCATGGATACTTCAATCATGATCTCCTAGAGTGGGGAGACACTAAAAACACAAGAATTTAGGTGGCTTGCACCACAATTCAAAGATTCAAGGGTACCAAAAGTTGCACTTATAAAAAACAAAAAATTAAGGGTGGAAGGGTAGCCCAAAAAAAAACCCCACAATGGTTAAGGGTAAAATTCAAAATCGTTATGTAGCTTTACTCATGATCTTCGATTATATTGAATCTAAAGAGGATGCTAAGTGCAAGTATTTGCTAAATAGTAGTGAGTTAGAGGAAGGAAAGGAAAATGAATTACTGAAGGACACCCAATTCTTCAAAGACATGAATCTCCAGGAGGAAGAAATTTAAGAAAGAGATGAATGATCATGACAATATCAGGAGGCAACAAAACCCAGAAAAGCCATATTAAACAATTCACTTTATTAAGATTACGTGTTTCTAAAATAACATATATATTCTAATATATGTCTTTATATCAAGTAGATGGATTTTGTGGGGTGACTTCCAACAAAGTCAGAGATAGTATATCACCAATAATATACTAGGTGAGATACATGGGATCACCTCTTTAGAGAGGAAACAAGTGATGAGCAATAGTACTGTTATGTCACAAAAACTTTAATAGAACAAGATGTATTTATAAAGTCTATCTTACACTTCATTATATATTTTGTTATTGAAGGAATTATAATCATTTTCTTATTATAATCTTTTGCTCATTGCTTAGAAGAGGAAGGAAGATCAAGTGAGTCAAATGCTTTGGAGGATGATTGTGAGGCCAATGGTAACGGATGGGTTTACCCATGCATCGAATACACCACCTTAAATAGTGGTTTTTATATATTCTAATACAAGCCCAAAAATTGGCTATCAAATTTTGTGTACTTGATGTACTAAAAATCTAACAAATAGCATTCTTTGGAAGCTTTGAAACCTCTTATCTTATGATTCCAAACAAATTTTTATTTTCAAATATTTATGTATATCATTGTATTTTTTAATTATAATACAAAAAGGCCATTTAACATTCTTATTTATTATTATACACTTAGAGTAAACATTTTCTCTTTCTTCTCTTACATTCACATTGTATATTTCCATGTAAATTGCTACATTCTTGATTTTATTTTATTTTCAATGAGTTCAATTCATGTAAGTAGTGCTTTATAGTTGGGAAGAAAGGATAGGGGTGAGGGGGAGGGGACGATGGAGGCTCTGTGTAATGGAGGGGAATACTTAGTGTCAGGTTGACCTAAGTATAAAAGGTGTAAGGGACACTGCATGGGTATCAATTTATGAATATACATTTGTCCTTTCACCTTCTTCACCTTCTCTCTTGTCCTTCCATGGTGGCTGCCAGCCATTTCTCTCTCCTCTTCCCTTCTTTCTCTCTCTACTCCTAGTCTTTCTCTCTCCTCATCACCCTCTTTCTCTCTCCTTCTCTCCTCTCTACAGTCTATCTCTCTCATCCTACACCTCTTCTCTCTCTTCTGCAGTCCCTCTCTCTCTTCTTTCTCTCTCTCCTGTCCTCTCTCTTACAGTGGTATCAGAGCTTAGGCTTCTTGATCCCAGTTTGGTTACATTTCAACTAATTTTTCATATTTGCTTAATCAGGTCATCTATGGCAAACAAGTACCAGGAGTACAGACTTACACGCAGCAGTGCATTAACCAGTGGACATTCCCAAGGAGAAGACACGCTGCATTGAAGGCATTTTCAGAAGTTAGAGGTAAAAATGGAGGCAGATCACTAAAGTTAGCAGGTCGTTTTTCACTTCAAGGTCACTTTGAAGGCACTTGGTAAAAAATGGAGGTACCTACTCATGAGACTTGTCGAGCTTCCTTCCTTGGATCATAAGTCCTTCATTGTACACCATAAAGCTTGGTTTATCTTTTCCCTCATCTCCTACTATACAAAAGAACTTTCATGGTTGAGCTACTGATACTGATGTTGTGTTGAAAGACACATCTGTTCTTCATATGGCCGCCTGTTGAAGAAGATGAGGCTGCAACTCGGGGCATACAAAGATTTTCTTTGATCTGGTCTCTGATTCAGTGCAGACTAGCTCCTACGCTTTGCTCTTGGTTATGGCAAGCTTGTATTGATCACATTGGAGGACATTGTCATATTCTGCTTTGGAGTTCTCACGAAGAAGGGTTGTCAGAAGCTTCCGTTGCTTTTTGCTATACAGGGCAAAGAAAGAACCATCAGTGATGGGACCTAAAATGGGCCGACACTGGCTATGGCACTAGCCGAACCTCATACTCATGACAGACAAACACACCCTCACGGCCTTGCGGGCTAGGAGCATCTATCTATTGCTAAAGGACAAACTGTCCTAAAGCCTATTCTATGCGTTTATAGTTTTGTAGTCCAACGTTTCCCTTTCTATAAACTCCACAGAGGGAGAACCCATACACATTGGCAATAAGTACCACAATAATCACATACATGGGAGGCAACCTCCCGATGGAAACACCGCAGCCTCACTGTAGCTCTCCTACATCGCAGGGATTGGCCCCTTGATGCGTTGCTCAACATATAGAGCAAATGAACAAACTCCACTCTTTTATTTCAAAAGTTTCCAAGAGATACCATGCATCCTCACTAGATAATTGCCCCAAGAAACGAATGTCTATCCTACGACTTAGGATATCTTTCCACACTCAAGCGTAGGTCATCATCATTGAAAACAAGTGCTATGCATCCAGGCTTTCCAAATGCATCTACTAACCCGTTGCGGCGATGTAAGAATAGCATCGAGACTACACTCGTGCCACTGTCCTCTTAACTAAAATACCAAAAACTCTATGCCATGATATGCATCAGAAAATCAGCAACAATCAGCATGCAAATCACACCATTCAAACATCCCAACCCCCTACGTTTAGATATTGCTTTCGTTGCATAGGTGTAGAGGTTCATTTTGTCATGTTTTGATGTATAAAAAACAATAGATCACAAAATTTGACAAATAGATAGGGCAAAGTGAGACCAAACCTCATGCTTTTCCACTACCATACATCCACAAACAATTATTATATTTTTTCCTATTTTTCCAAGACGTTTTTCTATTTTCTCCTTATTTTCCCCATTTTCTTGATTTATTTGATAATAAAATATAGTATTTTCTAATTTTTCTTGTTCCAATCACTTCATCATACTAACATTCCATTTATCTTGTTCCAATCACTTCAGCATACTAACATTCCATTTATCTTCCATTTTTCCCCCATGGGAACATATTTCTCCCACCCGAAACGGAAAAACTAGCATTTTACCGCTTAAAAACCGCATTTCAGGTTTATGGGAATTAAATAAAGCATGTAAATCATTGCAAAATCCAAATTTTCTGATAAACAGCACTTCATCATGATGCAACTAGCACTCAAACAAATTTTCATCCAATAAGAACAAAATTATCATCATAAACTATAAAAATCCATCATTTTCCTTTATAAAAATGGTCATACCGTGTTTTTACGTAACCCGAGATGTCTTCAATGCATGCATAACCGGCAGACGGAGCCTCCATTACTCTCAATCCAATGCTGCACTTCAATCTTCAGCATCTCCATCAATCTCCATCACCATTTTCTTCATTCTTCCACCTAGATGGTACAATGAACAACCCATAGAGAAGAGAGAGACGGAATAACCGGCAGACGGAGCCTCCATTACTCTCAATCCAATGCTGCACTTCAATCTTCAGCATCTCCATCAATCTCCATCACCATTTTCTTCATTCTTCCACCTAGATGGTACAATGAACAACCCATAGAGAAGAGAGAGACGGATGAGAGAGAAAGACTAGAATCTGTTCTCTTTACTTAGTCCACCATTCCTTGCACGAAGACTGGCGATGTCATTAGCCAAGAGGGAGAAGTCAAGGCCCAATGTCAGTTGCATGAGGTACATTCAGCCTCCAATCATGAGGAGAGAGGATCATGGCGCATTTTTTGGCACATCTTCACGTCCTTCTTCTCCATGCCATGCTCACGAAAAATTGCATGAAATTTGGGGGGGGGGGGGTGGGTTAAACTCCCCAAAGGGCACCCCCCCTTTTGGTGCGCAGATCGGACGCAGATAGCTCACGTGGTGAATCCCGGAAGGTCCCCAAGAACAAAGTACTCTACTTTTTAGCACAAAAACCCATGTAAAAGCAAGCACGACAAGAGGCAAGAGACAAATTGGGTTCAATCTCCCCCATGCCTTGTGTGAGCGCTTCACAAAGCATGTATTTTATGTATATTTCCAATCTTCATGCTCAATAATAGCCCAATTACAAAAATATGACAAGCTTTTAGCTTTTGAGTTTGCTTTCTACCAAAAATAGGAAAATAAAGCTAATGGACGGTGCCCATAGTGTCTGGCACGCCCAATCTCAATGTCCAAATAGAAATAACATATCCAGGCGCATAAGCGCATACAAAATAATAATAAATAATCGATGTCTCAATAGACATAACAAAATATAGGCGTGGCGCCTATCAAAATCTAATCCAAGAGTCGAAAACCCGCTAGACTCCAATGCTTTCCTCTGCCATTGCTGCTATCTCTACACATCAACTGAAGCATTCACAATCGTTAGTAAAATAACACAATTAAACCGACAAAAGTGAATACCTAGTAGTCTTCAGCTACATAAATAAATCAACTGGTTAGAAATAAATCCTAACCTTAATTTATTACGAGTGCACACTCTAAGCTCATAAACGTTTATTAATTTAATATGCATTTTTCGGAATCACCCGCTATGGAATCACCCATGTACACACTAAATTAATGAAACGCCCGAAAAGGACAGGCGTCCCCATCAACTTCTCGCACAAAGAATCCTCTTTGCGTATGAGCCCCGGTCATCTAAGTTTACGGAATCCACCGTAAAACCTCACGGAATCCACCGTGGAATATGCCTCCTGGCATCATACCCCCGGGGTGGGATAGCAATTGACCTCAATTGCTATTAGCTCAATGTGGAGCTAACAGAGTGGGGAAAGCATTTAAGTCTCTAGTGTGCATCCATTGGGCTTCCTCTACAGGATGGTTCTTAAATTTCACTAGATATCTAGAATACCTTCGGCCAGTTCTAGTGGTCATGTAGTCAGTGTCTATAATGGCTTCTGGTTCAAGTATTTCAGTCTCTTCTTCTAGTAAAGGTGGGTTTTCATAGACAGGGTGGATAGGTAATTGTCCTCTAAATGGTCTCAATAAACTAATATGAAATGTATTATGAATTTTCCAATGAGATGGCAGTTCTAACTTGAATGCATTGTCATTAATCTTATGAATGATTCTAAATGGTCCGTAGAATCTAGGAGCTAATTTGACAACTGGATGTCTATCTACACTTTGTAGTCTACGCTTTTCTATTCTAAGCCAAACATAATCATCAACTTTGAAATTCATGGCTTGTCTTTTCTTGTTGGCTTGTTTGGTATATGATTGTTGGGCTTTAGCAATCATATCCTTAACCTCATCAAAAATAGTATTATGCATAACAGCAATATCATCAGCACTCTGTATTCTATTAGACAAAGATGCAACAGGGGTAGATAATCTATATCCATAAATAACTTCAAAAGGTGCTTTCTTTGTAGATGTGTGCGGTGTATTGTTATATGCAAACTGTAATAAATGTAAATGAGTATCCCATGTCTGAGGTTTAGAGATAATGTATGCACGTAAAAGATCTAAAATGGTGCTATTTGTGGCTTCTATTTGTCCATTTGTTTCTGGATGAAATGCAGATGAGAAGTCAATCTTTGTGCCTAGATTTTCAAACAGTGTAATCCAAAAGTTATTACAAAATCTAGAATCTCTATCTGAAATAATCACTTTCGGCAACCCATGGTTAGTAAAAACAGTTTTCAAAAATAACTGTGCTGCTTGTGATGCTGTTAAAGTTTTCTTACATGCAATGAAATATGCTTGCTTACTAAATCTATCTACAATTGTCCAAATCATGTCATGGTTAGATTTAGTATTTGGTAAACCAGTAATGAAATCCATAGATATATGTTCCCAAGGTTTAGATGGAATAGATAAAGGCATTAATAACCCATACTGTTTACCATGATGTCTCTTTATTCTTTGACAAATCAAACATTCAGAAACGAAATTAGATACATCTGCATCCATATGCGGCCAATAAAAATCTTCAGTTAACATGCGTAATGTAGAAATGATACATCTATGACCTTGATATGGGGGACAATGAATTTCATTCAAAACAAAAGATCGGAATGGAATAGTAACACACAGTCTCTTTTCAAAGAACATGAATCCATCATTATATGACAATGAATCAACAGGAATGAAATTATTTTGAACTAATTTTTGCCAATCAGAATGGAAAGTAATATCCTGGTGATATGTGTCTTTCATAGCAATCAAAGAATCAAAAGATATGATAAAAATGTTATGAATTGCAGGTCTTCTACTCAATGCATCAACAACTACATTTTCTTTTCCAGGTTGGTATTGAATGATAGGATGGAAACTTTGAATGAATGAAGCCCATTCGATATGACGGTCAGAAATTTGGGGTTGGCTAAGTAGATGCCTAATGCTTTGCTGGTCGGTCTTTATCATGAATTCTGAACCCATTAAATAATGCTTCCATTGTTTTAATGCTTGGACAACTGCTAAGAGTTCCTTGTCATAAGTGGAATATTTAAGTTCAGAGGGTTTCAGCTTAGAACTAGAATATGCTATTGGATGGTTGTCTTGCATTAGCACGGCTCCTATTCCTGATCCGCTAGCATCAGTCACAACTAAAAAGAATGGTCTGTTAAAGTCAGGCAATTGTAGAACAGGGGCATTGGTTAATGCACGTTTGAGTAAGTCAAAGGATTTCTGCTGATTTTCACTCCATTGGTAAACAATGCCTTTCTTAAGAAGTTTGGTCAATGGTAAAGCAAGTAATGAGAAATTACGTACAAACTTCCTATAGAAACTAGCAAGACCAAGGAATGAGCATAGTTCATGTACATTTTTAGGAACAGGCCAATGCAATATTGCATCAATTTTCTTAGGATCAACTTTAATTCCTTCTTTTGATACAATATGACCTAGATATTCTATTTCTGTCTTAAAGAATTCACTCTTGTCAGGATTTGCAAACAATTGATTTTCTTTCAGTAATTGAAAAACTAATGATAAATGCTCATAATGCTCTTTTTCACTTTGACTGAACACTAAAATATCATCAAAGAAAACAATCACACAATATTGATATTTTAGAAAAATACGGTTCATCATTCTACTGAAAGTAGCAGGTGCATTAGTTAATCCAAATGGCATGACTAAGAATTCATAATGGCCAAACTATGTCCTGAATGCAGTCTTAAATATTTCGGATCTATCTAGCCTCACCTGATAATATCCAGACTTAAGGTCAATTTTACTAAATATAGAAGATCCTTGCAGTTTGTCCATAAGGTCATCAACTCTAGGTATAGGATACCTATTCTTTACAGTGATCTTGTTTAATGCTCGGTAGTCAATACACATCCGATAAGTATTATTCTTTTTCTTGACTAAGAGCACAGGTGCACCGAATGGAGAACTGCTAGGTCGAATTAAGCCTCTATTTAGTAATTCTTCAACTTGACTCTGGATTTCTTTTTGCTCTATTTGATTGTGCCTATATGGGGCTTTGCAAGGTGGTTGTGTGCTAGGTATTAGGTCAATCTTATGGTCTTCTGGACGTGATGGAGGTAAACCTGGTGGTAGGTCTTCTGCAAAACAGTCCTTAAAATATGCAAGAAATTCCTTATGCTTAGGATGCATATGAGTTTCTTTTGCGTGCAATTCATTCACCCAAATGAGATATGATTTAGTATTCTTGCGTAGTGCACGTTTTGCTTGAGTATGCGAAAGCAGTGGAAAAATAGGAGATGCATGCATACCAAATAATGTAATAGATTTTCCTTGAAAATTTATATTCATTGTGTGTGTGGAATAATCTATATTGGGATGATGTTGGTGTCTCCATGGCATTCCTAGAATAATGTCGCTAGACTGTAATGGGACAACTAAGAAATTTCTTCTTTCAATATATGGACCAATTTGAATTTCTAAATCTTGAACTTCTTGTGTGCCATTGTACCTAGTGCCTAAAAATACAGCTTTTATGCGATAGTGCGTAGGTACAGTATGCAGTTTCAATTCCTTTACCAATTTTGTTGAAATAAAGTCATGGGTACTACCGTCATCATGCAATATAGTTCTTTCTTTTCCATGCACCATACATTTCATAGTCAACAATGAATGTGAAGTAGGCATACCTGGTAAAGTGTCGGAAGTAGTAGTAGGATCATCTTCTTCTTCAGTGAAATCCGGCATATCCTCATGCTCGTCTTCGTCCATAGCTCCAAGGTAGTTGATATGTGCTGATGGTTTCTTTGAATGACAATTTGCTGCGAGATGCCCTGGCTGGTGACACTTGTAGCATATGATGGGCTTGGCTTTGGTCACATTATTTGCAATGGCTGGGAGTCTGGGTATATTTGGATTTGCTTGTGGAATAGGCTTAGGATTTGGATTGACAGTGGATGGTAATGCATGTGGTTTAGGCCAATTCTTGCGGAAAGATGGTGATGAGAAACGACCTGGATTAAATCTTCTGAAATTGAAATTGAATTGTTTAGATCCATAATTACCGTTTGCTTGGAATGGCTGTGGTCGTCGATCTCTTCCACGTAACTTATCTTCAGTGTCGTGAGCTAAGGAGATGGCGTCTTCAAGGGTAGCAGGCTTGAACATATTCACCTCAGCGTAGTATTGTCCAAGAAGTCCATACATATACTTCCGCTTATGTGTCGTCTCTGGTACGTCTTCAAGCATGCGTAGCTGTAGGAGTGCATTCCAAAAACGCTCTGTATACTGTGGAATAGGCTCACGATCGCGCTGTTGAAGTAAATCCCATTGCTTGATAGCCTTCTCATGAAATTGCGGTGGAAGGAAATTTTGCATGAACTTCTTCTTGAAATCTTCCCATGTAGCAGGACATTCTATACTCTTGTGGACTACAGTCCACCAAAGTGATGCTCTGTCTATCAAATGATTAGTAACACACTTGATTTTATCTTTCTCGGGATAAGTTTCCTCATGGAAATAGTCATCAAACTGGCTAATGAATGATAAAACAGTCTTTCCTTCTCTTATGCCATTGAAAGTGCGAAACTTGAAACTTCGTTTACTTATCTTGGATTCCTTGCGAATGGTTTGTGCTTCAAGAGTGGCGTCGATGGTACGGCGAATCAAATCTTCAGCTTGAGGTTCTTCTTTATCAGTGGACGCTCCTTGTAGCTTTGTCAATTGCGCTTGCAAGGCTTGCCTAGCTCTTCGCTCTTCTTCCAATTGTAGCATGATTAGATCTAGCTTTTGTTCCATGGTAGGCTTGGGTAGATCGTCTTCGGCCATAGGATCATCCATATGTGGGGTAGTCATCCTGTAAAACTCAACAAACCTTTCTCACTCAAAATCAGTTAGCGGGATGAGCGTAGCTCAAATTTGGGGTTACAAGGCTATGTATTTTTGGGTATTTTCTTCTTCAATTTTCAGAAATTCTGCAATATTTCTGTCTTCGTTTGCTGAAAGTACTTCAACGAACTTGTAGATAGGTAGAACAGCTTGTTGCGAACAACTTTCCAGTTCAGAGTTTTTGCATATGAACAAGTCTTCTATGAGATTTAAGCACTAGTCAGTTCTGATTTAGTCTGACTTGCAGAGTTACAGACTTAGCAGACTTGCAGAGTTGTGGACTTGCTGGACTTAGGCCGACTTGCAGAACTTGCAGAACTTGATTACCGTCGACTTACGGAACTTGACTTCAGGAGTGCGAGACCCGGAGTTTATCGACTTCTCTGCCCTGTGTGACTTGCAAAAAGCTTAGAAGCTTTGTTTGACTTAATGGATTAAGAAGCTTCTTAATCTGTCGTGGATTTTGAGGACAAGAATATGTCCTTCACGGATTTGCGCCGCCCTGGACAGCCTCACGCCGCCGATTGACGAATTGTTTGTTGAAGCTTTCTTAAGCTTATAACTAAGCTTATTAACTGATAACTTTAAGCTTTGAAGCTTAATGAAGAAAAAGAATTACTCTTTTTGTCTGTTATCCACGATTTTAGTGAAGAAGATGATTGCGTGGTCCTCCGCCGACAGAGCCTGGTCCTTCGCGATCTGACAGTGGAAATAGGGGTTCTTGATCGCCAGAAGTCTGCCTGTATCGACGGTTCGCGATGAGAGTGACTGTAGAGGCCGTTTGTTCCTGGAGCTCCGCCTTTGCCCGAGATTGGTAGCGATTGAAAGCTCTTGATCTCTGCTCCGCTCTGATACCACTGGTGCGCAGATCGGACGCAGATAGCTCACGTGGTGAATCCCGGAAGGTCCCCAAGAACAAAGTACTCTACTTTTTAGCACAAAAACCCATGTAAAAGCAAGCACGACAAGAGGCAAGAGACAAATTGGGTTCAATCTCCCCCATGCCTTGTGTGAGCGCTTCACAAAGCATGTATTTTATGTATATTTCCAATCTTCATGCTCAATAATAGCCCAATTACAAAAATATGACAAGCTTTTAGCTTTTGAGTTTGCTTTCTACCAAAAATAGGAAAATAAAGCTAATGGACGGTGCCCATAGTGTCTGGCACGCCTAATCTCAATGTCCAAATAGAAATAACATATCCAGGCGCATAAGCGCATACAAAATAATAATAAATAATCGATGTCTCAATAGACATAACAAAATATAGGCGTGGCGCCTATCAAAATCTAATCCAAGAGTCGAAAACCCGCTAGACTCCAATGCTTTCCTCCGCCACTGCTGCTATCTCTACACATCAACTGAAGCATTCACAATCGTTAGTAAAATAACACAATTAAACCGACAAAAGTGAATACCTAGTAGTCTTTAGCTACATAAACAAATCAACTGGTCAGAAATAAATCCTAACCTTAATTTATTACGAGTGCGCACTCTAAGCTCATAAACGTTTATTAATTTAATATGCATTTTGCGGAATCACCCGCTATGGAATCACCCGCTATGGAATCACCCATGTACACACTAAATTAATGAAACACCCGAAAAGGACAAGCGTCCCCATCAACTTCTCGCACAAAGAATCCTCTTTGCGTATGAGCCCCGGTCATCTAAGTTTACGGAATCCACCGTAAAACCTTACGGAATCCACCGTGGAATATGCCTCCTGGCATCACCTTTGGTCCTTAAACTTATCCACCTTTTCAAATCTTGGCCAATTTGTGGCCACTTCCTCGTCCGGGCTCTGTTTTGAGCTCTGAAAAATCCTGCGCGTTCGGCTTGGCATCTCGCATTGACTGAAAGCTCCTAACATCCCGTATGGAAATCGGAAAAATTATCAAAAATCCACAAGTATTGCTCGGGCACCTTTTAAAAGCCGTCTTTCACTTGGTGTTTAAAATCGTCCTAGCTGCAACCACCGCCTTCGATGTTAAATATTTTTTCCCTAAATTCCAGATTTTTTGGCAAATTTTAGGCACATCTCGGGCTCAAAACTCTGCTCTCAATCAGTGATAAACTGATAGGTGAGAAGACAACTCATTGAAGAAAATTGCTATTGGAGCTTTTGCTCGATCTCAAAATTCCCTGAGATCTTGTGAACATTGGAGCAGATAGCTTAGTGTATACTTGCTTCCAGGAAGGGGCCATGTAAGCAGCTTCCAGCACATTTTGCGCTGCTTGAAACAATTTTTACTCTTCCGCATTTAGGGATACGTGGCTTCAAGCTCATCAAAATGAGCAATTGTTTACATTGTTGGGCCTTGCGGCCCAAGAAGAAATGAACCTTTCTCACGACTCTCAAACTGGCATACACAGAGAGAGATAGAGAGAGAGAGACACAACGAGAATGTAACTGAATTGTATTGCCCGTAAAATGAGAAAGCATACATATGGTAATATAGGCACCTTTGCACCCTTTGGCACCACACAAGGATGAATTCAAATATGACATAGTGTGTCCTTATAACCTTTAACACCTGGCACGCACGAGGGACCAATTGTTTACAATTGAGAATCCACTATTCCCTTGAAAGGATGTCAAATGCCTTATCCCTCTATCTATGAAGTACATTTGATTATAAAAAGTGTGGAGAATGATGCAAAACAAAGAGAATAATCTTGCTTTGGCATTGATTCACCAAAAGAGTCTTCCATAAGCTCATCCAAGATCGTGCTTCTTACAGGCTCTGCGTCTCTAGGTGGTACATCCAGTCTTCTCTTTGCTTGGTATGCCCCCTTTGGATCACTTCATCCTTGCAAAAGTCATCCTCTTGAATCTGCTTCAGAAATACACCTTCTAATGTCCATGCCTTGAAACTTGATCTTCATTGACTTCTTACTTTAAATTTTGTTGCTTTAATCATCAATTTGAATACACTTGGTGATTGCATTTGACTATAGCTTCAAATGGATAGAGAGGTGGATATGGTGTGATAGGTGGGAAGATAAAGCTTATTTGATTTCTCAATAGACAAAGATATACAATATGTGTGCTGATTATGGTCCTAAGGTACAGTAAGGTGTATATAGGTGTTTTATTTTTGTAAGCATAATACTAAGGCTCAATTAGGAACGGGCGACATGCAGATAATGATGATGAGACACTGAGGGCTGCTGCGACTGAAGGGCGAACAGGAGGGCGGAGACATGGTGCTGGCGAGGTAGTCATAGTTGATAGAGGCCGCTAGCGCAGGCTTTGTTGGGTGAACAGGAGCTTTTGATGTGGCTATTGACGTTGCTAGAAGTAGTCGTGGATGACGTTGGCAGTGAGGATGGGGCAGCCATGGTGGACAGGGGTGGCTGACAAACATACGGCTGAGAGGGTGGTTCAAGTGGTGTTGGCTCGTCGATGGTGGATGGAGCAGATGGGGTCATTGCCAAAAGGACTTGGCACTGGTGCAAGCGGACATAACCAGAGATTTTGACAGGGCCGTCGTGCAGGATCGCCATGTGTTGGGCGGCCCAACAAGAAATGAACCTTCCTCGCGACTCTCAAACCGGCATGCACAGAGAGAGATAGAGAGAGAGACACAACGAGAATGTAACTGAATTGTATTACTCGTAAAATGAGAAAGTATACATATGGTAATATAGGCACCTTTGCACCCTTTGGCACCACACAAGGATGAATTCACATATGACATAGTGTGTCCTTATAACCTTTAACATACATCTACCAGGAGGAGATATCTATTGATTGCTAGACATTATTGTGCATAGCCAATACAGTCACAGAGAGGTTTTTCCTTTAGGAGCTAGTGAGTAATGCAAGTGATGCTCTTGACAAGCTTCGATTTTTGAGTATAACTGAGTGTGCATTACTTTGTTTAAACCTTGAGCTATCAATCAGAATCCGATCTATTTCTAGTGAGGGGATTCTGATAACTGAGGATTATGGCATTCCTATGACCAAGGAGGAGCTGATATAAAGCCTTGGAACTGTTGCTCAGAGTGGAACTGCAAACTTTTTTGGAAGCTTTCAAGGAAAACAAAGATGGGAAAAAGTTGTTGAATCTCCTCAGAGTTTCCAACATATAAGTAGGGAAAAAGATTTTGAATCTCCTCAGGAGGTAGAAGATCATTGTGAGCAAGGAATGGAGCTTCTCGCACTGGCATAGCTTTGATTTGTTTGTTTGGAGCTCTTGACTTTCTGAAGGCTTACTATCCAACTTCTTGATCTACTTCTTTCACTACCTATCGATCTACTTCAAGGGCATCTTGATCATCCTGCACTGGGAAATCCTTTAGTAGTGTGAGGGTTCAATAAAAGAATGGCCTAAGCCTTCACTATGGCTTCAATGCTTCAATGTAGCATAAGCAAGAGGTTATGAGAAGCGAGGCTTAGGCAACATTTGGTATTGAAGAGCAAATTCCAGGTATCCGTTCTAGGTAGAAGTGATCGAGTTTGTGTGCTCGCACATAAACCTGGAGACATCTGGGAAGGAGCCAAAAAGCAAAGATACAGAGGTCGGCAGCTAGAATTACAAGCTGACCTGGGTCTCAAGAGAATACGATTCTCTCCATAAATTTCCTGTAGCTATCGAACAATGTCTTGAGTGCCATCAGGACTTGCATAATCAATAATGATCATCTCAAAGTCAACATTCTCGAGGGACTTGAAGAGCAGGTAGGTTAGCAAAGCAATGTTGAAATGCTCATAGTAAGTCGGCACCAAGATATTGTACTTCGGTTGTTTCCCCATCGGTGTGGTCCACCACACCACAGAATAGTCTACTGTAGTCTTCGTGCCTGAATCTTCAGCAAAAGCATCTATAAGAGCCTGATTTAACCTCTCCAAAGTGAGAGTTTTCCTCCTCAAAAGCTTGAATGCATACATTACCACCTCAGGAAATCTAGGCGATTGGAATCGCACTGATTAATACATGTCACATGACATGAGATTGTGACCAAAGCATGTGTGAGGAGGGCATCAAGCACAGGCCATGGAGAAGGGCTTAGCGCTCTAGATGTCAGAGACATTATCTCCTTAATGTTGCTTGCTCCTGTGTTGAGTGATATACAGGCCCATCAGCCCACGAGGGAAGACCCTTGATCGAGACACATTGAGCGCTGTGCCAAGGAGTATTTGAAATTGCCTGATAGGTTTGATCTTTCAAGTCCTTTAGAAGGTTGAAATTGAGTTTTTGAGAATATGGAGCTCCTCAACAACCTGCATATAAACAGCACTTGAGCTCTACATCTGATTTACGATTGCTGCAAGTGCTCAACTCTTAATGCACCTTGCCTTTGATCTCACTTGTACTAGATTGATTGATATGAATGATGGTGGTCAGTGGTAAAGGATGAAGAGTTAACCAGCAGCCAACCAACTGATCTTAGTTCTGGGCCAACGAATACCCAGGACATCCAATATGAGGTAGAGCATCTAATGATTATTTGTGGATGTTGATATAGAAATAGTGTACATTAAAGAGATGATGATGATGAGCTTGAACTGCCATCACACTTTTATGCAATCCACTCTTTGTTTCTGAATTCAAGTTACTGGGAGCACTTGATTGTCGTGTTGTTGTGATATTTACAAAGCCTGTTGTGCATTCCTTCCTACAAGTTTGTCATTGGCCATTTGAGTAGAATTGCTTGAGGAAGCCAAAGCAGCACTATTGACATACAATTATATATCACAACTGATTGCCTTGCTATGGGGTTGCAACTTGTCACTGTGTCAGAGGTCCAAAATGAAGTTTGAAACTGAGGATGCTTCAGAGACAAGCTTTGCAGGCACTATCATAGGGATTGAGGACATGGATGCTACAAGTTGACCTGGGTTCCCAAGCTCATTCGAGGTTGTTAAGTTGTTATGTGTCACATAGCTGCTAATTTTATTCCTCCAAAGTCTGCAATTGAGTTTGAGCATTATCTTGTGGGAGATTTTATCGATAGATAACAAGGTCTCATTCAAGGTCCTGTGATGCGCCAACTGACATAAATGCAGACCTGAGTATGGAGCCACAAAACATACTTGAGAAATTGGAACTTTGCATAGCTAGGATCACCAACACTGGCACTACCTACAAGAGCCATTGCAGCAGCTACCTTCTAGCGATTAGTTTGATCATACAAGATGTCCAGCTGTAGATTAACAAAACCTCTAGCAAGGGTATTACCATTTGGCTTTGACAGATCACTTTCCAACTAAATTAAAGCAAGCTCCCACCCTGTAGATCCATTACTATTTGCAACAACCTAACTACCATTCCCTGCTCCATCCTTGTTCACTGCCCTCAAAACAAAGAGGATTTAGTTTACTGCCTCTATATTGAGGCCTCTTGCAGGTGCATGTGGGTTGGGTAAGGAACTGTCACAAATAGCATCAGAATGTAGACCATTCACAGCTGCAGTAAATGCATGTGCTTGTGGTTGTATGGTCACTGCTGAAACAAAAGAAGTAAATGCATTGACCTACTGTTAACTTGCCCGAAAACCACTTAGAACCACTCAAAGTTCACAGCTTGATTCATAGTAGTAAAACCAACTGGACACATACCCAAGTTATCATACCAAGGTGGCATGAAGTGCTGAATGCATTTGTGATTGTGGTTGCAACTCATTTGTGACTGTGGGCAGGAGCCCACCTGATGCATTGACTAGCACGAGACTACTAGATAGACAACAGTAGCATATTTGGCTTGTTGATCTTTTGATTTAGACTCTGGATCTCCCAAGGCGAGATAAGAAGAAATGAGAGTTTAACATGACTCCTGCTTCTGAATTTTCAGCATAGTGTGTACTTTGTGAGAGTGGCATAGAGTGGGAAATTTCTAGTAGCAACGAGCAACAACCAAACTAGAGCAACAATAATAAAGTCTGATTCAGTAGTAAGTAATCAGTAATCATTACCCAACAGTATTGAGCAGCAGATTCTCTAACTCTAAAGCATTCAGCTTAGCTGCCTCAAATTAGGACATCATGGATGTTGAAGAGCATTCACCAGATATGACAGACCTCAAAGCCCTTAAACACACTCTATGTTTACATGAGAGGAGGCAGGCGGAATGACATGCAGCTGTAATGGCCAATCACACAAAAATGATGGGTGAAATGCTCCAACTGAGAGCCACTATGGACAACCTTGGTCTTCAAATCTCGCAATGGATGAAGTATCAAGTGAATGGGCAAGTAGATCATGGGAAGCATGTTGAAGTCCATGGAGATCATGTGACTCTTGTAGATCATGACCAGCATGATGGAGATCATGGGCAGCATATTGATCAGATTGAAGATCATGAGTAGATCACTGATCAAGTGGACATTCCACTGTAGCCCCATGAGGAGACCCTTCAGTCCAAGGATGTTTTGTTTGTATGCCTGGTAATTGCCAAGAATGTTGGGATCATGGACATGCAACACATCAGGAATGATGCAAGAAAATTTTCAAAGTATGCAGTACTGTATGTTTCCAACAGCATCCATGCATATGCCAAGTTTAATCATATGATGCTCATCAGAGACTTGATGAAAAATTCAACAGTCATGATCATTCCAACTTCACTCATGAATGATAATCCACTGCATGGAAGGAATCATCACTTTCCTTTTGATCCCGATGGTAGTGCAGAGACCCACGTTTGTATGGATGACTGGCACGCTGGTGATGCTTACCATGCAGGTTATCCATTTGTTCTGGGGGTTTGGAATTAGTGATCATCTTGTACTGAGACACCTTTCCTCATGCTCACACTACATGCATGATTTCAGCCCTGCCTATCCCCCCCCCCCCCCCCCCCCAACTATCTTTTCCCACTTGTAATGTTGTACAGAGTAGTACTTTGTAGCCCACTACCTGGCCATACCAATAAGTCCAATCTTTGTTTTTGAGGACAAAAACTTTATTTTGAGTGGGTATGGATTGTAATGGAGGGGAATACTTAGTGTCAGGTTGACCTAAGTATAAAAGGTGTAAGGGACACTGCATAGGTACCAATTTATGAATATACATATGTCCTCTCACCTTCTTCACCTTCTCTCCTGTCCTTCCATGGTGGCTGCCAACCATTTCTCTCTCCTCTTCCCTTCTTTCTCTTTGCTCCTAGTCTTTCTCTCTCCTCATCACCCTCTTTCTCTCGCCTTCTCTCCTCTCTACAGTATTTCTCTCTCTTCCTGCACCTCTTCTCTCTCTTCTGCAATCCATCTCTCTTCTTTCTCTCTCTCCTGTCCTCTCTCTTACACTGTTGTTCTAGAATGGTTGTATATTTCAAAACTCTATAATAGTACCAAAAAGAGTAGCTCCCTCGCATATTTCAAAATATATCATGTGTGTTTACTAGCATGTTAAACAACTTTTTTGAGTCAATATTTTGAAAAAAAGATATGAAAATTACTTTTTTAAAAAAATCATATTTGTGACCTTGAAAATTACCTTGATTTTTAAAGAAAAATAAAAAAGGAACCATAAGAGAAGAACATAAATTTTATTCATCATATGTTCAAAACTTACTATTCACTATGAAGCTCTATATACACATGTTAATATTGAGAATTGAAACAATTGATAATTACACTAACTGAAAAAATGATAGAAATTTCAACAACAAGAGGTAAAAAGACAAGGATAAATTTCATTTTTGTAAGCCATTTACTCTTCTTCATCTTGCTCCTGTGTTGTAACATCTCTATTTGTAGCTTTTATCGATTCACCTTTTGAGCTAGATGATGCATTTTGTTTTCTACTATCAACAAAAGCATTGCTTTAATCTAAATGTAGATGTTGCTTTTCCATGTTTTTGGCTCTACTTCTAGTACATCTTCTTTCCCTAGGCTCATCATGATCATCACCTTTCTACAAACCAAGAACTTTTTTCTAGCCAAAATGGATGACCCATTTCATCATCCTTAGCAAGTGTTACCATAAGTGAGCCTATCTTAATATCATTAATATTACCCTTATATATTTCTAGTAGCTTTTTGAATGTTCTTCTTGATATTTACTAGTATACATTTTTCACCCCTCATGATATAAGATCTTTTGAATCTCCTTTGATATTTTTACATCTCTCCTTGTAAGAGGATTTGTAATACTCAAGTTTTCATGGGATACAAAAGATTTTGTTAGATGCCAATCATCATTTTTTATTTTTGTAAGTATTTTCTCTTAGTCCCAGAAAAATATTATATACTTCCTTGCTTTGAAAAATGAGATAAGAATGACTTCTTTTCCTCCATACCATCAATGACAAGTCTAATATATCTTTTTGATATAGCAAAATACTCATGCTATGGCACATGGCTTTCTTTCTCTTTGTTGCTTGCTATTTTTGATGAATTTGTATTCTTCATTTGCCATTGCAAGCTCATCATCATCTCTTGTATTCTTTCATCAAGCTTTCAAATTTGCATAGATGCTATATACTGCCATTTTAACTTTTCTTTTTGTGATTGATACAATGCTAAAGAATTTTGAAGCATAGCTTGCTTGTAAATGAAATATACCTTATTCCTAGTAAAGTTATCAACAAGATGCAACCTCCTAGCTATTGGCATAAGTTTACAATGTATCTTAAAGTAAATTACCATCAAAGAAACTACAATGTTGTAACTTATTTATACTTTGTGTATATTGTATTGTGAGAGAAAGAAGAAGAAACAACTAGCAAGAAAACATTTTGGTCTTTATCTCTCTTCTTGTGCTCTTAAGTGTGCTTCCTCTTGTGTGTATGGTGTGTGTTTGGCACAGCAACTCAAGCAAGTCCCCCCCACCACGTGATTCCTAATATGGTATCAAAGCAATGCCACTATTAAATGTTGATTTTGAAGG
The DNA here is from genome assembly GCF_053477565.2 of Lygodium microphyllum. NCBI lineage: Eukaryota > Viridiplantae > Streptophyta > Polypodiopsida > Schizaeales > Lygodiaceae > Lygodium > Lygodium microphyllum. Next base: position 18,852,966 of record NC_141162.1, read on the forward strand.
TTGAAGTAAAGGAGAACAAGAGAGGATTCAGTAAGCAAGCAAGAGGTAAGAAGCTCTCACATTCTTCAACTATTTCTCTTAGATAGTGTTTGTGGAGGCACTGAAAGTAGGGCAAAGCAAAAATCTCATATTGCTATGAGATTTGGTGTGTGCATAGAGTAATATATGTTTTGTAGATCAGTTCTTTGGGACTTTATGTTGCTTTTCTGGCCATCTGAGGCCTTTTTGGACCTCATTCTAGACCCGCAAGGTTGCGAACAATAGTTTCAGGCTATATACTACAATTTTGATTGTGTCGATTGAAAATGGGTGCATATATTATAGATTTTTAATTTATAAGTTATGAGATATTTTCCAAGAAGAAAACACAAGTTTTATCTACAAATAGCTTGTAAATTACATATACTATTAAGCACTGAGTGAAAAGGGATGCTTGATATATTACTATACACTTGTTGTGAAAGATTGTAGAAGACTTACTTATGGTTTTGTATCAATTTTTTGATAATGGTAGAGAATAGTGGAAACCTTATCATTGAGAAGCTGGACACTAATAATTATCAATCATGGAAGTTTTTTGTGAGGAACTTCCTTATTAGAAAGGGCCTTTATGAGTTCATTTTAGGTGAAGAAAAGGAACTAGAGCTGAGTAACCCTATGATTGCACAGATAAATTAAAGGTGTGGAAAGAATGGAATGCAAAGGACAAAAACGTAATGTATTGGCTATCTACAATCATTGATAATATTATGTTGGAGTGTATAAAAATGCAAAAACTTCTAATGTAGCTTGGACAAATTTTTAGAACATGTTTTCAATAAATACAAAGGCACAGAAGATGCAACTCAAGCAAGAGTTGAATACTTTGAAGAAAGGAAAAATGCTTGTGAATGAGTATGTTTTGAAGGTGAGGAGCATTACAGATGCTTTGGTAATGATTAATGCAATGCTTGATGACGGTTATTTGATTTACTCTATTTACTCTAAAGACTAACCAATTAAAATACATTTTTTATCCTTTGGATCAAGCTTCTTTGCTATCTCATCTAGCACAAGAACATATGCAATACATTCAAACACTTTCAAGTGTGACACATTGGGTTTCTTACTTGTAAACATTCTTTAAGGATCATCCCATGAACTGCATTTGTGGTAGTTTTGTTCATAGTATAGATGGTAGTATGAATAGCTTTAGACTAAAATGTTTTAGTATATTCTTTTTAGCCATCAATGCCCCTAAAACTTCTGCAATATATCTTTTTTTTTACAACCCTATTTTGTTGTGGGATATACCTGCAAGTAAATTGTATCTTTATCCCATGAGTCCTCGAAAGGTCACTAAACTCATTAGACAAGTGCTCTTCCCCTCCATTTTATTTCAAGTACTTAACTTTCAAGCCTATTTTTGTTTCAACAACAACCTTCAGAGTTTTGAAGTGTTCAAATATATCACTCATTTTCTTCATGAAATATACCCACAGCTTCCTTGAACAATCATTAATAAAAGTAACAAAATATTTACTGCCACAAAAAATAGATATATTTTATGTAGGCTCCCAAACATCTATATGTACAACATTAAGTCCCAAACATCTATATGTACAACATTAAGTATATTTTTGCTCACATCTCTATCATGCAAAAAAGGTTGTCTTGCATGCTTATCAAACTTATATGCTTCACATGCTTTATGAAATTCTACAATTTTAAAAGCAAACAACACTATAACCAATCCTTTGGACTATATTAATTTTAGCATTTGTACATTTGCATGTCCAATACATTTATACCATATTTCAATGTCTATAACCACTCATTTTTCTTTAGCATATAAAGTAGCATTCATAGCAGGGATTCCAACATCTAAATTGAACATGTGGCCAACTCTACTTCCTTTTGTGATAATCTACACTTATCATTAAAGTTTTTTACAAAATAACATTTTGCATTAAATTGAATCTACAAACCTTGCTCTATCATTTGGCCACCACAACACACACTAAATTCTTTGTGATTGATGGCACATGAAATGCATCTAACAGACTCTTTTTCTGGCCATCATGTAAGGACAAGGAAACATTTCCAATGTATGAAGTTGGGTGGAATGAATCCATCTACACATAACTTGGATTTTGTAAATCCTAAATTTCTCCAAACCATTTACATGACTAGTCATATGATTAGATGGGCCTGAATCAGCATACCATACATCATCCAATCAGTATGATCAATTTTTCATTGTTCAAATAATGGACCATCGGTAATAATCAGAGAATTGTCATTCATCACATCAATAGGTTGAACTGGGCAAGACAAGTCGCCCAAAACAATATCAAATAATTCGTCACCTTTAAGAATTAGCATCATCTTTGCTTTCCACCTAGGAAAGCCTTGTCCTTGGAAAAAGGGAACCGAACGTTGGCCAAATGGATATCCGTTAATAATTACGCAATTGGCCATGCTTGTATCTCGAGAGAAAACAAATAAGATGAGATCGCAGAATCTGCAAACCATGAACAAGATGAGCGTAGTTGAGACGCATGACAATCAAAATAGGGAGATGCATGTAAGAACGACGAAAAGTATTGAGTGACTAAAAAGAAAGCCCGAAATAGAGAGACGTAACGTGCAAGACAAGATGATGCGTATAAGAAAAGTGCTATTTCGGTCGAACAAAGAACGTGAACGAGAATAAAACATCGCTAAAAATAGCAAGATGTTTGCTTGTCGTAATCAACGTCATTAATGAAGACGAGAGATTAACGAACTGTAATTGGGGATTAATGAACTATAATTAGAATTATAGTTTTAAATAAAGAATCGTAGATTCAAGGAGAATTGTTGTCTTGAATCCTGAACTATCATAACTTTTGATCCAGAACTCCGATTGACAAGCGGTTTTGATAGGATTCGAGAGCACGACGAGAGCTACGCAGCTAGATAAAATTAACTAATACTTCTAATTTGAACAAGTTCATGTATCAAATTATTACTTGTGCAAAGAATTCAATCAAGTATAAACAATGAAACAATTTATCTTCCTTGTTGTTGCTATGCATCCATAGCTCTGATACCATGTTGAAAGAGAGAGAGAGAGAGAGTACGAGAGAGATACATAAGACATGCTCCCAAAGAATGACTCATATTGATATAGAGTTAGTATATATAAGTGAGACCCAAGTCAAGTGAGAGATGATATATATAGTTGTAACACATCTTGCACTGCATCATGTATATCATCGATCGTGGCATCATCATGTACATCATCATTGATTGCCATATATTGGTTTTGAACGATTAGATATGGGGATGATGTGCCACCATCGGTTATTGTTTACCATTGGGTGATACACAACCTGCATTTAAAAAATAAAAAGTAAGCAACTTAGACATTTATTGTATTTTGAGAATGTATCAAGAAGTAATATATATGAAAATAAATAGCTTCTAATATACCTGCTTGCATTGTTAAGGTGTTACGAATGTGTCATTCTTGCCTTGGTGAAATTTTGTAGAGTCAATCACTACAAAATCATTTGGATGACGTCTAATTATGCAATGCTCACCCATTGTTACTACTTCTTTAAACCACTTCACATCTAGTACATATATAAAAAATTACCTAAAGTCAAGCTTCATATCTTGGATCAAGTCACAATAACCTTCCATGGTGCCATTGGTATCTTGGAAGTTTGCAAGGATACCACAATCCTGGGTATTTCTCTTATCATCTATACGTTGAGTTCGAAAATGTTTGCCTTCACACCAAATAGCATTGAACAATGTGCACTAGTAATGCATTGTTGAGATCATATTAATGATTTAGTTAAACATGAAACATGTGAAATTATTATATCGTATATAACTAAAGATAATTTAATTATATGTATCTCTTACCTTTGATAAGCAACCTCGTGCGTATTCCCACTCCTCTTGCGATATATTCATTGCCTCCTCTTTTTCCATCTTCTCCATTTCTTCATATAGCCAATCTATATCAATATGACGTGGAAGTGCACTTAAATGTTCTAGATATGGAACATTACATCCATGTCTAGCATGAAATTCTTGCCTTTCGCTTACTGTTCTTGCCCTTGCTTCTTTTTATATAGTATCACCTATTTGCTCATTACTTCATTGTTAAGCACACAAAATACATTTAACTTACAAAGTTCCTTATTCATTAGCACTTTACTCCTTCCTTTTCCTTGAGGTATTATAGAGGTCATCCTCAAATCTTCATCATCTTTCCATAGTCGAGGTAAAGAGAGATCCACTTTAATAAGATATTCAAAGATTTGTACAAGGGATGATTGCACTAACCAACCCTCAGCCATGCTTTCCTCGGGCCGTACATTTTGCCTTACAAAATCTTTTAGGGTTTTCATAAAGTGCTCTAGAAAAAACATTCACCTTGCATGAACCACCCCACAAATTATGATCTCATCAATCAAATTTATGAGTAAGTGTACTTGAGTAGTCAAAATGGAGCAAGGAGAAGTTTCCTCCACCAAACAAACCACCTCAATGGACAATACTAGAGCCTCTTGCAACGTATTTGGATTGATTTTCTTCAAACTCACAAATCTACCAACATGTAATTGACAACAATGATTAGTTTTATCCATAAATTCAAGCGGGTTTACTACGTGATGTACATAATATGTGTAAAAAATAAGTATAATGTATACATACCTTGCGAGCTCACCCATCTTGTAAATGATATCACACACATCTTTCGAAACACAATGGGATATGTTAGTAGGAAGGATGAACTGTATGTAAATATTCATACATTGTTAATTAGTCTACATAGTTACTCTACTAATTAATATATGTATGGCTATGAAAATCCTTACTTGAATCATTTTGTGCCAATCGTGAGACTTCAAACTGGATAGTTGCTCCACACCTCTTTTCTTTTTTTTATGAAGGCTCCCTTGAGGCATCTCATATATCCTGTGGGAGTTCGAAAGCTACATATCTGCTACTTCACCATCTTTTCTTTGGTCTTCGACAACATCTAAGGTGCACATGGTAACTTGATCTTTTCTCTGGGTCTAATGCGTGGCCAAGCTCGTCTCATACATCCAATGCTACGTAAATCCTCCCTTACATTGACAGAATCACGAGTCCCGATTAAGTGATCCCATAATGTAGAGGCAACATTCTTGAATATATGCATGGGGTCCAACAGGTGATTGATCTTGAGTTCAATCCAATATGGGAGATGAAAAAATATAGAGAATCTAAGGCACAAACAATATATTATTTATCGTTCTCATAATGGAGTGTACTTTAAAGACAAACAAAAGAAGTAAACTAGTTACTGACTCATGCTGAGTGGAGGATGACCATTATCGTGTGTCCAAATGTCCTTCCAATCTTGAATGGTCAGAGATTGTGGAGTTCTTCCATTAGTGGGGGGTGCATATTTGGGGTGGTCAATAGGAAGAAAACAATGATGATTGTCATAGATAACCTTCTTCAAGTGTGTCGGTCTAGAAGAAACCAGAGAGGGACCGCAAATTGGACATGCATGTTAAACCTGTAGAAACAAGTGGGTTAATGATGACATATATTTGATTAAAGGTAAGAATGAATAAAATAGAGTACGCAACTACCTGAACACTCTCGATAGCCTAGAAAGTCATGCATGGTCCACAACAACATGCCCTTTAAAGTGAAATCTCTAGAGGACAATGATGCACTCACATCTTACACCTCAATACCTCTCCATAGCATTTCTAGCTCCTCGATCAAAGGCTCTAAGTAAGCGTCTATGTTTTTTACTTTGTGTTTTCCAGGAATCAAAAGGGACAACATTACATGTCCTTTTTTTAATTACCATGGACGAAGGGATATTATAGTTCACCAATACCACTGGCCATACACTATATGAGGTGCTTTTGATACCAAATGGATTTATTCCATCTAATCCTAGACCAAATCTCAAATTTCTGGGCTCTTCTTTGAAAGTAGGCCACAAATTGTCTACGTGTTGCCAAGCTGGTGTGTCTGAAGGAATTCTCCAGTTTTCATCACTTGAATGGTGACTAGCATGCCATGACATGAGTCTCGCAATAGATTCACACTCAAACATAAGTTGAATACGTGGAATAATAGGAAAATATCACAAAACCTTATGAGGCACATCCATTGATTTCATCTCATGGTTGTATCTTGGTTCACCACAAATAGGACACTTTCATGCAGATGCATGATCCCCACAAAACAAGATGCAATCATTGACACATGCATGGATTTTGACGTAATCGAGACCTCCAAGAGATGTCAAGAAACACCTTGCTTGCTCACTTTTAGTTTGTAATTTATTTCCATTTGGAAGCATTTGTGATAATAATCTACATATATTGTGCAAACAGAGTTAACAAACCGTGAATATTGTCTAGAAGCATTTATGAATTAATATCAAATGATACATACTTAAATAATGCATTCAAGCTAGCATTACTCCATCCATAAATGGTTTGTAAGTTCAGCATCTTGAGAGATGCACGTAGAACGGAGTATGTGCAACCTTCGTACAATGGAGTTTTCGATGCTATGTGTAGCGGGTCATCTGTCTCTCTAGTGGCGCCCTCCCCCCGAACCTCATGGGAAAATAAATCGCGCACCATGTTGTCAAAAATCTCTTCCTCCAAAACTTGATGGGGCATTTGAAGAGGGCTGCTATCGTCATCATCAGTCTCTACTCTTCTTGAGGACTCTGCCTCCTCGCATCGATGCTTTGCAGTCTCTTGATGCCCTAGAGGGACCATTTGAGGATGTGGTACCACATCCTGCTCAATAAAAAAAAGGAGGTTTTGTTTAATGGTGAAGACGCAACATAGACCAATAATATTTGTGCAAATAAAGTAGTAAAATTTATTGGGTCTTTTTCTTGGTCCCACTCTTCGTATATGCTGAGGTGTGACATTGTGATTCGACGTGCTCGAAAAAAATATCCTTGACAACGATCACACATACATTTGATTTTCCGTTGTAGCCAAGTGTCTCAATTGTGAAGACACAATGTCTCGTCCTCACTGGAGGATGTACTGTTTGTTGACTCAACATGTCCCATACTACTAGAAGATGACGGCATAATTACACCGGAATCATAAGGACATATATGATTTCATTTGGCATATATGTCATATTCCCTAAATATTTTGATGCTTACAACATGGAGACAAACATTTTGATATTGAAAGACTAGGAAAGTCATGTTGATCCAAAAACAACCATAAGCTAGCATTTTAATAAGTTTAATTGTAATCGCATCTATCAGCGCGTGTAATATCTTTTATCTATGTATATAGATGCATAATTATACGCACTTAGAGATGCGCCACACGAATATAATTTTTTTTAAAAAAAAGGTTGTGTCTTTCTTTTCAAACCAGTGCTTTCCTGCGTTTTTTGCGCGTTTTTTGCAGTTTGAGCTCGACATCACTAATCATGTCTATCTATCGCTTCATGAAGACAAGGAGGAAAGGAAATAAGAGTAAAAAGAGGATGAAGGAAGAGCCAGAGAGTAAATAATAAGAGCCAAACAGCAAGGAAGAGAAGAAGAATCAAGCAACCTACCAAGGGAAGGGAGGAGGAGGACAAGGAGCTTGCAACCTAGCCCCACCCGTCGGAACAAGCAAAGAATGTGAGTTTTTCTTCTCTCTCTCAATCTTATTTACTTTACTTTCTCTTTGTTTGTTTCTCTCTCTCTCTCTTTTTACATGCTTCAGACAATCTATGGAGGCTTCACACCATTTTTTATAACAGCTTTTGAAAATATGGTTCGACTTTGCACGTCTGTAGACACGTTTGGCTGGTAGTCTAGACACGTATAGAGACACGCTGTCGGCATAACTAATTAGAGTTAAGGTCTAAGTTTTTTTTTTGTTCAATATTATGCTTTCGCGTCTATTGATGCTTCCAGAATGCAGAGTAGAGACGCGTATAGACGCGCTAACAAACACAAAACAGAACCGCATCTTTCAAAGCTTCCTAATTTTGTAGTAATGGATTTTTGCTTGTGTAGATGTGGAATCGTGGATCTTCTAGCACTGATCCTGATTTGAACACATGAACAACACGTTAGCGGAGTTTTCTAGAGATGTTAGTAGTTTTTTTGGAGGTTTTCCAAACAAGGAGAAATTCATGGGAGAGATGACCAGTTATCTTGGTCGCCCTCCCACCACTGAGGTTTTTAGTGTCATTTTTGGGACACCTATCACATATTTTCTTAGCACTACTGCACAAACACCAAACCTTGGCACACCAAACCATGGTACACCTCTAAGAGGTACTCCACACACTATGCATACACACAGATCAGCTGATGCACAGGGATCAGCTGAAGTACATGGATCGGCCGAAGCACATGCATCTGCAAAAGCACATGCATTGAGTGAGGTAGAGGGTAGTGCCCATTGAGGGAGGAGGGAGAGTCGTGCAGGAGGACAAGGAGGTCAAGGGCTTTGTGGGGTTTTCCTAGGAGGTGGCTCTTGATCACCCTCACCAGGAAATGAGAGAGGTGAGCCTCCACAAATGTACTACTCTGTCACAAATGTTGGTGGTATCTTGCATAACCCTCAGGGGAGGGAAGTGATAGCCTACTTGAGGAGTGTTGTGCATGTCACATACAAATATTGTATGATTCCCTTCAAGCACCAAAAAAATGGTTTATGGCAAGAGGTGCTAAGGGAAGTACATAGAAGGTACCCTAATCCCAAGAATTCACGATTCTTAGATGATTGGGGATGGTCAAAGGTGAGAGATGTGCTTCATAACAAGAGGTCTCACCTTATGACGCGCTCCAAGGAGTCACTGCGGAGACAAGAGCAAGGGCACCCTAGATATGGCCAACCACCCAATTGCCACCACAGGGAGTGGAAAGAGGCCAAGAAGAGAGTAATAGAGAAAAGGACAAGTCGTCAGCATGCAGAGGCGCCAGATGGCAACCATGGGGTCGTTGCATTATGGATCGGGTGGCAGGGAGTCATGGGAGGCTGAGTTTGTAAGTATTATTAGATTTTTTTAAAATTAAATTTTGTAATTTGTTTCAATTCATTATGTAGTGTGTTCTAATACGTTGTATGTTAAAATTGTTTTGTAGTATCATATCGTTGGTAGGATGCCTACTCCTAGAGAGGTAGACTACCATCGAGGTCATAACCGCGCATCCACTTGGCAACATTTCTACGAGGAGGGACTGATCATCATGGAGGAGCAATATAATCCTACCATGAGGATTCCACAGCCAGAAGAGGTATGTTTTATTTTTTACATGAAAATTATAAGTAACTCTAATTTATTGTTTGTAATGGTATTTATATACCTTAATCCTTTGTGTAGGTGAACCCTGATGCAGTCGAGGATAGCGAAGGGGAGACTAGCAGTAGCGATGGTGGGAGCGACAGCAGCAGTGGCACCAACACCGGCAGCGGTGGTGGTAGCGACGATGATGCCTCTTCTGAGGAGATATAGAGGAGCCCCGTGCATACATGCCTCCCCTTGGCCTTGTAATTTTAATTTTTTATATGTTTTACTCTCAGCTAGTGCTTGTGACCATGACCATGCTTGAGGTCACAAGCACTAAAACTCATCATGTAAAAACGTTTCATCTTTATATATGAATTTTCGTGTTCTACATTGTTTTGTTTTCAGTACAAAAATCTTCAAAATATGTACAAATATTTCAGCACAGTACACTCATCATGTGTTATTATCAATATATGGACTTTAGCTCTCCACATTCTTTTGCTTTCAGTATAATAATCTTTCTTTGTTTTTCCTAAGCATACAATTTGATGGGGAGAAAAAACCAGAGAGTTTGGCCACATACTCTTTGGTTTTTTTTTCATACTCTGTTTTGCGCGTCTATCCACGCGTCTAAATTGCAGGAAAAATGCGCGTCTATAATTGTCAAAAAATTACAGAGTACACGTCTTTTTAGGCACGCAATTACATGCCTCTATAGACGCAGAATTTGAATATATCTAATTTTTTATAAATATAACTATATATTTACAGAGCGCATCAATATGCGCGTCTATATTTGTGTCTGTTTTCGCGTCTATATACGCGTGTAGTTTTCACTATAAGCGCGCTTGTAGATGCAAAATTTTAGACGCACTAATACATGTGGTAATAAATGCGCTCGATATTTTTAAACACAATTCAAATATTGCATCTACAAGCACATCTATGGAGCCTTTTTGTTGTAATGCCACAACACTGGAAAATCCACAACACTTTTCATATCAGTTTATTACAACCTTTTAGAGGCCAGTTACCTGTACATCATGTCTATGAAAACCCTCATTTGTTAGAAGAAGAAACTAAAATCCTTGAATCGGAAACTATTCTAGATACTGACTTTTTGACCACTAGATATGGCCGTAGATATTCTAGATATTTGGTTAAGTTTAAAAATCATCCTGTTGAAGAGGCCCAATGGATGGATGCTCGTGACCTAAGTGCTTACCCCTCACTATTGTCTCCACATTGAGCTAATAGCAATTGAGGACAATTGATATCCCACCCCGGGGGTATGATGCCAAGAGGCATATTCCACGGTGGATTTCGTGAGGTTTTGCGATGGATTCCGTAAAATTATATTTATTGCCGGGGCTCATACACAAGGTGGATTCCTTGTGTGAAAAGTCGATGGGGGTGCATGTCCTTTTTGGGCATCTCGTTAATTTAATGTGCAAGTGGGTGATTCCATAGCAAGTGATTTCACAAAATACATATTTAAATTAATGGATACTTAGGAGTTTAAAGTGCGTACTCGTAATAAATTAAGGTTAGGATTGAATTCCAACCAATTTATTTATTTTGTAGCTGAAGACTACTAAGTATTCACTTTTTTTCGTTTAATTTTATTATTTTCTAACAATTTTGAATGCTTTAGTTTTGATGTGTAGAGCGGACAGCGGTGGCGTTGGGGAAGCACATGTATTCAAGTTATTTACAAGAAATTATTATTTTTGATAGCCGTGCATCTTAAGTGTGGTACCAATATTTATTTTGGCGCGCTTATTTATTGAAGCACTTGATATTTATTTACTATTTTGTATGTGCATGGGTGCACGATTTAAATATTTGTTATTGGACATTGTATTTTAGCACAACCCGACTCTTTGGGCGTCCAACCGCTTTATTATTTAGTTGGATAAAAGCAAACACAAAAGCTAAAGCATGCTAATTGTAAATTTGGGCTATTTTTTGAGCTTGGAGATTTATAATATATCAAATACATGCTTTGTGGAGCACGCACACAAGGCATGGGCGGAGATTGTACCCAATTAGTTTTTTGCTTCATGTCATGCAAGTCTTCTCTCTTGTTTTTTGTGCAAAAGTAGAGTTATTTTGTTCTTAGGGACCTTTCGACACTCACTACATACGCATCAACATTCGATCTGTGCACCAAATGATATCATCATAAAACCTTCTAGAAGATATACCATGCCATTGCTTGCATCATCAATGATGTCATCATGGAACATTCTAGAAGATCTTTAGTCGCCCTCCAACACCTATAAAAGGAGAGACTCGCCATAGAGCTCCTCAGTCTTGCCAATGCTAGTCTTGAGAGCACAAGGAATCGAGACCTCCAAGTAAGTAACTCCAAGTTTCAATTCTAGTTTTTATCTAGTCATGTTATCTAGTCTTGTCTTGTCTTCCATTAGAGTCATATTGTCTTGTCACCTTGCAATCTCGTAGTACGAGATCTTGGGAGCTCAAAGAGTTGAGACATCCAAATAAGTAACTCTGAGTTCTAGTTCTAGTTCTTATCTAGTCATGGTATCTAGTCTTGTCTTATCTTCCATTATACTCCTATTGTCTTGTTACCTTGTAATCTTGTAGTACAAGATCTTGTCTAGTACTGTCTTATATCTTGCTCATCCCCATTGAGGGAGATCTTGTAATTCTGATATCTTGTATACATACCTATGGTCCCAGGTTGTGGAATTTTCTATATCTTTTTAAGTTATCATTGTACCTTTTGCCCCTACATGGGATTATCTTGTAATCAAAATTATTGTAACAAATCTTGCATCTAGTCTAGTCTTTTGAGCACACTTTAGTGCTTCCATAACAATTTGGTAAGACTACTTTCTAGCCCTATTGAGCACCATGAGGGCAACCCTTGAAAGAATCATGGCCTCCCTTCAAAACCTCCAATAATAAAATCAAGACTTGAATGAACAACAAGCTCAACCTCAAATAAAACACCGTATGCATCTAGGCCATGTGCTTCAAGAGATGTAAAACTTGATCCGAGACTTGCAGAACAATAGAGGAAGAGATCTGATGATTTTGTTTATTTATCAACCCCCAACAAAAGAACCCAATATCAGCGTACTAGAGAGGTTCAATGGTGACCATTCGAAGTTCAAGGGATTTCTGCAACAAGTAAAGCTCTATATCCACATGCAACTAGATAAGTATCTAGATTATGCTTCCAAGGAGGGATTCATTGGGACTTTGCTTTATGGTCAAGATTTATAATGGTTTTCCCTAATCTTGTAGATATGGATACAAGATATTAGAATTAAAAATCTTCCTCAAGATGGGGATGAACAAGATATAGGATAATACTAGACAAGATCTTATACTGAAAGATTACAAGGTGAGAAGACAACAAGAGTATAGTGGAAGACAAGACAAGACTAGATACCATGACTAGACAAGAACTAGAACTAAAACTCGGAGTTACTTACTTGGAGGTCTCGACTCCTTGAGCTCCCAAGATTGGTATTGGCAAGACTGAGGAGCTCTATGCCAAGCCCCTCCTTTTATAGGTGTAGGAGGGCGGCTAAAGATATTGTAGAATGTTCCATGATGATATCATTGATGATACAAGCAATGACATGGCATTTCTTCTAGAAGGTTTTATGATAATATCATCGATGATACAAGCAATGACATGGCATATCTTCTAGAAGGCTCTATGATGACATGGCCAGGGTGGGCTCACATGGTTAGCTTGAGGATGTTCTATTAAGGGTGTGTTTGCATGGGGTGTGTATTCATGTGGCATGAGCAAGAATTAATCCATGCACTTGATCATGGCATGTCCATGACATCACCCCTTCCTCTAGTGACAAGCTCCATGAGGAGCGATTTCATAGTTTGATAGAAAGTTTCATTGGATTCCTCTTGTGAAATTCTTTAACTTATCATAAACAAGATTTGTGGTTGCCAAGAGTTACCATGAGTGGTGGGGTAATATCTCCAAATGCTAGAGGTTTTCTATCAACGACTTTAGCTGGTGTAGGATTGGTCTTTTGGAGTACTAGAATGTAGTATCTATTCACAAAGCCATCATCAATGAAACATGTGGAGGCCCCAAAGTCGACCAATGCCTTGAGAAAAAGAGTCTTTCTCAGCAAAATCATATGGATTGTGACAAGGAAAGTTTCCATGGATGTGGGTGCGGTCATAAGAGACCCTTTCTTATATCAAGGTCTATTTATACAGTCTCATTTACAATCGGATGTCCTCAGTTTCGTGCTTAAGGGTGGTTGTAGTAATTCTTGGGGTTCTTGCCCTCTTATTTGGGAAATTTGGGGAAATTTGTCTAGGATTTCCATAGTATAGGAATAGATAATTCTCTCTTCATCTTTGCTTATCTTGTGGGACCAAGGGCTAGAACTTGGTATTATCTATTTGCATCTATTTGGGTTTGGTTTATTCTCTAATTGGGTATTTGATTAGGGCTAGGTTCCATTGGTGAGGCCTTAATTCTTCTCACTTTTCTTGCTTCCTCTCTTGAAAAATTTATTATCAGATTGAATGGCTTGCATGATATAATCATTGAGTGTTTTTTCCTTAGGAAAAATGAGCATGAGGTCCTTGATGTCTTTGCTGCAAAGTCCAACCTTTGGCTACTGCCAAGGCAATCAAACATCTAACAATTGCCATCCTAGCAACTCGACTAAATGTCTCTTCATAATCTATGCCATATGTTTGACCATAGCCTTTTGCAACCAACCTAGCTTTATACCTGCTAAAACTGAACCATCTGCATTATGCTTGACTTTGTAAACCCACTTACAGCCAATAGCTTTCTTACCCTTAGGTAAGGATACCAAATTCCAAGTCTTATTGGCTTCTAATGCAACCATCTCCTCATCCATTGCTGAATCCCAATGAGGTAAAAAGTGGCTTGTAATTAAATATTGTCTGCACTTCCTTACTCACTTATGTTAATGTCTTTCATATGGAAATCTCTCATGCTGTTTGGGAGTATCTTATCTCAACGTTTGAGAAGAAATCGGTCACCAAAATTTTATATCTCCAAACTTGTTTGAAGAATCTTCAATATAAGGTTGGTACTTCTATGCACTCTCATATCGAGGATTTTAAAGATATTATCAATCAGCTTGGTGTTGCCGGCGCTCCTGTTGCTAAAAATCAGATTGTTACTCAACTTCTTCATACCATCAAAGATCCTTTATATGACAATATCATCACTATTTTGTCTAACAAGGATGATATCCACTTTGACAAAGCATGTATATCTCTTATTGAATATTCTCAATGTCATGAGCATCATTTAGAAAAATCTGATGCTGTTTTGGTCACTCACGAACAAAGGGATTTTGATGCTGCTTTTGTGGCTCGCAAGCGTCCTGCTTCACGTTTTCAGCAAAGGGTGGACGCCCTAATCAAGGTGGTAAATCTTCTCGTCTTGCTTATCCTAACAAACATTGTTCTTATTGTGATAAGAAAGGCCATGTGGCTTCTGATTGCTGGGTACGTCAATATGATGAGGAGCATGGAGTTACTACAAAGCAACCTCGCTCGTCCAAAAGTTTTCCTCCTTGTGATTATTGTGCACATACAGATCATCCATCTCATCATTGTTATAAATGCAGATATGATGAAGAACATTCTCGAGCTTATATTGTTCAACAAACTAAAACTGATGATGATCATACTCATCAAGAGCTCAATTTCATCCATCATGATATCTCTCCAGAAAAGGTACTTCATGTTCATGATGGTTCTCTATTCATCATTGATTCAGGTGCCACTGGAAACATGACATACCAATCGTAGTGGCTTCAAAATTATCATTCTCTTCCTATCAAGAAGTTTGTTTACCTTGCAGATGATACGACTTGTCAAGTCAAAGGAGTGGGTGATTAATATCTGGGGACTGTTTCATCCACTAGAATATTAAGAGGATTTCTTCATGTTCCAGATTTGCAAAGAAATCTTATTTATGTTGCTCTTCTAGTTGATCTTGGTTTGTTTCTTGGCTTTGATCATAATCAATGTCGTATAGAGAAAGACGGACATACTGTAGCAGTGGCTCCACGACATGGTAATCTATCTGAGCTATCATTGAACGATACGATTGCAAATGTTGTTACTGCCCCTGGAGATGCAGATTGTAAATTATGGCATTAATCTGGATAGGGAAGACACCTTCAGTCTCTCACTTTCGCACATTTGGTTGCATTGCTTATAGTCATGTGCCCAAGGACACTCCACATAAGTTGGATCCTCCAGGTTTGAAGGTTATTTTTCTTAGTTATTCAGATCATTCCAAAGGTTACAAATTTTATGATCCTTCTACTCAAAAGGTTATCATTAGTCATGATGCTATATTTGATGAGAAGACTATGGGTGGCACATGGTCGTTAGATGTTTCAGATGATACACAGTCTTTGCTTAGTGCATTTTCTTACTTGCTTTGTGAGTCTACTAATTCTAATGATCATAAACCTCCTTCACCTCCAAAGAAGATTGATGAAAATTTGGAGATATATGTCGATCTTCCTATTGAGATAGAGCATGGATTCTATTCTATTGAATATGATGTCTTTGATGATGCTATGTCTGTCCAAGAGGATCTGATATCATATATGGAAGCTATCAATTCGTCTCAAAGGGATCAATGGCAAGAAGCTATGCAAGCTGAGTACGATTCTTTAATCTCCAAATGTACATGGATTCTTATTGAACTCCCCCCAAACTGTGTTCCTATCAAATGTAAATGAGTTTATAAAACCAAGACCAAAGCTGATAGCTCGTTTGATAAGTTCAAAGCATACTTGTTGCAAAAGGTTACTCACAGATTGTAGGAGTAGATTATCAAGAAACATTTTCTCCCGTTGTGCGCTCCACAATTGTCCGTATGCTTTTGGCTTTTGCAACACTATTTGATCTAGAAATTCACCAAATGGATGTTAAAACGGCTTTTCTCAATGGAGATCTTGAAGAATAAATCTATATGGAGAAACCTAAAGGTTTTATGATTGCAGGAAAGGAGCATCTTGTATGCTAGCTTCATCGTGCATTATATGGATTGAAGCAAGCCTCTTGTGCTTGGTATATTAAGATTGATCAGTTCCTCACATCTAAAGGTTTTGTTGCATGTTTTGCTAACCCAAACCTTTATATCAAAAGGGAGGACAAATGTTTTATTATTCTTGCTTTATATGTTGATGATACTATTCATGTGTCAAATAATATTGCTTTCTTGGATGCTATGAAGAAGCTTTTATCGATTGCATTTGAAATGGTGGATCTTGGTGAGATGCATTCTTGTTTGAGTATTCAAGTTCGACGACACTGACAACAAGGCATTCTTCTTCTTCGCTAGACAAAGTTTATTAATGATATTGTTAAGAATTTTGGGTTGACAAATGTGCACTCTGCCAACACTCCCATTCTTTCGAGCTCTACCAAGGGTACATCTATAACACGCAATGAAGAATTAGCCATTCATCAACCTTTCGCTAATCTTGTTGGTTGTCTTCAATATATTGGTTTAAACATGACCAGATATTTTATTTGCAGCTAAATTTTTGGGACAGTATCTTTCTTCCCCTTCCACTATTCATTGGAGTGCTGCAAAGCGTATTCTTAAGTACCTCAAGGGTACTAAGGAGTTTGGTCTTATTTATCATCGTCGAGAGGATTCTTCTTTATCTTCTTCAACTTCTCTTGATCTTATTGGATATACAGATGCTGATTGGGCAAGTTCACATTTATCCATGCGATCTACAAGTGGGAATTGTTTCTTTGTAAATGGATGTTTGGTTTCTTGGTCCAACAAGAAACAACGATGTGTTGCAGTTTCTACAATTGAGGCCGAATATGTTGCTGCATCATTAGCAGCTCACGAGCTAGTTTGGCTTCGACAACTACTTGCAGATTTGGGGCATCCTTCATCATCTAGTATACCTCTTCAATGCGACAACCAAAGTGCTATTAGTCTTACCAAAGACTATATACAACATAGTAAATCAAAGCATATTGCTATTCATTATCATTATGTTCGACATGAAGTCAAGAAAGGTTCCATTATGGTGGAGCATTGTCCCAGTGATCAAATGGTTGCAGACATCTTCACAAAAGCTCTTAGTGAAGCTCTCTTTAGTTCATTAAGACATGCACTTGGTATTGTTCCAAGTTCTTGTCTCACTGATTGAGGCATGTATCATTGTATCCAAGAAAACTTTATAGTAAATCATTTTTGTATCATAGGTACGTGTAGGGGCTCGGGTTTTTCCCTTGTTCTCCCCAAGGGTTTTTTCACTTGTAGAGCCAGAGACCTTTGTTTGAGTGGGGATGTTACAACTATATATATCATCTCTCACTTGACTTTGGTCTCACCTATATATACTAACTCCACATCAATATGAATCATTCTTTGGGAGCATGTCTTGTGTATCTCTCTCGTACTCTCTCTCTCTCAACAAGATGATCCCCGCGAGGATGTTCAAGGGAGCATAGAAGAGGATAACAATATGGTTGCAGATGATGATGAAGAAATTGAGCATAGAAATACATCTGATAGTGGGATAGACTTATTTTTTTCATTGCCTATTGGTAACATAGACCTAGAGGTAGATAGTCTAGCAAGGACCGATCTCATTGAAGATGAGATTGATCATTCATTGTAGCATATAATTAGCTTTGAATGATTGGATGTATATTTGTAATACTAAAAAAAAACTAAAATATCAATTAGAAGCCATTTACTTTTGTGATACATATAACGTTTGTTGTGTTACAGTATTAGAATTGAATGCACACATCCAAAGAACAATGCACCAAGATGCACAAATAAGTACAATTGGGTAAGCTATATTAGACCATAAAGAAGTAAAGTTGGTAATGTATTCTAAAAAATACTAGCTGTTAAGATGTTTGATCATATTTAGGGACTTTATGAGAAATGAAAAATCTGTGTGTTTATTTTCGCATCTATAAGTGCATTTAAAAGCGTGGGTATATATATGTGTTTTTCACATCTATATACTAGCGCCAATAGACGTGCTGATAAATGCATTGATAAATGCACCCACTATTCCCGCGTGTACAGTGCGCGTCTATAGGGCCTTTCTCTTGTAGTGTGGTAATTCTAGTTTAAATGCATTGTCATTGATTTTGTGAATGATCTTGCAAGGTCCATAAAATCAAGGAGCTAACTTTACAACAAGACGTTTGTCAACACTTTGTAATCTTCTCTTTTTAATGCATAACCAAGCATAATCATCAACTTTGAAACTCATAGCTTTTATTTTCTTGTTAGCTTGTTTTGTACATGATTGCTAGGCTTTCGCAATCATATCTTTAACTTCATCAAAAATAGTAGCATGCATGTTAGCAATATCATCAGCAGCTTGAACTTTGTTTGACAATGATGTAACTGGTGTAGGAAATCTATATCCATAAATGATTTCAAATGGTGCTTTGTGTGTAGCTGTATCTGGTGTGTTATTGTATGCAAACTGAAGTAAATGTAAATGTGTATCCCATGTTTGTGGTTTTGAATTTGTGTATGCACGCAAAAGATCTAAAATTGTACTATTAGTAGCTTCTATTTGCCCATTTGTTTTAGGATGAAATGCAAATTAAAAAGCAATCTTTGTTCCTAAATTAGCAAACAAAGTAATCCAAAAATTATTGTAGAATCTACAATCACTGTCAGAAATAATAACTTTTGGCAAACCATGATTAGTGAAAACAGTTTTCAAAAACAATGGAGCAGCTTGAGATACATTTAATGTTTTCTTGTATGAAATGAAATATACTTGTTTGCTAAACCTATCGACAATAGTCCAAATCATATCATGATTAGCTTTAGTGTTGGGCAAACCAGTGATAAAATCCATTGAAATCTATTCCCATGGTCATTCTGAATTGGTAAAGGCATTGATAAACCATATTGTTTACCATGTTGTCATTTAACTCTTTGGCAAATTAAACATTCAAATACAAAGTTAGATACATTAGATTTGTGTGGCCAATAGAAATCTTCAATCAGTGTACGCAAAGTAGAAATAATTCCTCTATGGCCTTGATATGGGGGACAATGAATTTCGTGCAAGACAAATGATCGAAATGGAACAGTTACACATAATCTTTTTTCATAAAACATAAATCCATCAACGTAAGACAATGAATCAATTGGAATCCAGTTATTTGCAACTAATTTATTCAAATTAGCTTGAAAACCAAGGACTTGGTCATAGGTATCTTTAGGGAGAAGAGAATCAACACAGAGATATTATGAATGGTCAGTCTTCTACTTAAAGCATCGACAACAACATTCTCTTTTTCGAATTGATATTGTATGAGTGGATGAAAACTTTGAATAAAAGCGGCCCATTTAATGTGTCAGTCAGATATTTGTGGTTGACTAAGGAGATGTTTAATACTTTGTTGGTGGTCAGTTTTGATCATGAATTCAGATCCCATTAAATAGTGTTTCCATTGACGTAAAGCTTGTACTACAGCTAGCAATTCCTTATCATAGGTAGAATACTTAAGTTTAGAGGGTTTAAGTTTGCAACTAGAGTAAACTATGGGATGGGAATCTTGCATAAGGACTGCTCCTATTCCAGATCCACTAGCATCAATTATTACTACTAGGAAAAATGGTCTATTGAAGTTAGGTAATTGCAATACAGGAGCATGAGTTAAAGTATGTTTCAGTAAATCAAAGGACTTTTGTTGATTTTCGGACCAATGATACACAATACCTTTCTTTAGTAATTTTGTCAAAGGTAATGCAAGCAATGAAAAAATTCTCACAAATTTTCTGTAAAAGCTAGCAAGACCTAAGAAAAAACGTAATTCGTGCACATTTTTAGGTATTGGCCAATTCAAAATTGCTTCTATCTTTTAAGGGTCAACTTTAATACCTTCTGATGAAACAATATGTCCTAGGTATTCAATTTGTGTTTGGAAAAATTCACTCTTTTTAGGATTAGTATATAATTGATTCTCTTTCAATAATTTGAAAACCAAAGATAAATGTTCATAATGCTCATTCTCATTCTTACTAAAAACCAATAGGTCATCAAAGAAAACAATGACACAATGCTGATGCTTCAAAAATATGCGATTCATCATACGACTGAATGTGGCTGGTACATTAGTCAAACCAAAAGGCATAACAAGGAATTCATAGTGTCCAAATTGTGTTCTAAATGCAGTTTTGAAAATATCAAATGCGTCCAATCGTACTTGATGGTATCCAAATTTAAGATCTATCTTGCTAAATATTGCAGACCCTTGTAGTTTGTCCATAAGATCATCTACCTTAGGGATCGGATATCTATTCTTAACAGTGATCTTATTTAGGGCACAATAATCAATGCACATCCTATAAGTATTGTTTTTCTTCTTCACTAATAAGAGAGGTGCACCAAATGGAGAACTACTGGGTCTAATGAGTCCTCGGGTTAACAATTCTTCAACTTGGGCTTGAATTTCTTTCTATTCAATTTGGTTATGTCTATAAGGTGCTTTACATGGTGGTTGTGATCCAGGAATTAGATCTATTTTGTGATCTTTGGGACATTTAGGTGGTAAGGCAGGTGGTAAGTCAGTAGCAAAACAATCTTGAAATTGTGAAAGAAATTGTGCGTGCTTAGGATGCATCTGATTTTCTTTAACTTCAATTTCATTCACCCATATTAAGTAAGATTTGCTACTTTTTGTAATGCACGTTTAGCCTGTATATGACTAAGTAACGGAAAATTATCGAAATAGTGTATACCATGCAATGTGATTTGTTTCCCATTAGAATGAATCTTCATTGAATGCGTGGAATAATCTATATCGGGATTATACTGATGACGCCAAGGCATTCCTAAGATAATGTCGCTAGATTGTAAAGGCACAACTAAGAAATTTCTACATTCAATATAATTACCAATTTTTATTTCTAAGTCATATACTTCTTGTGTTCCATTCTATCTAGTGCCTAAGAATGCAGTCTTGATGCGATAATGAGTGAAAACAGTAAGTAAATTCAATTCTTTGACCAATTTTGTAGAAATAAAGTCATGTGTGCTCCAATCATCATGTAAAACAATCTTTTCTCTACTATGCACAAGACATTTCATCGTTAATAAAGAATGGAGATTTGGCATACCTGGCAAAGTATTTGAAGTAGTACCGATATCTTCATCGTCTTCCGTGAAAACTACCATTTCTTCATGTTCTTCATCTTCAGTCGCTCCCAAATAGTTGATGTGAATAGTTGGCTTTTTGGATTGACAATTCGCTGCTAGATATCCAAATTGATGGCATTTGTAACAAACTATGGATTTGGCCTTAGACACATTATTGGTAATAGCGAAAAGTTTAGGAATGTTGGGATTTGGCTGGAAAGATGGCTTAGGATTTGGATTTGTGTTTGATGGTAAAGCAGGGGGTCATGTCAAGGTTTTACAAAATGAAGATGGAAGGAAATGATTTTGATTGAATCTTCGAAAATTTGAATTGAATGGTTTTGAACCAAAGTTACCATTAGTTTGAAATTGTTGTGGTCGCTTCTCTCATCCTCGAATTTTGTCTTTAGTATCATGGGCCAAGGAAATTGCATCTTCGAGAGTCATTGGCTTGAACATGTTCACCTTCACCTAAAAATGTCCAAGTAAGCCAGACATAAACTTGCGTTTATGGGTTGCCTCAGGTACATCTTCGAGCATTTGAAGTTGCAATAAAGCATTCCAAAAACACTTGGTATATTGTGAAATAGACTCACGATCCCTCTGTTGTAGAAGATCCCACTGTTTGATTGCTTTTTCGTGGAATTGGGGTGGAAGAAAATTTTGCAAAAAATTATTTTGGAAAGTCTCCCAAGTAGTAGGACAATCAATGCTTTTGCGGACAACAGCCCACCATAGGGATGCTCTATCCACTAAATGATTAGTGACACACTTAATTTTGTCTTTCTTACCATATTGTTCTTCATGGAAATAATCATCAAATTGACTGATAAAAGAAAGTACAGTCTTTCCATCGCGTGACCCATTGAAAGTACGAAATTTAAAATTTCTTTTACTTATATTTGTTTCTTTCTGAATAGATTGTGCTTCAAGTGTCGCATTGATCGTACGTCGTATAAGATCTTCAGATTGCAGTTTATCTTGGTCGGCGGTAGATCGTTGCAGACTAGCCAATTGATCTTGCAAATTTTGATGTGCTCTTCATTCCTCTTGAAGCTGCATCATAATTAGGTCCAATTTTTGCTCCATCGTTGGTTCCGATAAATCACCTTCGGCCATAAAATATTACATGGTTTGATTAGACATCCTGCAAAATTTCAAACAATCTCACACACTCGAAATCTTGTTAGCGGGATGAGTGTAGCTCAAAGTCGGGTCTACAAGGCTTATTTCTCTCTCTTTTTTTAAATGGCTTTGTGTAATATTTCTTCTTTACGAATGTTGAATTTGATGTCACGGTCTTCTTCCAAGCGTATACTTTATGCGTATAGACTGCGTGTAGCAATCTATTTGCTGGAATTGAACTCTGTCAGTCCGCAGGTGTGAACAGGGGCTTGCCAGAAGGTTGAAAATGAGTTTGTGATTATTTCTATGGGAACTGCTGCTATGAGAAGATTTAAAGGGGAAAATTGTTTTAAGCTTTAGAGAAGCTTAAAATCTTTAAGCTTTGAAAAAGCTTAATGGTTTAATTTTTTTTCGTTTCAAGACAACGGCATGTCCTGATCATGGTCGACGCCGTCGAGTGCATCCTGCCGCCGCTACCGTTAAATTTTTAGAGATTAAGATTTATAAAAAGCTTATTAAGCTTGATAGTCACACTAATTGAAAATTTCTCATCACTTTCTTCTGAGAATAGAAAACTTGATGAAGAAGCTTCCCGTGTGGTCCTCCGCCTGTAGAGGCTGGTCCTTCGTGATTCAACAGCGTAGCAGGGGGTTCTTCACCGCTAGGAACATGTTGGTATTGATGGATTATTGTGAGACTGACTGTAGAGCTTGATCATTCCAAGAGCTCCGTCTTCGTAAGAGATGGTAAGCGATTGGACGCCCTCGATCTGAGCTTCGCTCTGATACCAGTGGTACACAGATATTGGATACTGTATGCATACGTAACGAGTGTCGGAAGGTCCCTAAGAACAAAAGAACTCTACTTTTGCACAAAAAACAAGAGAGAAGACTTGCATGACATGAAGCAAAAGACTAATTGGCTACAATCTCCCCCCATGCCTTCTTGTGTGAGTGCTCCACAAAGCATGTATTTGATATATTATTCATCTCCAAGCTCAAAAAGTAGCCCAAATTTACAATTAGCATGCTTTAGCTTTTGTGTTTGCTTTTGTCCAACTAAAGAATAAAGCGCTTGGGTGGCCAAAGAGTTGGGATGTGTCCAAATCAATGTCCAATAACAAATATATAAATCATGTGTCCATACGCATGCAAAATAGTAAATAAATATCAAGCACTTCAATAAATAAGCGTGTCAAAATAAATATTGGCGCCACGCCTAAGATGCGCGTCCATCAAAAATGATAATTTCTTCTAAATAACTTGAATACACACTATCACCCAATGCTTCCCAACGTCATCGCTGCCTGCTCTACACATCAAAACTGAAGCATTCACAATTGTTAGAAAATAATAAAATTAAACCGACAAAAGTGAATACCTAGCAATCTTTAGCTACAAAATAAATAAATAGGTTAGAACTCAATCCTAACCTTAATTTATTACGAGTGCGCACTCTAAACTCATAAACGTCCATTAATTTAAATATTATTTTGCAGAATCACCCACTATGGAATCACCCACTTGCACATTAAATTTACGAGATGCCCAAAAAGGATAGGTGTCCCCATTGACTTTTCGCACAAGGAATCCACCTTGTGTATGAGCCCCGACAATAAATATAATTTTACGAAATCCATCGTAAAACCTCATGGAATCCACCATGGAATATGCCTCCTGGCATCATCATCAATAATGCAAGCAATGGCATGGCATATCTTCTAGAAGATTCTATGATGACATGGCAAGGGTAGGTTCATATGGTTGGCTTGAGGATATCTTGTTAAGGGTATATTTGCATGGAGTATGAATTCATATGTCATGAGCCAGAATGCAATGTCCATGACAACGTTATGGTGCATCTACAAGTGTTGTAGGTAAAGAAAAAGGGAAGATGAAAGTGTCAAATGGTAATGATGCATCTACTAGTCATTTGGGATTTGATGGAGATTCCAATAATTCAGTAAGCTTAGACGATGACCTTGGTATTCCTTTAGTCAAGAAATTAAGTGTACAGAGAAGACATGGTAATGTAAAGGCTCCATTAACTAATCCAATGGCATGTAGGTCTAGTAGGGTGAAATACCCTATTAAAACATTTGGCTTTGAAGGTTATGTAGCTTAGCATTATACTTATATGATAAAGATACTTCAAGATGTTGAATACACTTGCTTTGAGGACGCTATTGGTCATGCTTATTAGAATGTAGCAATGGATGAGAAGATGGCTACATTAGAAGCCAATAAGACTTGAAATCTAGTACCATTTCCTAAGGGCAAGAAAGCTATTGGCTATAAGTGGGTTTACAAAATCAAGCATAATGTAGATGTTTCTATTAGTAGGTATAAGGCTAGTCTAGTTGAAAAAAGCTATGCTTAAACATATGGTATAGATTCTGAAGAGACATTTAGTCAAATTACTAAGATGGCAACTGTTAGATGTGTGACTATTTTGGTAGTAGCCAAAGGTTGGAGTTTGCAATAAACTGAGGTAAGTTACTCAAGAATATATGTGTGCATCATGTGGGTTCAAAATAAGGTATTTTAAAAATACGATTTTTATACATTTTTATCATACAAAAGGGTGTAATATGAAGGAGTATTTAAAGATTAAATAGAAAAGAGTCATGTTTTATTTTTAAAAAATCACAACTAAGGATATTTATAAATAGGCTTTGAATGCACGTGATGTAGAGGATGCAAATATAGTAACTTTTTCGGAGGCAATAAATGGATGTCAAGAACACCTTCTTGCATGGTGAATTGCAAGTAGAGGTGTATATAGAGCAGCAAACAGAGATTATGAGTTTTTAGAGCATCCTACATATATGTACAAGTTAAAGAAAGCACTCTATGGATTGAAGCAAGCACCTAGAGTATGGCTTGACAAAATCGGAGAGTATATTGTCAACATTGGCTTTTATGTTTCTGATATTAATCACTCACTTTATGTGAGAAAGGGAGATGTAGATTTGGCCATCATAGTCATCTATGTGGATGACTTGATTATCACAAGTGAAAATGAAAGTGAGATTGTTGAAGTTAAGGACTTTACAAAATGAAGTTTGACATGAAGGATTTAGATGAGCTAAGAATATGTAATCCTCTTTCAGTGTCACTGGAGCAAAATTTGAAGTTGAGTGCTAACATCGGAGATAAGAAAGAAGACCCTACTATGTTTAGGAGGATAGTAGAAAGTTTGACTTATATGACTATCATAAAGCTAGAGACTTGAGCTATGCCTTTTGCATTGTCACTTAGATTGTATAGATGCTTAGAAAGCCTCACTTGGATATAGCTAGATGCATATTGAGGTGTGTGAAGTTCACTTTGCATTATGGAATTTTTTATGAGATAGATAAGAATATAAAAATGTTTGGATACAAAGATGTAGATTAGGCTAGTAGCATGCTTGACAAAAGATCTACAATGGACTCATGTTTCCCTTAGTAGTGTATCAATTATGTGGAGTAGCAAAAAGCAACCTACAATTGCTTTATTGAGTATAGAGGCTGAGGATAGAGGTGCTGCTACGACATCATGTGATGTGGTATAGCTGCAAAAGTTATTGGGTAATTTGGATATGCAGGGAGATGGTCCAGTTGTCATTCACTATGACAACATGAAAAATATACAATTAGCTAGGAACTAAGCCTTCCATGCTTGGACATAATACACTGAGGTGCATTAGCACTTTGTGAGAGAGAAGGTACTTGTAGGAGAGATAAACTTAGTATATGTTAGTACATAAGATAATGTTGAGAAACACAGATCCTTGAGCAAGGTCTAGCTATGGAGGATGGAAGTCAATGACAAGAAGCATGATGATTGAGACTAGACACACTGACTATTACGTAAGTGAATTAGGCTCCAAGATAAATTAGCTTGAACTCATAAGCACAATCTTAAGTAGAGAGATAAGACTAAAAGTACAAAGTATAATAGCATTCATCATTTAACTCAATGTTAACAAGTACATGATTTTATAGTTGTAGGAGGGTTCCCATTTTCTCACAATGCCCATGGGATTTCAGTAACTTCTCCTAAGCTATTGCATGTCCCTTGAACTACTACTCCATATAAAGAGATTGTCTTCAGAGTGTGATTGTATAACTCTCAACACCCCTCCACAATCACAACCATAAAAAGCATTGAGTATAAAATGGTTGACATAGAACCTTGGTAAGTGTAGACATTGAAGAAACCAACCATATAAAGATATAGGATGTCATAAGGCCTAATAAGTGTGCAAAGAATGTAGTACATAGGCTACATGAGGGTCACAAGGCTTATAAAAAGGAGCACTACAGGCAAGTACATACCGTTTTCAAAATAAAATATCTAGTAAAATTTTAAGACAAGGACTGGCAGGCCCTTGTGGTCTTCATCTTTAGATATGATTTTGTAAGCTTTTTGTGGGTTTTTTTCAGCATGATAGATCTTCTTTTCCTTGTTCTTCTTCACTTTGATGCTCTCCACTTTTCTTTCTTTGATGTTATCCGCTTTGCTTGAAGCTTCTTTGACTCTGCTGGAATCCTCTTTGACTTTTATCTTCGGGTCCCCCTCAAACAAAGATACCACAATCTTTGAGTGTTACATGATGACCAAGGTAGTTGAAATATCTTCAAAATCTTTAGATGGAAACATTGAGTGCACTTGAGTGCGAGCAACTTCATTTTCTCATGCAGGTAGAGCAAACAATCTTCTAGTGTAGTATAGATGAGTAATAAGAATCATGTTACTTTCCATGAACAACATCCATATAAAAATATTCATGTTTGTCATTGCGATAAGTAAAAAACAACTTCAACAACTGAGGTAAATCTAGCAAGAGAGAGAGAAAAAAATTTGTGGCAAAAGAAGACACAATAGCTATTAGTGGTTAAACAACACTATTTAGTATCAAGAGGTACCATCTTGAAGCTTAATATCAAATTTTAATGATGCTTGATCTTCTTAGATATTCTTTTTGTTAAGTTTGAGGGTTGCACTTGTAGTGGTACAATGGATTAGAGTTGCCGTGGATTGTTTAAGTTAAGGGAGGGAGAAAATGATGTAATTTTTTAGCTTGAGATCAAAATGGCTATGGCTATCCTGTCAAAACTACATTCAAATTTGGAAAAATGCAAATGTTGAGCATGATGCACATCAATATCCTCAATTTTGGTGCCAAGAAGTTGTGACAACTTTTAAGGAAAAAGCTCGAAGAGATATGGTTTGGTTCAAGAGATATGGTTGCTACAACAGAGGTAGGTGATGTTGGTTATGGAGGTTAAGAATGGTAGAGTGAAAATGAAGTGAGAGATGAAATATTCTTGTGGAGTTGAGCTAACCAAAGGTTGTGGGAAGCTAGAGGAGCAATGAGTTGATACCATGTTGAGAACCATGAATCCTTAAGCAAGGTCTAGGTATGGATGATGGAAGTCAATGACAAGAAGCATGATTGGCTGAGAGACTAGACACACTGATTGTTACTCAAGTGAATTAGGTTCCAATATAGATTAGCTTGGACTCATAAATACAATCTTGAGTAGAGAAACAATATTGAAAGTACAAAGTACAATAGCATTCATCATTTAACTCAATGTCAAGTACATGCTTTTATAGTTGTAGGATGGTTTCCATTTTCTCACTATGCCTATGGAATTTCGATAGCTTCTCCTAAGCTGTTGCATATCCCTTGCCCTACTGCTCTATACAAAAAGGCTCTCTTGGGACTGCAATTGCATAAATCTCAGTAGATCAGATAGCTAAATTTTTACAAAGCATTGGGAATGTAGAGAAGCTTTGAAAATTTCAAAGCTTACTTGGAGTTGTAGAGATACAATTGAGCTTGAGAGGAAGTGTTGAGATGACAAGCTCAATACATTGTTATGCGAGTGGTGATCGAGAGCAAGCCTCACTCGCAACCCGATAACAATACATTAAGGATTGCCAATGAGTAAAATTGACTTTGTTATATGAACAACACAACACAAAATATTTAAAAAAAATCAACAAACACCACAAGCCACACAAGAGACCAAACAATACACAATGCCTCTTATAGCTCAGAAACAACTACATTTCGGGTAGAGCATCAAACAAACCTTACAAATTTTGAAAATACAAACTTCAAACACAAAACCAATTGAATTGAATTCTCATTCCTCGATAACCTTGAGCCAACACTCGGCATTGCAACTTCCAAGTTCTCCAACTTCCAAATTGGTATGACAAGAGCCCTCGCTCTTGCACTCGTGTGACCCTCCACTCTCCTCTCAAGATACAAGAAGCTTTAGAAGGATTAGGGTACCCTAAGGGCTCCTCTCATGAGTCACATCCTTTATATAGTTTTTCCAATCCATTAATACGTTGTGTATGCTTTCTAAAAGCATAAAGCTTTTTTGGGTTTTGGCTTTTCTTAAAGGCTAAAAAGCCTTGTCGTTTAGAGTAAAACCTTAAGGTTTAAAACTTAAGCGAAGAGCCTTAATTATTGAGTTTAGGTCGCCGTCACCCTTTATTATTGGCAGCTTTTGCAAAATGTCAATTTGTAATGCCACAGTCCACTGTCATCGTCTTCTAAAACGCTGTCATCCTTCCCTGCACTCCGGATTTTGCCGCCATGTCTGTCCACAGATTGTCGAATGCTGCCCTGCAATGTGATTGTGCCGTCACATCCTGTCAGTCTGCAATCAAGGTGCCGCCACATTGCGTCATCGACCTGCCATCTTGCGAGTCTTGACACCGTTGAATTGCCTACATCATCATGATCCATATTGCCATTATTGCTTTTCAGAACGACATCATCACCGCTCGTTTGTCGACAAGTTGCCATGATTTGTGTTTTCATAAAGACTCCTCTTGTAGCTCCTTTTGAAAGAATGTATGGTAGCTTCATTCACTTTTTGCTCTTCTATTTGCTTCAACACCCTTCTCTTTGATTGTCTTCTCTCCTCAATACTCCACTATATATTTTGCAATGTTTGACAACTTAATCAACAAATAACACTTCTGTACATTTGCCTTAAGTGTAACATTTAGGTCTATTCAATCTTGGATAAAATAAGAAGGAGATTGGGCACTCACCAAGCTCAACTACATGATCTTCAATACCTTTTGACTTCATATTGCACGTATATTCTTCCGGCTCCCTTGAGCATAACAAGCAAGATTGGTTGCCTTCTCATATTCTTTTCTTATCAGCAAGTTTGTTAAATGAACCTGTCTCTTCTCATTGCAATGTATCCTAGCAACAAAATATACTTTTTGAAATGAACTTTATGCCTAGCCATACTTGATTCGAGAAAGTATGCAATGTTGGTTCCATGATATACAACCAATGGATCAATGCTTCTCACAAAAATAATGGATGCATTGAAGAACTATGCCTAGCCTATCTACATGTGCTTGTGCGTTATGCATAATGCAAACACAGTTTCTTGATTATTTAAGATTCTTATCCTCACTAATACTCATCAAGAAGAAATTTTAATCTCCACTCCACCCACCCATAATCTCACTATCGATCAATTAGAAAAAATAGTCCTCAAGATGTTGACCAAGAAAACAACCCGTCTCACAATTGATGGTATCCTTCACAACCCTCAAACTCATCCAACCACCTTACCCACTCATCTAGAGGTTCTTAACCTAGTGATGAATATCCCAAATATTGTGCATGCTTAGTGAAAGGTACTCTCTCATGTGTGCATCGTGCAACTAAGATTTACAGCATATGGCTACAGTGGGCCTCATACTGTGTTAGTGCTCAACGATGGTGTAAAATGTATTTCAAGCCAACCTATGGCATGGAAGTATTTAAAAAGAAAAGGAGACAACCCCCGAGTGTAGTGTATCAAATAAGCGCATCGTGAAGTACTCGTGAACCCATAGTCCTCGTGATGTGCAAGAATCTCAGCAAGAAAAACACATGTACCACAATGTTCAGTAGCCATCAACAAACTCCAGCAACAGCCTATCCAAAACAATACCAAACTTGACCTAGGCTATCAAGTTTCCACACTCAAATTTTTTTTAAAAAAAAGACACAAAAAAATCCTAAGCTAGAAAAATACAGAAAATCCAACTATAAAACAACAAAGCAATCAGTCACACAAACAACTATGCTAGCCAAAATCAAACCTAACTACAATTTGACTAGGGGTTTTCAATTTTTCAGAAAAACACTTGACAATGTACTAACATTGATTATGTAACACCTAGCTAGATGGATCCACACTTCCATAGTTAGCATGTTTGGCAGGTATTATGATCCTCACATGGCCATTGACTTACCATTTATTATATTTGGTTTGTTACACCTACCTACCGTTTGCATAGTTATAGTACCAGTCAATTAGTATAGTCAATTATGCAATGTTTCACTTAACAGCCCATTTTCCTTTATATTGTATCTTATCTATACTTTGTATACATTGCATTGTGAGAGAAAGAAGAAGAAAAAAACTAGCAAGAAAACATTTTGGCCTCCATCTCTCTTCTTGTGTTCTTGAGTGAGCTTTCTCTTGTGTGTATAGTATGTGTTTGGTGCAACAACTCAAGCAAGTCCCTCTACCATATGTGGTTTTTGATATAGGCTTTCTTTCTAGGCTATAAAACAAAGACACTTTCAAAGAAGCTATTATCAATCCATCTTTTACCTAGTTAGAGTTTTTTCAATTATCCTTAAGTTCTTCAGCTATCATTTGTTTGGATCGCTATGTAAGCTTCACAGTGGAAGCACACGGGTAGATAGAGCCATCTTTGTATCTCTTCATTTGAGATTAAAGCAATTTATGTTCTTTCATATTTATTGTGTGTTCTCTACTCCTTGCTTATATTCACTATGTTGTATAGTTTCTATATGGTATCAGAGCTTAGGGGGTTCTGAGGTGTGAAGAGTATATGAGGGGAAAAATCTTCAATAGCAAAAATGAGAAATGTTGTGTGCTACATCAAGTAGTAGTGCTAGCATATCAAGTGGTGGTACTGCTGTACTAGCAATTCAAATACTACTGAGGATTCATCTACTAACTTGAGAGCGATTTTTGGAGCTCGAGTTAATACGTAAAAAGACCCTGAGAGAGACGTGAAACATTAAATTTTCATGAAAAATGAAATGGTTATAGAACAAGGAGCTGGAGTTCTCCTAAGTGGATTTCAATGCCACGAATGCAATGCAAGTGTTCGTTCATTGATGGAAGTCCACTTGAACCCCTATTTAATCCCTACAACTTTTCACGTTCTAAAGAAACTACTTGATCCAAGAGCCAAAAAAGAGCACAACGAAGGCTAGATTGATAGATTTTAATGCTATGAAGTTAGCCATCTAGTCAGATTGCAATTCCGAGGTCGTTTGCACCCTTAAACAAAACCAAAACCACTTGCTAGAAAGTGTGAACATGGGGGATTTGAGTTGTTTATTTTATAACCTTATAAAAACTAAAAGTCCTCCTAATTGGCAGTAAGGAAATGCGAGTTTTTTTGCACTTCATTGATTTCATGATTTGGGACATTTGAGAATTGTCAAAATCATGAGGAATGGAGGGAGGCATGAGATCCACAATTTTCATGCTTCAGAGCACCTAATGTCTTATGAAAAATGGAGCCATAAATGATAAGATACAATTTTAGTATTTCTTTCTCCTCTCTCTCTCTCTCTCTCTCTCTCTCTCCTCTTAGAGTTTGTTTTCATGCATTATCCTATGTGAGAGGGGGTGGGTTAAGGTGAGAGATCTGGATCCTATGACAATGTTACATCAATATGGAGCATATATTGGTGTTCTAAGAGATGTCAATGACAATGGAATAGCATCAAGAACTTCTCGAATACGAAGTATGCATGGGGTTTTACACAGTTTAATGTGTAAGTAAGCTCTCTTATTGTTTTATGATGCAATTTGATTTTATGAGATTGAAAATGGTTTCTATTAATTACAAATGACTCATTCCATCATAAAAAGTAAGAAAATTAGCAATAATTAATCATATATTAATTTTACAATGAACAAGCAAAATCCCAAAATTGTGATTTTATGATAAATTATGGATTTTTGGGGGTTTTGGTGTGTCAAATTGTGTTCTTATGGAGTGAAATGGGAAATGAAAGTAAATGTCAATAATTCTAATTAGGTTGTATCCAAAAATAAAAAAATAGTAATTATTACAAATAAATAGGAAAAATAGAGAAAAATAAGAAAAAACGAGATTTTATTCATTCAAAAATTATGGAAATTTTATGTATGTATTTGTGGATGTATATGGTAGGGCAGCTAAAGCAGGAGGCTTAGCCTCCGTTTATCCCTATTTCTATGTTAGAGTATGTATTTATTGCTTTCCATACAAAAACAAATTACTGAAATTCTCTCTAAACCTACCACCGCATCATAATATATAATGATAGGGAGAAGAGGGGGGCGCAAGTGTTGAATATAGGCTTAAATTTGATTTTTCTGATGCACTTTACATATAGGATACATTTGTTTTGAAAGTTAAAGGGTTTAGTAGCATGAGTATACTTGATGTTGTTCACCATGCAACGAAGCAAATGCATTAGTAAGAAAAGTATGAAGAGAACTATTTGTGCACTACCACAATGCTGCTGTGAATAAATAAAATGGTTGAGCATGACATATCATACATATTTTCATTATATTTATTACATGGTATTGGAAACATATATCTTGGATGCATAGCACTTGCTTTCATATGAATATTGACCCACGTTGAGGGGGAGAAGTCCCAAGCTGTAGGGTTAGTGATCTGTTTCCGTTGGGGAACTCATTGAGTGAGAATTATAATCTATCTCCTAGAATAATTGATGATAAGATAGGACAATGCATTATATGATTTATATGTTTGAACGGCACATGTTGGGGCTAATACCGAGGCATAGGGAAGTCATAGTGGAGCCACAATAGTCAGCCAAGGGATGCTCCTTGTGCATGTGCTAGCAGGTTCTAGACACCGATTCGTTTAGGTATTTTTAGTGAGAACTTTAGAAGGGATCAATTGAACTATAAACAGTACAAACATGTGTTTAATGTGAGCATAGAGGCCCTCGACTAGAGACTTAGAGCTAGTATCGGGCCCATTTTTGGTTCTGATACGTGGTGCATTTGCCATGAGCCATTGATAAGTGGCGGTGTCCAAATTTTAGTCGATAGGGACCAATTAATTAGTGCATTTCAAAATGAAGTGAATTAGATCCAAAAGACCATCACTTCGAGATTCAAAAGCAAGAAAGAGCTAAAAGGACTAAATGGCAGGCTAAAATTATTAGGAGGGTATTCTCCTCAGTGAAACAATATGATATCCCTACAAAGGAGGAGTCTTAGCAATCCTAGTTCAATGAGGAGTCCTTTAGGAGGAGGAGGAATCTCTAGTACCTCAGCCCACTTTGAGTGGGTTAATAGTTCCAATAGTTCAGAGACCCTTAGCAAACCTAGTTGTCATCATGGTGCAACCTATTGCAATCCTTGCAAGGATGCCGAACTCGCTAGCCTTAGAATTTCCTCTACTCATTTTTAATGGGTTAGCAGAGGAAGATGCAGAGCTTCACATTAATGAGTTCTAAAAATTAATGTTCAACTGTTGAATCATCCAAGATGAGGGACATTTGATGATGTTTTTAAATATGACTATGAAAGGAAGAGCTACAGTATGGTATCATAACCTAGAAGTTGGAACTATAACTACAATTGATCTATTTTTTGCGGCCTTCTGAAGAGAGTTTGCCCTTGAAAGAGGAGGTTAGTATTGGCTACGTGTTCTCAATGTAAACAGCAAGAACCTCATGAGAATATTTGAGTCTATGCTAAGAAACTAAAAGAAGTATTTTGTAAATTGCAAACTTATATTCCCATCCCCATTGAAGTATTGCTAAATTGCAATACTTTTTGCATGGGTTAGACTTTAATATCTAGGTGCAAATGAGCAATGTTTCTTTGCTAACATTGATATTGACATTACACGAGAAAAGGAGGTAGAGTTGCGATTGCAAGTGGCCTACGTCTCTAGGGAAAACATCAATTTGAGTCTAGGGTTAGAAATAACTTGGCATTGACTGGTGGGAGTCAAAGAATACCATGACCAATTTGAAAGGGAGAGAAAGCATAATGCTGAGTGTGCCTATGTTACCAGCTCCATCTAATGTGACTATGCCGATTGCTAGCCTAATGGCTCCATTAAATAATGGAAGCCAAATTACAAACCCTAATCTTATTCCAATTCATCAAGAGGAGCCGATTCCTAATTAGCTGGTTGTTAGACCGTGGTTGTTAGACCGACTGCACAGAAAGTAGAGAATCATAGCTATGAGTCTAGTGCATCAAATGTCCTTGGCAAAGTCAAGAGCAGGATGAAGCATTATATCGATATGATAATAGAACCATACAAAAAAAAATCATAGATGTTAATTTCCTAAAGAAGTAATAGAACTTAATAAGAAGTCAACGCCTTGAAGAGAGTGGTCCATCAAGACTCAGTTGTGAGTGGTGTGGTGGTTAGCACTTTATGAGAAACTGTCCTAATGTCAAATGTGACATATGTGGAAACTTTGGCCATTTAGTGCTTGCTAGAGTAAGAGATTAGCTCTCTTCAACAAGGGAGTAAACACCCGGGTCCAATAAATCATTGAGCATAAAGGAATAACCTTTAGTGAGACAAAGAACCAAAACAAATATTGCAAAGAGGAAAAGCTACCATAGAGGATCTGCCTAGTGGTAGTGGTGTCACCTTGATCAAAGCTATGCATGTTAATGCCACTGAGGCTTCCAATTTGTGAGCCATTACAAGAGGAAAAAAGGTTAAAGAAGGTGACAGGGATAAGGTAAAACCTACTGAAACAAACCCTAAATAAGAAGATAAGGGGACTCAAGCCCTTAACCCTGATGTGGAAGTCGGTCCTCTAAAAGCTGTTGATGGAAAAGCCAATCCCAATAAGGTGCTACCAAAGAAGAAGATAAAGGCTAAGAAAGAGGCACCAAAGCCTTTTCAACAAAAACCAAGAGAAAGAATGGTATGGTGGGAGAAGAGAACTATTGCTAGCTATCATGAATTTGATTTAGCGAGTTGTCTTTGTGAGGTAAAGCTTGACATAAATCTCCTGCACTTGATCAAGTTATCACTAGGAGTGTATAAAGAGTTCAAGAAGATTCTTTGCATTGGGTATACCATTGAGCCCTTAGTAATAGCTCGGGTAGAAAATGATTGGTTTAAACATGTCGAAAAGCATTGCCCAAGGACACTAGCAACTATTGACTGCATATTAGTAGAACATGCCATTCTGGACATGGGATATTGCATTATCAAAGTCGACAAGACTACTAGTAATGTGGAATGCATTGTGGAGTTTAGGGTAATCAAGTTGCACAAAGGCCAAGCTATCAAGTATTGTTAGAACGGTCAAGTTGATATACTTGCTGGTCATCTAATTTTTTGCAAAGGTACCCAACACGTGATAATGGATGCATCTCTTGAATCTCCTCAAAGTGAGAGAGTATCTTTCTCTTTGTCAAAATTAGATGCATTAGATAATCCATGTGGTAGTGGGACTTCATCAAGTGACAAATCAAAAGAGGGGTCCACTACAGAGGATATCTACCATGTGACTCTAAATGAGCCGATAGAAGACCAAGAAAGAATAAGATATGCAGATGTGATTGAGCTGGACCTCAGTATGTTGGTTGATCCACGATCTATTAAATTAGGGTCTATGCTCAGTCTAGAAGATAAAAAGGACTACATGTCCTTGTTCCAAGAATTTTGTGATATATTTACATGGAGTTATGATGAGTTGAGGGGTATTCCTCCCAATTTAGCTATGCATACCGTTTCCTTGACGGAAGGTAGCTACCCTGTGCAAAAGAAAGTGAGGGGTATTCCTTTTGAGCTCAGGGACAGCCTATTTGAGGAGCTATATAATTACGTAAGGCTAGTTTAATATTTCTTGTATAACAACACATGAAGTGGTCTTCGCCACCAGTAGTTATCAGGTAAAACAATAATAATAAAATCTGACATTGCGTAGATTTTAGGGAGCTCAATAAATAAAAAATAAAATGTTACTATATGCTACAATTTATTGATCAGATTCTAGATCAACTCGCGGGTAGACATATCTATTCATTTATGGAACGCTTTGCTCGATATAACCAAATGGCTATTGCAAAGGAAGACAAGTTGAAAACAAAATTTATTACTATATTTGGTACCTTTGCATATCATGTTATGGCGTTTGCGTTATGTAATGTGCCAAGTTCTTGGCAATGTACAATTGATAAAAGTTCTGGTGATATTTTCCTAGAGGAGTTGAAAATATTTCTTGATGATCTAGGGGTAGCCACCATAAGGGAGAGACAGCTAGTTATTCTAAGAAAATATTTGAGCATTGCTCTTAATCTAAGAAACTACATCTTTGGAGTGCCCTATGGACTGTTATTAGGCCATGTGATTACCTCGATGGTTGGTATTGCGTAACCAATCCTGGAAAGATAAAGGTTATTGTTGGAATGAGTTTGCCAGTACTTCAAAGAAGTACACTCATTTTTGTCATCAGTGGGATATTATTGAATATCTATCAATGTATTGGAAACGAGGACGTTTCCACTGAGGAATCTACTATCCTTTAATTTTTGGTTTGTTTGGAGTGACCCATATCAAGTATCCTTTGAGGATGTAAAGCAAGAATTAGTGAAAGATCTAGTCCTGAAAGCACCCAAAAGAGATAAGGTCTTCTATATATTTCAATAGCCACAATGCATAGCATTAGCTCTGTTGTTTATCCCAAATTTGGGAGGAGAAGTGGTATCATTCAGTTGCATTTGCTAGTCGTAAATCAGGGATATCTGAGATTAATTACACCTACATAGAGAAGTTGTGCCTTGGGATGGTATTTGTGAAAAAGAAATTTAGGCATCACATTCTCTATGAGAAGGTGATATTTTATATGAAGGGAAAAGGGGTTGAGGGTGTTGATGAATAATTTTTAGCCGCTTGACCGCCTAACGAAGTGGTTAATCACTTTGCAAGAGTTTGATTATAAAATCAAGAGTAAGCCACTGAAGTTGGAGGGCATTATGGAATCTCTTGTGGATTTCGAAGAGTCGAAGGAAGTCTTGGCTGAAGGTAGTGACCTTGAGGGTCTATTAAAAATTGATATGGCTTCCATTCCATCTTGATATGCTACCATAACACACTATCTATCTATAGGAGAGACTTGAGACACTTTGTCAAAGGTTGAGAAGAGGAAAATTAAAAAGCAGGCCGAATTACTCCCGAACCAATTTCGTAGTCCCAGCAAGCCACTTTGTCAAAGGCTGGGAAGAGGAAAATTAAAAAGAAGGCCGAATTACTCCCGAACCAATTTCGTAGTCACAGCAAGCCTCTATTCCCGCCTGCAATTTGGCAGAGTTGATTCATAGTAAGCAGGTTGTTACACATAGTCTATGCGAACGAATTTTTTGCTTGGAAGAGGACCATCATTAACTTCTGTACCCGCAAAAAGAAGAAAGATCACAAAAATCCATTTAAAAAAAAGAAGCAAGCCTTGTAAACCCAACTTTGAGCTACGCTCATTCCACTAAAAAGATTTTGAGTATGTGAGGTTATTTGAAATTTTGCAGGATGACCAATCAAAATATGGAAGATTTTATGGCCGAAGGTGACTTACTGGAACCAACGATGGAGGAAAAAATGGACCTAATTATGATTCAAGAGGAATGAAGAGCATGTCAAACTTTGCAAGCTCAACTAGCCACTCTTCAATGATCTATTGTCAAACAAGATGGACCACAACCCAAAGATGTTATATGATGTACGATTGATGCAACACTTGAAGTACAATCTATTAGAAAAGAAGCCAAGATAAGTAAAAGAAATTTCAAATTCAGTACTTTTAATGGGTTACGTGACAGAAAGACTATTCTCACTTTTATCAGTCAGTTTGATGATTATTTCCATGAAGAACAATATGCCAAAAAAGGCAAACTCAAGTGTGCCACTAACCATTTAGTGGACAGAGCATCACTATGATAGACTGCTGTCTGCAAAAGTATTGATTGTCCTACTACTTGGGAGGCTTTTCAAAAAAAATTTGTGTAGAATTTTCTTCCACCTCAGTTTCACAAAAAAGTAATAAAACAGTGAGATCTTCTACAACAAAGAGATCACGAGCCTATTTCACAATATACCGAGTGTTTCTGGAATGTCTTATTGCAACTTCAAATGCTTGAAGATGTACCTGAGGCGATCCATAAGTGCAAGCTTATGTTTGGTCTGCTTGGTCACGTCTATGCAAAGGTGAACATGTTTAAGCCAACCACTCTCGAGGATGCGATTTCTTTGGCCCATGATGCTGAAGACAAAATTCGAGGATGAGAGAAGCGACCAAAACAATTAGCAACTAATGGTAACTTCAGTACAAAGCAATTCAATTCTAACTTTCAAAGATTCAATCAAAATCTCTTCGCTCCACCTTCTTTTCGTAAATCCTGGACATGACCCCCTGCTTTACCATGAAACACAAATCCAAATCCTAAGCCATCTTTCCAGCCAAATCCCAACATACCTAAACTCCCAGTTATTACCAATAATGTTTCCAAAGCCAAACCCATAGTCTACTACAAGTGCCATAAACCTAGGTATCTAGCAGTGAATTGTCAATCCAAAAAGCCAACTATTCACATCAACTACTTAGGAGGACTGAAGATGAAGATCATGAAGAAATGCTCGATTTCATGGAAGACAATGATGATATCGGTACTACTTCAAATACTTTTCCAGGTATGCCAAATCCTCATTCTTTATTAATGATGAAATGTCTTGTGCATAGTAAAGAAAAGATTGTTTTACATGACAACGAGAGCACTCACAATTTTATTTCTACAAAATTGGTCAAAGAATTGAATTTACATACTGTTTCAACTCATTATCGCATCAAGGCTGCATTCTTAGGTACTAGATACAATGGTACATAAGAAGTTCATGACTTAGAAATTAAAATTGGCGATTATGTTGAGCATAGAAATTTCTTAGTTGTGCCTTTGCAATCTAGTGACATTAACTTAGGAATGTCTTGGTGTCATAAATATAATCTCGATATAGATTATTCCACACATTCAATGACGATTCATTCTAATGGAAAACAAATCACATTACATGGTACACATACCTAAAATACTTTTCCATTACTTAGTCACACACAAGCTAAACGTGCATTAAGAAAAGGTAGCAAATCCTACTTAATATGGGTGAATGAAATTGAAGCTATGGAAAATTAGATGCATCCTAGGCACACACAATTTCTTTCACAATTTAAATATTGTTTTGCTACTGACTTACCACTTGGCTTACCACCTACACGTGTTGAAGATCATAAAATAGACTTAATTCTACGTTCTCAACCACCATGTAAAGCACCTTATCGATATAATCAAATTGAACAGAAAGAAATTCAAACCCAAGTTGAAGAATTGTTAATCCAAGGACTCATTAGGCCCAGTAGTTTTCCTTTTGGTGCACCTGTCCTATTAGCTAAAAAGAAAAATAACACCTATAGGATGTGCATTGATTATCATGCCCTAAACATGATCACTATCAAGAATAGATATCCGATTCCTAGGGTAGATGATCTCATGGATAAGCTACAAGGGGCCACAATATTTAGCAAGATAGATCTTAAATCTGGATACCATGAAGTACGATTGGACACATCTGATATTTTCAAAACTGCATTTAGAACACAATTTGGACATTATGAATTCCTTGTTATGCCTTTTGGTCTAACTAATGCAACAGCCACATTCAGTCGTATGATGAATCGTATATTTTTGAAACATCAGCATTATGTAATTGTTTTCATTGATGACATATTGGTTTTCAGTAAGGATGAAAATGAGCATTATGAACATCTATCTTTGGTTTTCAAATTATTGAAAGAGAATCAATTATATGCTAATTTTGAAAAGAGTGAATTTTTCCAAACCCACATTGAATACTTAGGACATATTGTTTCTTTCGACGGTATTAAAGTTAATCCTAAAAAGATAGAAACAATTTTGAATTGGCCAATACCTAAAAATGTGCATGAATTACATTCTTTCTTAGGTCTTACTAGTTTTTACAGAAAATTTGTGAAAAACTTTTCATTACTTGCATTACCTTTGATAAAATTATTAAAGAAAGTTAGTGTGTATCATTGGTCTGATAATCAACAAAAGTCTTTTGATTTATTGAAACATTCCTTAACACATGCCCTTGTATTGCAACTACCTGACTTTAATAGACCATTCTTCCTAGTAGTCACTAATGCTAGTGAATCTAGAATTAGAGCTGTTCTTATGCAAGATTCATATCCCATAGCTTACTCTAGCTGTAAACTTAAACCATTTGAACTCAAGTGTTCTACCTATGATAAGGAATTTCTAGCTATAGTACAAGCTTTACGTCAATGGAAATACTATTTAATGGATTCTGAATTCATGATCAAAACGGACCAACAAAGTATCAAACATCTTCTTAGTCAGCCACAAATCTCTAACTGTCATATTAAATGGGCTACTTTTATTCAAAGTTTTCATCCACTTATCCAGTACCAACCTGGAAAAGAGAATGTTGTTGCCGATGCCTTGAGTAGAAGACCAACTATCCATAATATCTATATTATATCTTTTGGTTCCCTTTTCCCTATGAAAGATACCTATGATCAAGACCCTATTTTTCAAGCTGATTGGAATAAAGTAGTTGCAAATAACTAGATTCCAATTGATTCATTATCTTATTCTAATGGATTTATGTTTTATGAGAAAAGGTTGTGTGTAATTGTTCCATTTCGATCATTGGTGTTGCAGGAAATTCATTTTCCCCCATACCAAGGCATATAGGTATTATTTCTACTTTGCATACTTTGGTTGAAGAATTTTACTGGCCACAAATGGAATCTGATGTTTCTAACTTTGTATCTCAGTGTCTAATTTGTCAAAGAGACCATGGTAAGCAATATGGTTTATTAGTGCCTTTACCAATTCTTGATGAACAACCATGGGAACATATTTCAATGGATTTTATTACTGGTTTGTTGCCTAACAT
This sequence comes from Lygodium microphyllum, assembly GCF_053477565.2. Classification (NCBI taxonomy): domain Eukaryota; kingdom Viridiplantae; phylum Streptophyta; class Polypodiopsida; order Schizaeales; family Lygodiaceae; genus Lygodium; species Lygodium microphyllum. The sequence continues at coordinate 18,894,595 of NC_141162.1, forward strand.
CCAAGCTAATCATGATATGATTTGGACTATTGTAGATTGATTTAGCAAAAAAACATATTTCATTCCATGCAAAAAAATATTAACTGCATCTCAAGCTACTCAATTGTTTTTTAAAATTATTTTCACTAACCATGGTTTGTCAAAAGTTATTATTTTTTATTGTGATTCTAGATTTTGTAATAAATTTTGGACTAATTTGTTTACTAATTTAGGTACAAGGATTGATTTCTCATCTACATTTCATCTTGAAATAAATGGGCAAACAGAAGCTACTAATAGTACAATTTTAGATCTTTTGCGTACATAGACAATTTTAAAACCACAAACATGGGATACACACTTGCATTTACTTCAATTTGTATATAATAACACACCACATACAACCACATAGAAAACACCTTTTGAAATCATTTATGGAAATACATTGCCTACACCTATTACATCCTTGTCAAACAAAGTTAAAGCTACTGATGATATTGCCAATATGCATGTTACTATTTTTTGTGAAGTCAAAGACATGATTGTGAAAGCTCAGCAATCATACACTAAACAAGCTAACAATAAAAGAAAAGTTATGAGTTTCACAGTTGATAATTATGTTTGGTTACGCATTGAAAATACAATATTACAAAGTGTTGAGAAACACCCTGTTGTTAAGTTAGTCCCTAGATTTTATGGACCTATCAAAATCAATCACAAAATTAATGACAATGCATTTGAATTAGAATTACCCCAACATTGGAAAATCCACAATACTTTTCATATCAGTTTGTTACGACCTTTTAGAGGGCAATTACATGTACACCTTATCTATGAAAACCCTCCTTTGTTAGAAGAAGAAACTAAAATCCTTGAACCTGAAACTATTCTAGACACTAACTTTATGACCAATAGCATTGGCCGTAGATATTCTAGATATTTGGTTAAGTTTAAAAATCATCCTCTTGAAGAGACCCAATGGATGCACGCATGTGACCTAAGTGCTTACTCCTCATTGCTCACTCCACATTGAGTTAATAGCAATTGAGGACAATTGCTATCCCACCCCGGGGGTATGATGCCAGGAGGCATATTCCACGATGGATTCCATGAGGTTTTGCAGTGGATTCTAGTAAAACTATATTTATTTGCCGGGGTTCATACACAAGGTGGATTTCTTGTGCGAGAAGTTAATGGGGACACCTGTCGTTTTCTGGCATCATGTTAATTTAATGTGCACATGGGTGACTCCACAGTGGGTGATTCTGTAAAATACATATTTAAATTAATGGATGTTTATGAGTTTAGAGTACACTCGTATTAAATTAAGGTTAGGACATAGTTTCAACCTATTTATTTATTTTTATAGCTGAAGACTATTAGGTATTCACTTTTGTCGATTTAATTTTATTATTTTCTAACAATTGTGAATGCTTCAATTGATGTGTAGAGCAGGCGGAGGTGGTGGCGTTGGAAAGCATTGGGTGATAGCGTGTATTCAAATTACCTAGAAGAAATTATCATTTTTGATGGGTGTGTGTCTTATCATTAAAGGCGTGGCTCTAATATTTATTTAGGCACGCTTATTTATTGAAGTGCTTAACAAATATTTATTATTTTGTATGTGCATGTGCACAAGGTTTAAATATTTCATTATCGGACATTGTATTTGGGCACAACTTGACTCTTGGGCCGCCCAATTGCTTTATTCTTTATTTGAAAAAAAGAAAACATAAAAGCTAAAGCATTCTTATTGTAAAATTTGGGCTATTTTTGAGATTTGAGATGAATAAATTTATAAATGCATGCCTTGTGAAGCTCTCACACTATGAGGTAGCAGGGATGGGTACTGAAGGAAGTACGGAAGGAGCTTTATCCGCTACCCTCTTCAATCGTTTGTGCTGTATGACTAGGGGAGGCGGAGAATCATCATCCTCTATGTCAATGGGTTCTGACTCATCTGAAGGTGGAGGAGGAGGTACGGGATCTGATGGAGGAGGTGGAGGCACAGTCTTTTGTAAACCTGAATAGGTCAAGAAGGCAGACAAATATGATCCATATGTGACATTGGTAACATTACCCCTGGTGACTTTGACGAAATGTTGATCCATTTTAGTAAGGAGGTAAGTGCTCCAATCAATAGCAACTCCTTTCAACACCATCCTGGAAGCTGTGAAAAGCTCTTTGGACAAGTACTGGGATGGTGTTTTGGCAGGCATAAACCTGTCCTGGAGAAACTGACAGATCATCTTCCATACGGGATCAGTGATCATAGAAAAGGAAACTCCTGAAGAGTTGATCACCTTCTTAACATCGAGCAGTTCCCTTGTCTGCTTTTGCAACAGCTTTAGAATCTCTTCATTAGAGAAAAGCTGACGAGTGGTAACAAAAGGTTCACCTTTGGTGGGTACAGACAGAGCCTTCCCTAAGCCTCGAGGTGTCAAAGTCATAGAAATTCCCTGGACTAGTCCGGTCTTCTTGCTGTAAGAGGCCAGAAACTTGTCACATAACGACAGATCCTCTGGAAGCAAAGGAAAAGAAGTAGCCACAAAAGCAGTGAGTCCCGCCTTCGTGAGAGGCTCAAAAGTAAGTAGGGAAGAGTAATCCCTACTAACTAATGGGACGTACTGGATAGGGGGAGGAGCATGAGAAGGCGCCATTCAGATAGTTACACACACACCACAAACACAGACAATCAAGGAGAATGCCTGCAAAGCAACAGACAAAAAAACAAGGATAAGAGAACAACCAAACAAGAAAACGTGACTCGACCAACTAACCCCAAGCAAACCACAGCCTAGAAAAAATTCGACATGACCTCTAGACATATGTGACCGAAAGCTTCATGCTATGCATCAGACAAACAACCAGAACCCCGTATCAGGCAAGAAAAGAAAAAACTGCATACCGTACCCTTAACTGTAATAAAGATAGTAAACCAAAACAATACCACATCCGACACATATCAAGACTACATCGGTGATAAACTAGGACTGGACCAGGAAAATAACTCTAATGACTGCGCATACCCATCCCACGAAACGGGTTCATTAAAAAGAAAATTAAGTGCAGTGAAGGGGGAATTAATTTAATGAAGGATTTATTTTAATAAATTATTAAGAATGGGTGAATTTTTATTAAGTGATAAACCTTAGCAAGAAAACGGCGGTTCCTTATGATAAATTTAATTACCAATTATTAGGTGAAAACGGTGCATTAATTCGAATCCCAAACTGCGATACCCAGACTAGGTCTCTAAATGCAAGTTCATTGATTACAAATTAAGGTGATGTGGAGCGCTTTTTTGCCAGTGCGTGCTCTTGTGACGGCTGGTTCATTTTAATTAAAATTAAAGTGCCTCTTTAGCGCACGTAGCGCGTGCTAAGTGAACGGCGGGTTGATTTTAATTAAAAAGTATGTGTGTGTTGAGCACGAATGCGCGTGGAACTGTGGATGAATAAAGAGTTCATTTTAAGAATTAATTTGTGATTAAGGAAAAAATAAAAATAAATAAAGCACATAAAATAAATACCTGGAAGGGGTGTGTATGTAATGCAGAAATGCGCACGGAAGAGTCCCCCAAAAGAAGTGAATCCAGTAAAGGAAAAGTAAAGACCACTGACGAACAACAAAGACAACACCTTAGTGGATGTGGTGATATTGTTGTTGTTGGTTTTTTAATTTTTGTAATTTGTGTTTATTTATGGTTGGGTTTTGTTTGTGAAGTCGTTTTGGGTTTGTTTGTTGTTTTTTTTTTTGTTCGTTTTGTGTGTTTTTTTTCTTGTTTGTTTGTTTGTGTGGATATTTTTTAATAATAATAATAATAATAAAATCAAGATATATAGCACATGAATATGTGATGAAGGGAAAAAATGAAAATGTAGCCATGGAGGAAATATCCACAATTTAGGTTATGAAAATAAAAGAGAGAGTGGTATGGTTAATTTCCATTTGTTGGTTTGGTTGCTTTGTTGTGTTTTTTTTTTTCAATAATAAAAACAAGAGAGGTACCATGTATGATAATATTTTAAAGTGAAAAATAAATGGAAAATGGTCAAGGGGAGGTAAGGGGAATTTTGGAGAATTTTTTTAGAAGTTGTTAGAATTTTTTTTAACTATTTTTAAATGAATTTTGGACATTTGTTGGTAATTTGGGGGATAAATTGGGAAATATTTATTTTTCAAAAATTTTTGGGGGTGGTAATTTCCAGCGGACAAATTTCCAAAAACTGGCAAAAAGTGAAGGGAATTTTTAGAAAATTTTTTGAATTTTTATGAGGTGGAAATTAATTTATAAATTAATTAAATCAGGTAAATCATGTTAATCTGATAAGTAAGTTGAAAGTAAGTCAGTTAAGTCCTGTTAGTATGTGTAAGTCATGTTAGTCTGACTAAGTCAAGTCTCGTTAGTCAGATGGAATTAGGTTAGTCTAGGTGAAGTTAGATAAGTCAGTTAGGGGAACTAAGTCAATGGAGACTAACCTAAAGGGGGTTAGTTAACCTAAGGTGGGTTAGGGTTAGGGTTAGGGGTAGGGTTAGGGGTAGGGTTAAGTTAGTTAACCTAACTAGGGTTAGTGAGGGGGGTTAGGGTTAGGGTTAGGGTTAGGGGTAAGTTAGTTAACCTAACTAGGGTTAGTGAGGGGGGGGGGTAGGGTTAAGTTAGTTAACCTAACTAATGTTAATGAGGGGGGGGTTAGGGTTAAGTGAGTTAACCTAACTAGGGTTAGTGAGGGGGGGTTAGGGTTAAGTTAGTTAACCTAACTAGGGTTAGTGAGGGGGAGTTAGGGTTAAGTTAGTTAACCTAACTAGGGTTAGTGAGGGCGGGTTAGGGTTAAGTTAGTTAACCTAACTAATGTTAATTAGGATAACTAATGTTAGGTTAGTTAGATGATGGTTAGGTTAGTGAAACTAACCTAGGTTAGTGAGGGAGGAGGAGGAGGGGGAAGAGGAGGGAAGGTGGCGGATGTGGCGGGGCGACGGGGCGGCCACTGGACGGCGCGCACAGGCGGCGGCAACGAGCGGGTCGACGGCGATCAGGGCGACTGGCGGGTGCGGGCTCCGGCGACTGGCGGGCTCCGGTGATGGGCGGGTGCGGGGCGGTCGGACCACAGAGCAGGCGACGGGGAGGACAGCAGGGACGGCGGAGGTGGGCGGCGACGTCAGCGTGCAGGCAGGAGGAAGGGAGACGGTGGAGGGGAAGGAAGGGATGTGGAGAGGAAGGAGAAGAGGGTGGAGAGAGAGGAGGAGGGTAGAGAGGGTAGGAAGGAAGGAGGTAGAGAGAAGGAGAGGGAGGAGGGTAGAGAGGGCAGGAAGGAAGGAGGTAGAGAGAAGGAGAGGGAGGGTGGAACGCAGGAGCAGGAGAGGGAGAGAAAGAGGGGAGGCAGTTGGAGTGGAGGGGGGGCCGGGGAGAGAGAAGGGTGGGGAGGGGTGAAAAGGTGTGGTGGGGTGGGTAGGGGTGGGAGGGGATGGGCAGGGGTAGGGGTGGGGAAAATGGGCGGGATAGGGGATCATGGGAGGGGCAGGGGTAGAGGTGGGGGGAAATGGGCGGGGTAGGGGCCCAAGAAGGAGGCATACCCGGTTCCGCGCGCGTGAGCGGAGCGGGGTAAAAAAATTTGCCGTGATGGGATTGAAAAGGTGCGGGAACGAGGATGAGACATGCGGATGCGACCGGGGCGCGTTAAAACGCGTAAAATTGAAAAAGGCGCGTTCACGCACGGGATGGAGCGCGAGAAATCACATAAAAATAAAGAAAATTTAATAACTCCCAATCCAGACGTTAAAACGAAATAGCGTAAAAACGAAAAGTGGGCAGGACGGCAGGCGGAAGACATTAAAAATATGTGACGGAGATTCCGGGAGGGATAAAGGGCGGTCACGTGCAAAAAACACAAAAAATGAACCAAAAAACACAATTAAAAATTAATATCGGAAAATTCGTGCATCAGAATGAGGTGCAGAAAAAAGAAAAATTGTGCAGAAAGACATGCCCGACAATCCTATCACATCAAAACATAATTCCGACTGAGATAAGACGCGTTCACATGGGAAAAATCCAAAAAAAAACCCAAAAATCGGATCGAAAATTAATATCGGACGAACCGTTCGCCGGAATGTCAGGCAGTAAGAAGGAAAAATGTCCGCAAGAAGGAAGGGCATAGGGTTATCATGTGAAACCGCACTTCTGGTGGAAGTAGGAGGGGTTTACATGCAAAAAACTCCAAAAATACTCCCGAAAACTTATTTAAAAATTAATAAGTAAAAATCCAAAAGTCGAAAGAGGGTGGAGGAAAAAGGAAAAAGGGGAGGAAAGACACAAGGGACACGGCTGTCAAATCAAATTGGAATTCTGATGCAAACAGGGCAGGTTCACATGGAAAAATGTTAAAAATACGCACGAAAAATGTGTAAAAAACCGGAAAATTAATATTGGACAAACCGTGGAGCAAAATGACACAGAGTAAAAAGGAAAAATGTTAGGGGAAAAGTGGTTGTCAGGGCTATGATGTCAGAGCATGGTTCCAAAGCAAGAAAAGCGCGTTCACATGGAAAACCGGCTAAGGTGCGCAAAATGCTTCAAAAATTAATAACTCAAAAACCGTGCACCGGAACAGGGGTAGGTAAAAAGGAAAAATAGTCGATTCAAAGGGAGGAACAGGGCTATAAGGTTGGATTTGGACTTTGGTGAACGTAGGGTGCATTGACATGGCAGGACCTCAAAACTAGGGAATGAAGGAAAACTGCAAGGGAACAGCCCCAAGGGTGGGTGGAACATAACCATGTGGGTGGGAAGGGATCCCATTAGGATAAAAGCAAGTCATGGCATACATGCATGAACAGGTTAAGGCATATGCAAAGGGGTATACAATGTAGACGCGCAGGGACGCGTCCCCACACTTAAGACCTTAACGGATAGGGTTAACCGAGCAACAGGGACCTAGGACCACGCCACAGACCATCCACTAATGTCCCCACACTTAAAACATGACCGTCACAAAGAAACCAAAGTGGGAGGGTTAGAAAAACTTTGCCCATTTTGTCAAGAAGCAAGGTTGAGTGTCGATGGCACGTCCAGGGTTGTTGTCGACTGCAGGAGGTACCAAGGCATCTTTACAGCGCACGTCCTTCATGGCAGGGACCACGCAGCAGTACCCAGGGAGGTAGTTGGTTGAAGGAATCCCATGAAATCCATCGATGATGAGGGATACTACACTCAACTCGCAGTCACTCAAATGGAATGAAAGAACAGTCACTCGCCCCATGACTAATATCACTCGAGGAAGAATGAGTGAAACCCATATCACATACCCAGTTTAGAAATCAACAGGGGAATGGTGCATAGGGGGTATGCCAGGGTGCACAATTGATGGTGCATTAGTGCGTCCAACCCATCTGGCATTAGTGCAAGAAGGAAGGCAAGGGAGCCTTACAGTGCAATGTACAGAATAGGGTGATGTGTCTTGTGTTGACGGTAGAGACCCATCCCGTGGGTGCACAGGGAAACTGGAACATACTTGACTCCAAGTGTCGTAACGTCCCTTAATCTCACCTCTCGGTAATTGATTGAAGAAACTCCAGTCACACTCATCCCACCCTCTGTCTCACTCTCTGTTAATAGATACAGGAGGGCAGTCTTTTCCTGAAACCCATTGATATAATCCTCACGGTCACTTGTGCGAAGGTTGTATGCCTTGTGTGCATTTGATGGTGCAACTGTGCATCCCACCCTGTGCCGGCATACGGTGCGAGAAGGAAGGCCAGGGAGCCTTATGGTGCAGTGCACAGAACAAATTGTGCTTTGCGCATTGAGAGGCCCATCCCGTGCGTACAACACTTCATTCACACTTCTCACCTCTCATTTGATTTGAAGGGAAAAGACTGGTCTCTCGCCCCACCCTCTGTCTCATGCTCTGTTGATAGTTATAGAGGGTAACCATACTCACTTCCCCATCCGGTTAGGATGAAAGCTCACGTCACTCGATTGGTTGTTGATGAAGATCGCGTCATCAGTTGTTGAAGAGGCATACCCAGGGAGGTAGCCATCAAATCGAACGTTGTATTGGACAGGAACATGTCGTCTACTAGAGGACAGGTAGTCACTTTGTAGAGAGACCCAGGACACAGCGTACCAAGGGAGGTAGCGTCGGAATTGGATCCGAGGGATATCAATCAATGAATCCACTTTCTGGACTGCTGGGTGTTGCCACCTTTTTCACAGCCAGCTTCCCGCCCAAGGGTGTGTACCACCTTTTCTCGGAACGAGGCCTGCTATGACAGGGAAGTTCTTCCTTTTCTCTCATAACAATTTTGTTTTTCTGATTTTTTTTCTTTTTCTTTCTTTTGTTTTTCCCTATTCCCGAGGGTGTTTCCACCTTTTCTCGAAGAATAGGTCCGCATGACAGGGACCTTAGTCCTTTTCTCCCATGACCGATATGTATACTTTCCTTTTTTTTTCGAATTGAGCAAGGGAATGGTAGAACTACCATTTGTCAAAACCCACCTCGCCAGTGTCGCTGGTGGAAAATAGAGGATAAGAGATCAAGGCTGGAAGGGGGATTTGAGGGGACAGAGGGTTGCGTCCACTTCATCAGGAGTGATTGAAGAACGGCTATCAGAAGTAGCATCATAAGAAGTACAGTGCCGTGCCAATGAGGGAAAAGATCAAGTGACCGTAATTGTCAAGATCCCCAAGGAGGGAAGTACTTCTTCAGGCAATATCCATTGATCAGAAAGGGATCATCAGAGGCATCAACGGTCTGCACTTGGACAGAGCCATTAGGGTTGACTGCAAGTACCTTATAGGGGCCCATCCACCGCTGTTGGAGCTTGCCAGGAAACTTGCCAAATCGTGAATCATAGGCTAGGACCAAATCACCGTCTTTGAACTCCTTGTGCTTGATGAAGCTGTCATGGTAAGCCTTGCGTCGAGCTTGCGTGGCTTCCATGCACTGTAGAGCCATCCTACGAATTTCGTCCAAACATTCCAAGTTCAAGAGACGGCATTGCAGTGAATCATCGTCCCCCAAACGCTCTTTGATAGCCACTCTCAAAGAGGGTAATTCCAATTCAACAGAAAAAACAGCTTCTATACCATATACCAGCTAGAAGGGTGTCTGTCATGTTGCTGCTTTATGGGAGGTTGTGTACGCCCAAAGGGCCTCTGTAAGTCGATCATCCCAATCATGACGATGTGCGGCAATTGTTCTTGTCAGAATTGAGCAGAGGATGCGATTGGTGACTTCGACTTGGCCGTTGGCTCTAGGGTAATAGGGAGTGGACTTGCGATGGCGGATCTTATACAACTCTGTCAACTCTTCCATGACTTTGTTGAGAAAATGAGTGCCTCTGTCACTTACCAGCTCTAAAGGACTGCCAAAATGGGTGATGATATTCTCGTACATGAATAGGGCCACGCTGTTACCATCGTCTCGCTTTAGGGCTTTAGCTTCACACCACTTTGTGACATAATCCGTACATACGAGGATGTATCGGTTCTGCTTCCTTCTGGTGGGAGGGTCGATTGGACCTACGAAGTCAATGCCCCACTTCTCAAATGGCTTTAAAGGAAGGATAGGTTGCAGTGCATGGCACTTGACTTGGTGGGTTTCCCCATTCTTTGACAAGCATCACATCTTTTACAGTAATAATAGGCATCCTTATGAATGGTAGGCCATCAATATCCTGCTAGTAAAGCCTTCCTGGCTGTAGCTTCTCCTGCAAAGTGACCTCCACATGGCTCGTCATGGCAAGCCTTCAGAACAATCCCAATCTCATTTCATGCAACACATCTTCTGAGCACTTTATCTTTGCCTTTCTTGTACAGTGCGCCACCTAGCAGGGTGTCGGGGGCTGATTCTAACATGAGCTTCTTTCTTTCCTGACTAGAAATACCAGGAGGATACTGTTGGGTTGCCAGGAGATTGGCAATGTCTGCATACCAGGGAGTTACAGTTTCTACCAAGAATAGGGAAGCATCAGGGAGGTCTGGATCATCCTACTCCTCATCTGCAGTTTGTGGGAAACGGGACAGATGATCAGCCAGAACATGGGAATGACGAGGCTTAGTAATCACCTCAAAGTCGAACTCCTGAAATAGAAGGGGCCATCTCATCATTCGTCCTTTCACATCTGCTTTGTTTATCAAGAAGGACAAGGCCTCATGATCCACATAAAATTTAAAGTGGATGGATAGGAGGTAATGACGGAACTTCTCTAGGGCAAACACCATTGCCAAGCACTCCAGCTCTGTCACTGTATAGTTCCGTTCCCTATCAGTGACTTTTCGGCTTGCATAGTAGATCAGTTGATCCAGCTTTGAGGAGCCCTTCTGGCAGAGGATAGCATCTAAGCCTTCAATTGATGCATCAGTGTGTACGTGGAACTCTTTCGTCCAATCAGGAGGTTGCAGAATGGGTGCCTCAATCAGATACTGCTTCAAAGTGTGGAAGGCTTGGTCACATTCTTCCGTCCAAGTAAACTCTGCATCTTTCCTCAGAAGCTTGTGCAAGGAGGTTGCCTTTGTCGCAAAATGGGCTATGAACCTTCTGTAGTAACCCACATGGCCTAGGAATCCCCTCAACTATTTAAGGTTGGTGGGTGCTGTCAGAGCTGCAATCTTTTCGATCTTTGCAGGGTCTGTTGATATTCCTTGTGCAGAGATAATGTGGCCCAGCAGAACTCCAGAAGAGACCCCAAAGATGCATTTATTGGGGTTGAGGGAAATCCCATACTCCAAAGCATTGTTCCAAGTGCTCCCAGTGTTCACGGATCAAACTATAGACACAGAAGTCATCCAAATATACCTCAATAAAGTCGTGCAGATGATTTTGAAATGCAGCCATCATGACTCGGTGGAAAGTAGCAGGGGCATTGCAGAGCCCAAATGGCATCACCCGGTAAGCGTAGGTCCCCCATTCTGTGGTGAAGGTTGTTTTGGATTGGTCTTCTTCTGCGATCTGCACTTGGTTGTATCCGCTGAATCCATCCAAAAGGGAATAAAGCTCATGTCCTGCCACTGTGTCCAACAGTTGGTCTGTAAAAGGGATAGGAAAGTGATCCTTCTTTGTCTTGGAATTGAGCTTGCGGAAATCCACACATATTCGCAATTTGCGATTCTTCTTGGGTACAACCACGATGGGTGAAACCCATTCACTATTTGCCACTGGATAGATGAACTCGGCTTCCAGAAGCTTCAGCAGCTCCGCTTTCACCAATGTGGAATAATTCGGGTTCATTCGCCTCTGTCGTTGCCGTAGTGGCTTGGCATCAGGCTCCAAGTCAATATGATGTTGACATATTGTGGGATCAATCCCCTTTAGGTCTTTGTAGGACCATGCAAACACGTCCAAATTTTCTTTCAACAAGTTGTACAAGGTTGACAACTCCTCTTCTGGGAGACTGCTACCCACCTTCAAGTGGCGTTCAGTGCCTTCTGCATCCACAAAAGTTAACTGCCTTTCACCTTCTACTTCACGGATGAAGGTTCCACGGACTGCTTCTAGATACAGATCCGACTCCTTCAAGGGAGTGGTATCCTCTTCTGATGTCCCACTAGAACCAATTTCTTCTTTTGGTAGAGACTTAGGTTGGTCCTTGAGATGTTGAAATGGGATTAGAGCTGTTTCGGGTTTGGTTTCAAAATTAATTACCTCTTGGCTTGAAGACTCCTCTTCTGAAGATGACACATCCAAGAACGTCACATAACAAGGACCCTCAAATGCTTGTTGGGTTTGTGGGACTGGTGCTCGTTGGCACGGTGCATCATCATCATCTTTCTTTGGCAAGGATGGGTGAGGATGGCATGAGCCACTATTGAAAGATGGCTTGTTCTTCTTAATCCATTTCTTATAAAGGTTTTGCATATGAGAAGATCCATTTACCAGACCAAATGGTACCATCACCATTCTATCCCATAGCACGAGCTCATCTACTTCTAAATCTTCTAGTACTTCTTCCTCAAATGTATCCTCTTTGGGTGGAATAGACTCTTCCGTTTCACTTTCATAATCTTCTTTGTCCATATCATATCCATCCTCTTCTGTCTCTGTCTCTGCTTCTGCTTCTGCTTCTTCTTCTGCCTCTGTCTCTGCTTCTGTCTCTGTAGGCGCTCTGTAACAGAAGAATAGATTCTCTGTTTCCTCTCCTGCCTCTGTCTCTGCTGTGGCCATGTAACAGGGAGAGCAGTACATCCATGCTTCTATCTCACTGTCAGAAGTGATTTCAGAAGTCCTTCCTGGTTCAGGCAGAAAGTATTCACCCATTGATAATGGCTTTGCATCTTTTGGAAGTCGGCTTACAGTATCCACTGCTAAGGAATGTGCCACTGTTTTCTTGGGAAGGATCTGTTTGACAGCATCTTCATCTGCTGATGTTCCATCTGTAGCCTCATTAGGGGAGTCAGAAGATAATTCCAAGGAGGTGGATCCATGTCCTTTTTGAGAACCATACAGTTTCAGCACCACTTTGTTGGGTCCTCTACCCAAGGTCAAGGTTCCTTTGAACCAATCCGTCCTTGCTCGGGCTTCAAAAAGCCATGGTCTGCCCAATAACAGAGGATAGGATGTACCATAAGAGTTTGGCTTCACCACCAGATAGGTTAGCCAATAATCTTTTCCAACCACTGTAGTCTTCACATATGGGAGAATGCCCAAAGGCTTGATTCTACTCTGATCCGCCAGTCTGATGAGCCATTGGGTGGGTTGCACACCTTGTAGGCCTAGACCCTTCATTGTCACATCCGTCATAATGTTCACTGATGAACCACCATCAATCAGTGCATTTGCAATAAAGCAGCCTTCTATCCACACGCTAGTCTCTGGAGTACTTGGATCTAGAAAGGCGTTAGCCACATCCACTTCTTTTACAGGCTCTGGAGCTTTGTTGGACTTTGTTGCTGTTGAGGGAGCAATCCTTAAACCACGTCTTCTTGTCAATATACTTTTGAATCTTTTTCGGCAACTGGGAGACAACATCAATAATTGTCAGAATGTGAGGTTTGGTTTAAAGGTATCTAGATCTCTGACCAGATCGTATTCCTTAATAGGATCCACTGGCTTCTCTAACTGGTTAGGGAATGGGTCAACACCCATTTTTATTTTCCCTCTTTCTTCCAATAGAGGCATCATGAGAACTTCTTCTGTCACTTGTGGCACTTCCTCTTCTTCTATCTCCTGGACCTCTGGTCCTGTCTTTGTAACTCTTTGTGGCACTGTAGGGCTCTGTACGGCACTGTCAGGCTCTGTTCTGTTCTGTTCTTCTGGTGGAAGATTGAACTTCACTATTCTGGCAGAAGGGTTATTTTCTTTCTAGACAGGTGGTTCCTTCTGCTTTGCACGCATGATGGCAACAACTTCCAATTCCACTAAATTGGAGGTAGGCTCTTGGGCCTTGGCCGGACTATCAGTAGCATTGTTTTTCACTAGGGCTGGGCTTGGACAGTCTTTTGCAGTGTGGCCTTCTCCTTTGCATCGACTGCATAAGGGCTTGTAATCCATTGACCTTCTAGGATTTGGACAATTTGGTGAGATCTGTCCCTTTTCTCCACATCTGTAACACTCCACTTCTGTCCTCTGACCACCGCCAGACTGTCTTCCTCTGTAACTTTGAGAGGGAAATATTCTGGGTCCGAAATTAGGACCAAACTCTCTAGGCTTGGGTCCAATATCCTGTGTTGTCATTTTGGACTCCAGCAAGTTAAATCTTGCATCTTCTTCCTTCCTTCTCCTATCATGCATCTCCTTCAGAGAGCAAATGTCCTCTGTATGGTTCTTTCGCAAATAGTAGGAACAGAAGGTCCCAGGAATAGTTGGTTTTCATGTACATTCAGTGGCTAAATGGCCTGCTTGATGACACTTACCACACCAAGTATTTGACCGCATCACATCTCTTCCTGCTCCTGCAACATTGGAAATGCTAGCGGTATTCACTTTCAATGTCTGTAGTTGTTCTGTAATCACATCCATCAACTCCTTTTTTATGTTGGTAACTGAGTTGGATAAGTAGTCCTTCAAGCTTTCTCCTCCTGACGTACTGGCAGGAGGGTTTTGAGGAGTCTCTGTAATCACTGCATAAACCGGTTGGGCTAGTACAGAGGGGTCTCTGTTCTGGTTCTGATTCAGAGCTCCTGTTTGAACTGTTGGCTGTTGGCTCCAGTTGGTAGGATTCCACTGTTGCTGCTGATTTAGCATTGAGGAAATTGGTTGGAACCATTGTTGTTGTGGTTGAACCACCATTTGAGGCATGGATGGTGGCCACTGTGGATTTGGTGCACTGTACTGTGATACCGGGGACATCTGTTGGTAAGGGTAGGGGACAGTTCCTGGGACTGCATTTGCTGGGTACATCATTCCTAGCATCAGAGGAGGTAGGACTTCTCTTCCTGTATTCATCGCTAATCTAGCTTCCACTTCATCGTACAATCTCGCACCTTCTGTTGCAGCGTGCAGTGTGGCTGGTCTTTGCAGCTCCACAAACTTACGGACTTCTGGTTGTAATCCTCTGAGAAACACTCCCTTCTGAATGCCATCATCTAGATTATGGTTAGTCCATCTTTTCAGGATGGATTCCATTCATGAGGCATAAGCTTCTACTCTTTCTCCAGAAAGACTGACTTAGGTTCATAAATTCCTCTCGCATCCGCTCTTCAAAACCTTCACGCCTGAATTTAGTGAGGAAGGCCAACTTCAGGTCGTCCCATGTGCCAAAAGTTCCTGCTGCTTGTCTCTCATACCACTGAAATGCCGCGCCCTTGAAAGTGGCGGGGAATATTGCTAACCAATGCTCAAGGGTTCTGGCATTGTTAGCCACACACGCTACCATAAACTCTACTACATGAAGATCGGGGTCTTCATTGTACTCTCCCTTAAAAACTGGCAATGGAACTACATTCGCTGGCCTGTCATCAATATTTTCAGGACAGATCAGGCTTGGAAGTGGACCTCCAGCAGGCGGAGGAAGGGCTTGATGTGCCATTGGGGCTTCTATAAAGAGTTCCGCAAGGGCGTTAAAGGCGGCTTCTGCTGCGAGCTCGCTCTCGGCTCTGATTCTTGCTTTCTCTCTTCTCACATACCTCTGGACTCGTTCTAACACTTACCTCTTTATTGCGTCATTCATAAGGGGGTTGGCTCCACTATGTTGTTAGTGCTCCACAAAGGGTTAACAGAAGGCTTCAGTCTCTGGAGGACTCTCTTGCCAACATTTCTTCTACTTCTTTCTTTTCAACGTCCCTGAATTCTACTTTCATGCCACTGCACAGAGGAAGGTATTCGGTTTTGAAGGTGTCAAAATGCATACGTCTGAGCATTGTGGTGGTGCCATCATCATAGTAATGCCAGCTTCTGATGGTTTCACATAGTGTATGTTGTGAAAAAAACCCTGTCTACCAACTTCTAGTGGGTTGCTAATTGAACAAACACAAGATTATCAGTGCACCAAGCATCCCATGTATCTTGTTGTTGAGCATCCACGAACAAATTCCAACTCTTTTCCTTCTTGTCTTTGTGAACCTCTACAGACCAAGACTGCTGAAGCTTCTTCACAATCTCCCACTTGATGTTGTCTAGAAACTTCTCAATGAATGCCAAATCTTCCATGGATGGTCATTCTCCCTGTTTCTACTCTTCAGTTTGTTCCCAAACAGTTTGCCACCAAGATGCAAGTTTCTGCTGCTTCAACAGGAAGAGGAAATTGTCCACCACATAGAGCATGCATCATGATGGTGATGTGTTTCCACCATTGTGGGATGAACTTCTTGTGGAAGGTGGCTTTGATTATGAGAAATTTTAACTCTTCAGTGGAAGAAGGAACTTTACAAACATCCATTGAATTCTTCTCTTCTTGGCAATGCCATTTCCTTCATTTTCAGCCTCTTCTGGTGCTTGTTGATGGTAAGTTTCCCCGACTGCACACCAAAAACATGGAGCCCCGAGAGGAACACCAAGGAAAATGAAATTCTCTTGCAAGAAAATCTATATTGTAACATCAACAAGCTTGTTTATCATGTTTCATATGATCACAATGAAGAAAAGAACACCAGGCACAACAAATCTTCATACAGCATCATGTAGATCACCCACGGTTTTGATAGAATCAACCATATTCTTCAACATCTTCACAAAATCCATCAATAGAACAAAGAAAGCAAAGGAATACACCATCTTTGAATGGAAATACATCACATAGTATTCATCTTTAATATCTTCATAGTCTTCTCTCTCAATTTCTCATATACAATCACTCTGTTTCAATAAAATTAGCTATCTCTGACTCTCTCTCTCTCACTCTATCAATAGTACATCATATCCTCACTACAATCTCTCAAAATCACTCTCAATAATCCTTCTTAGGTCGTGGATACCCCTCCCAAGAGGTATGCCTGATATGAAGAGTCACCAGAGCCACTACAGTGTCCTTTCATAGCTCACTACAGTCACTTCACTCTAGTCTTCACTTGAATCTTCAACAGTTACTTCTTCCACTTCTTCCAGCTCTTTTGCACTTGTATTCACCTCTTTCCAAGGCTAGAAAACTTTCCCAAGCTACACTCTCATCCATAAAAACACATACAGAAGCATACAGAACAGTCACAGAACAGTACCAGAACAACTACAGTACAGAACAGAACAGAACAGAACAGAAGCTCTACAGAAGACCTACAGAAGGTCATCAAAACCACATAACTCATACTCAAACCATTCCAAACTCTCACAAACCATTCAATAAGCTTTCACAAGATCTCAATCTTCATTAATCAATACTCCATCCCTCCTTACAGAAGACAATCAGAACAAAACAGACCAAAACAGACCAAAACAGAAGGTATACAGAACCAATCAGAACCTATCAGAATATCACAGAACCACCAATAAACATCATGAACTTCCAAAACACCATCATTATCATCCAAAACACTCTCAAACCACTTCCAAACTAATCAATCATCTCATAAAATCAACCATTCAGCTCTCAAAAACAACAAAAATCAGCAAAAAAACAAGTCATTTCAACACTCAACACTAGTGATTGATGCAATGCTTGATGATGATGATTTGGTTTTGTGCAGGTTGGTCACAAAAGGAAGTAAAGTTGGCCTCTTGTTTACTTCAGATGCTAGAATTCTTGCAATGGATGTTTCTATGTATGCTACATGAAAAGGACTATTTGCAGACATTGAAATATGACATAAATGTATTGGACATGCAAATGTGCAAAGGCTGAAAAATTAATGCAGTCCAAAGGATTGGTTACAAGGTTGCCTTCATTTAGAGTTGCAGAATTTTATAAAGTTTGTGAAGCATGCCAGTTTGGTAAGCATGCAAGAAAACCCTTCTTGCATGATAGAGAAGTGAGCATAAATATACTTGATGTAGTGCATACAAATGTTTGGTTGCCTACATAGAATGTATCTCTTGGTGGCAGCAAATACTTTGTCATATTTATTGATGATTGTTCAAGGAAGCTATGACTATATTTCATGAAGGAAAAGAGTGATGTATTTGAGCACTTCAAATATTTTAATGTAGCTTGAAATAGAAACGGGCTTGAAAGTGAAGTGCTTGAGATCAAATGGAGGGGGAGAGTACCTCTCTAATGAGTTTAGTGGCTTCTTGAGGACTCATGGGATAAAGAGGCAATTTACTTGTAGGTATACCCCATAACACAATAGGGTTGCAGAAATAAAAAATAGGCATCTTGCAGAAGTTACATGGGCATTAATGGCTGAAAAGAATATGCCTTTTTTCTTTTCAGAAGTTATACATACTACTTTTTATATTATGAACAAAACTCCCATAGCTATAGTTCATGGGATGACTCCCAAAGAATTCTTTACTGGGGCAAGAAGCCCGATGTATCGCACTTGAAGGTATTTGAATCTATTGCATATGTTCATGTGCCAGATGAGCTATAGAAGAAGCTTAATCCAAAGGCTAAAAAATGTATTTTTATTGGATACTCTTTAGAGTAGAAAGGGTATCGTTGTTATATTCTTGTCACAGGTGAGTTCAGAGTGAGCAAGGATGTTATTTTTTATGAGATGAGCAGTTTGTATGCACCTACTAGTGATGTATTAGATGATGATAATGATCATGATAACTATGTGCAAAAAGAAAAGCAAGAATCACGAAGTCTTAGTGGACCAGAAATATCATTTGGTACTACATCTATAGTGAGCCCTTGGTTTGGGAGACTAAGGAGTAGCCCCACATCTTCAAGCGGATTTATAAGTGTTGCAGGCAAAGACAAAGGAAATAAGAAAGTCTTGGATAGTAATGATGCATCTACTGGTCATTTGGGATTTGATGGAGACTCTAGTGGTTCAGAGAGTTTGGATGATGAGCTTGGTATTCCTTTAGTCAGGACACCAGGTGTACAAAGAGCTCATAGTAATGTAAAGGCTCCATTGAGTGATCCAGTGGTACACAGGTCTAGCAGGGTCAAATACTCTATTAAAAGGTTTGGTTTTGAAGGTTCTGTAGCTCACCATTATGCTTATATGGTGAAAGTAGTTGAGGATGTTGAACCCACTTCTTTTGAGGATATTGTTAGTCATGCTTATTGGGATGCAACAATGGATGAGGAGATGGTTGTATTAGAAGCCAATAAGACTTGGGATTTGGTACCTTTGCCTAAGGGTAAGAAAGCTATTGGCTGTAAGTGGGTTTACAAATTCAAGAATAATGCATATGTTTTTGTTAGCAGGTACAAGGCTAGGATGGTTGCAAAAGGCTATGCTCAAACATATGGCATAGATTATGAAGAGACATTCAGTCTAGTTGCTAGGATGGCAACTGTTAGATACATGATTTCCTTGGCAGCAGCCAAAGGTTGGAGTTTGTAGCAAATGGATATTAAGAATTCCTTCTTGCATGGTGAATTGCAAGAAGAAGTTTATATGGAGTAGCTAGCAAGTTATAAGGATTTAGAGCATCCCACATATGTGTGCAGGTTAAAGAAGGCGCTCTATGGGCTAAAACAAGCACCTAGAGCATGGTCTGACAAGATTGGAGAGTATCTTGTCAATATTGGATTTTGTATTTCCGATGCTGATCACTCACTTTATGTGAGAAGGGGACATGCAAGTTTGGTCATCATAGTCATTTATGTGGATGACTTGATTATTATAGGTGATAGTGACAATGGGATTGCTGAAGTCAAGGACTTCTTGAAGAAGAAGTTTGAGATGAAAGATTTGGGTGAGCTGAGATACTTTCTTGGTATTGAGGTGATCTGATGTGATGGTGGTATATGGCTATCCCAAAGATAGTATGGCTTGGATATGTTATCCAAGTATGGTATGACAACATGTAAGCCTCTTTTAGTACCATTGGAGCAAAATGTGAAGTTGAGTGCCAACGCTGGGGATGAGATAGAAGACCCTACTATGTTCAGGAGTATAGTAGGGAGTTTGATTTACATGACTATCACAGGGCCAAGACTTGAGCTATGTTGTTGGCCTTGTCAGTCGGTTTATGCAAATGCCTAGACAGCCTCATTTGGATGCAGTTAGATGTATATTGAGATATGTGAAGTCCACTTTACATTATGGACTTTTTTATGAGGTAGGTAAGGATGTACAAGTCTTTCGATACATAAATGTAGATTGGGCCGATAGCATGTCAGACAGAAGATCTACTAGTGGATTCATGTTTTCCCTTGGTATAGTGCAGTAGTTACATGGAGCAACAAAAAGCAACCTATAGTTTCTTTATCGAGCACGAAGACTGAGTATAAAGGTGCTACTATGGGAGCATGTGAGGTGGTATAGCTGCAAAATTTATTAGGTGATTTGAATGTGCAGAGACATGGTCGAGTTGTCATTCATTGTGACAACATGAGCAGCATATAGCTAGCTCAACTAGCTAGGAAGCTAGTGTTCCATGCTAGGACAAAACACATTAAGGTGCACTATCACTTTGTAAGAGAGAAGGCACTTGCAGGAGAGATTTACTTGGTATATGTTAGCACACAGGATCAGATAGGTGACATTTTCACAAAGGCATTGGGTGAAGAGAAGCTTTAAAAGTTTTGAAGCTTACTTGGAGTTGCAGAGATAGAGTTGAGCTTGGGGGGGATTGTTGAGATTGCAAGCTCAACAGGTGCGGACATTGATGATGGACCGCCTGGCTAGATGGGTCTGCACATCTATACTTAGCACATTGGTGGTCATTATGATACTCACATGGCCATTGATTTATCACTTATTATATGTAGTTTGTTACACCTGCCTACAGCTAGCAAAGAATAGCGCCAGTCGATTAGTGTAGTCTGTTATGCATTGTTTGACTTAGTAGGCCATTTCCTTTATGTTAGAAATCAACAAGAAAGTGTTTTGGCTCCATCTCTCTTATTGTGTTCTTGAGTGAGCTTCCTCTTTTGTATACAGTGCGTGTTTGGCGCAATAGCTCAAGAAAGTCCCCCCACCACGTGATTCTTGACATCTCGAACCACTTTTTTGCTCCAAAACGAGCTCTAAAAATCTACTCTTGGTGACCACAAGATAGGGCAACTTAGCCCATCAAATCCCATTAACTAATTTGCACAAAAAATAACCATAAAAAGCATCAAGGTGCCACAAAATAGAATACTTAATCAAAACTCAAGGAGAGCTCTCATCCTACCCCTTGACAAAATCAAGGCATGAAACTCCTCAAGGGATAGGCCCAACATAATCTAATAGAAATCTAGAGCAAGTTGCTAACCAAGTGCTTCAACACAAATTGGATAAAAAAAACCATCAAAGAATTCATCCTAGGTGGCTTGAACTACCTACCTAACTTAGGACAACTGGACTAGGACTGCCTACTAGGCAAGGACTCTTATAACCTAGCAACATAGATTTTAATTTAACACATTTTTCTCTTTCAAGATTGCTATAATCGGGCATGTAAAATGGAGGGAGCCAAGTATAGTGTTACTCAAGGAGAACAGGTCATCAGCCTAAGGTCCTAACTCAATACCCTAGGACCTACCAAGTTCTCATGAGGTAGCACTTAATCCTTTTTTTTTCTTCCGCTCACTTTTTTTTTTGCTCCAACCTTCCTTATTTATTTATTTTGGCTAGCTACTACCCCAAGGAAAACAAGGCATCGGCCTCAGGTTTGACTCATTCCCAAGAACCTACCAAGCCTTCACAAGGCTATAATCAGCTGCTCTTAGGATTTTTCTTTCTTTTCTTTTTCCATTTTAGTGGTTAGAACCCCTTTTTACACACCTTTGTATTGTTTTATCTTTCAAGTATATACTGATTTTCCTCTCTTTTGTACTTTGGCAGGCTTCTCTAATTGCCTCACACAATAGAGACTCCTAGAATAGCTGCCTCTAGCAGGCTACCAAAATAGGGCCACTAGGACTACCTTCCCAAAGCAGGTCTTTCAATGCTTGACAATGTCATTACAGAAGGTAGACAACTATTAGAACCTCTCCCAGATATACCTAATATAACCTTAGAACTTCATGCCTTATTTGTCGGTCTGCAACAAATGACAGAAAATAACCTCCACATACACATATCAACTTGAGGGAAAAAACTCGGAGAGACAACGACACCACCTCAAATATCCACAAGAAACTCCTAGGCATCACATGCTCCCTCTAGGTACTTTGTCAAACCTCTCTGATGCAATCACTAAAAAAGAAAATCATTAAACAAACCTACACCAAACAAACACACGGCCATCTATAACATTTAACAACCAACAAACTTGCCCTCTTGGCCTTAAGAAATCAAACATAAAAACCCAATAGAAACAGTCTCTTGGCCGTTTAAGATAATCCACTTCACTACCATTCAACAACATACTACAAAAATAACCCTCGGTCCTGACATAACTCTACTAAAGCACAAGACCTCTCCAGGGCCTATACTAGATGCATTGATTTATTAGCTAACCCCCTGCATAAATAGCAAAGGGTTGTTGAGATATCGAGCTCCACTCGTGATACGCTAGGGTGACCGTTGTGTATTTATGTCACCGACTTGTCAGTTGCAGACGCGGTTGGTACACCGCCCATGAATAATAGCTACATGATAGCTATCCTTATCTACTCTAGTTCGTGGCTCAGTTAGTATGCCACCTTAGTTAGTTGAGTTTGGTTTGAGACCCATATATAGGGTTCTTCTATTTCTTTGTACTAGAGTTCTTTTGGCTTACACAACTAAGAAGAGGAAAACTGTTTTCAGCCTCCACCCTTGTGTGTATTCCCCCATTGTGCAAGCAAGAAAGCTTCAAGTGAGACTCCTTCCTTCTCTCCCACAATCTTGACATGGTATCAGAGCCTTGTTCGTGGTAAGGAGATCAAGAAAGCAAGCCAAGCTCGCGGTGTTCTGGTACGAGGAGCAGTGTTGCTTTCATTTTCTATTTTGGGAGCAGATCTCTGCAGCATGTAGCATAGGTGGAAAGTGCAGGAGTGCATTGTCTCAGGTTGAGATGCCCTTCGCGGTGAAGCAAGAGGGCAGTATATGTTGCGATTTAAGGCTTTAGCCCTAGGCGACCTTGTTTTTTTTATTTGAGGCCATTTCGGGGCCTGTTTTGGAGGCGGAAGTTTTCTGCACGCACTCAGGAAAAGGCCTAGTTTTATGCTGTGCAGCCACTGTTCTACAGGTCGGTGAAAAGTTACTGTAGAAATTGTATCGTATGCTTGTGTGCAGAGACATTGGGAGTTACAGAATCATCCTTGTTGCCTGTTGATGCAAAATCGTCACTAGGAAGTGACTGTGTGGTCAAATACCACTTTCGCCAGTTTTGCAGATTTTCCCTTGTGAGGGTGAAGCTGTGTTTTTTGCAGTGACAGAATTTTTTGCAGTGTTCTGTAATGGCATCTGATTCTCTTTCACAGATTGTCACTGAAAAGCTTGACAAGAACAACTTCCAAGCATGGAAGTTTAGAATGACGAATTTTCTTATGGGAAAAGGATATTGGGAATTTGTTGCAAGAAATGAAGAAGAACCAGTTCTTCCTGATGTTCCCAATCAACATCAAATGCAGGCATTTAAAGCATGGCATGAGAGAGCTAGGAAAGTTATGTACTGGCTGTCTATCAGCATTTCAGACTCTATGATTGTGCATATTCAAGATGCAAGTACGCCAAAGGAGGCATGGGATACTTTGTCAAAAATGTATAGCACAAATACGCAAGCCAGGAAAATGCAGCTCAAGCAAGAGTTGCACAATGTGAAAAGAGAAAGTATGAGCATCAATGACTACCACATGAAGGTGAAGAAGATTGCAGATGCACTTGCTTCCATTGGGTCGCCAGTGGAAGATGATGATTTAGTCTCAGTGACCTTGAATGGTCTAGGAAAGGATTATGCACAGTTTCGAACGTCCGTTTCCGTCCGTGAAAGATTTCCTGATTTTGAGGAGTTGATTGCTCTTCTAATTTCTGAGGAGCAGAGAAATGGTGGTGCATCTTCTTCAGGAGGAACTTCAAAAGAAGCTGTCTTCTACTCAAATACTGGAAGAGGTAGAGGCAGAGGTAGAGGAGACCGATTTGGAGGCCGTGGCAGAAATCAGAATATGCAGCAAACTCAAGAAAACCGGTCCTATGGAGGAGGACGTGGTAACTCTAGAGGCAGGGGGAGCCAAAGAGGTCGTGGTGGATAGCAAAGAGGTCAAAATGAAAACAGTAATGTTGAATGCTACTACTGTGGTAAAATGGTTCATATGGCTAAAGACTGCTATAAAAAGCAGAATGACATCATGAATGGAAAACTGCAACAAGGGAATTATGCATCTTCTAGTAGATAGGGTGATCACAGAAATGAGCATTTGTTTATGGTGCAGCACATGAACAATTCTGTGACAAGTGCAAAAGAAAGCAATGATGTATGGTATGTTGACTCAGGTGCATCAAACCACATGACAGGTCATGCAGAATGGATGGAGGATGCAAGGAAAATGGAAAAACCAGGATTTGTGGAGACTGGTGATGATACTGCACATCCTATTGTGCAGATTGGAAAATTTCCTTTGTCTATGCAGGATGGGAAAAAGAAATACGTGACCGATGTATTTCATGTCCCGAATATCACCAAGAATCTGGTTTCTGTTGGTCAAATGGTTGAGCAGGGCTTGCAGGTCAGATTTAATCCTCATGGATGCTTTGTTGAGGATATGAAAAATAAAGGTCGCTTGATAGCAAAAAGAAAAAAGAAGGGCAGAATGTTTACATTGGATGCAGACATGTCTGAATTGAGTGCAGCAATGTTTGCACATGGGACCGGTGTAGTTGCAGATATTGATATCTGGCATAAACGCATTGGTCATGTTAATGTACAACGACTTAAATCAATGCAAGCCCAAAATATTATTGCAGGATTGCCCAAATTCAAGGTTGTAGAAATGCATAGGGTATGTGAAGCCTGTCAGTTTGGAAAACAGGCAAGGAAACCATTTCCTAGACATGTTCAAGAGAGTGAGAAGCCATTGGAATTAATCCACTCTGATGTGTGGACTACTAAAGCTGCATCTCTTGGAGGCTGTCATTATTTTGTCACTTTTATTGATGACTATAACAGAAAAGTTTGGGTGTATTTTATGAAAAAGAAAAGTGAAGTTTTTGGGCATTTCAAAACTCTTAAAGCTATGGTTGAAAAAGAAACAGGCCTGCAGATAAAATGCCTAAGGTCAGATGGAGGGGGAGAGTACCTCTCAAATGAGTTTGCAAGGTTCCTGTAGGAGCATGGCATAAAGCAGCAATATTCATGCAGTCATACCCCACAACAAAATGGAATTGCAGAAAGGAAAAACAAGCATATTGGAGAGGTATCTCGTGCCATGCTCAATGAAAAAGACTTGCCAGATTTTTATTGGGCTGAAGCAGTTGCTACAACAGTTTACATAATGAACAGGACTCCCACTGCAGCAATACATGGAATGACTCCAGAGGAGAGGTATACTGGTAGGAAACCAGATATTTCTCATTTGAAAGTTTTTGGTTGCATTGCCTATGTACATGTGCCAGATGAGTTGAGATCCAAGTTGGATCCAAAAGCTGAGAAGTGCATCTTTATTGGTTACTCTCTGCAGCAAAAAGGGTATAGATGCTATAACCCTTCTACTAGTAAGTTTACAGTGAGCAGAGATGTTGTTTTTGATGAGATGAGTAGCTGGTATAAACCAGTAAATGTGATAGATGATGTAGATGCACAAAATGGTAATGCTGCACAGAATTCACAGCAGCAGTCACAAAATATTAGTGGACCTGGAGCGTCCTCTAGCAATGGTTCACATTCTTCGCCATGGACAGGCAGATTGAGATCAGGAGAACCTTCTCAAAGTAATGCAGATACTGGTATGCAGGTATCACAAAAAGGAAAAGAGAAGGTTGATCAGCCCATGTTTGATGTGAATGCAGGTCACTCTTATGTGGATGGTGAATCCAGTGGCTCAGAACAGAGCATTGATGATGAGTTGGGTATTCCTTCTATTGTTACACCTAGAGTAAGGAAGACTGGGGATGTTTTGAGAGCACCTGGGAGTGAACCTAATTTGCAGAGGTCTACGAGAGCTAGGTATCCTGTGGATAGGCTGAAATATGTTGGATTTACAGCCATTCACTATGCATATATGGTCAAAGTGATACAGGAACAAGAACCCACTTCTTTTGAGCAAGCCATGGGAAAAGAAAAATGGGAGAAAGCCATGGATGAAGAAATCGATGCTTTGGAAGCAAATGCTACATGGGAATTGGTAGCTTTGCCTAAAGGTAAAAATGCAATTGGCTGTAAGTGGGTTTATAAGGTGAAGCACAATGCAGATGGTTCTGTGAACAGATACAAGGCAAGATTAGTAGTCAAGGAGTATGCACAAACATATGGCATTGACTATGAAGAAACATTTAGTCCAGTTGCAAGGATGGCAACCGTAAGAGCAGTCATTGCTATAGCTGCATCAAAGGGATGGTCTTTACATCAAATGGATGTAAAGAATGCCTTCTTGCATGGTGATTTGCAAGAAGAGGTCTATATGGAGCAGCCACTAGGTTATGTGCATGATGTTCATCGTGAGTTTGTTTGCAGGTTGAAGAAAGCCTTGTATGGCTTGAAGCAAGCACCTAGAGCATGGTCTAACAAGATAGGACAGTATCTTGTCACTATTGGATTTCAGATTTCCAAGGCAGATTTCTCACTTTATGTGAGAAAAACAGAGAAAGGTATTATGCTACTTGTCATTTATGTTGATGATTTGATTATGACAGGTGACAGTGATGAAGATATCCTTCATGTGAAAATGCTATTGAAGCAGAAGTTTGAGATGAAGGATTCGGGAGAGCTGCGTTATTTCTTGGGCATTGAGGTGATTAGATCACCAAGTGGGATATAGCTCTTGCAGAGGCAGTATGGATTGGACATGCTATCCAAATATGGGATGACAGGCTGTAAGCCTATTTCAGTTCCTTTGAAGCAGAATGTGAAGCTGAGCACAGATACATGTGGGCTTCTAGAAGACCCTACTATGTACAGACGCACAGTAGGAAGTTTGATTTATATGACTATTACCAGGCCAGATTTGAGCTATGTTGTTGGATTGGTAAGTCAGTTTATGTAGGCTCCAAGGAAACCACATTTGGATGCGGCTAGACGCATACTCAAGTATGTGAAGTCCACATTGCAGTATGGACTATTTTATGAGACTGGGGTTCATATACAGTTGCATGGATACACTGATGCTGATTGGGCTGGTAGTATTTCTGATAGACGATCTACCAGTGGATATGTGTTCTCTTTTGGGAGTGCAGCAGTCACTTGGAGTAGCAAGAAACAGCCTATAGTTGCCTTGTCGAGCACAAAGGCTGAGTACAGGGGTGTAGCAATCGCTGCATGTGAGGTAGCTTGGTTGCATAAGCTACTTTATGATATGCATCAGTCTACAGATGGGCCAGTTGTCATTTATTGTGACAACATGAGTAGTATACACTTGGCAAATAACCCAGTCTATCATGCTAGAACAAAGCACATTGAGGTGCATTATCACTATGTGCGAGAGAGGGTTTTACTAGGTCTTATTGATCTAGTTTATGTTAGCACAGAGGATCAGGTAGCTGACATATTCACGAAGGCATTGGGCGCAGAGAAGCTGCGCAAGTTCAGAGACATGCTTGGTGTGCAGGAATTGGGATTGAGCTCGAGGGGGAGTGTTGAGATATCGAGCTCCACTCGTGATACGCCAAGGTGACCATTGTCGAAGGATTTGCCAAAGCAAAGCAAAGTCGTGTCTACAGAAGACCTTGACTAATTTCAGGATAAAAGATCAAACAGGTGAATAATCAAGATGAGAAAATGATCCCAAGACACTGTTTCAAGAAGAAGAAACTTGAGCAGCCTCTGAATTGTCAGACCCAAAGATAGTCATCAATTGTGGCTAATAAATCAGATTTCTGGCACTCTTTATCAAGAACAAACATAATTTTTGTTGAGGAATATGGATGATCAAAGGAAAGTTTAGAATCTGCCTTGAAATCTCATGTTTTCTCATCAATCATGATACACAGGCATAAAAGTAGAAATAGCAATCAGTGAGCTGGAAATTTGGACAGCACGACTTCTTTCTTCAAGTTAGTTTGATGGTATGGTTCAAGGACTAATGGTACTTAAATCAAGACAAAACTGATGGCTCTTTATGAGGCATTGACATGCCATCATCTGAATTAGAAGAAAGCTTTGCAACATTTGGATGAGGGCTTTCCAATTCAAAAGCTTTTCAGGCCATATCTATTAACACCGTATGAGAGAACATAATTCCCAAGCTCAAGTTCTAGTTGTAATTACTGTTGTTATTCTCCCAAGGATGACTGTCTGATTTTTTTCCCAGGACGACTGTTTTTCTTCTCTTCTCTAGACAGGTTGTTCTTCTTCTTCACACATATCTCCTCATGAGCTACAATAGAGTTGATTCATGTTTCATCCCTCCATACCTAAATCTTTCTGCTTTGGTAACGTGCCAAAAGGTAGTCTTCTTTGATTGCACAGGTTTGCACTGCACATAAATGTAAAGATCCTTCAAGTACACACAGAGATGTTAGGTCTTCGAATCAAACAAAGGAGCCAGACTAAGCTGTTGGATATGCTTCCATTTGCATTAAGATTATATGATATATTCTGTTTAAGTATTCAATTAATTTATCAAGCTTCTTGCACAAGGTCAGAAGCATCTAGTGTAATGGCCTGATACTGCTGATGCCAGAGGTACCTCTTGCTAGGCTAGGAGCAAGAGGCTTTGAGATCAAAAGCAAGCTTTCCTTCTAAAAATTGCTTCATTTCTCCTCCGATTAGATGCAGACAAAGGACAACAAACATATGAGTTAAGCTGGAGAAGAAACAGATTTCCATTCATCTCCTCCAAAGCATCACGAATGCCCTGCCTCCTCTTGTCGAAGGATTTTCAGTCACCCCATCTGTTTCCTTGTCTCTTTCCAAAGATCAAGAATCAAGAAACCGTAGGTCTTCAGCAAGCAGTCAAATGTTGCCTTCACAAAATTTCCAAGCGTTTTAGTGGAGCCCCTGGATGAGGTGAACACATCTTCAATCCCCGCAAACTGCAAAACCTTCTTGGGAACACGTGCAGCAACAATACCTGAACCACGAGGTGCAGGCACAAGGCGGTCAGTGACGGACCCACATTTCCCAGTGACCTTGCAAGGCACAATATACCCTCAGCGCACAGGGATGACGGAGAGCTTGGCCAGGATGATGGCGCCACTGATGGCAGTCACAACCTCCTTGCTGCACTTTACACCCAGGCCTACATGGCTTCACGTTTCAATTTAATAAGATCATCCTCTTGCTCCCGATATTCTCCCATAAATTTTCTGCTGCTTTTTGAATCCCTCGTCTAGTGTGCTTCGTGAGGCATCCCCCTTCGTCCTCCTTTCTCCCCCAGATTCGCGTAATCATTCCCTGTTCTCCAATCAGCCGCAGAGAGTACCCCGTTCCATCACTTCCAAATTAGCACCCACAGCATCTGCTAGATCAGTCTTATTGATCACCAGAAGATCAGCCTATGTAATTCCTGGTCCTCCTTTGCGAGGAATCTTATCCTCTCCGGCAACATCTATGATATATATGATATAGTCTGCAAGCTCTCTGCTGAAATTGGCAGCCAAATTGTCTCCTCCTGATTCGCAAAGCAAAATATCTGCTGAAAAGGTCCTGGATAGATCCTCCAATGGGCCAAGGTTTATACTTATATCTTCTCGAACAACTGCATGAGGACAGCCACCAGTTTCTATAGCTCTTATCCTCTCAGGAGCAAGGGCGCCATGCTTCACTAGGAATTCTCCGTCTTCCCTTGTTAGCTACAGAGTATCCTCCTTGTTTTTTCTCTCTAATGCTCTGTTCCTTCCTCTTTCTCAGATTCAGCGTAATACTCCCCTCCCCGATTAGCCTCGACCTCTTTTTTTCATCCCATACACTTGCTTTTCCCTCCCTCTTTAGCTTTTGAAAATCCCCTCTTTAGTCTTTGAAAAATCCCTTATTAGTCTCCTCCTTCCACGTTTTCTACGCCTCCCTTTCCCAATTTCTCTCCAAAAGCGGTCCTCAAATTAGCTTTTTCCTGAAAATAGCCGAC
Organism: Lygodium microphyllum; assembly: GCF_053477565.2. Classification (NCBI taxonomy): domain Eukaryota; kingdom Viridiplantae; phylum Streptophyta; class Polypodiopsida; order Schizaeales; family Lygodiaceae; genus Lygodium; species Lygodium microphyllum. The sequence continues at coordinate 18,924,136 of NC_141162.1, forward strand.
TAATTAGTGATATTTCACACATATTCAGCCGCCCCATTCTTCATTGCTTGTGGTTCCACATGCTTTCAAAGCTATAGAGAACATGAACTCGTCTGGTTTCATGCCATGTTACTGCATTTTCTCGAAGAGTTTGAGAGCCAGTATCCCTTGCCCACGCTGAGCATACCCTGCAATAATTGAGCCCCAAGAGACATTATCTTGTTTAGGCAGTCGATTAAAACATTTCGTACATCTTCCATCCTCCCACATTTCACATACATGTCAACCAGTGCATTGCCAATGGCCAAATCAGATACAACACTGTCCAGTGTCAGCTGAATAAATACTAGGTTCCCCTGCTCAATGGCTCCAATGTTGTACAAGCTTTCAAACAAACCCTTCGTCACAATCAAAGTGGTCCATGAGATTGCATCTCGAGTCACCAATCTACCAAAATTCCTTATTCTTCTCTGTCTTCGGCATAAAATGAAAGAGCAAACATAACAACTAAGTATGTACAAAGTTTTAAATCATACACACGACTTTTGAGTGGTTTACACACCTCGAATGCACAGCAATACAACATCCACCCCCTCTAATCCTGCGCATCCTTCGGATGGGCCAACTACCCATGATCATTATCATCTAGATCCAGAAAAAGATCAATCTCTTCATTATGCATTTCCGGTAGATCAACAAGATTATCTGTCATATCATCTGTCTCTTCCATTGGAGTTTCTTGTCGTTGCTCTTCTCTTGAAAATTCTTCCAATGCATAATCCTCATCATCATATCTGGCTCTAGACAAAATATCTGCCACTGGATTATCCTTCCCTGCTATGTGTTTAAATTCCGGATTTAATGACTTGATGTATGCAATCCATCTCAACATAGCTGTATCGGGAGTAGAGCAACTCGTGATCATACCAATCAATGGCAAACAATCTGTCTCTACCACAACTGAAGCTCCAATAAAGTACTCCTTGTCACATTTGAGAGCCATGACAATCCCCAATAACTCCCTCTTGATTTGCGGATATCTCCTCTGTCTCTCGTTTAGGACTTTCGCCCCAAACCGAATAGCATACCTATTTCCATCTGCATCATCTTGACCCACAGCCCAACCTATGCCAATTGGACTAGTGTCAACTGTCAATACAATAGGCCTATCACAATTATAATCCGCTTTCCTGAGAGTAGGAGCATTCTGCAATAACTTCTTCAATTTCCACATGGCTTTAGTGTGGCTCTCATCCCAATAGAATTTCTGCCCCTTTCGAAGCAGCTGATACAAACAATCTGCTATGTATGCAAAATGAGGTATCCAAATCATATAAAACACACAAGCACCAATGAATCTCCGTACCTCCGAAGTGGTAGAACAATACTCTGCAATCTTGCCTATAGCATTCACCTTATCAGGTGAGGGTTTCCTGCCATAATATCCACACATATGCCCAACAATGACAACCTCATTCACTCCAAAAATAGATTTTTGCCCTGAAAGTGTCAAGTTCACTTCTTCTAACCTGGCCAAAATCTTCTCACATGCTGAAATATGATCAGCCACAAAGTATCTGCATCCCTGCTCATTTAGACTCTCATTCTTCTCTTCTTCTGCACACCCCTTAATGGGCACATCATCCAAGAAAGGCATAGTAAGCTGAGGTATGTAATCACGAAGGACCTTATGCATGGCATTCATCATATGCGCAACAGAATTAGTGGCACCTTGAGGCAAGGTACACATCCTGACAAGCCCAATAGGAGTTCTCATGGTGGTTATATCCCTGCTTTCCAAAGCCAGCTGAAATTGATCATATCCTGAATACAAATCACCCAAAGAATAGATGGCACGTCCAGCAAATGCCTCTGCAAACTCATCCACAACTGGACCTATACCAACATTCCTGATAGTAACTCTGTTCACTGGCTGCATGTCCTGAATAAATAGAAGAGTACCATTTTTCTTTGGAACTGTAAACCACCTGTTTGAGTATGGTGCAGATGAAGGCTCAAGGATTCCCATCCTGATTTTCTCATTTAATAAATCAATCAGCTTTGGCAAGTGTGCCTTAGGCACTGGAATAGGTCGGAGATTCCATGGGACATGAGGAATAGTAAAAATGACCATAGGAGCAACAATATCAGGATTCACACATCCAATCTCATGTGGGACAAAAGCAAATCCCCTTCCATGACGCTCAAGCATATCCTGAAAGCATTGCTTCTCTATGGGTAGCAAGAAATCACCATTTCCAATTTTCAATTCAGCAAGAGTCTCTGCTGAAAATTTATGACCAATATGCTCCGGATTCCTCAAAATTTGCTGTTTAGCAGCCCTCTCTATTTGCTGATCACTGTCAGATGGAAGCGGTACAGCAACCGACTTCACCTTCTTATCCACAGTTTTGTATTTCTGTCAACCCTGGCTTCATTATACTCTTCTGCATTACATAAACCTTGATGTAAATTAGCAATTCTGCACTCTAATGGCTGAATATTCTCAGCCCTCTGCTCTATGGACTGCATAGGAACAGCCCCAAACTCTGAATGCTAAAATATTTCAGCAGTAAACTCTGTTGGCTGAAAATTTTCAGCCCTCTGTCTCTCTGAAAGCTGATCATAACCAGCTGGAAACTCTGTTTGCTGAATTTCTTCAGCACTCAACACTCTTTGCTGAGTTACCTCAGCCTCTGACTCAATCTGTGACATAAAATCTGCAATTTCATGAAACATGTCCAGGGACTGCACTAATACATTACCATGACAATTCAGCATATCAGTTTTCAACATATCTCCCATCTCTGTCATCGTATCTGCACAAATCACACTGTCATACATCCCATCTATGTGCTCATCATCCTCCAAAATTCCTGCATTTTTCAAATTTTTCTCCTTCTTGCATATATACTGCCTGGCAGCTCTAGACAACCTAGAAGTCTTCTGATAACTCATCGAACTGTTTGCTGAAATCCCAACATAACCGGAGGAGAAAACACTGCTGCCAGGAGGCGAGAACTCCAATCTCCTCTCCTCTGTACCACCGTCGTCTCGCAAAATGGCGGTACCTACTGAAAACCCGAATCCCTCACAGTGGGTAAGGGTGCATCTCTCAGAGTATCCCTGTTTCTAACATGGTTCACACATACAGTCATAAACTGAACTGCTCTCATACCATCTTTACTACGAATCCGTGCATAAGCAGATCCATCATCCATGACCTTTGTTTCCATGCGCATCTCTGTGATGAATGGCTGACCAAGAATTATGGGATAAGAGCATGAATCCTGCACAAAGAAATGAAAATCCTCCTCTACATCACCAATAGATACCCTGACACTAGAACAGGCAGCGTACAAATCACCTGTAGTGTTATTGGCGGCTCTCATACGCCACCCATGCTCTACATCCATAGGCCATCTGTTACTCTCATAAACTCCACGAACTATGAGATTAATCTCTCAACCATGATCAACCAATGCAACATAAGGCACCTATTTCTCTCCAACCTTTACCATCGTCTCTGTAGTTGCCCTAGCCCAATGGCTCCGCGAAAAGTGACTACGCAGTATCAAAACAGGCTCATCAATTTCAGCATAATGCATAGGCTGAACCCTCTTCTCTACCTGCGGCAAAACAGAAGCATTATCAACCATAACCTCATCATCATCCTCATCCAACTCTCCAATCAAATCTCCCTGTGTATCAGTGGTAGCCAATGCATGTCTTTTCCTCTTCAGGACCTCCTGAAATTGATCCTAAAACTCTCTTTTTGAGATGCCCAAAATCTCAGAAATAGTGAAAGTCACCTCACTGCCAAGTATCTTATCATTAAAGATTTTCTTCATGTCTGTAGATGTCTCAATATCGGACATCAATCTGAATCCTGGCTGCTTTCTCTCTCTAGGCTCTTGCCTCTTTTCTCTCTTTTGAGCATCCTCCATCTGTCGATCTGGCCCTGGTCTTGAAGACGGTCCTGCAGTAGGTGGATTAACAAACTCACCCCCTCTAGTCTTCTTAGTTGCACTTGGATTTTCTTCATCCCTCTTACGCTTGTCCTCAACAAGTACATCTGCACCATGAGACTTAGCCAAATAAGCATAAATAGAGTACCTATCAACAGGCGAGTCCCAACCTGTCTCTGATCTGATGCTAGAGCCTGCACTAGTCAAAACAGTTTGCTGAATTTTCCCTTTGTTTGCAGTCTCCATAGCATAAGTCCATAGTGCGGACTGAGTCTCTGATCCCTTCTCAATCTGTACTCCATATGCAGAAGCATCACCTCTAGCTGTCACATAAGAAGTACGCGCAGCCATGTCCTCCACTAACTTCTTCATTCCACCTTTACCAAAGTTGGTAGCAAGTGGAGCTCCTGTCTCAGTCAACCAAATCTTACCATCTTGCCCCCAATATACCAAATTCTGCCTCCTTGCATCCTGGAAAGAGTCACAATCCCTGCAATGCTGATGCTCCGTACTATCACACCAAATACATCTCCGATCTCTCCTAGGTGCACTAGGAGCACTCCTAGGTGCAGTAGGAGCACTAGAAGAAGTAGTAGGCACAGTTGAAGCAAACTGCTCCTTCAACTTTCCCACTAACTCCGCTTTGACTGACTCAAGTGTCAAATCTGTGATGCCTTTGATTATGTCATCAAGAGAGGTAGGCACCGATGGAGCGGATGGTTTTGGAGCAGAAGGTGTAGGCATCGGTCGTGGAACAGGAGGAATAGGTGGAGTGGAAACAGTAGGCACTGGCATAGGCCAAGAAACTAGCTGAGGAGGAGAAGAAATAAGAGGGATAGAAGTAGGCATAGGAGCAGATGATGGTGTAGGTGTCATGGAACCATTCTGTAGGCGAGTCTTCCATATCCTCCTCTTGGTCAAAGTCGAGACTGCATCCTGAGCATCCTGCCAATCAGTTTTAAGACCCATAGGCTTCGTACGATCTTCAAGAAGCTCACCCAATTCTTCTTGAAGAGCAGGATCTGCAGCTTGCAAGAAAAGCTCAACTTTTTCAACATCCAATGCTCTTTGTTCAATGGCATCAAGCTGACTATACCTCTCTTCAAATTCTCGAATCAACTCCAAAGCAGCGAGACCTTTGTTTGGCATGTAGACCCACTCTCGGAATGACCGTCGAGTAGCCATACCAAAGTCCTCAAGGAAGTATTCTTCTTTCAAGGCCTTCTTAAAATCTTGCCAATGTGTATTTTGAATAAAAAGATCAGTCACTTTTGTCCTCAAAGCAGGTGTGACAAGACGAAGGAAGTACTTACTCATAAGTCCAGCATGAACTCCAAAAAACCCCATCTTGATCTCATATGTCTTCAAATATGCTGAAACATTACGTCCGTCAAATAGCTTCTTCTCACTCTCAACTGCTTCAATAGCCTTAGTCGCGTTGTTTGCATTCTCCTGCTCTGAATAGAGTTGCCTTTGCTGAGACAACTGTTGTTGATGCAATTGTTGTTGCTGCTGCATATACAATTGTGTTTGCTGATTTTGGAGCTGCATATACATGGACATATTCTGCAAAATTTGTTTTAGATCCTCCGTTGAAGTACTTGACGCAGCAGTCATTGATGGAGCTGAAGTAGACGCAGCTGGAGTTGTAGAGGAAGCTGAAATAGAGGCTGAAGTATCTCCCATCCTGAAATTTCTGCGACGCTTTCACGTCGGGTTCACCAAAGATGTCGAAGGATTTGCCAAAGCAAAGCAAAGTCGTGTCTACAGAAGACCTTGACTAATTTCAGGATAAAAGATCAAACAGGTGAATAATCAAGATGAGAAAATGATCCCAAGACACTGTTTCAAGAAGAAGAAACTTGAGCAGCCTCTGAATTGTCAGACCCAGAGATAGTCATCAATTGTGGCTAATAAATCAAATTTCTGGCACTCTTTATCAGGAACAAACATAATTTCTGTTGAGGAATATGGATGATCAAAGGAAAGTTTAGAATCTGCCTTGAAATCTCATGTTTTCTCATCAATCATGATACACGGGCATAAAAGCAGAAATAGCAATCGGTGAGCTGGAAATTTGGACAGCACGACTTCTTTCTTCAAGTTAGTTTGATGGTATGGTTCAAGGACTAATGGTACTTAAATCAAGACAAAACTGATGGCTCTTTATGAGGCATTGACATGCCATCATCTGAATTAGAAGAAAGCTTTGCAACATTTGGATGAGGGCTTTCCAATTCAAAAGCTTTTCAGGCCATATCTATTAACACCGTATGAGAGAACATAATTCCCAAGCTCAAGTTCTAGTTGTAATTACTGTTGTTATTCTCCCAAGGATGACTGTCTGATTTTTTTCCCAGGACGACTGTTTTTCTTCTCTTCTCTGGACAGGTTGTTCTTTTTCTTCACACATATCTCCTCATGAGCTACAATAGAGTTGATTCATGTTTCATCCCTCCATACCTAAATCTTTCTGCTTTGGTAACGTGCCAAAAGGTAGTCTTCTTTGATTGCACGGGTTTGCACTGCACATAAATGTAAAGATCCTTCAAGTACACACAGCGATGTTAGGTCTTCGAATCAAACAAAGGAGCCGGACTAAGCTGTTGGATATGCTTCCATTTGCATTAAGATTATATGATATATTCTGTTTAAGTATTCAATTAATTTATCAAGCTTCTTGCACAAGGTCAGAAGCATCTGGTGTAATGGCCCGATACTGCTGATGCCAGAGGTACCTCTTGCTAGGCTAGGAGCAAGAGGCTTTGAGATCAAAAGCAAGCTTTCCTTCTAAAAATTGCTTCATTTCTCCTCCGATTAGATGCAGACAAAGGACAACAAACATATGAGTTAAGCTGGAGAAGAAACAGATTTCTATTCATCTCCTCCAAAGCTTCACAAATGCCCTGCCTCCTCTTGTCGAAGGATTTTCAGTCACCCCCTCTGTTTCCTTATCTCTTTCCAAAGATCAAGAATCAAGAAACCGTAGGTCTTCAGCAAGCAGTCAAATGTTGCCTTCACAAAATTTCCAAGCGTTTTAGTGGAGCCCCTGGATGAGGTGAACACATCTTCAATCCTTGCAAACTGCAAAACCTTCTTGGGAACACGTGCAGCAACAATACCTGAACCACGAGGTGCAGGCACAAGGCGGTCAGTGATGGACCCACATTTCCCAGTGACCTTGCAAGGCACAGTATACCCTCGGCGCACAGGGATGACGGAGAGCTTGGCCAGGATGATGGTGCCACTGATGGCAGTCACAACCTCCTTGCTGCACTTTACACCCAGGCCTACATGGCTTCACGTTTCAATTTAATAAGATCATCCTCTTGCTCCCGATATTCTCCCATAAATTTTCTGCTGCTTTTTGAATCCCTCGTCTAGTGTGCTTCGTGAGGCATCCCCCTTCGTCCTCCTTTCTCCCCCAGATTCGCGTAATCATTCCCTGTTCTCCAATCAGCCGCAGAGAGTACCCCGTTCCATCACTTCCAAATTAGCACCCACAGCATCTGCTAGATCAGTCTTATTGATCACCAGAAGATCAGCCTATGTAATTCCTGGTCCTCCTTTGCGAGGAATCTTATCCTCTCCGGCAACATCTATGATATATATGATATAGTCTGCAAGCTCTCTGCTGAAATTGGCAGCCAAATTGTCTCCTCCTGATTCGCAAAGCAAAATATCTGCTGAAAAGGTCCTGGATAGATCCTCCAATGGGCCAAGGTTTATACTTATATCTTCTCGAACAACTGCATGAGGACAGCCACCAGTTTCTATAGCTCTTATCCTCTCAGGAGCAAGGGCGCCATGCTTCACTAGGAATTCTCCGTCTTCCCTTGTTAGCTACAGAGTATCCTCCCTGTTTTTTCTCTCTAATGCTCTGTTCCTTCCTCTTTCTCAGATTCAGCGTAATACTCCCCTCCCCGATTAGCCTCGACCTCTTTTTTTCATCCCATACACTTGCTTTTCCCTCCCTCTTTAGCTTTTGAAAATCCCCTCTTTAGTCTTTGAAAAATCCCTTATTAGTCTCCTCCTTCCACGTTTTCTACGCCTCCCTTTCCCAATTTCTCTCCAAAAGCGGTCCTCAAATTAGCTTTTTCCTAAAAATAGCCGACTAATTAGTGATATTTCACACATATTCAGCCGCCCCATTCTTCATTGCTTGTGGTTCCACATGCTTTCAAAGCTGTAGAGAACATGAACTCGTCTGGTTTCATGCCATGTTACTGCATTTTCTCGAAGAGTTTGAGAGCCAGTATCCCTTGCCCACGCTGAGCATACCCTGCAATAATTGAGCCCCAAGAGACATTATCTTGTTTAGGCAGTCGATTAAAACATTTCGTACATCTTCCATCCTCCCACATTTCACATACATGTCAACCAGTGCATTGCCAATGGCCAAATCAGATACAACACTGTCCAGTGTCAGCTGAATAAATACTAGGTTCCCCTGCTCAATGGCTCCAATGTTGTCACAAGCTTTCAAACGAACCCTTCGTCACAATCAAAGTGGTCCATGAGATTGCATCTCGAGTCACCAATCTACCAAAATTCCTTATTCTTCTCTGTTTTCGGCATAAAATGAAAGAGCAAACATAACAACTAAGTATGTACAAAGTTTTAAATCATACACACGACTTTTGAGTGGTTTACACACCTCGAATGTGCAGCAATACGACACCGTTGTGTATTTATGTCACCGACTTGTCAGTTGCAGACGCGGTTGGTACACCGCCCATGAATAATAGCTACATGATAGCTATCCTTATCTACTCTAGTTTGTGGCTCAGTTAGTATGCCACCTTAGTTAGTTGAGTTTGGTTTGAGACCCATATATAGGGTTCTTCTATTTCTTTGTACTAGAGTTCTTTTGGCTTACACAACTAAGAAGAGAAAAACTGTTTTCAGCCTCCACCCTTGTGTGTATTCCCCCATTGTGCAAGCAAGAAAGCTTCAAGTGAGACTCCTTCCTTCTCTCCCACAATCTTGACAAGGGTATCCAATGAATATGAGGATAAACAATCCTATGTGTCCATGATAGAATAGGAACCTTGGGTAAGTTACTCATGAATCCATGTGTGCATCATGTGGATTCTATAACGTGTCCACCTATTCGTTTGCAGGACACGTCTTAGTAGCCCATCGAAAAGAGGATCTAGAAAGCCTCCGTCCGACACTTCCATGGGATGTTACGGGGTTTGCAATCTAGGTATTTCCATGTCTGCCACGTAGTGGAATTATTCCGATCGTTCCCATTTAGGACCGACCTGAATCGGGTTTCCCTAATGGTCAAGTTCCTAGAGAGTAACTAGCATCGATACTTTACGTAGAAACGTCAGGATCGAAGCAAATTCATGCTACACTTGGTTCAAGGAGAATGGGAAACGAGAGGGATGCAAAGCTCGATCTCTCTACCCATAAGGCATAGTCCCATTCCGTTCCCCTAAAACAACATAAATCAGGATTCCAGTAACCTGAACTCTAGGTCAGCGTTGCCTACTATTCATTTCCTTTGAGAAAAGTTCATTGCTGTCCATTTCACTTGAGAAACGTTTCCGGTCAACCGGGACCACCCATCCATAGGACGGACCCATGGCCATATCCACCGCACTTTCCTCAGGGTTTCTTTAGTTGTCTAATTACCTACCACATTAAATTGGACACGCATAAAATAGCTTCATTAATTAGCCAATTAGACACTGGTTCCTTCACGTAATCTTAACACTTGACATAGAAAGACAATTTGAAACAAGTTCCTTTACATCAATTGATCTTATTTAACTTTGGAAACATACATATAATCCATAATCTGCCTGAAGGTAATCCATAATCCGCCCGAAGGCTATCTAGCAATCCACAGGGATTACTAATCCAAGATTCTACCCGTAGACTAGTATGCCGGCCTTGAGATCCAATCTCAAGTCACGTTGGCCTCTTGTGCAGGGCCTGGAAGGCAAGGGATTTATGGCCAGAGCTCCCCGTGGCACCCAAGCATCCTCTTGCTCCAAGTAGTGCCCAATGGAGAGACCTCTCGCAATGGGTTTGGTCCACGTTCGTGGCACACCTAACAACCTCCTTGGTTAGGGTCAAGTAGACAATCAGGGGTAACTGATGCTGCCTCTCCCTTCAAGCCTTCAACGTGAAGCATTAGTTATCTTTCCATCTTTAGTTCCTTGAGCAAACAATGCAAGCAGTGCTCCTAAACTGTTACAAACGCCATCAATCCAGTGGTCATTTAATTGGCTAACTACTAAGGAGTGAATCCTTCTCTCCGAATGCATCCAGCATTCGATCCGGGATCAATTGTGACTTGGCAAGATTCCCAAGGGCTTGTTTGTTCACCCTTTTGTCCTTGGGTTAGGGCCATACCTTGTTAACGCAACTTAACCAACACCTTAGGTTTCATAAATTAAGACAGCAAATCCTAGCGACCATGTCGCTCCAACTTGATTGATCCTTTGCTTACTAAGCAATACATAACTTCCCTTAACTTGGCAAGTCAGCCCAAGAAAGGTGATGTAACAAGATGTCTACTCATCCTCTTGCAAGTTAGACTTGCACTAAAACCTGCCAACCTTATTCCGAGGAATGGCAAATCAATCTTGTGATTAAACTACAAGGCCATGCGACGTTGCAACTTATTGCACAAGTGTCGCATCTATCTCATGGGATCATTTCACCCATTGAACGGTGTTTCCTAGTCAAGGAATTTTGTTTAGACAAGATGCAGGGTTTAGGGCGTCTTCTTACCCAACCGAGCCCTAATTATACTAGAACTAGGGTTTCCAAACTCAATTTGAGTTTTTTTTTAACATTAAGTTGGTCGATCCTTAGGGTAGAAACCCTAGATCATTGTTTGCATGGGCGTCCAATTGACCCAAACATTCCAATTAACACGGTTTGAGGGTCTCGACTCAACATCCAAGTACGATACTAGGCTGCATTTCTAGCGTGCCAAGACCTAGCAGTACTTGAGGTGTTTATCGTATCGACTAGTTATGCCTATACGAAAACCTAACGGTTATAATATTACAAGTGATTTGGGTAAATTGATCTACTTGTCTTGCGACAAGGACGATCCTTTCCTAGAGATGCTAAATTGTTCTAGAGGTGTAAATAGTTGCAACATGTGATTCATTACTTTTAGGCAACTATAAGGATTGCAATATTCCTTCTCTTTCCTTGCTAAAGTCAAAACGAATGATAATTTGGAGAATAACTTACATAGGACCTACTAGGATTTACGTTAAGGAACTATGCCTACAACCTTTTGTCTAGGCAATTGAATTTCATGCTTTGATAAGCCATGCAACCTTTCTAGATGCATCTCTTGATGAATGAATTATTCGCATGACAAATATGTAACATATAACCCTTTCCTAGATACAACACAGTTCATGAAATTTATGTGACATGCAACCTTTAATCCGTTCGACAACATCTTTGCATGCAATGTGCAAGTCTATGGTCCCATTTCCATGCTATGCAATAGACGTTAACAATTCTTTCCATGCGAGTCATAACAAGGAAGTTATTGACTAAAAGCAAGATATGCTTGTTCTTTCACGGCCAAACAAGGATGCACTTAACAACTTCATATTTTAACCCTAGGCAATATGCGTTTAGGCTTGTCACTTTGAAATGCACTACAAGGCAACATGCTACTAGGCTTGTAAAATGGATAGGTAGTTTACATTCATAACACTGGAAATTCAAATAACCCAATTGCATGTCATGCATTAATTCTAGTAAATCGTTCGGGTAGGCAATTTTCCCCAAATGCATTTTAATTAGGCTAGGTGAAAAACATGCATAAGTGCTTCCTTTCCATGAAAGTTATCGTGCTTAACACATTTCTTTTACGTGGAATTAAAACTCGTGGAACCTGGGCTTGAGGGCTTGTGGGAATGTCCACGTGTATGTTTGGGGAAGAACCTCCCATGAATGTGCCTTGCGTCTTCTTGGGAGCCATCATTGATGACTTGAACTCCGCAATCTTTTACTTGATCTCCGAATTTCCTCCAAGCTTTGGCAAAATAGCCTCCACGTCTGTCCGCTTCTCCCTTACGCAGGAATACCCTTCACAAGGCATGAGTTTTAAGACCCGGGTAAAGACTGCGTGCACAAGGCTTAAGGGCCTTTCCTTTAGAAGCTTCTAAGAAGCTTCTAGGAAGCTTTTGCTTCCCAGGATTACGTGGATAGAGGCCAATGATTGGAAAAGGAGATTTTGACGATGAAAAGGGGAGATAGTGATTGATGGCGATGGTGGCGGTGGTATGGCAGTGGCGCGGCGGATAGGGCGTGGCAGGGCGGCGATTTTTAGCGGCTCTCGCATGGCAGGCGACGGTCCCAAGCAGCATAGTGGCAAGTGGGTAGGCGATAGGCAACAACAGATCCTTTACCTCCTCTCTCTCTGTGATCCTCCCTTGTGCCACAGGGGGGTCATATAGCCCAAAGGGGGGGGGGGAGATGGTAGCCACTATGTGGCTTATGCATGCCTCTCCCTCCTCATGCTCCCCACCATGACACACACTTGTTCTCACCCTCCCTCTCCTCCAACCATGCATTAGCTAGGGGAAGGGATAATTAGATATTTTTTTTTGCCTAAATTCAATCATTATCCAATTGCCCTTCAAAAAGGGTGTTCTCACGCGGCTTTGCAGTATAAACCCCGGCCTCAATTGCGCAATGCGGATGGGCTCATTATTGCGTGTGCGGGGTAACCACTTGGCCACTGTTATTAGTCGACATAGGAGATGACTTTTCACGGTTTTTGCACGGGATTTGTCGTATTGCTGCGTATCCGAGGTGTGGAATCCACCAAAAAGTTTGTGTGTGTGATATTAGTATTTTGGGTATACCTAGTCGTTGTGTTTGCATTTTGTTTTGCGTGTGGCTTGCGTGTTTGTGTGTGTATGATCCCTAGTTTTCCCATAAGTGTGTTTCGAGTTATCGTCTTAAAATTTTCCTCAGTGAGGTTGGTAGAACTTAGTAAAGGTTCTAATGCTCTGGTTAGGGAGATGGATTGAAAACCTCATTTGGTTGTCTACAGTAGAATTATTTGAGGCTCTTGCAACAACCTCATGCATGGTGCTAGATTCTCTCCAAGAAATTCAGGTAAATAGTGGATGTGGTTATTGAAATTGCACTTGGCATGGACAGGCTTGACTCAACAAGGTCACTTTGATATACTGTTCTATATGGTGAATGTTGTAGTGGTAATGGACTAGGTATGAAAGGGCATGCTTCTTGAAATACTCAATGTTTGGTCATAAATTCAGTGTGGTCATATGCCTTAAGCGGCACAAGTAAAGAGGAGGATATACCTGTAATAAAATTGCAAGGCACTTTCATTGGGGTTTATTCCTAGCAAATTTTCATCGAGTGAAGTTATGTAAAGGCTTACATCCACTCTTGTGTTTTATGCAAGTTGCTGGTAATTGTTGCAGTGATAATGGGCTAACTGTGGAATGGCTTATTGTTTGAACACTCAGTGTCTGGTTGTAAATAGAGTGTGGGACTTAGTGATGCCTTCAGTGGCACAATGAATGGTGTTGATGCGCAGTTATCTGAATTGAAGGGTCTTGTGGGTGGATGTAGGCGCTTAACGAGACATATCGTATACGGTCTTCTTTGAAGTAGCTATTTCAACTGCTGAAGTTGAATTTTCAGATACATAATGTATTCAATGAGACACATTCTGTGAAACACCGGAGGATGGATGCAGGTTTTCAAACTTTGGGAAGAAAAGCAACGTGAAGCTCAGAAAAAAGCAGAAAGAACTTGGACAGACCGCTATTTCCAGAATGACCTGCCCGACTATGGGGAGCAATAGTTCATCATTCTCCGACAAAATTCTTGGCAATGGCTATCGATTTGAAGGACAAGATTGTACAAGCTACATGGTCTCAAAGGAAACACAAAGTGAAGGATCTTACATTGTATACAGGAAATTATTGGGATGCACGTGAAAGGTAGGATTGGGGAGACAATTCAATTGAGAGTTGGGTCCGAGAAATTTAGCCTTATCCATGTCAGCCTTGTCCCTGTTCTTGGGGTTGTTGGTGAGTAGAAAACAAAGCCGACAAAACATTCAGTATGGGAATTAAGAGCATTGGGTCTTACACCAAATCTATTGGCTTGTCGTAGTGCACAAGCACTTGAACAATCTACCAAGGAGAAGCTCTCACAGTTTTGTCATATTCCGATATGTGGGAATGATCAATTGTGATGCTCTTGATTGACAATATAACGACTAGGAATATTTACAAGTCAGTTATCAACCGTGAGCTGCGTGGAGACTATTAGGGAAAGACTTTTCATCAAATCCAGGACCAGCAAAGCCGTGGATTTGGCGGTCGTGGATATGGAGGCCCCACGAAGTCAAGATCAAACACAATACCTCTTGGTGGTTCACGGTCCTAGGATCGATAGCAGAAGATGTAAGAGAAGAAAATTGAGAGACTGCAGATGGCCTGATGGCCTTTGAAAGGGTACAGCAGCCCTAAGTTGGTGTTGCAATGGTTCGATGACTGTTCAAGTAGTGCTGGAAGATGAAAAGTTGAAGACTGAGTGTTGCACAGTAGAATGGTGCTTGTGTTGATTCCAAGTATTAATCAATAGTCATCCTCTGTGTCCTCAAGCTCTGACTAAATCCTGGAGTTCTCAGCCATTAAAGAAATGCAAAAGGGCAAAACAAACCAACTTGTGTCAGTAAACTTGCATCTTCCTCTCATGCTGGAACGAATACTCGTCTTTATTTCCCCAAGAAAAGCTCGCCTGCGTTTTTCTTCTCATGCTGACATGCAAGAAGGAGCTTCAAAGATCCATACGATCATTATAGCAAAATGCCATTAAAGCTTGTGCCTTTGTATTTCTGGCTTCCTACACAAGAAGCCTTTTATGGTCTCACTAGACAGCCTGAATCCAAGAAGATCACGATAGTGTTGTATCTTGGAATTCCTAATTTCTGCATACAGTGTTTGAGGTCAAGGTGTTAATGCTTGATTTTATTGTTTTGGCTAAAAAATGCTTGCAGGAAGCTGCCTTTCTAGAAAGCACAGAAATGGATTGCAATCAGCAAAGTATTTAGTCTGACCATGGACAGTTTGATTTAGGATCTACAAATGCTGCAGAATTAAATCGGGTGGCCTAAAACTAGTGGAATGATCTGATTGGAATTCATCTTATATTTTGTAAACATCTTGGCAGTAATACAATTGTTACTTGGCATCATTTTCTTGTCTTGCTTATTCACATGATTGATCTTCTATCTTGAAATTTGTCAAGGTCCTCTGTGGACGCAACTTTGCTTTCAAAAACCCTTCAACAGCATGCGGTGATCAAAGATCTATAATATTTTTGGGCAAAAATATTACATTCTCTCCCCCTTGGAGGAATTGAGATGTCCTCATCTCGAGAAGAACTGGGGATATTTTTGATTGAGAGTGCTTTCATCCATCCAAGTGGTATCCTCCTTAGGATAATCTTTCCACTGGACGAGACATTCCCTCAAGGTTCTGGATCTCAATTGTCTCTCCCTAACATCTAAGATCCTGTCAGGTCCTAGCTCAAGGACTTCTTGGCTAGGCATTACAACTTGTTGGTCATCAAGTACATGGCTAGGATTAGGTACATACTTCTTCAATAGGCTGATATGGAATACATTATGAACCTTTAGGTTCTCAGGGAGTTGTAGTCTATAAGCATTGGGTCCTAGGCAATTGAGGATCTTGTAGTTTCCACAATACCTTGAACTTAGCTTCTTACATTCTCCTAAGGATAGGGAACTCTTCTTTGGGCGTACGCGAATGAAGACCATGTCTCCTTCAACGAAGGTTCTATCTTGACGTTTCAAATCCCCGTATGCCTTTTGTCTATCCTTGGTGGCTTGGATGTCCTATCTTATTGACCTCATTTGGTCATCCATATCTTCCAACATCTGCCTTGAAGCTTCAACCCTCAAGGTTGGATCCGATAAGTTTAAAGGACTTCGACAGTCATGCCCATACAATGCTTGAAAGGGGTCATCTGAATGCTTTGTTGGTAAGAAGCATTGTAGGCAAACTCAACCAGTGGAAAGTATTGGATCCACCTTTTTGGTTCACGGCAGTAGTGTGCCCTTAGCATATCCTCAATGACTTGGTTGACTCGCTCCATTTGACCATCGGTTTGGGGATGGAAACCTATACTAAAATAGAGTTGATTCCCTATGGCTTCAAAGATAACTCTCCAAAAGTGTGATATGAAGAGAGAATCACAATCACTAATGATTCTTCTGGGTAACCCATGCAGTTTGAATATCTCCTTGATGAACAACCTTGCAATGTCTAGGGCTTTATAGTTTGTCTTAACAGGAATAAGATGTGCAACCTTGGTAAGCATATCCACCACAACCATAATGGAGTCGTATCCTCCCTAAACTTGGGGTAGGCCAACAACAAAGTCCATACTGATGAATTCCCATTTCATTTGTGGAATGTCAAGTGGTTGCAACTTTCATGGCATTTTAACATGTTCGGCCTTAATACGTTGAGAAGACAAACACTCAGTGACATATTTGAGAACGTCACTTTTAAGCCTCTCCCAATAGTAGCTCTTTCTGACTGCATTGAGGGTCTTGGCATAGCCAGGATATCCTGAGAAAGGGGAGTCATGAGCTTCCCAAAATATCTTCTACTTGAGTGACTGGATTATCGGTATACATAATCTCGTTCTATAGTAGACAAGTCCACTATTGATAGAGAATCCCTGATACTTAGCCTATAGCTTTGGGTCTTGATCCTTGATAGGGATCTCCCTTAGCATCTTCTGATAGGTTGGATCATGACATGCTTCTTCTCTAGCTAGTTCAAGTATTGGGCTATTTGGCATGGATACCTTTGTGGCTAGAGATCTAGCTGTTGATGGATCCTGCAAGATTAGAGAATTTAGAAATGCCTTGTGACTAAGTGCATCGACAACTACATTCTCCTTTCTTGGCCGGTATTTGATTTCAAAATCATATTCCTCCAACACTTCAATCCATAGCTCTTGATCATGGGTAGCATAATTCCTCTCATGGCTCTTCAACTTCCTTGAAGAGTATGCTACAGGATGTCCTTCTTGCATAAGCACACATCCTAAGGCAAGTGTGCTAGCATCAATTACTACTTCGAACTCCTTACTGAGGTCCGAAAGTTTCAGGATAGGTGCTGATACCAAACTTTTGCTTAATCTATCAAAGCTAGATTGTTTGACAGTTGACCATGCAATTGATGTTTGGTTCTTCAGTAGATCAATCAGGGCGCTGCAATCAAATCATAGTTTTTTATAAAGACCATGTATCATCCTGTCAATCCAAGAAAACTATGTATTTCTTTGACAATTGTTGGTATTGGCCATTCCAGAACATCTCTGACCTTAGTCGGATCCACTAAGATCCCTTCCGCTGATACAATGAATCCTGAATACTCAATCTGTTGCTTGAAGAATGCACGTTTCTTCATTTTGGCATAAAGCTTGTGTGCCCTTATTGTCTCAAGGACAATGCGAAGCTGGGGTTCATGATCTTCTTCATGTTTGGAGTAGACTAAGGTATCGTCAAAGAAGACGAGTATGAAGTCATGAAGATATGGCCTAAAGATATCCTGCATTAACTTGTTGAAGGTGGTAGGTGCATTTGTCAGCCCGAATGACATGACTAGGAACTCAAAGTGTCCATATCTTCGCACCTTGAAGACGGTCAAGAAGTTCATCTATTCTTGGAATAGGGTACTTGTTCTTAATGGTCGATTGATTCAACCCTCTATAATCAATACACAGCCGAAGCATTCCATCCTTCTTCTTCTGGAACAACACTGGAGCTCCCCATGGCGAACTGCTAGGATGGATGTAGCCCTGATCTAACAGTTGCTTGAGTTTCTCCTTCACATCAATTGCTTCTAGGATGGACATTCTATAAGGCTTCTTTGCAATTGGCGGAGCTCTCGGTGCTAGCTTATCTCATGATCAACTTCCCTTTGAGGTGGAAGTTTTGTCAGCTCTTCAGGAAATACGTCCGCGTACTCCTTTAGCCATGAAGGGTTTTTCACTAGACTCCTGATTCTGATTTAGCTTATTGAGCTTAATCAAACAAAGAAGTAGTCCCTTTCTAACTCCCTTTATTATCCGAGATGCTTTGGCCAATTGAATTTTCGGCTTTCCAACCTCTCCTTGAGTTGTGACCAATTCCCCTTCAGAGTTTTGAAATGAAACTTGACCCTTTCCATAATGAATGTGGGCATCATTAGGTTTAAGCCAATCCATTGTAAGCAAACACTCATGGATACCTAGGTTCATGACCTTGAATCTGACCGAAGTCAACCTTCCTCCCAGAAAGAATTCCTCCTTAGCAATTTGCTTGGTACAAGTGACCTCACGACCATTTTCCAATTCCACAAGCAAGATAAGTGCATCTTTTGTGGCTATTCCTAATCTTTTTGCACAAACTGGTGAAATAAAGGAATGTGTATTGCCACAATCAATCAAGGTTCTAAAGCCTTTACCTTGATAGTCTGATGGTGTCTGAATCACCAAAAACTGGTGATTCGAGCCTTTCTTGTGAAGGGCGGCATGGACTATTTCCCTCTCAAAGTCTGCTTCCATGGTTGGCAACACAGGTGATTCTTCCTCTGCCCCAGGTGGCGGCTCCTTGGCCACGGGCGATTCCTTGGAATGGTCCTTGACATTGTCCTCCACCAAGTTTGGGACATTGCCTTCTAAAATGACCGGGCTCATTGCAATAGAAGTAACGGAGGTTGCGGCCCATTACCTTGGGTAGGAACAAAGTTATTGACATTATTGGTCCTCACTTTCTTCCTTTGTCACCGGTTTTGACCTTGAACTCTCTTCACCTGGGACCTATATACTCCTTTGTTCTGATCATTATAAGACCAGGTCTTATTATTTCTTGGCCTAGTGTGCACCTCCTGAATTATGGGCACAACTCGAATGAGTGCGTGTCCTGAAGGTCTGTTGGGCGCATTGATTCGAGGCAGGTGTTTATAGGTGGGTTTAATCCAGTACAAAACTTTGACACCTGTTGTGTCATATCCATTTGTGGCGCATACTTCAAAAGAGAGACGAAATTTGAGTAGTATGCATCAAGGGTTAGATCAAACTGCTTCAGCTCATAGAACTCATTCATTTTCTGCGTGTGGTATGCAGGTGGTAAGTATGTTCCTTGCACAGCTTTTTTCAGTTTTTTCCAAGTAACGAACCCTTCTGAGATCCCTTGGTCTCTACACCATTGCTTCCACCAAAGTCTGGCTTCACCGATGAGCTTCAGCTTGGTGAGCTTGGCTTGGTTAGCGGGTGCAGTACCGACCGCTTCAAAGTAATCTTCCATGGACTCGATCCAAATCTCAGCATTAGCTTGGACAGTCCTTCCTTTTCCGTCAAATTCTGGTAGCTTGATCTGCTTGAGAAGAAACTTCTTCTCCTGAATCACGGCCGTACTTGGTGTAGGGGTCAGACTAGGAATCTGTACCTGGGGTTGTGCCTAGGTATGATATTCTTAACGTTAACAACTCACTAAACGTTACTTACATTACATTTCATACCCAATTCAGCTTTCAGCCAAGAGATCCAATCACTTTAATTTTTATCAATACTCATAGTCAAGAAAACCATTGATAAGAAGAAGTCTTATTTCATTCATATGGGCATAGCCCTTTCGGAGTACAATATTTCTTGTGGGATGGTAGATCAAGCTGATACATTAATTCGGGGAGAATAAGGTTGTGTTACATTCAGCTCTATGGGAACTGGGTAATAGTATGGATTTGGGTCATGGATCTTCAAGAATTGATAAGTCATTGGAAGATTAGGATATCCTTTCCTTTGGTACCCATTCTTCTTGTAGTATCCCAACACCTTGATCCTGTCGGCGGGAATTATGCGGGTCACTTCCTCGTACACATACGTGTTCAGTTTGACCTTCTGACCTTCGACATGTAAAGTTATGTTTACGTGAGTTGCAACAAAGATGAACAGCTTCACGATCTTTAGGTCCTCCAACCACTTGATTCTCTTTAGGTTGGTTCGAAGGTACGCAAATTGGTGGGCAGCTATGTAATAGATTCCTGAATCACCGGTCCATCTCCATTCCACATACAGAGGCGATGGATTGTAAATGCGGTCTAGGATGTTCATCATATCAATCCTTCGTCGATAATCCAAGGCATGCATCACCGTTGTAAACATGACCTGGAACACCATGAATTTGTTCCATGCTTCATGACTCTGCAAGACAGCATCGATAAGTAAGAAAATGTTCTTTAACAGCAACATTTGCTTTACTTCTTCTTATTAAGATTCCTTATAAGGACAGATCCTTCGTTGGCTCGCTCTGATACCAACTGTAACGTGTCCACCTGTTCGTTTGCAGGACACGTCTTAGCAGCCCATCAGAAAGAGGGTCTAGAAAGCTCCACCCGGCACTCCCATGGGATATTACTGGGTTTGTGATCTAGGTCTTTCCGTGTCGGCCACGTAGCAGAAGTATTCTGGCCGTTTCCACTTAGGACCAACCTGAATCAGGGTTTCCCTAATGGTCAAGTTCCTAGAGAGTAAATAGCATCCAACCCCAGGCGAACTACTTTACATAGAAACGTCAGGGTCGAAGTGGATTCTTGCTGCACTTAGTTCAAGGAGAATGGGAAATGAGAGGAAAGAAAAGCTTGACCTCTCTGCCCATAAGGAATAGTCCCATTCCATTCCCCTAAAAGAGCATAAATCGGGATTCTAGTAACCTAAAATCTAGGTCAGCGTTGTCTATTGTTCATTTCCTTCGAGAAAAGTTATTGCTGTCCATTTCGCTTGAGAAAAGTTCCCGGCCAACTTGGACCACCCATCCGTAGGACGGACGCATGGCCACATCCACTACACTTTCCTCAGGGTTGCTTTAGTTGTCTAATTACCTACCACATTTAGTTCGACACGCATAAAACAGCTTTCTTAATTAGCCAATTCGACACTGGTTCCTTCACGTAATCTTAGCACTTGACATAGAAAAACAGTTTCAAACAAGTTCCTTTACATCAATTGATCTTATTTATCTTTGGAAAACATCCATATAATCCATAATCTGCCCGAAGGCAATCCATAATCCGCCTGAAGACTATCCAACAATCCATAGAGATTACTAATACAAGATTCTGCCTGCAGACTAGTATGCAGGCCTCAAGATCCAATCCCAAGTCACGTTGGCCTCTTGTGCAAGCCTCAGATGGCAAGGGATTTACGGCCAGAGCCCCCCCTGGCACCCAAGCATCCTCCTGCTCCAAGTAGCTCCCAAAGGAGACACCTCTCGCGGCGGGTTTGGTCCACGTTCCCAGAGTGCCTAACAACCCCCTTGGTTAGGGTCAGGCAGACAGTCAGGGGTAACTGATGCTGCTTCTCCCTTCAGACCTTCAACCTAAAGCATTAGTTATCTTTCCATCTTTAGTTCCTTGAGCAAACAATGCAAACAATGCTCCTAAACTGTTACAAACACCATTAATTGAGTGGTCATTTAATTGGCCAACTGTTAAGGAGTGAATCCTTCTCTCCGAATGCATCCAACATTCGATTCGGGATCAATTGTGACTTGGAAAGATCCCCAAGGGCCTATTTGTTCACCCTTTTGTCCTTGGGTTAGGGCCATATCTTGTTAACCCAACTTAACCAACACCTTAGGTTTCATAAATTAAGACAGCAAATCCTAGCGACCATGTCACTCCAACTTGATTGATCCTTTGCTTACTAAACAATACATAACTTCCCTTAAATTGGCAAGTCATCCCAAGAAAGGTGATGTAACAAGATGTCTACTCATCCTCTTGCAAGTTAGACTTGCACTAGAACCTGCCAACCTTGTTTCGAGGAATGGCAAATCAGTCTTGTGATTAAACCACAAGGCCATGTGACGTTGCAACTTGTTGCACAAGTGTCGCATCTATCTCATGGGATCATTTCACCCATTGAACGGCGTTTCTTGGTCAAGGAATTTTGTTTAGACAAGATGCAGGGTTTAGGGGGTCTTCTTACCCAACCCAGCCCTAATTGTACTAGGCCAACAATGTTCGGACCTAGGGTTTCCAAACTCAATCTGAGTTTTTTTTTAAACATTAAGTTGTTCGATCCTTAGGGTAGAAACCCTATATCGTTGTTTGCATGGGCGTCCAATTGACCCAAACATTTCGTGAATGTGGGTAGGACCTTTGGATTTGAGGGTCTCGACTCGGCGTCCAAGTACGATAATAGGCTGCATTTCTAGTGTGCCAAGCCCTAGCTAGTACTTGAGGTATTTATCGTATCGACTAGTTATGCCTATAAGAAACCCTAACGGTTATAATATTACAAGTGATTTGGGTAGATTGATCTACTTGTCTTGCGACAAGGGCAATCCTTTCCTAGAGATGCTAAACTTGTTCTAAAGGTGTAAATAGTTGCAACATGCGATTCATTACTTTTAGGAAACTATAAGGATTGCAATAACCCTTCTCTTTCCTTGCTAAAGCCAAAACAAATGATAATTTGGAGAATAACTTACATAGGATATACTAGGATTTACATTAAGAAACTATGGCTACAAACTTTGGTCTAGGCAATTGAATTTCATGCTTTGATAAGCCATTCAACCTTTCCTAAATGCAACTCTTGATGAATGAAATTTTCACATGACAAATATGTACCATACAACCCTTTTCTAGATACATCACTGTTAATGAAATTCATGTGATATGCAACCTTTAATCCGTTCGACAACATCTTTGCATGCAACGTGCAAATCTATGGTCCCATTTCCATGCTATGCAACGGACGTTAACAATTCTTTCCATACAAGTCATCACAAGGAAGTTATTGACTAAAAGCAAGATACGCTTGTTCTTTCATGGCCAAACAAGGATGCACTTAACAACTTCATCTTTTAACCCTAGGCAATATGCGTTTAGGCTTGTCACTTTGAAATGCATGACAAGGCAACATGCTACTAGGCTCGTAAAATGGATAGGCAGTTTACATTTGTAGTGGGAGCTCATGCTCAACCACCAAGACCCACAGACCGCTTATTGCTTCAAGCGTTTCAAGCGAGCTCTAATGGCTATCTCGATGCGCCATCGATCCTATGAGTGTAGTGAGCTTACCTTGATGCCGATACGAGTTGCCTCCTCTCTTGCATACCCGATAGCTCCACGATCCTAGATGCGAGCTCAAGCATCCTCAAGCCTCCTCCATCTCCAAGCTCCATCCTCCATAGCCGCGCGCGCAAGAAAAGAGAAGAGAAGAGAAGAGGAGAATAGAAGATGGTGAAGAGCTTCACCCTCTTGATCCCTCACTCTCACACACACTCACTCCCTCACACTCTCACACTCCCTCTCTCAAGAGCACACACAAGCAAGAAGATGAGGAGAAGAGAAGATGAATAGAGCTCTTGTTAGCCACACACCAAAGAATGAGCTTCCATTCACTTTTTGAGCTTTATATATACAAGCTCTTAATTGCGTTAGGGTCGAAGAAGAGGGGAGGCAAGCCACGCTCTTGTGGAGTCAAGTCATGCTTAAGTAATAGCTTAAGTAATCTAAGGTAGTTACATGTAGTTACAAAAGCTAGATTGGGGCATGAAGAGAATTTACGAGGAAGCGCATCATAGAGTCATCTAGGCTTTCTGAGTTAAAGAGGAGGGCATGTTCAAAGGATACTACATTGGAGTTATAGATAATGGAAAATTCATAACACCCGTGGAAGGTGGCATCAAAATCCACACCTACCCTTCGAGGGTATGCCATGTATGTGGGGTTGTTCCTCTTGAAGGGCAGCGTATTACAAAACGCCATCAAGGAGAGCATACTAATGTCACATACTCACCTCCTCCACAAGGGGTTGGCTTTTATAGACCTGTACTGTATGTGGAACTTCAAAAACTTTGTTTTGCCAGTAGTAAGCCTCTTCAGTTCCCCAAGAGGTGGGGGTCTTTTCTCTCTCTTCTAGCCACTTTTGCCCTAGTCGATCACCAATCGTAATCACCTCCTCCATCACCTTAAGTGGCAAGACCCTCCACAGGCTGTTGGGTAGGAGAAAGCTAAAGGTGAATGGATCCTTTTCTTTTTCTTGTCTCTCCCAAACCACTAGCTCTGCGTGGAATCTAGCTGGGATGTCATCAAGGCGAGGTGGGAGGGGTGTGGATGACTACATGGCTAGCTTGGCCCTTAACTGCTTCCTGGTTTCTTCGACTAACTTCATGCATCTCTCTTTAAGTGTGCCTTGTCTCTCTGCAGATGGGTCCTCCTGTTGTTGCTCTTGAGACTGTGGCGAGGGGGATTGTGGTATCACATCCTCTCTGAATCTGCCCATGTTGAATTCAAGTTCTACTTCCTCCACCTGCCGGTCTCCTTGTTGTGCTCCCTCTTCAAATCCTGTGGCATCTATTTCCTAGGGGGTTAGGCCAGCTAGCAGTAGGTATTTCCTTTGCTCTTCCAAGCTAAGTCTAACCTCCGCATGTTGGGGTGGCATCTGTAGTCCTGCATGCAGGGCTCTACGTGCAATGTTAAGCTTCTTTTGTGCCACCTCCAACGATTCTCCCTCATCTGGGCGGGTGGTGTCCATGATTGTGTTGAGGAAGGCCTTTTGTTGGGCACCAAAGGCCACCTGGGCAACTTCTGCCTTGTTCTCTACGATGATCTTCTCTTTTTCCACCAGAGCAAGGCATCGTGACAGTGTCTTCACCTTATTTTCATTCTGCGTGGCCCATTCCTCTGCTCTCTTGTTCATCTCTTCTAGGCTCTCTCCTTGCCTTAGAACCAGGGTCATGAGCCTTTGTTCTTAGTCTTCCCGTTCTCTGACCAGTTTCTCCTGTTCTTCTTTTTTGGAGTTCAGCTGATCGGCGGTCAGGGACTCAATCTCGTTCTGCTGTTGCTCCATGTTCTATTTTCTTTCCTCGTCCTTGGCATTGAGCTCAGCCATAAGCGCTTCATCTTTTGCGGTTTTTATAATGAGCTCCTCATATTGCAGGATTAGGATCTTGTGTTTTCTCTACATTTTCACAAGTTCCTCTGTTTCATTGTCTAGTAGCTACCTCCAGTGCTCTTCCCTATCGTTCTTAGCCTTCACTTCTTGCTTGAGATCTGAGATCTCCCTTTGCTGTATGGCTATCATTCTAGTTTATCGAGTTGGAAGGCAGCTACTGACCCTTTTTTAGCCGCCAACTCAGCCACAGCTATCTTTTGTTCCTCCTTAGCTTTCTCCAATTGGGAGAGTAGCTTAGAGAAGTACTCATCGTAGTTAGCTGATGGCATCATCGTTGTGTGGATTGGTGATGTCGAGGCTTCCACTTTCTGCCGTTTAGGGTCTTGCCTGGATTCTGCATCAGTGGCTGGCCTCTTTTGCCCTGTGGCCGTAGTTTTGGTGCTTTGTCCCTGGACCATTTCCTTGTTGATGAAGTATTGCATCCATGCCGCGAAATTTGAAACATCGGCACTAGTCGTGATGCTGGGGGTGATGGTGGTTGGTTTGGTAGGAGGCACCATGAGGGGAGGAATCGGGTGAATTGGGGCTTTGCCCTTGCCCTCAATGACAGCGGGCGGCATGATTTTTAGTGCCTGTGTGCTAGAACCAAGCCCTTCTTCTCTTTGCAGGCTCAGTTTCCCCAATTCATCTGTCCTGCTTTGTTGTTCGATAGACCGGCGTGTAGCCTCAGCCAGGTCTTCTTCCTCCTTTCTTCTTAGTTCCTCATCTTCCTCCGTGGCTTTTCTTTGCCTTTCTGCTTCCTCCTTTTCCTTTTCTTCTTCATGTTTCTTCTTCTTCTTCCTCTCCTTGGCCTCCTTAAGGGATTCTTTTTTTGGCCCTTTCCAAGTCCTCTTTCTCCTTCTTGCAGCCTCCGTCATCCTTTTTCTTCCTTTGGGCTATTTTCTTCTTAGGTTTCTTGGTCGTCTTCTTGCTTTTTTGTTCTTCCCCTTCTTCCTCGGACTCAGTTCTGTTGGTGGATTCTTCCTTTTTCTCGTGAGGGGGCAACCTATCTGGCGTTTCTCCTTCTCCTTCTTCTGCATTCTGTGTCTCATTTACTGCCTCCTGGATGAGTGCAATCAAAATGCTTTCGTAGCTGATAAATGAGGCCTTGGACGAGGCCTTCTTCCTTTCTGTGGCCTTGGAAGCTGAAGACTCTCCACTTGCTGGCGTACTTCCCAAAGCCAGTGCTTTAGCCGCCTAGTCGATGGTTTTGCGCACATAGCCTTTTCAATCGACTTCATGCAAGGTATGAGCCGCCACACTCTCTAGTACCGGCATACTAATTCGATGCATCAATGCATTGTAGCGCTGGCTGGAAAAGAGCACGTGTACCAGTTTTGCCTGCAATCTGATTTCTGCATCAGGAATATCTTGAATGTTGATGCTGTCGTTTGTCAGCACGTTCTCCTTTCTCATCCCCAGCATGGCATACACATCTCTCTTCTTCTTCTTTTCTATTTTTGGTTCTAGTCCTAGCGCCTTTTCAACCAAGGTGGGGGTTAAGCAAACCAACAATTGCTTGGCATTTTGTCCCCTTCCTATTGTGACGGTGCCACATTCGTTGTCGAGGTCATAAGACTTGAGAAACTCCACGCACCTTGTGTGGTCCGGTTCTTGTGCAAATCTTTCCAAGTACTTGGTGAAATTGTAGTTTTCAACGACTCTCCTGGCCACCTCTTCCTTGGCCACCAATCCTTCTATGTTGCGAATATTTCGAAATTTTAGTTGGTTGTAGGCGCGGCTCTCCAGGGTGATGCTGTACAGCGCTCTCTCCTCTTCCATGAATGGAAACCGATAGGCACAGTCTTGTTGCGACATTTTTCATTCTCGTCATAAACCGTAATTTTCATTAGTGTTTTCCACATAGTAATTTGTTGATTGCTAAAAAAGAAAAACTCTATGCTTTTTGAATGAATTCATTAAGAACCAATGTAGATTTTCCTTTTCAGACTTTGATTTTTTGCCCTTTACTTCAAAGTTTCCATGCTCTTTTTCCTACCCCATCTGTTTTTCATAATATATGTTTATGTATTTCACTAATTTTGATTTGATTGGCCTGATTTGATTCACCTTACCCCCTCCCCTTCTAGCATGAGAAGAATCCTTCCTAGGATTTAGGGTCAGAAGGGCAAGGGCGTTCGACATGGTAGTGTAGGAGCTACTTGTGAAGGAGCCAATCATAGAACTGGGGGTTGTATTCTAGGAGAGTTGCACATTCCAGATCAAAGGGTCGAATCCCCACTTGCGTGATGTATGTGAGAACATCTATTAGAAAGTCACCAGAGTTGACGCGGCTAGCAATATATAACTCTTCCTCAGTCAACAAGCAATTGAGGTAGGGGTGTTCTTTGATGTGTTCTTCCATGTGTCGGCCCCGAAGAGTGGTTAACACTCTACACGAGGTTGGCATGACATATGTGGGATCATATTCCGCTGTTTTGATAGCGCGGTGCTGCTCAGCGTTGGTCATTATGTGGCACCCTTCAACTTCCCATTGCAGCCTAAGAGTGTACCAATGCCTCAAGAATGAGAAATCAATATCAGCGAGCTTTGATAACGCTGTGATTTCTTGATCAGTGATAGCAGAAGTGGTTCGCTAATCGTATGACGTGATGAGGCACTTTTTGATGGCTTTCTCCTTGGAGATCTCACTATTGAGCAATTCAACAGCGAAGTGAGAAGCTTTTGCGAATGCGAATTCAAAGGTCTCCCAGGAGAAGGCATCGTTTTAACTTTAGTTGCAAAGGGTTCCTCTAATAGTCCTAAGTCCAAGTGGTCGTAGCTTAGTGCTAGCGACATGAAGGTGGTGTCTAGTCATTTAATGCATTCCACCACGTCATCCCTGGTGTCCTCAGCGAGGTTGGCGACCAGTGCTAAAAAGTATTTTCATTCATAGGAGAGCGTAAGGCCGATGGTGGGTGGTCGAGGTCTGCTAGAACTAGAGTGTGTGACAATGAAGGGTTGCGGTTGGGAGTGTTCTTGAGTCTGCAGTTGGGCTACTTGGATTATGGGTGGATTAGGAGCAGCCACGACAGACGGACTGCTACATTCAGGTTGGATTTGGGGAGTCGTATTGACTTGGTCGAGTGATGACTCTTGTGAGGGAGTATGCTGTTTGGGCCGATAGGCTTGTGTGGCTCTCTTGGGGTTAGGCATGGATGAGTCCGATGGCTATGGTTTTGGAGAGCATTGCAGCTTATGGTTTGGAGGGTTTATGGGACTTGGGTTGATCAAGCTTGAGGGTGGCATATGAGTAGTGCCTTTGGCCGTGTAGGCCTTAGGGATCCATAGCCAGGTGTTGCCCACATAGTAGCCTTGCGCATGCAAGAGGGCTTTAGGGGCCCATCTTTTCTTGATCATGTGGCGCTTTTTGTGATTGCGTCTTGGCCTCCTAGGTTTAGAGTTTTTGGTTTTATGAGGATAGGAGCATCAACTCCTAGGCGGTTGTTGCGGCTGCTTAGGCTACCATTTAAATCTAGGCTGTTGGGCCTTACATTTTGCTGTTGTGGGCTGTGATTCTTGAAATATGGGAGGTGGTGGCTGCGCACTACCCCCCTCCTTGGACTTGGTTACAAATATTTCTACCGGTGGTGTTGCGGACAGTGATGAGGTCGCGCAACCCTTGCTGAAAGTTGTGACAATGCGAATGTTGCCTATTGCAAGGTGGATGTGCTGAGACTCATAATCAACATTGTAGTGAGTCTGCTTTTTGAAAGTTTTCCCTAGTAGCGACTCCGTGCCTAGATTTTTAGCATTTGGCAACACGTAAAAAATCATTGGGACAATCTCAGACTCGATAGAAACAGCGGCTCTGCTCCTGCCGAGAAGTGCATATGAATGAGCCCCATATGGGCTTAATTTTGCATTAGTGGGTTTAAGTGGTGGTCTGCCAAGTTGAGTCCAATGATCATGAGTTAAGACATTGAAGTTTTCTCCCTCCTCGATCAAAGCAATGAAAGCGCATGTTTGTTTTGCAGTGACCATGATATGGAGGTATGTGGGCTCTACGGCTTCCTCATCCTCATCATCAATCTCAATGATTGTGGCCACTCGTATCTTGAAAGGCAGTTCTAACATTGGGGGCTCATGCAAAGGATGGGTGGGAGGGTATTACTTCTTGACATGACTACCATTGAAGAAGCCTATGCCCTCATCGTCTAAGGTCTGAGGGTTAACAGCTACTATGTGGTTCAAGAACAGAAAAGTGCATAACAGAGGCCAAATTAATAGATTTTGATGCCATGAAGTTGATTGTCCAGTCCAATCTCGAATTGAAGTTCGTTTGCCTCGCCAAAATGCAAAAATCCACTCTGTTCATAGTGTGAATACCTAAAGTGTAAACTAGATATTTTATAAATGAAATGTAACGAAATGAAACATTAACAAACATGAAAAAACTGATCGAGACAAGGAGGGCGCAAATTTTTTTGTGTCCCAAAATTTGTGGATTTTATGTCCCTTTAATGTTGAGGATGAGAGAAAGATGATTGCACATCCCTAATCTAATCCTCAAGGGCTTCAATTTGACTATGGACACACAGATTTTCATGCAAGGAATCACAATGTTCAATTTCAATCTTTCTCTCTTTTCTCTCCTCTCTCCTCTTGTTGTGTGTTTCCATGGTTGACTCTACGAGAGAGAAGTAGGTGGACTAAGATGAAAGATTTTGATCATAGAATGATGGTCGAGTGCAAAGGAGCCTAAATTGAGGTTGGAAGGATAATCAATAGCTATTGGAAAGTGTCAGCGGGTCACTAGTTACGAGATACATAAGTTATAAGGTGCAATTTTATGAGTAAGCAGTAGATTTTATTGTTTTAGGATAAATTTTGGTTGAAAATGGTTGCATTTGGTTTCCAATGATGTGGGTGATAAAAAATATTAGAGAAATGAAGGAGAATCAATCATTCAACAATCTCTTTATAAATACGTGAAACCCACAACATTGCAGGTTTAAGGAAAATCATGTGGTTTTGGGATTTTGTTGTGGATATAGTGTTGTTTATATGGAATGAAATATGATAGAAAAATAATTCTCAACAAGATTAATCTATCTAAATTAGTAAAAAAGAAAATGTTCATAAATAAAAAGAAAAAATAGGTTTTTTCATCCAAAAAATAGGAAAAAATAATATTGTGTTTGTGAATGTATGGTAAGGTTGAGACATGAGGTTTATCCTAACTCTATGTTAAAGCGGGTTTTTATTGCTTTCATGAGGGAAAAAAACATAAAAATTGCTCTCTAAATCTACCATCAAATGTACAATCTTAAGCAATAGGGAAAAGGGGGGTGTTAAGTGCTGATAATATGCTGAATTATGATGTTTTTCTTATCCATGGCATGTAGGATGTATATGGTTTAAAATTAAGAGGGTCTAGTTGTATGAGCATGCTCGTTGCTGGCCCTTGGCAATGCAGTAATCTCGTTTAGTAGAAAGGCATGAAAAGACATGGTTTTGTACCTTCACAATGTTGGTTGTGAATAAGAAAATTGTTTGAGCACTATAAGTCATACACAATTGTATTGCATACAACACATAGTATCATCATGGATGCATAGCAATTGTTTTATGAAGGATGACCTATGTTGAGGAGGTGAGGTACCCTAAGTTCTAGGGCTAGTGGTTTGTTCCTTTTGGGGAATATTCAATGAGGACTATCTATTATTTCCTCAATTGATTGATTAAAAGAGTGGAGCATGTTTTCTATGTGCTTTATGTGTTTATGGTGCATCTTGGGACCAATCCACGAGATGTAGGAGAGCCATAGTGTGGCTGTAGCAATCAAATGAGGGATGCTCCCTTTGTTTATGCTTACATGGTGTATAACACTGATATGTGTAGATATTCCCTTTGAGGACTATGGGAAGGGTCATCCATTTGATTATAATATATATAAATGGAAAGTTCTACATTAGATGTTAGGGTAGTATACCCTGAGATAGACACTCTTGGCTGTGGGGCTATGTGGGGTGGTTTGGGTGTGTAGTAGAGGCCCGACTAGTGCCATAGAGCTAGTGTTGGGACGCATTTTCGGTCCCATTGAACAAATAGCCAAATCATGAGATGATTTGCTCTTAAACATACCACATAGTGGTTGGTGCATCATTCTTATCAGTTGCCTTGCATTTCGGCATTAATCTATAGCGACGATATATCGAGCTCAAAAAAGTTACTATATGTATATATTCTACATCACTTACATTCAAGGACTATTTATAAATATCCTTTTCTTTGAAATTTTATTGAATAAAATGTAACCCTTTTCTATTCAATTTGTAAATAACCCCTTTATATTGTACCCTTTTGTATGTAAAAAATATATTTAAATGATATTTTAAAAATGCCTTTTTTTGAACCCATGTGATGCACACATATATTTATGAATACCTTATGTGAGATATCAAGTTGAGGAGTATTGTACACTTGGGGTAATGGGTCCCATAAAGTTTATATTGTTGAGATGACAAGCTCAACACATGCGGACATTGATGATGGACCGTCTGGTTAGATGGGTCCACACGTCTATACTTAGCACGTCGGTGGTCATTATGACTCTCACATGGCCACTGACTCATTACTTATTATATTCAGGTTGTTACACCTATTTACAGCTGGCATAGTTATAGCGCCAGTCGACTAGTGTAGTCAGTTATGCATTGTTTGACTTAGTAGGCCACTTTCCTTTTATGTTGTATCTTATCTATACTTTGTGTACATTGTAAAGAGTGTGGAAGAAGAAGAAGAAATCAGCAAGAAAACGTTTTGGCCTCCATCTCTCTTCTTGTCTCTTGAGTGAGCTTCTCCTTGTGCATTCTGTGTGTGTTCGGCGCAGCATCTTGAGCAACCCTCTCCACCACGCGATTCTTGACATGGTATCAGAGCCGCGCCATTGAGAGAGGCTGATTTCGAAGGTTGAAGCAAAGGAGAAGAAGCAAGGTTCGAGCAAGCAAGCTACGGGTAAGAATCTCTCCCATTCTTCCACTCCTTCTCTTGGATAGTGCCTGTGGAGGCACCGGAAGCAGGGCAGAGCAAAAATCTCAGATTGCAGTGAGATTTGGTGTGTGCGAAGAGCGCTGTATATTCTGCAGACATGCCCTTTAGGGCTTTCCCGCAGAGATTTTGGGCATTTGAGGCCGTTTCAGGGCCCGTTTTAGAGCCGCAAGGTTGCGGACAGCAGTTTCGGGGTACACTGTGACTTCGACTGTATTGACCGAACGTGGGTGCGCAGGTTACAGATTTCAGATCTGTAAGTTCAAAGGTGTTTACCAGTGAGTAAACACAAGGTTTATCTGCAAAAAGGTTGCAGATTGCATGTATTGTTGAGCAGACAGTTAAAAAGGCTGTCTGGTGTATTGCTGTGCACTACAGGTCGAGGGTTGCAGAAGATTTACTTGCTGTTGGTATTAATTTTGTGATAATGGCAGAGAAAAGTGGAAGCCCTATCATTGAGAAGCTCGACAAGAACAACTACCCTTCATGGAAGTTCCGTGTCACGAACTTCCTTATTGGAAAAGGCCTCTACGAGTTTGTTTCAGGTGAAGAAAAGGAACCGGAGATGAGTGATCCTCCAACTGCAGAAGAGACAAAGGCACGCAAGGAATGGAATGCAAAGGATAAAAAGGTCATGTATTGGTTGTCTGCAGTAATTGACAATAATATGCTGGGACACATTAGAAATGCAGAGAATTCATATGCAGCTTGGACCATACTTGAAAGTATGTTTTCTGTAAATACAAAGGCACGAAAGATTCAACTCAAGCAAGAGTTGAATACATTGAAGAAAGGAAAGATGTCTATCAATGAGTTTGCACTGAGGTAAGAAGCATTGCAGATGCATTGGCAGCGATTGATGCAATGCCCGATGATGATGATTTGGTGTCGTCTACCTTGGGTGGACTTAACAATGAAAAGGCTTGGAAGTCTTTTGTAACTTCTGTATATGTCAGAAAGCCATTTCCAGATTTCGATGAGTTGGTCTCCCTTATGATCATTGAAGAGATCAACATGCAGAGTGAGACACCTGAAAGAAGTGGTGAACAGGTCCAAGCTTTCTACTCCAGTTCAGGAAGGGGACGTGGCAGGTTCTCTTCAAGAGGCCGTGGTACAGGACGTGGTAGTGACAACCAGCAAAACAGATTGAATCAGCAATTTGGCGATATGCAGGTTTCAGGAGGTCGTGGTAACTTTAGAGGCAGGGGGAGCTTTAGAGGAAGAGGTGGATGGCAGAACATAGGTTCTAACAACTCTGGTATTGTGTGCCACTACTGTGGCAAAACAGGTCATATTGCAGCCCAATGTTATGCTAAGAGAGATGATATCCGCAGTGGTAAGTTGCAGCAAGGAAACTATGCATCGTCTTCACGACAAAATGAAGATAAAAATGAACGTTTGTTCGTTATGCAGCATATGCTAAATGCTGTTACAGGAAAGGGAACACATGAAGATGTTTGGTATGTTGATTCAGGTGCATCCAATCATATGACCAGCCATGCAGAATGGTTTGGGGAGATGCAGGATTTGCAGAATGCAGGCTATGTGTAGACGGGTGATGACTCATGCCACCCAATTTCACACATTGGAAAAGTTCCCTTGTCCTTGCATGATGGTAAGACAAAGAGTCTTTCAGATGTATTGCATGTGCCATCTATTACAAAGAACTTGGTGTCAGTCGGTCAAATGGTAGAGCAAGGGCTGCAAGTCAGATTTAATGCAAAGGGCTGCTTTGTAGAAGACTTCAATGACAAGTGCAGGTTGGTAGCAAAGGGAAGTAGAGTTGGACGTATGTTCACTCTAGATGCTGGAATTCCTACTATGAAAGCTGCTATGTATGCCAAAGGAAAAGGTGTTGTTGCAGACATTGAAATTTGGCACAAACGCATTGGACATGCAAATGTACAAAGGCTGAAATTAATGCAGTCCAAAGGGTTGGTTACAGGTTTGCCTACTTTTAAAGTTGCAGAATTTCAGAAGGTATGTGAAGCATGTCAGTTTGGTAAGCAGGCAAGACAACCCTTTTCACATGACAGAGATGTAAGCAGAAATATCCTTGATGTTGTGCATACAGACATTTGGGGGCCTACACAAAATGTATCTCTTGGAGGCAGTTCATACTTTGTCACATTCATTGATGATTGTTCTAGAAAGCTGTGGGTATATTTTATGAAGGAAAAGAGTGAAGCTTTTGAGCACTTTAGAACTTTCAAGGCTGCAGTTGAAAGAGAAACAGGCTTGAAAGTAAAGTGCCTGAGGTCAGATGGAGGGGGAGAGTACCTCTCAAATGAGTTCAGTGATTTTCTGAGGTCTCATGGGATAAAGAGACAGTTCACATGCAGGTATACCCCACAGCAAAATGGGGTTGCAGAAAGGAAAAACAGGCATATTGCAGAAGTTGCACGCGCCTTGATGGCTGAAAAGAATATGCCTAAGCATTTTTGGTCTGAGGCTGTTCATACTGCTGTTTATATTATGAACAGAACTCCCACAGCTGCAGTTCATGGTATGACCCTCGAAGAATGTTTTACAGGTAAGAAGCCTGATGTTTCACACTTGAAAGTATTTGGATGCATTGCGTATGTTCATGTGCCAGATGAGTTGCGGAAGAAACTGGATCCAAAGGCTGAAAAGTGTGTCTTTATTGGATACTCTTTAGAGCAGAAAGGGTATCGCTGTTACAACCCTGTCACATGTAAGTTCAGAGTGAGCAGGGATGTCATCTTTGATGAAATGAGCAGTTGGTATGCATCTAGTGGTGATGCATTGGATGATGATGATGATCATGACACTCATGTGCAGGCTGAAAAGCAAGAATCACGAACTCTTAGTGGACCAGAGACATCATCTGGTAGTCCTTGGTCTGGGAGACTAAGGAGTACCTCTACATCTTTGGGTGCATCTAGTAGCACTACAGGTAAAGACAAAGGAAAGAATAAAGTGTCAGAAGGCATTGATGCAGTTCTTGATGGAGACTCCAGTGGCTCAGAGAGCTTGGATGATGAGCTTGGCATTCCTTCAGTGAGGACTCCAGGTGTGCAGAGAGCACGTGTTAATGCAAAGACTCCATTGAGTGATCCAGTGGTACGCAGGTCTAGCAGGGTGAGATACCCTGTTAAAAGATTTGGTTTTGAGGGTTATGCAGCTCACCATTATGCTTATATGGTGAAACTAGTTGAGGATGTTGAGCCCACATGTTTTGAGGAGGCTGTTGGTCATGCTCATTGGGATGCAGCAATGGATGAGGAGATTGCTGCATTAGAGGCCAATAAGACTTGGGATCTAGTATCATTGCCAAAGGGAAAGAAAGCTATTGGATGTAAGTGGGTTTATAAGATTAAGCACAATGCAGATGGTTCTATTAGCAGGTACAAAGCTAGGCTGGTTGCAAAAGGCTATGCCCAAACATATGGCATAGATTATGATGAAACCTTCAGTCCAGTTGCTAGGATGGCAATTGTCAGATGTGTGATTGCTTTGGCAGCAGCCAAAGGTTGGAGGTTGCAGCAAATGGATGTAAAGAATGCCTTCTTGCATGGTGATTTGCAGGAAGAAGTGTATATGGATCAGCCAGCAGGTTATGAAGATTTAGAGCATCCCACGTATGTGTGCAGGTTGAAGAAGGCACTCTATGGGCTCAAGCAAGCACCAAGAGCATGGTCTGACAAGATCAGAGAGTATCTTGTCAATATTGGCTTTTATGTTTCTGATGCTGATCACTCACTTTATGTGAGAAAGGGAGATGCAGGTTTGGTCATCATAGTCATCTATGTGGATGACTTGATTATTACAGGTGATAGTGATAGTGGGATTGCTGAAGTCAAGGGCTATTTGAAGATGAAGTTTGAGATGAAGGATTTAGGTGAGCTAAGGTACTTCCTTGGCATTGAGGTGATCAGATGTGATGATGGTATATGGCTGTTCCAAAGACAGTATGGCTTGGATATGTTGTCCAAGTATGGTATGACTACATGCAAACCACTTTCAGTCCCGTTGGAGCAGAATGTAAAGCTGAGTGCTGATGTTGGGGATGAGATAGAAGACCCTACTATGTTCAGGAGGATAGTGGGGAGTTTGATCTACATGACCATTACAAGGCCAGACTTGAGCTATGCTGTTGGTCTTGTGAGTCAGTTTATGCAAGTACCTAGAAAGCCACATTTGGATGCAGTCAGACGCATATTGAGATATGTGAAGTCCACATTACATTATGGACTTTTCTATGAGGCAGGTATAGATGTACAGGTGTTTGGATACACAGATGCTGATTGGGCTGGTAGTATGTCTGATAGAAGATCTACCAGCGGATACATGTTCTCTCTTGGTAGTGCAGCAGTTGCATGGAGCAGCAAAAAGCAATCTACATTTGCTTTGTCGAGTACAGAGGCTGAGTATAGAGGTGCTGCTGTTGCAGCATGTGAGGTAGTATGGCTGCAAAAGCTATTGGCTGATTTGGATGTCCAGGTGGAAGGTCCAGTTGTCATTTATTGTGACAACATGAGCAGTATACAGTTGGCTAGGAACCCTGTGTTCCATGCCAGGACAAAACATATTGAGGTACACTACCACTTTGTGAGAGAGAAGGTACTAGCAGGTGAGATTGACTTGGTGTATGTCAGCACACAGGATCAGATAGCTGACATCTTTACGAAGGCTTTGGGTACAGAGAAGCTTCAAAAGTTTCGAAGCTTACTTGGAGTTGCAGAGATGCAGTTGAGCTTGAGGGGGAGTGTTGAGATGACAAGCTCAACACATGCGGACATTGATGATGGACCGTCTGGTTAGATGGGTCCACACGTCTACACTTAGCACGTCGGTGGTCATTATGACTCTCACATGGCCACTGACTCATTACTTATTATATTCAGGTTGTTACACCTATTTATAGCTGGCATAGTTATAGCGCCAGTCAACTAGTGTAGTCAGTTATGCATTGTTTGACTTAGTAGGCCACTTTCCTTTTATGTTGTATCTTATCTATACTTTGTGTACATTGTAAAGAGTGTGGAAGAAGAAGAAGAAATCAGCAAGAAAACGTTTTGGCCTCCATCTCTCTTCTTGTCTCTTGAGTGAGCTTCTCCTTGTGCATTCTGTGTGTGTTCGGCACAGCATCTTGAGCAACCCCCTCCACCACGCGATTCTTGACATATATCACATTTCTAAAAAGATTGGTGGGAAATTACTTGTGTGAGTTTCATTTTGTTCTTTTAAATATGTAACTTTACACATTCACACTCATCACAATGTATGAAAAATCTAGTTGCATCCTTAAAGAGAGTGAGCTACCATAATTGGGCTTGGAGTGCTTTTTGAGCTATGATATCTGTATCTAAGTGTTCTCCAATAGTGCCACTGTGAGCCTCTTGTAGCACTTTCTTAATTTTGTTCTCACAAATGCACTACCTTAGGCTTGTCCTAGGTGATACAATTGACTAGTGATCATTTGGTAGGGTTGGGCCTTATCAAGAGGTGTGCCAGTCGAGCTTTTTCAATTATTCATGCTTGTAATGAACAATATCATTGTCCCGACGAGGCATGAAATTAGCCTTAAAGAACTAAGTTTCTTGATTTAACATGGGGAAAATGAGTACTAATTAAGGAGTTGATCGTCAACTCTTGTGGCTTTTTCACCGCTATTCACTCTTGATAAGCAACTAGTAATGAAGAATTGTTTTTGTTCATATACAACAATAGAGAAGCCAAAATACAATTGTAACAAAATCCATTAAGCAATGTGTCGATGGCAAAAGGTTATTTTACTAGGTATACAAAGCTTGATTGTCAACAAAAAAAGTGAAAGATCTAGCAAGGAGATAACAATGAACATGTTAATTGGATTTTTCAAGAATCTTGAATTCTTGAATACTTTTGAAGACATTGGAAGATTGAAGGGACCTTGAAATATTTTTGGGAATTGTAATGATTTATTTTGGCTTTGTGACACTAAGTCACGATCCCTGATCTCGTGAAAGTTGTAACACATTAATATGGCTTATGAATATGGTTTAATGTGTGCAAGAATGAGAAGGACAGACAAGGTGCCCAAGGGAAAATAAAAAACACTAATCCTAAAATTTTGTATAAAAGGGATGAAAATGAATAGAAGAGGCTATTCTTGCGTGTGCCAACTTCTTGTTCTACCTTCTTGCCTTTTGTGAGCTAGGGGGAGAGTGTGTGTGTGTGTGTATATGTGTGTGTGTGGAGAGGGTGTGAGAGACCAAGGGTGAAGCCTCCCCCCTTCCCATGGATGCTCTCTCATGCCCAGTATCATCCTCTCATCTTGCATGTGAAGGGCCGTAGAGGGTGAGGAAGAAAGTGGGGGACTTACTTGAATCGTAGAGTCAACTAGTGCTACCTTCGTGCTTGAGGGAAGGCCTAGGGGGCTCACTATATAGGTAAAATTGCTTGCACATGCAAGAGACTAGGTGAGAGTTAGCCTAATGCATCACATGCTCAACCTCTTGAAATAATAAGAGGGTGCCCAAGGTTCCCATCATTGGGTGTGGAAGCCCAACATTGATTCCATTGCCGGGACCAAGGATACATTGAGCTCATAGTCACTCGTGTATTTCACAAAGTGGAATAGGAGGGGCACGCTTTGCCAACTTCAAAATGAGTTCTTGGTTAAGTTGAGCTGCACACTTGAGTGCACTTAGGATTCATTCCTTTTGTAATGCCTTTAGCATGGGTCTAGCTTAAAATAGGGGGATGTGATTCTTGGTGTGGTTTTGTTAAGGATATTATTCGTAAGGCACATATGTTAGTTTTGGTAAGATAGTGATTTTCTTCCTTTTTTTCTATAAACTTGTTAGGGTATTAGTTGGTAGATTAATAAATTAGTATATGTGAGTTAGTGTTTTAAATTAATGCTTTTGGTGTGTGGATAGATTGATTTTTTGTGTTATTTAAGAGCTAGAAGAGTCTGTAACTTAAGGTTTGTTGTTAGTGTTAATTTATATTTATAAAAAAGAAAAAAAGAAACATTAGTTCTCTAAAGATTTTTTTGAAAGCTTAAGCTTCTAAATTCGTCATCTTCATCTCCTTCTCCATCGTCCTCAATTTCTTCTCCATCAGCCTTGCTCTCGTCCCCTCCACCAACTCCATCATCATTACTATCCTTACCCTCTGCAAGCTAGCACCACCAATGTTGCTATCTCCACATGCACAAGCTTGCATCACCATTGCCACTTTGTACCACTATAAGCGTGCACCACCACCACTATCATCACCATCTCCACCCGCAGTGGGCAACAATACCATTGTCACCATCTCCACCCACATGGCTCTACTTAGCCATCACATCTGCCTCTCCATTGGCTCATCATTGCCGTCTCCACCTACACGAGTGTGCATAACCATCACATCCACCATCACTGGCATCTCCACCTCCTACAACATTGCTGTCCTGGTGATCTCCACCTCCTATAGTGCCACCATCATGGCCACAACACCCTCGTTGTCTCCTCCACCACTACTACCTCCACCACCATCACCATTCGTCTCATCACCTACCCCCACATTAACTCCCATACCCTCACCACCGATATCACAATCACCATCATCACACTTGGATAGGGACTTGTGCCAAGTAGAGGAAAGGAGAGAAGGAGAAAGAAGCAAAACAAGAGAAGAAGAAGCGTGTCGTAGAGGAGTTATCATCAACCAAGAGCTATCATCAACCACCACTTTAGGAAAACCACCATAGTGACTACCATGGCAACACAATAGAAAAAACAAGTAAGACACAATCCAATCCACATGAGTATTTATGGTTGCATGGCTTGGTATTATGATTGAGCCTATCAGCTTGTGTCCTACCTCCTCTCTGTGACTCTATAAATAAGACTTCTTTTTATCAATGTCTGATTGTGCATGAGAATTGATAAAAAGTTAAGTGGTTAGATTTCTTGGTTGATAGCGGAAATGGAGATGAAATATAAATCATAACGATTATCGTGTAATAATGTTAAGAAACCTTTATCCAGGCAAAACCCCAGGTATAGGTTCCCAGTTTTCCTCCTACATCAAGTACTGCTATAATCCAAGAGAAGAAGTTTCTTCTCGAGCAGATTAAGCCACCCGAATTTGACGGGAGAAGCATATGCTGAAATTTGGATTGAATCCATGGATGATTACTTTGAAGCAGTCGGTATTGCATCCACCAATCAGGCTATGCTCGCCAAGCTGAAGCTCATCGGTGAAGCCAGGCTTTGGTGGAAGCAATGGTGCAAGGATCAAGGGATCGTGAAAGGATCCGTTACCTGGGAGAAGCTGAAGAAAGCCATGCAGGGAAGATACTTACCACTTGCATATCGCACGTAGAAAATGAATGAGTTCTACAAGCTAAAACAGTTGGGACTCACTCTTGACTCATACTACTCCAAATTTGTCTCACTTCTTAAGTATGCGCCACAGATGGACATGACACAGCAGGTGTCAAAATTTTGTGCTGGTTTAAACCCACTAGTGAATACCCATCTTGAATCTATGCGCCCATCGGATCTACAGGATGCACTCATTCGAGCTGCCCCTATAATTCAAGAGGTGCAGGCTAGACCAAGAGGCAACAAAACTTGGTCTTGTAATGACCCGAACACAGGAGCATTCAGGCCTCAAATGAAGAGAGCTCAAGGTCAGAATTAGGGACAAAGAAAGAAAGCAAGAACTAATAATGTCAACAATTTTGTCCCTACTCAAGGTAATGGCCGAAACCTCCGTTGTTTCCATTGCAACGAGCCCAGTCATTTCAAGAGGCAATGTCCCAAGCTTGGGGGAGGACATCGCCAAGCACCTTTCCAAGGAACTGGCGTGGTCAGGGAGCCGCTACTCGAGGCAGAGGAAGAACCGCTTGCGTTGCCAATAGGTAGA
The DNA here is from genome assembly GCF_053477565.2 of Lygodium microphyllum. Taxonomy (NCBI): domain Eukaryota; kingdom Viridiplantae; phylum Streptophyta; class Polypodiopsida; order Schizaeales; family Lygodiaceae; genus Lygodium; species Lygodium microphyllum. Next base: position 18,964,950 of record NC_141162.1, read on the forward strand.
TGTGTGAAGAAGAAAAAGATTCGACCATGGAAGTAGAGTTTGAAAGGGCAATAGTCCATGCCACTCTTCACAAGAAAGGGCCGAATCACCAGTTCTAAGTGATTCAGACACCGTCATACTATCAAGGTAAAAGTCTCAAGACCTTGATTGATTGTGGCAGTACACATTCCTTCATCTCACCAGCTTGTGCAAAAAGATTAAGAATAGCCACAGTAGAAGCACCTACCTTGCTTGTGGAATTGACAAATGGTAGTGAGGTTACTTGTACCAGGCAAACTGCTAAGGTGGAATTCTTTCTAGGAGGAACGACGACTTCGGTCAAATTTAGAGTCATGAGCCTAGGTATCCATGAGTGTCTACTCGGAATGGATTGGCTTCAACCTAATGACACCCACATTCATTGTGGAAAGGGCCAAGTTTCCTTTCAAAACTCTAAAAGGGAATTGGTCACAACTCAAGGAGAGGCTGGAAATCCAAAAATTCAATTGGCCAAGGCATGTTGGATTATAAAGGGAGTCAGAAAGGGACTACTTGTCTACTTGATTAAGCTCAATAAGCTAGATCAGAAGCAGGAGTCTAGTGAAGGACCTTCTTGGCTAAAGGAATATGCGGATGTATTTCCTAAAGAGTTGACAGAACTTCTGCCTCAAAGGGAAGTGGATCATGAGATTAAGCTAGTACCAGGAACTGCGCCAATTGCAAAGAGACCTTATAGGATGTCTATACTAGAAGCAATTGAGCTGAAGGAACAACTCAAGCAACTACTAGATTAGGGCTACATCCGTCCTAGCAGTTCACCATGGGTAGCTCCAGTACTATTCCAGAAAAAGAAAGATGGAACACTTCGAGTATGTATTGATTACAGAGGGTTGAATCAATCAATTGTCAAGAACAAGTACCCTATTCCTAGAATAGATGAGCTTCTTGATCGTCTTCAGGGTGCGAAGATCTTCTCCAAAATTGAGCTCAGGTTGGGTTACTATCAGATACGGATGAAGGAAGAATATATCCCCAAGACGGCCTTCAATACAAGATATAGACACTTTGAGTTCCTAGTTATGTCATTCAAGCTTACGAATGCGCTTGCCACCTTCAACAGGTTAATGCAGGATATCATAAGGCCATATGTTGATAACTTCATGCTTGTCTTCTTTGACGACACTTTAGTCTATTCTAAACATGAAGAATATCATGAACCCCAACTTCGGATTGTCCTTGAGACAATGAGGGTACATAAGCTATATGCTAAAATGAAGAAGTGTGCATTCTTCAAGCATCAGATTGAATATCTAGGATTCATCGTATCAGCGGAAGGAGTCTCAGTGGACACAGCTAAGGTCAAGGATGTGCTAGAATGGCCAATACCAACAACTGTCAAAGAAATACACAATTTTCTTGGATTGATAGGATGGTATAGAGTCTTCATCAAAAACTATGCTTTGATTGCAGCACCTCTAACGGACTTACTGAAGAAGCAAACATCCATTGCATGGTCAACTCCCAAACAATCCAGCTTTGATATATTAAAACAAAGTTTGGTATCAGCACCTATCCTGAAACTTTCAGACCTCAATAAGGAGTTCGAGGTAGTAAAAGATGCTAGCACGCTTGCCTTAGGATGTGTGCTCATGCAGGAAGGTCATCCTGTAGCATACTCTTCAAGGAAATTGAAGAGTCATGAGAAGAATTATGCTACTCATGATTTGGAATTGTTAGTTGTCATCCACACTCTAAAGCTTTGGAGACACTACCTGTTGGGTAACAAGTTTACTTTAGACTGATCATAAGAGTCTCAAGAGGATCTTTACCCAAAACGAGCTCAATATGAGGCAATGTTAGTGGATTGAAGTGCTGGAGGAGTATGACTTTGAAATCAAGTACCGACCAGGAAAAGAGAATGTAGTTGCCGATGCACTCAGTCGCAAGGCATTCCTTAATTCTCTAATCTTGCAAAATCCATCAACAGCTAGATCTCTAACCACAAAGGTATCCATGCCAAACAACCCAATACTTGAGTTAGCTAGAGAGGAAGCATGCCATGATCCAGCCTACCAAACGATGCTAAGGGAGATCTCTATCAAGGAGCAGGACCAAAAGCTGTAGGCTAAGTATCATGAATTCTCTGTCAATAGTGGACTTGTCTACTATAGAATGAGACTATGTATACCAGCAAGTCAATCACTTAAGCAAAATATATTGTGGGAAGCTCATGATTCCCCTTTCTCAAGACATCCTGGCTATGCCAAGACTCTCAATGCAATTAGAAAGAGCTACCATTGGGAGAGGCTTAAAGGTGAAGTTCTCAAATATGTCACCGAGTGTTTGTCTTGTCAACCTATCAAAGCCAAACATGTCAAGATGCCAGGGAAGTTACAAGCACTTGACATTCCCCAAATGAAATGGGAATTCATTAGCATGAACTTTGTTGTTGGCCTACCCCAAGTTCAGGGGGGATACAACTCCATCATGGTTATGGTTGACATGCTTACTAAGGTTGCACACCTTATTCCAGTGAAGACAAACTATAAAGCCTCAAGCATTGCAAGGTTGTTTATCAAAGAGATATTCAAGCTACATGGGCTACCAAGAAGAATCGTTAGTGATCGTGATTCTCTCTTCACATCACACTTCTGGAGAGCCATCTTTGAAGCCATTGGGACTCAACTCTATTTTAGCACAGCTTACCATCCCCAAACCAATGGTCAAACAGAGCGAGTCAATCAAGTCATCAAGGATATGCTTAGGGCACACTTCTGTCGTGAGCCGAAAAAGTGGATTCAATACTTTCCTTTGGTTGAATTTGCCTACAATGCTTCTTACCAACAAAGCATTCAGATGACCCCTTTTCAAGCATTGTATGGTCATGACTGTCAAAGTCCCCTAAACTTCTCAAATCCAACCTTGAGGGTTGAAACTTCAAGGCATATGTTGGAAGAGATGGATGACCAAATGAAGTCAATAAGACAAGACATCCAAGACGCCAAGGATAGATGGAAGGCATATGCGGATTTGAAGCGTCAAGATAGAATCTTCAAGGAAGGAGACATGGTCTTCATTCGCATACACCCAAAGAAGAGTTCTCTATCCTTAGGAGATTGCAAGAAGCTAAGTCCAAGGTATTGTGGACCGTACAAGATCCTCAAGTGCCTAGGACCTAATGCTTATAGACTGCAACTCCCTGAGAACCTAAAGGTTCATAATGTATTCCATATCAGCCTATTGAAGAAGTATGTACCTAATCCTAACCATGTACTTGATGATCAACAAGTTGTAATGCCTAGTCAAGGAGTCCTTGAACAAAGGCTTGATAGGATCTTAGATGTTAGGGAGAGACAACTGAGATCCAGAACCTTGAGAGAATGCCTCATCCAGTGGAAAGATTATCCCGAAGAGGATGCCACTTGGATAGATGAAAGCACTCTCAACCACCAATATCCCTAGTTTATCTGGAGATGAGGACATCTCGATTCCTCCAAGGGGGAGAGAATGTAGCATTCCCAATTACCAAGTACGCATGAACCTCCACTTAATAGGAGGTCATTAATTGAATTATGGAAAAAAAAAATATTGATTATTTCATTCTCCTCCAGCCAAGTGTTGTGCTAGAGGAGAAAGGAATAGCATGAGCCCTCAAGCTCCTTGCTAGAGCTCGCAAGAAGGGAGAGGGCATGCACAATGCCACGCAGGGGAGGGAGGATCCCCTCCCCTCACCTACATAAACCATGCGGGGGGGCCTCCTAGACATAGACAAAAGGAGACTCTTGCATCCAAATTTTGCCAAGCTTGGGAAAGGGGGCCACGTCGTTACTGCCATAGGCTAGAGGGGGGAAAGGCTAGAGGAAGGAGTCAAGTCTCTACTCGATGCCGTTGTCGTGAGAGGGAGAGGAGGAGTGGAGTGCTGCCAAATCGAGGAGCAACTGCATACACCACCAAGTCTCTACTCGATGCTGCTGTTGTGAGAGGGAGAGGACTGGAGAGGAGGAGGGGAGTGCTCTCGAATCGAGGAGCAGCTCTGTCGTCATAACGTCCCGCCACGTGTAGTGGCTGCCGTCCTAGTTCGGCCACGTGCTGGGCCATAGATCATCAGAAGCTTCTAAGGGGGAGGGTCCTTAAGCCCCTTCCCCCCCCACAAAATTTCCTTCCTAAGAGCCCTTTCATTCCCTTTTCCCCCACACAAAAAAAGTCTCCTCCCAAGCGTCTTTTACACTCTTTTTCTCCCCCACTTAAAGCCCCTCTTTAACATCTTATACCCCCTTCCTTTCCCCCTTTTCCACCTAGTGCATCCTAAGACTACCCCCCCCCCCCCCCCCCCCGGATCAAAATTAAAAAAAACTCCATGCCCACGGCTTTAATAAGCCTTACGTTAAAGAGGATTTCCTACCCCCTTCCCGGGAATTGAACTCCATTCCCGTGGGTTTCCCCCTCCCCCACGAAAAATCCCTCTAAGGCCTTTTACGCCCTTGCCCTTCTTTTCAATCCCTCAAAAATCCATTTAGTACCCCTTTTTTTGTGGAATCCTATTTGAGCCCTTTAAAAAGGCTCATCAAGCTTTTCCCTTGGATTTCCTTCAATCTCCCAATTAGCCCGAGTGCTAAACCCCTTTCCGCGTATTCAATTTGCACCGGAGCTTCTACGAAATGAAGGAAAAAACATTCATAAAGGACGGTGGAATTACAAAGGGAGTTTCACAAAGCCACATCCAAGACAGAAAGGCCGCATTCTTGATGGCTCCTAAGAAAGCACAAGGCACAGTCGCGCAGGAGGATCGTCTCCTAACATCCACGTGGACATCTCACCACAAGTCCAGGTTTTTCTTCCTAATTTCTATTTACGTCATTATACTTCAATCTTGCGTGGATGATTTTTGGAGATAAGATGCATTTTTTGTCTTAAATACTTTGGTTAATTTAAAAGAATTAGCTCATGACGAAAGAGTTCGGTCATTAGTATTTTTTTGTAAAACAAACAAAATAATGGGAGCATAAATGCATTTCTAGCAAGTAGTTTTTATGCATTGCAATGAATTAAAATTAGATTAATGTCCATTTTTACAAAAAGGAATTAAGATAGTGCACTTTGTTTAAGCATGGAAGTATAAATTGCATGTCGCATTATTAGGACATATCTTCTTCGCAATGAGTCATTATGGAAAGTGCTAATAATCCATAGGAAATTGCAAGGCATGAAATGATTCTTAAGTTGCATAACTCTAGTCAGTTGGTATAACTATCGTTTTTCAACTGCATAATTATTAGAAAAGGTTGCATGTTTTAGCATGAATCTTGTTCGCAAGTTATAGGATGATTAATTGGAATTAGGCTATAACCTAACCTATTATTTATCTTAAACCAAAAAGTTAGGGTTTGAAAATCAACTTACACATAGACAATGAGTCATGTGGTTATGGAAATGATAGTGTAATTATCTTCAATAATAGACAAGTTAAATTGGCATAAACCTAAACACCTAAAACCGTGGAATACTCGTTTAGAAAAGGGTTAATTCAATGCAACGTATCCCAAGGAACTGACTAGGGTTAGAATGGTAAAGACATTTACCTAGTCGCACGTATTGCCAAAACTGAAACCCTTATACTCTAAATACTTGCCCACATTCACAGAATGTAGCGATAGTAGGACATACTTGCGAGAAAAGATCTAGGATTTTCCTAAGGATCTCTTGCTAAAAAGATGAAACTCAAAACCCTAGGACCGACAACGTCGGCCTAATGTAGTCAGGAACGAATTGTTATATCTAATCATGACACCGTGATTAGAAGACACCGTTGATGGATAGAATAGTCCCATAGTTTGATGCACACTTGTGCAACAAGTTGCAGAGTCGCATGATCTTGTGATTAGATCACAAGGGAATGGCCAATTCCTCGGAATGAGGTTGACAGATTCTTACGCAAGTTATCTTGCATGAGGATGAATAATTGTCCTAAAATAGTATCTTTCTTGGGTAAATATAATTGCTTGGAAGCAAAAGACCAACCAATAAATTGGAATAACATATGAACTTAAGGTATTGATCAAGTCGGGTTACTAGGGTACGCCTTAAACCAGGATATAGGGTTAGCAAAAAAACCCTTGGGGATCTTGCCAAGTCAAAATTGATCCTGGATCGAGTGCTAGATACATTGGAAAAGAAGGATTCACTCCTTAGCAGTTGGCCAAAAATAACGACCAATGAAATTGTTTGTGCTTGTAACAGTTTTAAGAGCATTGTTTTGCTTTGTTTGATCAAAGAATTAAAGGATAAATGGATATCTAATGCTTCAGATTAAAGGCCTGAAGGGAGAGGCAGCTTCAGTTACCCTCGACTGCCTACCTGACCCTAACCAAGGGGGTTGTTAACCGTGCTGGGAAGGTGGACCGAACCCATCGTGAGAGGTCTCTCCATTGAGTGCTACCTGGAGCAAGAGGATGCTTGGGTGCCAGGGGGGGCTCTGGTCGTAAATCCCTTGCCTTCTGGGCCCTGCACAAGAGGCTAACATGACTCGGGATTGGATCTCGAGGCCCGCATACTAGTCTACGGGTGCAATCTTGGATTAGTGATCCCTGTGGATTGCTGGATAGCCTTTGGGCGGATTGTGGATAAGCCTACAGGCGGATTGTGGATAAGCCTACGGGCTGGACTTTATGTATTCCAAAGATGAATATGATAAGCTGTTGAAAATGAACTTGTTTGACATTGTTTTTCTATGTCAACTGCTATGATTACGTGAAGGAACCAGTGCCTAACGGATTAATTAAGGAAGTTGATTGACACATGTCCAACTAAATGTGTTAGGTAACTAATAACTAAAACAACTTGAGGAAAGTGCGAAGGATGTGGCCATAGATCCATCCTATGGATGGGCGGTCTCGGTTGGCCAGGAACTTTTCTCAATCGAGATGGACATCAGGAAGATCGTTCAAAGAATAGAACAACAAGGGCATTGACCTAGAGTTATAATTGATCCCGATTTACGTTGTTTTAGGGGAACGGAATGGGACTATGCCTTATGGCAGAGAGGTTGAGCTTCGTATCCCTCTCGTTTCCCATTCTCCTTGAACTAAGTGCAGCGTGAATCGGCTTCGGACCTGGCGTTTCTACATAAAGTAGTTCGCTTGAGTTCGACGCTAGTTTCCATTAGGAAATGAGCAATAGGGAAAACCCTAATTCAGGTTGGTCCTAAGTGGGAAGGGTCGGAATACTTCCGCTACGTGGCAGACACGAAAAGTTCTAGATTGCAAACCCCATAACATTCCATGGGAGTGCTAGGCGGAGCTTTCTAGACATCCTTTCCGATGGACTGCTAAGACGTGTCCTGAAGATAACAGGTGGACATGTTACAAATTATCAGCCTAGAAAGAGAAGCTTTCACACTAAAGTATCGTTGGAAAGATAGTGAATGAGAAAGAGGCGCTCATTCAAATCACTCGTGAAGTAGTCCAAAAGGAACTAGGAATCAAAGTGGAAATAGGAAGATACATTAAAAGTGCGAGATTAGTGGAAATACCCAAACATTGGGATGATCCAGTCTTGTCTCAAAAGGGAGTACAATTTAATGTATTAAGGAGGAAGAGCTGAAGATTGTTGCTCAAGTATTCCACCAATTCTTCTTGAACAATAAAACCCTCCACATTAGAGAATAGGATATCTAAGTGGTTCGTAGAGAACATACTGACCAATAATTCAGTCAAACATGGCTTAAATGCATTATGGATTGAATGTATCATAGAGTCAATCACCAAAGGTCAAAACGTCTACTCCCTAAAGGCCCATCATGTGGAAGTGAAAAACACCATCATAGATTGGGGTGGTGTATTGTCATGGCTTAATGAGCATCAAATCAGGATCCACGACGGAAGGGTGGTTAGGCCTATTCCACCTTGTAGGATACCGTAGATTGAAAGAGAGGAGCATGACAAAGGTGGGGAAATAGAATATTGAAAATGAAAAAGATCAAAAGATAGTGAGGATGATGATGCACTAATAGAAGATGTTCTTAAAATCACATAGGAAGAATATGAAAGGAAAGAGTAGGAGAGGCAGGAGGAACAAACAAAGTATGTGGAAGACTACTAGTAGGCAATGTGAAACTCCATAGAAGATTCCTTTTGCACACACTTTGATGAGCTAATAGCAAAAGGCAGTTCCATGAAAGGAAACGAGAGGCTTGATGAAGTCCCCCCCCAACTGAGTCAACTCTTCTCCTCAACTTGCAGAACCAGATGGAATAGCAAGGGAAATAACTACAGAGCTTGCAAGCTTAGATGGTTAGGCTAATAGTAGAGGAGAAATCCACATGTCAATAGCAAGAATGCCAATTTGAGGATATACAAGCACTCTCCACCAAATTACGCTTTGTGAATGGCATAGAAACTATGGAAAGGATGTGCATTGAACCCAAGAGTAGCAGAAATAGGGTAGTAGAAGAAAAACAAAAAAGCACAAGAAGCCAAGCTATAGGAGTTTCATTCTCCAAGCTGAAAAATATAAGATGTGGACTTGAAGGACGTTTGCAAGAGGAGAAATCTCTCTAGGAGAGGGAAGAAGAGCTCAAGAAATAATTAAAAAAGGAGGAATTCATTTAAGAGATGAGCAAGAAATACATACAATTATGGGAGGAGCTACAATAGCAAACATGAGAAGGATGCAACCCTATAGGTCCAAGCAAAAGAAATTGAGGCACACAAGGAAACCCACAAAAAGATGAGGAAATAATAAGTAGTCTAGGGCAACAATTGGCTAACCTAAAGAATAGAGTCCTAGCACTTAAGGTGGAGGTCTTGCAAGAAAAAGAAAAAGTTTAGCTCAAAGAGAGAGAGAGAGAGAGAGAGAGAGAGAGAGAGAGAGAGAGAGAGAGAGAGAGAGAGAGAATGATGGAGGATTACCTACTATGAAGAGCTACAAGAGACTATGGCCACCAAGATGAACCAAACAATTGCCTCGATACAAGACGATGCATAAAGAGTGCAACAATCCACCTAGATGAAAATTTCCATTGACCTAGCCACTGCATTATATGAGAAGCTAAACTCTCATGGGATATCGAAAAAATTGCCTTGAGTAAAAGAAATATACAAGGAAGTAGCACTCTGAATATAAATGCCACAAATAGACGATCCAACTAAGATTAAGACTCAACTTGGGGTAGCTTTAAGCATGATAAAAGGTATGAAGCAGGATAAGGAGGTATGTTTGATGAGCACTTGGCCCACCCAGAAAGATCTCATATGCTAGCTCCAGCAAAAAGGCATTGAAAAATGAGAATTGTGTGCCATAATATCTCGGGGAAGTTACTATACGTATATCCTCTATATCATGTGTGTTCAAGGCCTATTTATAAATATCCTTATCTGTGAATCTTTCATGAATAAAACATAACCCTTTTCTATTTAATCTGTAAATAACCCCTTTATATTACACCCTTATGTATGTAAAACATGTAAAAAAATGGTATTTTAAAAATACCTTATTTTGAACCCATGTGATGCACATATATATTCATGAGTAACTTAATCGAGCATAATAGGACCTCCCCCCTTCATCTCGAGTGGCTTTAGAACCACCCTCAACCATGAATCCACCCATAGAATTGCTAGATTTGAAGGACTCTGACTTGGGTGATCCTCCCCAAGAAGCTACAAATGATACTATCAAGCAAAGAGAAGCTTATGAAGCCATAATTTAGCACTTAAAAGCATAGTCCCAAAGAGTGGAAGATCAACCTCCTAGACGTGAACTACAAGAAGAAGAAGAGCAAGAGGATCTTGAGACGATAGTATAGAAGTACTAGCTGGAATCAATATTGTTCAAGTTCAAATAAGTGAACAAGACAGGTTCAAAGAGCCACTGCCACCACAAACTATAAGAATTCTCATTCAAGTAGCCAACATTGCAAAAAATTGGGCAATGTAGGTTGATATGGATGCCTTTAGACAATCTTCTTACCCCAGCTGAATCAAAATTCACTGTCTCGACATGAAACCACAAGAAGCTTAGCCAGGACAACCAGACAGAGGTATCCCATCCTAGAAGACCTATCTATTCCAACCCAATGACCTCATACCCTCCTTCGACCACTTTGTCACAAAATTCACCAATGGCTTAGATCCATCCTTCATCATTGCTTGCAATTATCTCCACCTCCTCATTGTATTGCTAAAACAACCCATTACACCCTATGAAGCCTAAGTCTTCCACCATTTTTCTTTGATGTGAATGTAGGTATTCATAAAGGGGCTATGATATAGCTTCATATGAGGACCTTGCTACTACCTTGCTACTGCATTGAGCTCCTACAGTGACATGATGAATATACGTGATTCTTGACAGCTAATCTATCATTTCCTGTTGAGTCAAAAGAGCTTGTATACATTGTTGTTCAAAGGTGCACTTGGGTTGGATCTCTTGTTGAGAGTGTTAAGGACAAACGGATTGCTTGTTGGCCAACAACAACTCCGTTCAACCTCTGCAAGGCTTCTTCAGCACAAGATCTAATTAGTGTCGTGTGCAAATGGGAAAAATTTGATTTTGAATCATCAATATTTCTAGCTCTAATACCATAATTGAGTTGAGAGAAAGAGATATGGACAAAAGGCACAGGCAGAAAGGGTAGCAGACATGCTTCCTTCAGTTCATTCCATTCCATCAACACAATCTCAAAAGTCAACTGTGTACAATATACACTAAAGATCAAAATGACCTAGATCTAACCATGGTTAGGTCAGTGGGACTTAACCTTATTTAATCAAGGTAGAACTAATTGACCAAATACTATAAGCTTGAATCTCAACACCTTCACCTCTCCTACACCCAAGGAGAGTCTCCTCTTTTATAGGCATTCAAGAGCTTCTCTTCTTGGAGAGAGACTTGAGTGTCAAGACTGGAAAGGTTGATCTTCGTGCAAGATGTGGCTGTTCCAGGACCTACTCTACAACACTAATTTTAAGATATCTCTTTGTGTATTGTTTAGATGGAAAAACGTGCAATACAAAAGTTATAGATCTCACTGTTTTTGATAACCCACACGGAGATTTTTAGAGATAGGCTTTCTATCGCAATATAATTTAAAAATGGATTCACAATGTCTATTTTAAAGAAAACAAATTTTAAACTGTATTCTTAACTTGTGGTCCATGCAACCACCTTGAGGCATAGATAAGGAGATTTCATTAGATTGCCTTGGGCCTCGACCTTAAGATTGACTTCCCACAAAAGTTTGTGTCATCTTAGACCTTAGAAATAGAAAATCACTTCTCTCCTCACTTCCTCCAGAGGATCACATCTCTTGTCTTTCTTAGTGAGAGAATTACCTCTCTTGTCTTTCTTAATGAAAGAAAAGACCTTAAACCACGACTTGTAAGGGAGAGGATGACCCCAAATGAATGCAATGCTCTTTACATATAGGTAAACGTTCCCAGGCGTGCCTGGATGTACACAGTACACTCTTACACTTGGCAGACACTTTCTTCCCCCTTCATAACTTGTAGTGCATGTACCAAATATTCCCGTCAAAGTGCTCTAATCACCCCATTAAGTGATGCACTAGGAATACTGGTCTCTAAATTGTCTCATGGCCATGCTAGATCATCATCAACACTTAAAGAAAAGTGAGTCATTAATTTATTGACATAAATTTATTAAATAGAGAATGCATAATAAGCAATCAATTTAGTGATAGTGGCCAAAGTGTATGCACCCTCAATGAATGGTGGGAGGTGGAAAGCTTAAACATGAAATGTTTACATTTGGCAAAAATATGCCTAACAAGTTACAACTTAGCCTTTTATATCTAACCTTAGTCCTAATGCTAAATATTGGCTAAGGTATTATTTTTCTTTATTACAAATTCTCACCTCCTATTCTTCTCCACACATATGATGAAGAGTTCTCTTTTTAGAATTCCTTCCCTTCACTCTTCATCTCTCTTCATTCTGTTCTTATTTTTTTTCTTCTTATTTCTCTTATTTATTAAAGGATGTGATCCCTATACTTTCAGAAGGAGGCAATGCAAACTTGGTTTCAAACAAGGCGCGTTCATCTTTGAGGCATAATCTATTTTCCTTTTGCTTTAGTATCTCTATGTTAGATTAATTTTCTTTGCATTGTCATGTGATCGCACATTCACACCTCAAAAACCTAGGGCAACAGGTGAGCCTAGTTTGAATAAAGCAATGTCCTTCATTAGTATATTTTTATTCTCAGTTTCTTATGAGTAAGATAATGGGAAATTGCTTGTTGAGCAAGAAGGAATCCTAAAGGACTCTACATAAGATGCTCAAATAAACTAAGATGTTCATTGTAAATTGGTACGATAAAGAAGAAGTTTGGAGCCAATCCCTTGGGACACTATGAGACAAGTGCACAATCATCCATGCTAAAGTGCTTAGCATACGTGATAGTGGGTATGAGGAATTTTAGTGGTTCAAGACACCTCAACAATCATAAAGATCATTCATAGAGAAACAAATGTCACTTTGTAGGGAAGGGGGACAAATAGAGATTGTTGTGCCACATGGTATGCTTTAGTGGCACTAGCAAATGAGGTAAAGCCATGATGGCAACAAGAGAAAGAAAGAGGGAGATAATTAAAATTATCTTTTGGTTACCTGAGAGTTAACTCTAAGCTTGTTCAAAAAATTTAAGAAATATATAGAATTATGCTAATTAGTTAACTACATTTTAACTTTTTTAAAAATCATTCTAAATCATAATTAGTTAAATGAAGCATGAAAGCCACCTAATTATTATTTAGGGCATTTGTATGTGTGGCTAAGATGCTGGCGATTGAAAATTGGCCTCTTGCATTCAATGGTCCCCCCACATCTAGCCACTTGCATGAAGGCACCGTTAAGGAAATGGAAGGAGAATAGAGATAAGTAGAAGGCCACCTTCTCAAAGGTGCTTATCTATATTGAGGGAGCCTGAATCCACTTGTGTACTTGCTACCTCTATCTCTCTCTCTCTCTCTCTCTCTCTCTCTCTCTCTCTCTCTCTCTCTCTCTCTCTCTCTCTCTCTCTCTCTCTCTCTCTCTCTCTCTCTCTCTCTCTCTCTCTCTCTATCTATCTATCTCTCTCTCTCTCCCCCCTTTTCTTGTAGCATCTTGGCCTCTCCTTTTTTCCAAAGGGCGATAAGGAGTTCCCTAATCTTCCTCCCCCTCCCCTCCCCCCGCCCCCCCCAAGGTAGTGCTAGCAAAATCATTAAGGGAGGGACACTATGCTTTGAGAATGGCATGTATAGGCCATCCATTTTCCCCCTCATTACCCCCCTTTAAACCTTAGCATTAAGGTTTTCTTTTTTTCTCTTTCTTGAATTAACTATTATGAATACACACACACACACACACACACACACACACACACACACACACACACACACACACCTTTAAAAAACATTGACTACTAACTTCTTAACTTGATTTATACTAATAAAGTTGTACCTTTATACTTGCTTCTTGGCTATCGTTTATGCTACGTACTATGGAGAATTTGGATTTATTTTCAATATCCATGGGATGGTGTCCAAGATGGAATGATCTTAGTTAATTGATTTTAAAAGTTTAGAATTGTTATATTTAGGTATATTATATCATCTATGTCATAAATTGACTTGATACTATGTTGTGAACTTCGCATAGAGGTGTCATTTTGATTGTGATACCATCCCTTTCACTCAAGTTATGGATGGGCACTTGGTCATGATTTTGGCTACATAATGTTTAAATGAGCTATGCTACAAGTTGAGTGATGGACATTTGGTTGTGTATGTAGCTAGACAATATGTAATATGCTAATTGTCTTGTATTGTGTCATGGGATAGGCATTTATGTATATTTGACTAAAACATATCCTCACGTATTTGCGATTTTAATAAAATATTGCAATATTTTTATGTTTTTTAACTTAATGACCAATTATTCAATGCAACTTATGTTACATTATCTAATGATTTTTATGACATGCAATTACTTTTTTAATTGATGATGGAATGTCAATACACCAATTTAATATAATATTGATGTCATGTAATTGTGCTTTTAAAATCGAGGATCGAATGAACACCAATTTAACTTAATATTAAAGTCATGCAATTATGTTTGTAACAAAAGCTAGAATGCAACACTAATTTACCTTAGAATTGATATCATACGATTATGTCCCTTAGCTGAAGTTAGAATGCAATATAACTTAAAATTGTATGATGAAATTTTGTTTTTTGATAGAGTGAAACATCGAATTTTTAATGAAAATAACAAATTCCATGATTGATTAACTCATTATTATTATTTTTGTTACCTTGAGCCTTAAATTATGTTATACTACATAAGATTGAATGCTAGAATTCTCTCTCTCTCTCTCTCTCTCTCTCTCTCTCTCTCTCTCTCTCTCAAAGATGGAATGCCAAAGTTGATAAATGAAATGGCTATGAAAAATGCATACATTTTATAGTTGAAGTTGCAACCTTTCGTTTATAGATGAAAAAAGATCCTAATTGTCTATTTATAATTGGTAAGAAAATGAAATTGTAGTCACATGTGATGCACACTACACAGAAAGGAAAGATTCCTAGAGAGGAGGAGGATAAGGTATGAAAGTGTAGTTAGAAAAAAATGAGTTAGGATTCTTATTGGGATGCTCATCGAATTCTTTCTCTATTTTTGTATATCCTTTCAAGCCTCAGAATAGAGACTATTGTGGAAGGAGAGAGAGAGAGAGAGAGAGAGAGGTCAGAATAGAGACTATTGTGGAAGGAGAGAGAGAGAGAGAGAGAGAGAGAGGGAGAGAGGGAGAGAGAGAGAGAGAGAGAGAGAGAGAGAGAGAAAGAAAGTTATATTAACATCTTCTAAAGACCAAAACTGGCCTATGAGACAAACTGTGATACAACTGATGAGGTCCAGCTATCCAAAATAAAAGTGCTCAATGAAAAGCTAAAAACTGGAAACTGAAAATATGGTGCTATGAGTGTGATAAGTGTCGTGTATGTGTATGTGCGTATGTAGCTCTGGTACTCCAGATAATGGCTACAAAAGGGGAACAAATGTCGACTGTGATAGGGGAACAACTGTCGGCTGTGATAAAGTGGTGCGATGTGTATATGTAACAGATGCATGGAGATATACTATCCTGGGATGTAATAGCAGTCGTCGAAGTCGCTAATAGCAGGTGATCCCTCTTGGATGCAGGATGTGGTACATCGGCGGTGGAGAAAGAGCAAACTGGAGATCTGAGATCCAATGTGTCGAGTGTCGTCGGATCTCAGTCTGCTGTCGATGTAGATCATGAATCCTCCGGATCTCCTGTCGGTGTGGCTGTGGGGTCCGAAACCCACGGATCCTCGTGCGGCATTGGGTACGCTGGTCCTCAGCCTGCTGTAGTGTGAGCTCGGAGGTCTGGCTGGAGGCTGGTACAGTAGCTCTCACTCTCTCTGTCTGAAAGAACTGTGTAATAGTCGTCTGGGTGGGCCCCTCTCTGACTGGGACCCACTGTGTGCTCTGCTCTCTGATGTGCCATGCCTCTCCCAGAAAATGGCCAAATAATCTCTGATCCATATCAGTCATACATCCCTGAAGTGAGCTACTCAATGTGTATCTAGATCTCAACTCTGAGTATGTCAGGCATCTGAGAACAAAATGCTCCTCACTCTCCACCTCTGATCTGCAAAGGGGGCATATCCTCTCCTCCCACGGGATGCCACTGACTCTACCACTCTCAATCATAAGCTGATATGATGATACCCTGAGCTGTCCAATAAGAACTCTCAATTGATGTGGCATATAGATCTGCATATATCTCGGAATCTCTATGAATACCTGCTCTGATATCCTCAAGAACTGTGTATAATAATGTGCCATCTTCGATGGCAGTGGCTGTGCAGGGCTGACCCATGTCCTCTGTATATAAATATGCCATATCTCCTGTCTGATGACTCTGTTCCTCTCAAAGAGAGAGAGAGTGTAGGTGGGAGCCTGAGTATCATATAGAAGAGGTGGGAGTCTATCAATGTCCATCCCATGTCTGTCAAACCAAGCTCTAGTCTGTGCATACCATGATGTGGTATCCCCCGCTCGAGCCATCTCCTGAGATGCCATATATGCTCTATATGCAATGCAATCTCTGTCCATATCCTGAAATCTGTGTAGGAAGCAGACTGTCTAAATAATGCCTCGACTAGCATGGGCGGTGTGGCAAGCTCTGCTCACACAATGTCGTGTGGGACTGAGGCCTTGTTGCGAATCAATCTAGATATCATGATCACCTAAGGTCTCTCCATCAATGTCCATACATAATTAGCAAGGCCTGGCCCCCATATAGCTACTCCATACATCAGTGCTAGAGTGACTAGAGTATCAAAGAGCCACCCCTTGGTGCAAGGCTCCTGGAAATGTGCCTGATGACACTGTCGCTCCATAAGATCCAATGTTGAGTATCCTCTAGTGAGGCGGTCACGAGCTGCCTGTGTCATCGAGAAAGTCCCTGAAGCTATTGTAAAGGTGACTCCCAAATATACATATGATCCAGTGACCTCAATACTCCCTCCTGCTGCCATGAAAATACTCTGTCTGCGTATCTGAGCTGATGTATGGAATATAATAACCTTGGTTTTACCAAGGTTCACTGTCATGCCTCTCTGTATGCAAAAATCATCCAATGCTAATAAATGCTGCTGTAATCCCTGAGCTGAGTCTGAGACCAACACAATGTCATCTGCATATAGTAAGATATGAACTGTGGCTCCACTGAGATCTATACCTCCACCGGCTCGCTGTTGAATAAACTCTGCTATCTCATCAATGTATAGCCCAAATAGAGTCGGTGAGAGTGGGCATCCTTGCTTCACACCAATGGTGCTCACAAGGGGGGATCTGATATACCTCCCAGACATCTGACTCTGCCAGTAACCCGCTCATATAGTGCATAAATACCCCACATCATGTCATCATCCACCCCCAGATCAAGTAGGCATCTGAAAAGCCTCTCTCTCGGAACCATGTCAAAGGCTTTGCGGAAATCCACAAAGCAATATTACAATCTCTGTTTCTTCACTCGTGTCTGGTCGATCAGACAACGAAGAGTGAAGATGTGGTCTATGGTAGAAAATGCCCGTCTGAACCCTGCCTGTCTGGGTGTGCGCATGCACTCTCTCTCTACCAGCGTGCTGAGCTCCTCCTCCATCACCGTGCCATAAAGTTTGGACAAAACTGGCCCAATCATGATGGTCCTATATGTGTTAGGATCCATAGGATCCCCTGGCTTGTGGATAGGTACAATGGTATGCTTTGTCCACGAGTCAGGGAACCCCTCAGACAATGCACAGTTGAAGAGGTGAGCAATGAGTGGAGCCAATGTGTCTTTGCCATATATAATATGCTCTGCCTAAAGATCAAACTGGTCTCGAGTGCGGCCATGCTGTAACCGTGAGATAGCATGTTTCACCATACTAGTGGTGAAAAAGGATGAAATACTTGGTCTCGGTGTACGTGGTGTGGGTATCAGCGGCTGTGCGGGTACATGATATAAACTCTGTGTGTATCCATGCCATACTGCAAGGTCATGTATCGGTGTGGGTGAGCGTGGTTCTCTGATCTGCCTCCATGCCTCTGCACAATCTTTGCTCATAAGAAGGTGGTAT
Source organism: Lygodium microphyllum (assembly GCF_053477565.2). Lineage (NCBI taxonomy): Eukaryota > Viridiplantae > Streptophyta > Polypodiopsida > Schizaeales > Lygodiaceae > Lygodium > Lygodium microphyllum. The sequence goes on from NC_141162.1 coordinate 18,982,576, forward strand.
ATATCCCAATATCTCTCCTCCTCCCATTCCCGCTTTTTACGGCGGGTCAAGCGGTGCATGCGTCTCTGCGCCTATCTGTGTGTGATCTCTCCTCTGGCCTCCAATCGTGTAGTTGTCAATGTAGATCTCTGCACTCATCATCATACCACCTGTTCTGTGGCATGGTACCGGTCCGAGGGGGGTGCGTGTATGTGTGATGTGGAAAACTGAGTGTAGCAGAATCATGCAGAATGTGTGTGATATCAGTGATCATTGTATGAAGGGGTGCGTATGGATCAAGTGACGTGATGTGCTCCTCCAGATGCTGTGAGCAAACATGTGAGAGCTCATGAGTGAAGTGTATGGTAGTATGCATGTGGGGTATGATATCTGCAGGGTGGTGATGGTAATGAGGTGAGGAGTGAGAACTGAGAAAGGTGTGATCGGCACCGAGTGGAAGTCTCCCAAGGCCGAAGGACTCAATAGTATGCATCCCATCGATCGGTTCGAGCAGATAATCTACAGTACTCTCCGCCCCCCCCCCCCCCATGTGGGAAGCATGTAAGACCTCCTGAATATGGCCATCGTGCTATCCCGTTATAAATAACAAGATGATGTCTACTACCAAGCTCAAGTAAATGCCCTCCATACCTTCTAGCGTCTGGCCCAGTATCTGCTGACTCCCTACTAATCCCCAACTCCTCGGGGTCTAATGCTCTCATGATCTCTGGCTGCTCCATATCAAAACTCTCACACTATCGGCTCTGTGTGCGCCCGTTGAAGTCCCCCATAAGGAAGACCTTACCCAAACTAGAATACAGAATAATGTCCTCTAAGAGCTGTGAATAAGGGGAGGGGGAATCTCTGGCTTGAATATCACCCTGCGTAGTAGCATATCTGGACCCTCATGGTGAAAAGTAGCATATTGCCATATAGATCCATCTCTCATCTGATATCTGCACTCTAATCCATATGTAACTGGCCTCCTCATCTCGTCTCACTAACTGGATATGTCTTTGTATCCCCTAACATAATAGAACTGCCACCCCTCCTGAGCCCCTAGATGTGCTCTGCCTAGTAGTAGCCCGGTATGCAGATACCCACTCAAATCCTGTAATGCGTGGGAGCCCTCTCTCTGGGCTCTCATGTGTTTCTGTGAGGCATATAACATCATGGTCGGGTAAAATCTCCTCAAGTCTGTCCGGTTGTGACCATAGGGAGCCGTTGCAGTTCCAAACTGCCACACGTATCGGGGTCTCCTGTACAATCCTCTGCCAGAGAGAGAGAGAGCGAGAGAGAGAAAGAGAGAGAGAGAGAGAGAGAGAGACAGAGAGAGACAGAGAGAGATGCACATTTAGGAATATTAAAGAGGGTAGCTAATGGGAGTGGTAGGCTTTTCAAATTTGATCAGCCACCCATCATCTCTTGATAGGCTTTCATCTAAGTATACTATGGATCATGTGTCAAAAAAGAAGAAGTAGAAACATACTAAACCAAAAGAAAAATAGTCAATATATAAATTGCAATCTAATATAGAGATTATCATTAACTTAAAAAAGACTATGGAAGAACAAATATTGAATAGTAAAAGGAAATTTACGCATGGCAGAAAATTTGGCATTGCCAAGGGAGAATTTCATGAAGAGATAATTCATAACATAAAGAGAAAATTATAGATTTTTGGGGATCCATCACATGCTATCATGTAATATGCCTACCTAAATTGAATATCAATCATCATAATTTAGTAATTTGGCTCTCATTGATCAACCTAGCCTTCTCTTGGCCTTTCTGACAACCCACAACTATAGTTCATTTGCATAACATAGTATGCCTTATACTATTTTGATACCAATTTTTGGTGAGGAGATACTAAGATATCATAATTATTAGACAAATGTTAAAATGAGATTAAGGTGGAGACTATACATGCGTATCCATGTATTTACTTCTATAGTATTGTGTCTATGTGCCATACCTCTCTGTGTGTGTGTATACACATATACACATGCATACATGAGCATGCATATGTATGTACCTATGCATGCACACATGCATGAATAGGTATGAATACATTCCTATTAAATATTTTGTATGTGTATTAAAACGATGGGGCATGCCAATGCATATATGTTGATATCCAATTTGTGTGTATATATGTTGTGTGCTCATTCTTTTATAGAGTTGTATAGTAAGTATATGTGCATATGTAGACATGTGTACTATAATACACTAGTGTAGATACACAAAAACATTTGTACACACAAAATTTATATGTCTGTCTCATGTGTATCTACACACATTCATACATGTATATGCAGTGTGTGTGTGCGTGTGTGTGTGTGTGTGCATAGATTGTTTTAGGCGTACATGTATCTAGGTGCATGTATGTGGATCATGTGTATAACAATGTATGAGAGTGGAAGTGTACAGATGTGTATACATGTACTTATAAACCTACACCTATACATGCACATGCATGAATGCGTAATGAAGAACACAAGCAAGGGTACGTTGGCAGAATAACCCATTGCTAACTTGAAGGTACACCCATATTCAATGTAGCAATTTTATAATCTATAGATTTTTTATTTACCAAGTATTATAGGAAAATAAATTTCTAGTCAAAGGTGAAATGAGTTTCTAGTCAAAGGAGCTTGATTTACTAGTTATAGCTAGGGCAATCCTATGTTCTTAATTGACTAGAAAGAATGTATGTAATTTTCTAGTTAGAAGACAATAATTTACTAGTTATAAGTAGTGAGTCTCAAAATTTCCTAGTTATCTCATTATTGTTACTAGTTTTACAACAACTTACCATATAATGTTACTAGATAAAGATCTAATTTTGTAGATAGTACATAGAAAAAGGGATTTACTAGTTAAAAGAACCTCATTAAGCTAAAATTCTCTAGTTGTTATAACTAGGAAATGTTGCATCCTTCCTAGCTTGATTGATCTTATTAATAGTTATAATATGAATTTGCTATATAGGAAGTAGTTTAGAGTTCCTTATGCACCACTCAAAGAATGAGAAGCATAACAATACTTAGAAAATATAAACTTAGTGAACACTAAAATGGCCTATGATTTTGAAAGTTTGCAATCACACTAAAGCTTCAAACATTGACATACATAAGAAGGTTCACCTTTAGCAACATGAGACACCTTCTTGTAACAAGTAACTTTTAAAATTGTAGACTTGCAAGCAAGTTTCAAATTATGTATTAATTCGAGTGAGCTGAGAGAAAGAGCATAAGAATTTGATTGTTAGTACTAAAAAACATGATTAATATCACCATCTAAAGCATGATATAACATGCATAAGAGGATTCATCACTAGCAACATGAGATACCTACATATAGCCCAACTTTTAATATTGTAGACGTTAAGCAAGTACTAAATGATGTATTTCTTTTAGTGAGATCATAGAAAGAGCATAACAATTTGATTATTAGTATTGATTGAGAGGACCAATATCACCATCTAAAGCATGATATACATAGCTACGATGGATAGAATCTGAGATAAACTAGACCTATTAGAAAAACTACCAACAACTATACTTATCCTCACAACTATAGATTGGGATGCTCATGACTTGAGATGAATATGGAGCATCCCAATCATGATAAGCATGAAACCTTCAACTCTAATTTGTATCTATTGAAAGCTAGGACCAATTTAGAATTTTAGTCACACTGATATGCATGGTACATCTTCTCCATAACATCATCAAATATTTAATTGTAACCTTTAGCTCTTAAGTAACACAGGCTTCACAAGTTTATATACACTTTGGCTTGTATCTACTATTATCTACTCATGTAGGAATCTATTTTACCAGACTTCTAACTACTTCTAAGTGGTACAACTAGTTTTAAATTCAGCATTAATATCCCTCCTCTTCCAAACTTCTATGGCAATAGTCTAGACCTTCAATCATTAGGATGAAGTAATAGACACTACTATAACATTTGCTTCTTGCAACAATAACCTTCTCCTTGCTCAAGGGTACAATTTATCATTAAAGAATCCTAGACTACATTTCTAATGCATCCAAAAATAACAAAAGGAGAGTAAGTATATGAGGTATGACGTGGTATATGCCTCTACTCAATGCTAAATATCACAACAGATCTACTTCAATTCGTCAAATTTTGAGTTGCATGCTTATGTCAACACTAATTCTTTTATTGTAGTCCAATATAGTGAGTATTAAGGCTCAATATAGTGAGTAGTAACCCTTGTTAAAAGATCATGGATAATTCAATTTATTGCTAATGTACAACTAATCCTTGTTAAAAGTCCATGGATAATTCAATCTTGTCCATATCAAAGACAACAAATTGTCCCCTCTTGCTAATCAAACTATCATATCTACTAGTGTTCATATGTATTGAGCAACTCTAATGTTGGCTAGCAATTAGTTATTAGTTAGTCATATGTTATGTCACACCATTGAAATAAAATTTTGAAGGAGTAAGAATGGGAAATTCTCAAATTATCAAATAAATTTATTAAAGCAAAGAAACAAGCATTGTTGCATTTGATGGGCATAAAATAAACATAATAGATCTATGTTTGGCATAGTATTGAGTAACTAACTAGGTTGAGGCTATCCATTTGTTCAAAATGGGCCGTTTCAAGCCAGTTTTTAAGATTTATTCCAAGAAAAAACAAGTCAATAACTACATCTAGATATGACTATTTAATTAGGAGTGGAGGGGGCATGTGTAATGGTGCATGGATGTACACATGTGTATATGAATGTACTCGAGGTAGATGGCTCTTAGACAATCTAAGGTACATCTCCATAAGTTCAATTCCAACTTTAACAAATTTATACTTTTTAAAAAGTACTATATCTTAAATACTTAGACTAATGCTTCAATTTCCTATATTCTCCTATATAAAGAGTTTTGTGAGAATGCAAGAAATTCTCTATATATACATTTAATTTCCTACTATCAAAAGTGGGGAATGATATTCTTACAGTCTCTTATAAAGGAAAATTTCAAAGAACATAGAAGTTCACTAAAGTGATATATAATTCCCTACTATTGAAAGTGGAAAACACATGATCCTATTCTCTTATATGGGGAATTTTGAAAGAATGTAGGAAAATCTCTATTTTGATGTGTAATTCCCTACTAGTAAATGTCGGGAATTTAATTCCCTAGTTATATGTAGGGAATATATGAATGCATATATAGGAAATATTATTCAATTTCTTACAATTCATAAAATTTCCTATATATGGATCAATGTTTAAAAGTTCCTTCTATAGCCCATCAACAAGTAAGCAAGAGTATTGTTGTCGAGAAATCATTGGAATAACCAAACATTCCTAATATTGAGCTACTTGAGTTTGCCGAATAGGGAAAGATCCATCTCAACCCCACAAGGACTGACCTAAAAACATGAACTTGATTTAAATGCCAGTCTCCTATCAATCATCTAGCATCAATTTCTAAGGTGATTGCATTGCTATCCTCCCTCAAGCGGAAGTGAACCAGTGCCACTATCCTCCCTCAAGCTAAAGTGAACTAGCCCCACTATCCTCCCTCAAGCTGAAGTGAACCAGCGCCACACTTGGTTCAAAGAGAGTGAGAAATAAGGGAAAGCAATGCACGTTGAAACCTCTACCCCTAGGGTAAAGCCTCAACTTTGGCTCTTTAAAATGACAATGGTCAAATTCTATTAATGACATGCTAGGATAGTCAGTGATAGACCATTCCTAAACTTGCCTAATTTAGCACTTGGGTTTTGTTAGAAGCCTCTTGACAAACTAAGACCACTTTGCCATTGGAAATACCCATTGGTGATCTAACCACCTGCTTTTCTCATAGGGTTTCTTATGTTCTCTAGTTAATCTAGTACATTTTAATTACAAATATAGAATTCAACTTCATTATTTAGCTCTTTAAAATAATGTTCATCCATGTAAATTATTCATGGGCACAAATTCAATTTCAAATAGTATTTGAAAATAGTTGCAAGAAATATATTTATCCACACCTTCTCCAGGGTGCAATGTTGTGCTTACATTCTATCCCTTATGTCATGACCTATATCCAAAGTACGGATATACTAATGCATGGCCACAATCCACCCTTATCTAGCATCAAGGCCTTCTAGGAAGAACATCCCAAGCTCATAAAGGTCAGATTGGTTATCGATACCCAAGGAATTTACGACTAGATCCCCACAGTATCCTTTTCACCTCCTAGCCTTAGCGTCCTCCCTACAAAGAGACCTCTCACATCTAGGACCGGTCCTAGCACTTGATATAGACAATTCCAACCCCTTGATGAAGAGCTCCGCCACTAGCCTTGGGGAAGGCCTAGGGTGCATCAAAGAATGAGCCCATGTGGACACAATATCTCTTTTCCAAAATCCACAAATAAGGCAATCAACCTATTCCCAACTAGGAAACCATCTTTTTTCTAAGAAATAAGCATATCTTGAAATATTTTATAAAAAATTAAAACATTTTCATTCGAGTATCCCATAAGAGAATATACAATCCATGATTTATTTCGCCTTAGAGTGCAATCATATAAAACAATACATGACATTCCCCCTAGTGTTTAGAATTCAATACTTCTAGACCCCTCTTCTTACTTTTCAAAGTTTATAAGCTTTTCTCTAGATGATATAGCATATTAGCATGCGACACTTTAACATGCATAAGCAAGACATCTATATTTACTCCTATTGATTCTTTATGGGATAATCATGATTAGTTATTAATGGAAAATTTAGTTTCATACTCTAGGGACATTGTGAATTGTAGTTTCCTCCTAATGAATGCATAATAATTTAAGAAAATTCAACAATCTTGATTACATGGACAAAAACTACCATTTTTCTTTCATTCTTGCAAGTAGTAACAATAGGCAACTAGATATAAATTAATCAATCATTTTATGTAATAAAAATCCATTTAAATCTATCCAAAGGCACCTAAATAGAAGTTGCTGTGGATGGGACTTCACTCATATGCACAAATTCTTGTCTTGCTCCAACTCTTTGCTGCTTTGAAGCCATCATAGTAGTAAGTGAACTATTTTGAACATGTTCTTTGCCCTATTCCTTCTTGGACCATTGAAGTACCTCTAGACTCCTGTGTCTTTCAAGTAAGGCTTGGCAAGGTAAAATGGGATACTAAGAGTCTGGTAAAGCAAGGACCAAAGGAAAGGATAATTCAAGTACTTTCTTTCTTTCTATTTCCCTCTCTTACCACTATCTCCTCTCTTCTCTCTATCTCTCTCTTTTTACTATCTTCCTCTATTCTCACTATCTCTCCTGAACTCCCTTTCTCTCATTACCTCCCTCTATAACTCCTTCTCTATCACTATCTCTCACTATCTGTCTCTCTCGCTGTGTGTGTGTGTGTGTGTGTGTGTGTGTGAGTATGTGTGCATGTGTGTCTCCCTCTAACTCTCATTATCTCTTCTCTATCACACACACACACACACACACACACACACACTCTCTCTCTCTCTCTCTCTCTCTCTCTCTCTCTCTCTCTCTCTCTCTCTCTCTCTCTCTCTCTCTCTCTCTCTCTCTCTCTCTCTCTCTCTCTCTCTCTCTCTCTCTCTCATAGTCTTCCTTCTCCCTCACTATCTCTCTCCCTCTTAGTAGTGCATAATAAAATGACAAATAATCCCCATATAGAAGCCTTAAAGTCTTGGCCTTTTATAGCCTTTTTCACATTTTCCACTCCACAACATTCACTATTGTCTTTACTTTTTGCTCGATTTATCGGATCGAGTGGAGATTGGTTATCTTTCATTTTCTCTCAACAAACTAATCTGAGATTAGAATTATTTTTAGATTTGTTTTTGGATGATCATCTATTCATGAAGATCAACATATCACAAACAAAGAAGATGATGCTGACTTTATGCTAGATGATCCCAACTATCATCACTATGCGGTTCGTGTGATGAGGTGGCATCCATTGATGGTGATCTTTGCAATGATGAAGGTAGAAAATTTTTAACCTTTATAAAGTTTTGTATTCCCCTTTAAACCTTAATAATGCTAAGGTTGTTACATATGGTAGGGGGAGAAGAAGAGCCATGATTATAGGGTATTGAGGCAATGCATGATGATGAGAACGTATTGAACATGTAATTGCTAATGCTTAAAATATGATTACCAATGACAAAATAGCAACTATTAAGGTTGAAAATGTATTGGTTTGCAACTGCACATCCAAAAGAGCATGTGGGATGCATTACACTGAAGAAGAAGCTACATGTGTTATATCTAGAAGCCGACCACTATACACGAAATCATTGGGCTAGAGTGACCATTGAGAAATACTAAAAGTTGGGGATTTTAAGACACCTTACACTACTCTAACTCATCATGGATTTAAAATCAATGCTATAGTCATGATTTTATATGAAAATAATACATGGATGATGGTTGTAGAGTAGGGGTGGAGGATACATGCTAGTAATAATGCTCTTGGGCATTTATATGTAGTTTGTCCCAATGTAAAGGTGACTATTGGAGATGTCCAAGATGATCGATGCTTCTTTGTGCAAGATTCCTCTTCCTATCTTATCATCCTGAGGCATCCATACATTACAGTTGTATGCATGGAGATAAAGGTTTTAGATGATGGTTTAGTATATACAAGAATTAGTTTTCATGATGGCAAGTGAAATATAAAATTTCTTGCTATTTGTGTAAACCATGCAAGAAACCATGATAGTTTGAATGACTATCCTTTGTCTCCTAATGTGAAAGAGTTTAGAGATTCTCACAAAACAATTGGATTTTAACAAATACTATTGTAAAATGAGACTATGATGGTGTAAGATGGAAAAAGCTCTTATCTCATATAGTAGCTTGAGGTGCTTTTTCTATAGTATTTATTGGATTCTTAGTAGGAAAGTATCATATATTTCCAAAAGGTTGAAAGCATGAATTGGTCTATAAAATAATATGTTCTCAAGGCAAAGACATGGAGGGACATGGATTATTCGAAGCTAAATAATGCACATTTGGGATGTGAGATGAATATCTTATACTAATACGATGCCCAACCATTTAGGTATGCTAAAATATGGGTTGAAATTTGAAAATGATACAGTACAACTATGTTCCTTGGATATGTACCAAGTGATATTAGAGTTTGTGAAATAGAAATGTATATACTCAAATAAAAAATATCAAGTAAAGGTTGATACAAAGTATAACACACTAGATAAAAAGGTTTAAATGTCTACACTAGCATTGCCTTTACATAGTGAGAAGTAGATTGTATAGGCTTCTCATAAGTTGAATTTGAGAGATTTGAAGGGAATGAACATTGGTTTACTATAAAGTCTCTCAAGGAACTAAAAATTGGACGTGATGAGTTTCTTTCATGTATAAAAAAGAAGTGTCCGATATGTTATCTAGACATGGTCGAGCTTTTATATTTTAGCTACATGAGATTGGTTGTGTGGATCTAGGTAGTATTGCATCTATGGTCATTTTCACTATTCCACGTGTAACTTGGAACTTGTGGCATATTCTAATCCAAAGGCCCATTTTTCCAAGTTGATTGATTTACTGAATGAAAAGGTTAAGATGGGAACTTTGGATTCTTCTTTAGCTCCTTATTCAAACACATGGTCTACATGACCCAAGAAAAATGGAACAATGGGATTCATTCAAGATATGCAATTGGATACTAAATAGACCATAAATAATGTAGGGGCAAGTCTTGTTGTGGATGAATTTGTAGAGGTTATAGTTGGGAAAGCTATATATTATTTGGGTGACTTGTATTATGATAATGAAAAATTCTAGTTGGCAATAGAAAGCATCGATCTCACTACTATAAATACATCATTGGGGTAAGTGTGGGCATGAACTTTACCATAGGGGGCAATGAATTCTATTTCTCATATGATGAATGCAATGAACAAAGTATTGCAAGACTATATGCCACATCTTACTGTGCATTTTCTAGGAGAGGTGTCAATAAAAGGGTATGTAGAAGAGGATAATGATGATGAATTGTATGAATAGGGATGTAGGAGATTTGTTGTAGAGCACATTGCCGACTATCAAAAGATCTTGATCAGACTTGAAGACGTGAATCTTACTCCTTTGGGATAGAAGTAAATCTTTGGGATGAATGAGGTTTTGATAGTGCATCATATATGTGGTTTGCATGGCAGACAACCATCCAATAAAAGTGGATGCTATTGATCGGATGGAAGAAACTTGTTCATCAATTTCAAAGGTGAGAAAAGCTTTGGGAGCCTATGTGTTCCATCTTATGTGGATTCCTCACTTTATGAATATTATTTATGGGTTTTTTCAATTTATAAAGATCAAAGTGAAAATTTTAGTGGGATAGAATGCACATAAAGGCTCTAAGGAAGCTAAAGGGATGGTTCAAACTAAGGAAGCTAAAGAGATGGTTCAAGACTAGACTACCTTGAGAGGAGATGATCATGCATGTAGAAGGCTCATTATTTTCACTATTAATATGAGCTATATGCGGATTGGTTGGGCTATCCCACATGATAATGATGGCAAAAACAAGTATGCTATTAGATTTGGGACTAATGAGTCAAATGGACACAAAAAGGCATCTACAAACTAAGATATAATTATTGGAGTGGTTATAGCTTTGAAATGTGATAAGAAGTATTTTATTGGAGCTTCTGATTGTCACTAGTGATTTCACTCCATTGCTATGTTATAGTGGATTGCTTAGATTAAATGCATATATCGTGAATTGCAACATAAGCAGGAAATGATAATATCTTGATTGAAATGTTATCAATATCAAGGTATAACCATGAAGAGGATATGATGGAAGATGAAGAAGAAGACAAAATTGCAAGAGTGGAACTTGATTATGAATCTTCTCACTCCATCAGGGTGAATACAAACTCAAAAAGGGACATTTAACTTAAGAATTAATTACTCTCCTAATGATGAGAGATTTGGGTGGACCATTGGATGAGAGCTTGGCATGCACATTTTATCCACTCTCCTTTTTTCCTTGTCCCTACCACTTATAGGCTTGTCCCCTTTTATCCCCTTCCTCCACCCCCCTACTTTTACTACCCCATGCCAAGTGGGTCCCACTATATTCCTCCTCCAAAAATGGATTTTCCCTCCCCCAAAGCTCTTCTTATGACGTATATAGTCAAACAAGGTAGGTTTGGTGTCTTTCTGCAAGACACACTTCAAGTTTGGTCATTCTCTTACCTCCATTCCACAAATCTTCTCAATTTTCTATGCTCCCAAATTCTCTCAACCATAGCCACACAGCCTCCAACTTCTCTCAACAATAGCCACATAATGTCAAGCTTCTTTTTTTATTCATTGGTCATTCTCTTATCTCCATTTCTACAAATCTTCTCATCTTTCTACTCTCACATAGCCATGACCAACTTCTCCTAACACATAGTACCCAACTTTTCTCTTTATTTTGAGTATAGCCATAACCACACAACCTCCCATCTTCTCCCAAGCAAAGCCACATATCACTCAACTTCTCTCTTTCTTACATGGTCATTCTCTTTCCTCTATCCCACAAAATTTCTCATCATTTTATGCTCACATGGCCATAGCCACACAACCCTCCTTACTTCTATTACCATTCCAATGGCTCTACATGTCAAAAAAGTTGACCTCTTGATTCCATATTTACTATCTATGTACACAATACAAAGGATGAGCATGGAAAATGGGAAGGAGCATTATTCAATAATGATTCAGCGTCATGGGTCTACATATAGCATTGAACAATGGAGCCTCATCGAGTTTGTCCGTGGTGCACTACAAAATCATTGGAAGGGAAGAGTGCTTGGGTTTTGGGACACTTAAGATGGTGGTCTTGTTGCATTGGTTCCACATGTGTATGGTGTGAAGGACTTGAAGCTACCTCCTAGGGCTACTCTTGGGAAAATTACTATATGTATATCCTCTACATCACGTGAGTTCAATGCTTTTTTATAAATATCCTTATCTGTGATTTTTTTCTAAATAAAACATAACCCTTTTGTAATAAATCTAAATAACCCCTTTATATAAGACCCTTCTATATATAAGAAATTGTATTTTAAAATTACCTTAATTTGAATCTACATGATGCACATATATATTATGAGTAACTTACCTGAGGGACTAATCAACAATTCTTGCCCTCAAATTGTAAGTCATTGCTTTTATGTTCTTAACTCTCTCATGTTTTTGAAGTTCTTACTTATTCTCTTTTGGTAGATATTTTCCCTTTTAGTTTAATTAAGTATCAAACCTTGATAAGCTTGTCAAATACATATAAATCTCTACATGTGGATGTGGATGAGATAATGATAATTGGAAAGTCATCACTATATCTTTTACATCGCAAGATTTTCTTCTATAAATTCATGTATATAGTATCTACATCAGTTGATTCGTATGGTTCTCTTGAATTACTTCCTTGTCCATCTCTCAATTCTTTGAAATGGCCCATTTTGGATGAGTGGATGCTTCAAACATTGAAAATGAAGATCATACATCATATTCATAGCTCATTGAGATTTAGGAGAGCTTCAAGATCAATGAGTTTTTTGTGGTTTATACTAATTCATGTTCTGCTTATATCTTTAAAACCACTAATATGCATCAATGTTCCTCTATGTTCATTTGTAAGGACATAACTGAGGACATTTTGAAATCCAATTTTGAACAAGATGGAATGAGGTGGTTAGGGTACAAAAAGGTGATATATTTTCATGTAAAGTAGTGCCCTTTAGCAGTATCTTTTGTTACTTGATTGCATGTCCATCATTGTACGTGCATGCGCTTCCATTAGTGATGTTGGATGAAGAAAGTGAGCCAATGGATTCCCTTGGAGTCCCCTGAAGACATGGGATAAGAATTGAATATTCAAATTCATAGGCTAGGTGGAATGATTGAGCCAATCACAATGAGTGATTCTAGGAATCTCCTAAATCTACAAGAGCATCTTATATGGATGGAAAGCATTCTTATGGAGAGCTTCAACTTTTGTATTGGTGGTAGACAGGTAAGCTTGTTTCATATTGGGTTTTTTTCATTTTGATTGGGACAAAATGTTTCGAGTCGTATTTGATTTTGTTCTTTTATATGGGCAAAATAATGGAGAATAATTATATGTTATTGAGTGCTTCGCCAGCAACAAGTCTACATTTGTATGAAAAATGTTGTCCTCATTTTTATTTTGCAACTCTCCAACCACTTCTCGTCTCCCAAGCATCCCTGCACTTATCTCCTACACCACATCTCCCATGATAGATTTATTTCTTAATAGCTTCTGTTGAGTGTTGAAATGACTTGTTTTTTGGCTGATTTTTGTTGTTTTTGAGAGCTGAATGGTTGATTTTATGAGATGATTGATTGGTTTGGAAGAGGTTTGAGAGTGTTTTGGATGATAATGATGGTGTTTTGGAAGTTCATGATGTTTATTGGTGGTTCTGTGATGTTCTGATAGGTTCTGATTGGTTCTGTATACCTTCTGTTTTATTATGTTTTGGTCTGTTTTGTTCAGATTGTCTTCTGTAAGGAGGGATGGAGTATTGATTGATGAAGATTGAGATATTGTGAAAGCTTATTGAATGGTTTGTGAGAGTTTGGAATGGTTTGAGAGTAAGTTATGTGGTTTTGATGATCTTCTGTAACCTTCTGTAGGTCTTCTGTAGAGCTTCTGTTTCTGTTCTGTTCTGTTCTGTACTGTAGCTATTCTGGTATTGTTCTGTGACTGTTCTGTATGCTTCTGTATGTGTTCTGATGGATGAGAGTGTAGCTTGGGAAAGTTTTCTAGCCTTGGAAAGAGGTGAATACAAGTGCAAAAGAGCTGAAAGAAGTAGCTGCTGAAGACTCAAGAGAAGACTAGAGTGAAGTGACAGTAGTGAGCTATGAAAGGACACTGTAGTGGCTCTGGTGACTCTTCATATTAGACATACCTCTTGGGAGGGGTATCCACGACCTAAGAAGGATTATTGAGAGTGATTTTGAGAGATTGTAGTGAGAATATGATGTATTATTGATTGAGTGAGAGAGAGAGAGTCAGAGATAGCCAATTCTACTGAAACAGAGTGATTGTATATGAGAGATTGAGAGAGAAGACTATGAAGATATTGAAGATAAATATTATGTGATATATTTCCATTCAAAGATGGTGTATTCCTTTGCTTTCTTTGTTCTATTGATGGATTTTGTGAAGATGTTGAAGAATATGGTTGATTCTATCAAATCCGTGGGAGATCTACATTATGCTGTATGAAGATTTGTTGTGCCTGGTGTTCTTTTCTTCATTGTGATCATATGAAACATAATAAACAAGCTTGTTGATGTTACAAGATAGATTTTCTTGCAAGAGAATTTCCTTTTCCTTGGTATTCCTCTCGGGGCTCCATGTTTTTGGTGCGCAGCCGGGGAATCTTGCCATCAACAAGCACCAAAAGAGGCTGAATATGAAGGAAATGGCATTGCCAAGAAGAGAAGAATTCAATGGATGTTTGTAAAGTTCCTTCTTCCACTGAAGAGTTGGAATTTCTCATAATCAAAGCCACTTTCCACAGGAAGTTCATCCCACAATGGCAGAAACACATCACCATCATGATGCATGCTCTATGTGGTGGACAGTTTCCTCTTCATGTTGAAGCAGCAGAAACTTGCATCTTGGTGGCAAACTGTTTGGGAACAAACTGAAGGGCAGAAACAGAGAGAATGACCATCCATGGAAGATTTGACATTCATTGAGAAGTTTCCAGGCAACATCAAGTGGGAGGTTATGAAGAAGCTTTAGGAGTCTTGGTCTGTAGACGTTCACAAAGACAAGAAGGAAAAAAGTTGGAATTTGTTCGTGGACGCTCAACAGCAAGATACATGGGATGCTTGGTGTACTGATAATCTTCTGTTTGTTCAATTAGAAACCCACTGGAAGTTGGTAGATAGAGTGTTTTTCACAACATACATTGTTGAAACCATCAGAAGTTGGCATTACTATGATGATGACACCACTACAATGCTCAGACGTATGCATTTTGATACCTTCAGAACCGAATACTTTCCTCTGTGTAGTGGCATGAAAGCAGAATTCAGGGACGTTGAAAAGAAAGAAGTAGAAGAAATGTTGGCAAGAGAGTTCTCCAGAGACTGAAGTCTTCTGTTAACCCTCTGTGGAGCACTAATAACCTAGTGGAGCCACACCCCTGATGAATGACGCAATAAAGAGGCAAGTGTTAGAACGAGTCCAGAGGTACGTGAGAAGAGAGAAAGCAAAAATTAGAGTGGAGAGCGAGCTCGCAGCAGAAGCCGCCTTTGACGCCCTTGCGGAACTCTTTACAGAAGTCCCAATGGCACATCAAGCCCTTCCTCCTCCTGCTGGATGTCCACTTCCAAGCCAGATCCATCCTGGAAATATTGATGACAGGCCAGCGAATGTAGTCCCATTGCCAGTTTTTAAGGGAGAGTACAATGAATACCCCGATCTTCATGTAGTAGAGTTTATGGTAGCGTGTATGGTTAACAATGCTAGAACCCCTGAGCATTGGTTAGCAATATTCCCCGCCACTTTTAAGGGTGCGGCGTTTCAGTGGTATGAGAGACAAGCAGCAGGAACTTTTGGCACATGGGACGACCTGAAGTTGGCCTTCCTCACTAAATTCAGGCGTGAAGGTTTTGAAGAGTGGATGCGAGAGGAATTTATGAAACTAAGTCAGTCTTCTGGAGAAAGAGTAGAAGCCTATGTCTCACGAATGGAATCCATCCTGAAGAGATGGACTAACCATAATTTAGATGATGGCATTTAGAAGGGGGTGTTTCTCAGAGGATTACAACCAGAAGTCCGTAAGTTTGTGGAGCTGCAAAGACTAGCCACCCTGCAAGCTGCAACAGAAGGTGCAAGACTGTACGATGAAGTGGAAGCTAGATTGGCAATGAATACAGGAAGAGGAATCCTACCTCCCCTGATGCCAGGAATGATGTACCCACCAAATGCAGTTCCAGGGACTGTTCCCTATCCCTACCAACAGATGCCCTCGATATCACAGTACAGTGCACCAAATCCACAGTGGCCACAATCCATGCCTCAAATGGTGGTTCAACCACAACAACAATGGTCCCAACCAATTTCCTCAATGCCAAATCAGCAGCAACAGTGGAATCCTACCAACTGGAGCCAACAGCCAACAGTTCAAACAGGAGCTCTGAATCAGAACCAGAACAGAGACCCTCTGTACCAGCCCAACCCGTTTATGCAGTGATTACAGAGACTCCTCAAAACCCTCCTGCCAGTACGTCCGGAGGAGAAAGCTTGAAGGATTACTTATCCAACTCAGTTGCAAACATCAAAAAGGAGTTGATGGATGTGATTATAGAACAACTACAGACGTTGAAAGTGAATACCGCTAGCATATCCAACGTTGCAGGAGCAGGAAGAGATGTGATGCGGTCAAATACTTGGTGTGGTAAGTGTCATCAAGCAGGCCATTTAGCCACTGAATGTACACGCAAACCAACTATTCCCGAGGCCTTCTGTTCCTACTGTTTGCGGAAGAACCATACAGAGGACATTTGCTCTTTGAAGGAGATGCATGATAGGAGAAGGAAGGAAGAAGACGCAAGATTCAACTTGCTGGAATCCAAAATGACAACACAGGATATTGGACCCAAGCCTAGAGAGTTTGGTCCTAATTTCGGACCCAAAAGATTTCCCTCTCAAAGTTACAGAGGAAGACAGTCTGGCGGTGGTCAGAGATCAGAAGCGGATTATTACAGATGCGGAGAAAAGGGACACATTTCACCAAATTGTCCAAATCCTCGAAGGTCAGTGGATTACAAGCCCTTATGCAGTCGATGCAAAGGAGAAGGCCACACTGCAAAAGACTGTCCAAGCCCAGCCCCAGTGAAAAACAGTGCAACCAGCCAAGGCCCAAGAGCCTACCTCCAATTTGGTGGAATTGGAAGTTGCTGCCATCACGCGTGCAAAGCAGAAGGAACCACCTATCTAGAAAGAAAATAACCCTCCAGCCAGAACAGTGAAGTTCAATCTTCCACCAAAAGAACATAACATAACAGAGTCTAACAGTGCCGTACAAAGCACTACAGTGCCACAGAGAATTGCAGAGACAATTACAGAGACAGGACCAGAGGTCCAGGAGACAGAAGAGGAGGAAGTGCCACAAGTGGCAGAAGAAGTTCCTGTAATTCCTCTGTTGGAAGAAAGAGGGAAAATGAAAATGGGTGTTGCCCCATTCCCTAACCGGTTAGAGAAGCCAATGGATCCTATTAAGGAATACGATCTGGTCAGAGATCTAGATACCTTTAAACCAAACCTTACATTCCAACAATTATTGATGTTGTCTCCCAGTTGCCAGAAAAGGTTCAAAAGTATATTGACAAGAAGACGTGGTTTAAGGATTGCTCCCTCAACGGCAACAAAGTCCAACAAGGCTCTAGAGCCTGTCAAAGAAGTAGACGTGGCTAACGCCTTCCTAGATCCGGGTACTCCAGAGACTGGCGTATGGATAGAAGGTTGCTTTATTTCAAATGCACTGATTGATGGTGGTTCATCAGTGAACATTATGACGGATGTTACAATGAAGGATCTAGGCTTATAAGGTGTGCAACCCACCCAATGGCTCATCAGACTGGCGGATCAGAGTAGAACCAAGCCTTTGGGCATTCTCCCATATGTGAAGACTACAGTGGCTGGAAAAGATTATTGGCTAACCTATTTGGTGGTGAAGCCAAATTCTTATGGTACATCCTATCCTCTGTTACTGGGCAGACCATGGCTTTTTGAAGCCCGAGCAAGGACGGATTGGTTCAAAGGAACCTTGACCTTGGGTAGAGGACCCAACAAAGTGGTGCTGAAACTATATGGTTCTCAAAAAGGACATGGATCCACCTCCTTGGAATTATCTTCTGACTCCCCTAATGAGGCTACAGATGGAACATCAGCAGACGAAGATGCTGTCAAACAAATCCTTCCCAAGAAAACAGTGGCACATTCCTTAACAGTGGATACTGTAAGCCGACTTCCAAAAGATGCAAAGCCATTATCAATGGGTGAATACTTCCTGCCTGAACCGGGAATGACTTCTGAAATCACTTCCGACAGTGAGATAGAAGCATGGATGTACTGCTCTCCCTGTTACATGGCCACAGTAGAGACAGAGGCAGGAGAGGAAACAGAGAATCTGTTCTTCTGTTACAGAGCGCCTACAGAGACAGAAGCAGAAACAGAGGCAGAGACAGAAGTAGAGATAGAAGCAGAGACAGAAACAGAGGCAGAGACAGAATCAGAGACAGAGACAGAAGAGGATGGATATGATATGGACGAAGAAGATTATGAAAGTGAAACGGAAGAGTCTATCCCACCTGAAGAGGATACATTTAAGGAAGAAGTTCCAGAAGCATCAAAAGCCGACGAGCTCATGCTATGGGACAGAATGGTGATGGTACCATTTGGTCTAGTAAATGGATCTTCTCATATGCAAAACCTTTATAAGAAATGGATTAAGAAGAACAAGCCGTCTTTTAGCAGTGGCTCCTGCCGTCCTAACCCATCCTTGCCAAAGAAAGATGATGATGATGCACCGTGCCAACAAGCACCAATCCCACTAACCCAACAGGCATCAGAGGGTCCCTGTTATGTGACGTTCCTGGATGTGTCATTTTCAGAAGAGGAGTCTTCAAGCCAAGAGGTAATTAATTTTGAAACCAAACCCGAAACGGCTCTTATCCCATTCCAACATCTTAAGGAGCAACCTAAGTCTCCACCAAAAGAAGAAGTTGGTTCTAGTGGGACATCAGAAGAGGACACCACTCCCTTGAAGGAGTCGGATCTGTATCCAAAAGCAGTCCGTGGAACCTTTATCCATGAAGTAGAAGGTGAAAGGCAGTTAACCTTTGTGGATGCAGAAGGCACTGAACGCCACTTGAAGGTGGGTAGCAGCCTCCCAGAAGAGGAGTTGTCAACCTTGTACAACTTGTTGAAAGAAAATTTGGACGTGTTTGCATGGTCCTACAAAGACCTAAAGGGGATTGATCCCACAATATGTCAACATCATATTGACTTGGAGTCTGATGCCAAGCCAATACGGCAATGACAGAGGCGAATGAACCCGAATTATTCCACATTGGTGAAAGCGGAGCTGCTGAAGCTTTTGGAAGCTGAGTTCATCTATCCAATGGCAAATAGTGAATGGGTTTCACCCATCGTGGTTGTACCCAAGAAGAATGGCAAATTGCGAATATGTGTGGATTTCCGAAAGCTTAATTCCAAGACGAAGAAGGATCACTTTCCTATCCCTTTCACAGACCAACTGTTGGACACAGTGGCAGGACATGAACTTTATTCCCTTCTAGATGGATTCAGTGGATACAACCAAGTCCAAATCGCAGAAGAAGACCAATCCAAAACAACCTTCACCACAGAATGGGGGACCTACGCTTACCGAGTGATGCCGTTTGGACTCTGCAATGCCCGTGCTACTTTCCAACGAGTCATGATGGCCGCATTCCAGAATCATCTGCACGACTTCATTGAGGTATATTTAGATGACTTCTGTGTCTATAGTTTGATCCGTGAACACTGGGAACACCTGGAACAATGCTTTGACCGATGCCGGGAGTATGGGATTTCCCTCAACCCCGAAAAATGCATCTTTGGGGTTTCTTCTGGAGTCCTATTGGGCCACATTGTCTCTGCACAAGGGATATCAACAGACCCTGCAAAGATTGAAAAGATCGCAGCTCTAACAGCACCCACCAACCTCAAACAGTTGAGGGGATTCCTAGGCCATGTGGGTTGCTACAGAAGGTTTATAGCCCATTTTGCGACAAAGGCAACTTCCTTGCACAAGCTTCTGAGGAAAGATGTAGAGTTTACTTGGACAGAAGAATGTGACAAAGCCTTCCACACTCTGAAGCAGTGTCTGATAGAGGCACCCATTCTGCAACCTCCTGATTGGACGAAAGAGTTCCATGTACACACTGATGCATCAATTGAAGGTTTAGGTGCTGTCCTTTGCCAGAAGGGCTCCTCGAAGTTGGATCAACCGATCTATTATGCAAGCCGGAAAGTCACTGATAGGGAACGGAACTACACAGTGATAGAGCTGGAATGCTTGGCAATGGTGTTTGCCCTGGAGAAGTTCCGCCATTACCTCCTATCTACCTACTTTAAATTTTATGTGGATCATGAGGCCCTATCCTTCCTGATGAACAAAGCAGATGTGAAAGGACGAATGATGAGATGGCTCCTTTTATTTCAGGAGTTCGACTTTGAGGTGATTACTAAGCCTGGTCGTTCCCATGTTTTGGCTAATCATTTGTCGCATATCCCACAAACTGCAGACGAGGAGCAGGATGACCCAAACCTCCCTGATGCTTCCCTATTCTTGGTAGAAACTGTCACTCCCTGGTATGTAGACATTGCCAATCTGCTGGCAACCCAACAGTACCCTCCTGGTATTTCTAGTCGAGAAAGGAAGAAGCTTATGCTAGAATCAGCCCCTTACACCCTGTTAGGTGGTGCATTGTACAAGAAAGGCAAATATGAAGTGCTCAGAAGATGTGTTGCAGGAAATGAGATTGGGATTGTTCTGAAGGCTTGCCATGACGAGCCATGTGGAGGTCACTTTGCAGGAGAAGCTACAGCTAGGAAGGCTCTGCTAGCAGGATATTGGTGGCCTACAATTCACAAAGATGCTTATGATTACTGTAAAAGATGTGATGCTTGTCAAAGAATGGGGAAACCCACGAAGACAAGTGCCATGCCATTGCAACCTATCCTTCCCCTGAAGCCGTTTGAGAAGTGGGGCATTGACTTCATAGGTCCAATCGATCCTCCCACCAGAAGGAAACAAAACCGATACATCCTCGTATGTACAAATTATGTTACAAAGTGGTGTGAAGCTAAAGCCCTAAAGCGGGATGATGGTAACAGTGTGGCCCTGTTCATGTACGAGAATATCATCACCCGTTTTGGCAGTCCCTTAGAGCTGGTAAGTGATAGAGGCACTCATTTCCTTAACAAAGTCATGGAAGAATTGACAGAGTTGTATAAGATCCGCCATTGCAAGTCTATTCCTTATTACCCCAGAGCCAACGGCCAAGTCGATGTCATGAATCGCATCCTCTACTTGATTCTGACAAGAACAATTGCCGCACATCGTCGTGATTGGGATGATCGACCTACAGAGGCCCTCTGGGCGTATAGAACCTCCCATAAAGCAGCAACAGGACAGACACCTTTCCAGTTGGTGTATGGTACAGAAGCTGTTTTTCCTGTTGAATTGGAACTACCCTCTTTGAGAGTGGCCATCAAAGAGCGTTTGGGGGATGATGATTCATTGCAACGCCGTCTCCTGCACTTGGAATGTTTGGACGAAATTCGTAGGATGGCTCTACAGTGCATGAAAGCCACGCAAGTTCGACGCAACGCTTACCATGATTGCTTCATCAAGCATAAGGAGTTCAAAGAAGGTGATTTGGTCCTAGCCTATGATTCACGATTTGGCAAGTTTCCTGGCAAGCTCCAACAGCGGTGGATGGGCCCCTATAAGGTACTTGCAGTCAACCCTAATGGCTCTGTCCAAGTACAGACCGTTGATGCCTCTGATGATCCCTTTCTGATCAATGGATATCGCCTGAAGAAGTACTTCCCTCCTTGGGGATCTTGACAATTACGGTCACTTGATCTTTTCCCTCATTGGCGCGGCACTGTACTTCTTATGATGCTACTTCTAATAGCCGTTGTTCAGTCACTCCTGATGAAGTGGACACAACCCTCTGTCTCCTCAAACCCCCCTTCCAGCCTTGATCTCTTATCCTCTATTTTCCCCCAACGACAGTGGCGAAGTTGGTTCTGATACATGGTCTTTCTATCATTCCCTTGTTCAATTCGAAAGAAAAAAAAAAAGAAAAGAAAAGAAAGAGAAGAAAAATATACATATCGGTCATGGGAGAAAAGGACTTAGGTCCCTGTCATGCCGACCTATTCTTCAAGAAAAGGTGGAAACACCCTCGGGAATAGGGAAAAAAAAGGAAAAAAAAAGAAAAGAAAAAAAAAGAAACAAATCTGTTATGAGAGAAAAGGAAGCAATTCCCTGTAATAGCAGGCCTTGTTCCAGGATAAGGTGGTAAACACCCTTGGGCGAGAAGCTGGCTATGGAAAAGGTGGTAACACCCAGCAGTCCAGAAAGTGGATTCATTGATTGATATCCCTCGGATCCAATTGCGAAGCTACCTCCCTTGGTACGTTGCGTCCTGGGTCTTTTTGCAAAGTGACTACTTGTCCTCTAGCAGACAACATGTTCCTGTCCAATACAACGTTCGATTTGGTGGCTACCTCCCTGGGTACGCCTCTTCAGCAACTGATGACGCGATCTTCATCGAAAAACAATCAAGTGACGTGAGCTTTCATCCTAACCGGATGGGGGACGTGAGTATGGTTGCCCTCTATAATTATCAACAGAGCGTGAGACAGAGGGTGGGGCGAGTGACTAGTCTTTCCCCTTCAAATCAAATGAGAGGTGAGAAGTGTGAATGAAGTGTTGCACGCACGGGATGGGTCTCTCAATGCCCAACGCACAATTTGTTCTGTGCACTGCACCATAAGGCTCCCTTTCCTTCCTTCTCGCACCGTATGCCAGCACAGGGTGGGCTGCACAGTTGCACCATCAAGTGCGCACAAGGCATACAATCTTTGCACAAGTGACTGTGAGGATTACATCAATGGGTTTCAGGAAAAGGCTATCCTTCTGTATCTATCAACCGAGAGTGAGACAGAGGGTGGGCTGAGTGTGACTGGAGTTTCTTCAATCAATTACCGAGACGTGAGATTGAGGGACGTTACGACACTTGGAGTCAGATATGTTCCCGTTTCCCTATGCACCCCCGGGATGGGACTTTGCCCTCATCACAAGACACATCACCCTGTTCTGTCCGCTGCACTGTAAGGCTCCCTTGCCTTCCTCCTTGCACTTATGCTAGACGGGTTGGACGCACTAATGCACCATCAACTGTGCACCTTGGCATACTCCTTCTGCACCATTCCTCCTTGTCGATTCCTCAACCGGGTATGCGATATGGGTTTCAATCATTCTTCCTCGAGTGATATTAGTCACGGGGCGAGTGACTATTCTTTCATTCCAATTGAGTGACTGCGAGTTGAGTGTAGTATCCCTCATCGACAACGAATTTCCTGCGATTCCTTCCATCAGCTACCTCCTTGGGTGCTGCCACGTGGTCCCTGCCATGAAGGACGTGCGCCGAGAAGAGGCCTTGGTACCTCCAGAAGTCGACAACAACACTAGATGTGCCATCGACACTTAACCTTGCTTCTTGACAAAAGGGGCCAAGTTTTGCTAACCCTCCCACTTTGGTTTCTCAGTGACAGTCATGTTTTAAGTGTGGGGACATTAGTGGATGGTTTGTGGCGCGGTTCTAGGTCCTTGTTGCTCGGTTAACCCTATCCGTTAAGGTCTTAAGTGTGGGGACCCGTCCCTGCGCGTCTCCATTGTATACCCCTCTGCATATGCCTTAATCTGCTCATGGATGTTTGCCATGCCTAGTTATTATCCTGTTGGGGTCCCTTCCCACCCTCCGGTTATGTTCCACCCACCCTTGGGACTGTTCCCTTGCAATTTTCCTTCATTCCCTGATTTTGAGGTCCTTCCATGTGAATGCACCCTACGTTCACCAAAGTCGAAATCCAACCTTATAGCCCTGTTTCTTCCTTTGAACGGCCCATTTTTTCTTTTTACCTACCCTTGTTCCGGTGCACGGTTTTTGAGTTATTAATTTTTGAAGCATTTTGTACAAATTAGCCGGTTTTCCATGTGAACACGCTTTTCTTGCTTCGGAACCGTGATCTGCCGTCATGGCCCTGCCATCCACTTTTCCCCTGACATTTTTTCTTTTTCCTCCGTGTCATTCCGATACACGGTTTGTCCATTATTAATTTTCTGGTTTTTTACACATTTTTCGTGCGTATTTTTGACATTTTTCCATGTGAACCTACCCTGTTTGCATCAGAATTCCAATTTGATTTGACAGCCGTGTCCCTTGTGTCTTCCCTCACCTTTTTCCTTTTTCCTCCACCCTCTTTAGACTTTCGGATTTTTACTTATTAATTTTTAACTAAGTTTTCGGGAGTATTTTTGGAGTTTTTCACATGTGCACCCCTCTTATTTCCACCGGACCTGCGGTTTAACATGATAACCCTGTGCCACCCCTTCCTGCGGACATTTTTCCTTCTTACTGCATGTCATTCCGGCGAACGGTTCGTCCGATATTAATTTCTAATCCCATTTTCGGGTTTATTTTTTGGGTTTTTCCCATGTGAACGCATCTTATCTCTGTCGGAATTATTTTTTGATGTGATAAGATTGTCAAGCACGTCTTTCTACACAGTTTTCCTTTTTCCTCCACTTTGTTCCGATGCACGGATCTTCCGATATTAATTTTTAATTGCGTTTTTTTGGTCCGTTTTTTGTGTTTTTTGCGCGTGACCGCCCTTTCCCCCTCCCGGAACCTCCGTCACATATTTTCCCTGTCTTCCCCCTGCCGTCCTGCCCACTTTTTGTTTTTACGTTATTTCGTTTTGATTCCCCGATTGGGCGTTATTAATTTTTCTTTATTTTTATGAGTTTTTACGTGCTCCGTCCCGCGCGTGAACGCACCCTTTTTCAATTTTCCACGTCTTAAGGCGCCCCGATCGTGTCCGCGTGCTCTGTCCCCGTATTCGGACGCCTTTTCACTCCCGGCCCTGCAAATTTTTTTACCCTCGCCCCGCGCTTGCGCGCGGGACAGGGGTGTCTCACCTTTTCTTTTTTTAATTAATTACTTAATTAATTCATTTATTTTTTTATTTTATTATTATTATTTTTAAAAAACCACACCCCTCCCCCCAACGGACACCCTCTCCCCCCCTGACTCTCAACCGCTCTTCTCTCTCTCTCTCTTCTTCTTCCTCTCCCCTCTTTCTCTCTCCCCGGCCCCTCCACCCCATCTCCCCCATCTGCTGCCCCTCCTTCCACCCTCCCTCTCCCCTCCCTCCTTCTCCTTCTTCCCTCCCACGCCTTCCCCCCGCTGGCGCCTTTCCATCCTCCCCTCCGCCAGCCGTCTCCCCTCCGCCAGCCGCCAGCCGTCTCGCCTCTGCCCCGCAGCCATCTCGCCCGCCGTCTGGAGTCCGCCGCCGCTTAGAGCCCGCCTGGAGACGCGCCCGCCCGCCGTCTGGAGTCCGCTGCCTGCCCGTCAGCCCGCGTGGCGGTTGTCGCTGATGCCTGCCCCCTGTGCCCCGTGATGTGGTCCCCGCCTGTCGCCCTGCCCTCGTCCGCCCAACGCCACCTCTACCGGACCCCGCCGCCCTGACACCCTCTGCAGCCGCACGGTTGCCAGACGCCGCCAGCCCGTCGCCGCCTCCTCCGGATCGCCGATGTAGCCGCCAGACACACCGCCCTGCCGCCGCCCTCCTCCCCTTCCTCCTCCTCCCCCCTAACTCATCTTAGGTTAGTTTACTAACCTCATATTAAGTTAACTAACACAACTTTAGTTAGTTACAACTAACCTAACCTACCCCCCTAACTTTAACCCTAACTAACCCTAGTTAGGCTACTTAACCCTAACTCGGGTTAGTTTTCTTAACCTTAGTTAGGTTAGTTTTCTTAACCTTAGTTAGGTTAGTTCTAACTAACCCTAGTTAGGTCCCCTAACCCTAACACTAACCCTAACCCTAACCCTAACCCACCTTAGGTTAACTAACCCCCTTTACGTTAGTCTCCATTGACCTAGTTCCCCTAACTGACTTATCTAACCTGACTTGACTTGGGCAGACTACCATGACTTATAAAGACTAACCAGACTTAACAGCCTTACTTTTAACTTATTTATCAGATTAACATAATTTACATGATTTAATTAATTTATAAATTACTTTTCACATCATAAAAATTCAGAAATTTTTTTAAAAATTCCCTTTGCTTTTTGCCAATTTTTGGAAATTTGTCCGCTGGAAATTACCCACCCTAAAATTTTTGAAAATTAAATATTTCCTAATTTATCCCCCAAATTACCAACAAATGTAAAAAATTCATTTAAAAATAGTAAAAAAATTCTTAAAAAATTCTAAAAAATTCCCCTCTTTCCCCTTGACCATTTTTCATTTATTTTTCACTTTAAAAAATTATCATACATGGTACCCCTATTGTTTATTTTTTTTTTTAAAAAGAAGAACAACATACTAACAAACCAACAAACGGAAATTTCCCTTAACACTCCCTATTTTATTTACATAGATTCCATTGTGGATATTTCCTCCATATTCATGTATTGTATATATTAATTTCCCTATTATTATTTTTATTCTCATTTTTAAAAAAAGCCAACCAACAAACAAACAAACTACACAAATAAAAAAACAACACAACACATCCACAACCCCTAATAACCACACAAACAAAATAACCAACCATAAATAATCACAAATTACAAAAATTTTAAAACCAACAAAAACCAAATCAACCCCCCCGCTAAGGTGTTGTCTTTGTTGTTTCGTCAGTGGTCTTTATTTCTCCTTTCCTGGATTCACTTCTTTTGGGAGACTCTTCCGTGCGCCTTTCTGCATTACATACACACCCCTTCCAGGTATTTATTTTATGTACTTTATTTATTTTCATTTCCCCCTTAATCACATATTAATTGTTAAAATGAACTCTTTAATTCACCCACAGTTCCACACACATTCGCGCTCAACACACACATCCTTTTTAATTAAAATTAACCAGCCATTCACTTAGCATACGCTACGTGCGCTACAGAGGCACTTTAATTTTTAATTAAAATGAACCAGCCGTCACATGAGCACGCGTTGGCAAAAAAGCGCTCCACATCACTTTAATTTGTAATCAATGAATTTGCATTTAGAGACCCAGTCGGGTCTCGAAGTCTGGGAATCGAATTAATGCACCGTTTCACCTAATAATTGGTAATTAAATTTATAATAAGGAAACATCGTTTTCTTGCTAAGGTTTATCACCTAATAAACATTCACCCATTCTTAATAATTTATTAAAATAAACCCTTCATTAAATTAATTCCCCCTCACTACACTTAATTCCCCTTTTTAATGAACCGTTTCGTGGGATGGGTATGCGCAGTCATTAGAGTTATTTTCCATAGTCAAACACTGGGTTATCACCACTGTAGTCTTGATATGTGTCGGATGTGGTATTGTTTTGGTTTACTGTCTTTGTTACGGTTACGGGTACGGTATGCAATTTTTTTTTCTTTTCTTGCCTGATACGGGGTTCAAGGTGTTTGTTTGCTGCATCGCATGAAGCTTTCAGTCGCATATGTCTCAAGGTCATGTCGATTTTTTTCTAGGATGTGGTTTGCTTGGGGTTAGTTGGTCGTGTCACGTTTTATTGGTTGTTCTCTTATCCTTGGTTTTTTGTCTGTTGCTTTGCAGGCATTCTCCTTGATTGTCTGTGTTTGTGGTGTGTGTGTAACTATCTGAATGGCGCCTTCTCATGCTTCTCCCCCTATCCAGTATGTCCCACTCGTTAGTAGGAATTACTCTTCCCTACTTACTTTTGAGCCTCTCACGAAGGCGGGACTTGCTGCTTTTGTGGCTACTTCTTTTCCCCTGCTTCCAGAGGATCTGTCGTTATGTGATGAGTTTCTGGCCTCTTACAGTAAGAAGACAGGACTAGTCCAGGGAATTTCTATGACTTTGACGCCTCGAGGCTTAGGGAAGGCTCTGTCTCTACCCTCCAAAGGTGAACCTTTTGTGACCACTCATCAGCTTTTCTCTAATGAAGAGATTCTGAAGCTGTTGCAAAAGCAAACAAGGGAAATGTTGGATGTTAAGAAGGTGATCAACTCTTCCGGAGTTTCCTTTTCTATGATCACTGATCCCGTATGGAAGACGATCTGTCAATTTCTCCAGGACAGGTTTATGCCTGCCAAAACGCCATCCCAGTACTTGTCCAAAGAGCTTTTCACAGCTTCCAAGATGGTGTTGAAAGGAGTTGCTATTGATTGGAGCACTTACCTCCTTACTAAAATGGATCAGCATTTCGTTAAAGTCACCAGGGGTAATGTTACCAATGTCACATATGGATCATATTTGTCTGCCTTCTTGACCTATTCAGGTTTACAGAAGACTGTGCCTCCACCTCCTCCATCAGATCCAGTACCTCCTCCTCCACTTTCAGATGAGTCCAAACCCATTGACATAGAGGATGATGATTCTCCGCCTCCCCTGGTCATCCAACGCAAATGCTTGAAGCGGGTTGCGGATAAAGCTCCTTCAGTACTTCCTTCAGTACCCATTCCTGCTACCTCTGGCAGTGATCTCCCTAGGTATCTCACTTGTAATAACCTGTTCAGAGCACATCGAGAAGGATCATTGGACATATCAGTTCCCTCCCTGAACAGTCTAGTCTCAGCAGATGCAATTCCTTTCCTCTGTAAAGATATTCAGAGCTCCATTGAGTTGTCAGTGACAGCCTGTGTTCAACAGCTGTACGCGTCTTTTTATGAAGAACTCATGCAGTCTAAGGACCAGTTGCATAAGGCAACATCTGAGTTAGCTTCTGTTAAGGATACCCTAGCAGATTTGTTTAAGCAAATGGAACAACAAACCCAACTGGTTGCCACCCAAAGCGATGAGATTTCTTCTTTGAAGATCCAGTTACTAGAGGCTCAATCACAGGTTACTAGCCTTTCAGAGGAGAAGGAGAGGATGTCCAGAGAAGCGTAGGAATTCCAAGCTATCTTAGATGAAAAACTTTCAGCTTTACAGATGGCTAATGACACAGTGGCCAATCAAGTCTCTCAAATCCAGCAGTTGCAAGCTCAACTGGCAAAGTCCCGCTCTGTTCCTCCAAGCCCTAATGTTCCCTTGATTCCTTCTCTTTCACAGCAGGACTTGGCTGCTCTTCAGAGAGAGGCTACTTTGTGCCCTCTATTCCAAGATAAAGTGGAAAGATTGCAGTCCCGAATGGACTTATTATGGTCTACCTTTGAGCAGTTTCAGGAATCTGTCTCCCCAGACCATTCTTTCTTTGTCCACTACCACTTACAGAAGTTGGTCTTCTACATGAAGCTTTCCACGATGGATTTACCTCTTCCAGAGGATGGATGGAGTGGGGCTTGGTCTGCTGAGTTATTGACAGAGGTAGTCAGGATGGTCTTTGAAGATTCTGTCATGCCAGATACCATGTTGATGTCATACATGTATCTACGAGGAGACTTGTTAATTCCTGATGAGGTGGATATGGCATGGTATGTGGGGGATATGGTCTTACAGGCTGTTTTGTATGTCAATCATTTGGAGTTGCACATCGCTGACATGTTCCAGGGTTATTCCTCCAAAGTGGCTGATTGTCATGATAATTCGTGGCATCCCATGATTGATTCTGTGGTCCTAAATCAACGACAAAACCTAGCTCCTACCTCTGCCCAGAGTACTAACCAACTGAGGATGGATCTCTTAGCCTATCTTTCCAAATATAATCCATTTGATGCTACCTTCTTTGATGCCTATCATAGACGATCTCTCTTAGGACCTTCTATTCCTACCCTCCTCTATTACCAACAAATGGCTCACCGCTATGCTATATATCTTTCCCTTTGTCAATCTAATTCCACCACTATTTTACCCCTTCTTTTCCAACCTTCATCTTTCCCTCAAATTCCCATTTTTACATACTGTTCCTTTATTGAGGATAGAGTATTTTCCCCTTCTCCACCCTGTCCTTCTCCATCCATTAATGTACCCTCCACATTTCCTATTTATCAGTTAACACCCTTCCTTAGTGATTCCCTACAAATTTCTGCCACTCCTTCTTTAACCTTTTCTTCCTTTTATGATTTTTCCTATCCCTCCCTCCATCCACTCTTCCTTATTCCATTACCCTCTCCTAACACTTCTATATCTCAACCACCTCAGTTGGTTAGTGACTGGACGGGTTTGATAATCAGATTTCCAGAAAAAGGGGATGGAGTTCGGATGATTGCCTTACAGGACCTCAGATCAATTGGCCAGTAATTCCAGGAGAATGGACAGCTTCCAGTCAAGCTTATCAGAACTATGTTCATTTTGCTCAGCAGTATTCACAGTCTGTAGATCCCTCAGTGAGATTAACTGCTCACTTTGCTTGGTACTTGGCGTATATGCATAGGCACTCTCATAATGATTCCAAGCCTATTCCAAAGTTGTGCATGAATGTCAATGTGAGCATTGATTCCCAACAGCTAGATATATTGTATTTTCATGCCCTTTGTTTGCCTAGCAGATACTTGGTCCTGTTGGAAAGGATGTGCTGTCTCCAGTTTTTTCAAAATCCTCCCAAAAACTTTGTAGATGAATCCTTGTCTATGGATCGTTTCCGACAACATCAATCTTTCAAGAGGGATCATCTTCATTGATACCTTTCCAATGTATGATGGATGCTTTTTAATGCAAATCTCTTTTTTTGGAGGAGTCATTTAGATGGTTGTGTTGTGTATTAGTGTTTGTGTTGTGAGTTCATTTATGTCATACGAACGTGGTGGTTTCCTATTGGATTTCGTGTACGAGCTAGATTTTGGAGAATTGTGGTGATGGGGTCGTGGTTGCAGAGTTGAAGCTGATGCTGATGACGAAGAAGCAAACTCTTATATCCTTTACAAATTTGTTGAGATTTTTTTAGTTTGATAAGAGGTGTTAATGTATAAAGGGTTTTCCTTTCTTTGTATTTTGATATCAGAAACAGGTTATAAGTTGGGGTCGCGGTGGATGGATTCTTTTTGAAGAGATCTTGAAGATCAAAGTTGCGCTTTTAAATGCACTTGTATTCCCTTTTTCCTGGGTCGCGAGGATGCTTCCTTATTAAGTGTGGGGATATGTTGAGTGTTGAAATGACTTGTTTTTTGGCTGATTTTTGTTGTTTTTGAGAGCTGAATGGTTGATTTTATGAGATTATTGATTGGTTTGGAAGAGGTTTGAGAGTGTTTTGGATGATAATGATGGTGTTTTGGAAGTTCATGATGTTTATTGGTGGTTCTGTGATGTTCTGATTGGTTCTGTATACCTTCTGTTTTGTTCTGTTTTGGTCTGTTTTGTTCCGATTGTCTTCTGTAAGGAGGGATGGAGTATTGATTGATGAAGATTGAGATATTGTGAAAGCTTATTGAATGGTTTGTGAGAGTTTGGAATGGTTTGAGAGTAAGTTATGTGGTTTTGATGATCTTCTGTAACCTTCTGTAGGTCTTCTGTAGAGCTTCTGTTTCTGTTCAATTCTGTTCTGTACTGTAGCTGTTCTGGTACTGTTCTGTGACTGTTCTGTAAGCTTCTATATGTGTTCTGATGGATGAGAGTGTAGCTTGGGAAAGTTTTCTAGCCTTGGAAAGAGGTGAATACAAGTGCAAAAGAGCTGAAAGAAGTAGCTGCTGAAGACTCAAGAGAAGACTAGAGCGAAGTGACAGTAGTGAGCTATGAAAGGACACTGTAGTGGCTCTGGTGACTCTTCATATTAGACATACCTCTTGGGAGTGGTATCCACGACCTAAGAAGGATTATTGAGAGTGATTTTGAGAGATTGTAGTGAGGATATGATGTATTATTGATTGAGTGAGAGAGAGAGAGTCAGAGATAGCCAATTCTACTGAAACAGAGTGATTGTATATGAGAGATTGAGAGTGAAGACTATGAAGATATTGAAGATGAATATTATGTGATGTATTTCCATTCAAAGATGGTGTATTCCTTTGCTTTCTTTGTTCTATTGATGTATTTTGTGAAGATGTTGAAGAATATGGTTGATTCTATCAAATCCGTGGGAGATCTACATGATGCTGTATGAAGATTTGTTGTGCATGGTGTTCTTTTCTTCATTGTGATCATATGAAACATAATAAACAAGCTTGTTGATGTTACAAGATAGATTTTCTTGCAAGAGAATTCCCTTTTCCTTGGTGTTCCTCTCGGGGCTCTAGCTTCTTGCAATTTCTTCAAGAGGGCATGAAATCTACCATGGGATTAGATTTTTACAAGATCTTTTATTTCAATATCAAGTACTATGATACGGTATTGTGGGGTGGACCAAGCCTACAATACCTTATTGAGTATATGAACATATATTTATGAGTATACCATCAGGTTTGAGGATTTTGAGGAGGATTGGGTGCCCTAGAATCTTCTAAAGTATATCAATGGCACAGAGTCATTTCACAAACAACTAACTCATTTTTGTGTAAATCTCACCCCCCCTACTTCAAGCAACTCACTTCTTTTTAGGTTAGGGAAAGCTTGGCACTACCCCCTACTTCAAGTACCTCACTTTTGAGCACGTTAGGGAAATCTTGGCACTAACTATCTCTCATGGACTGCCACCTTCATTTTGTTACTCAGTGAAGATGAGTGTTGAAATGCATGGATATGGTGAATGGAACACAATGATAATGTTTATGATGACATAGATTAGATGGACCAATTGTTACTTAAGTGAATTAGGTTCCAAGATGGAAGCTTGGACTCATAAACTCAATCTTGAGTATGGCACTAAAAATGATTGAAAGGACAAAGTACAATTGTATTCCATCATTGAATGATATGAAGGTACGCCACTTTATAGGCTCATGATGGTTCCCTTTTTCTCCACTGTGCTTATGGGATTGAGGCATCATGTCCAGCAAACTGTTTGAGTCTTACCCTATTGCTCCATTACAAAGAAGCTGTCACATGGGTTTGATTGCATAAATCTGAACAACCCTCCTCAATCAGAACTGTAAAGAAAGTACTAAGTGTATAGAGGTTGTCATGAGTAGAACCTTGCTAAGTGTGGGTATGCCAAAAAACATGGTAAACACCAGAGGGTATCACAGAAAGGCTAAATGTAGGTACCAAAAGATGTGGCCAACATCCAAGGCAAGGCCTCACTAAGTGTATAGAGGCTGTTTATGCATATGCTACATGAGGAGTTTTACAAGGCGTATGACAAGAGTATTAATGGCAAATACATACAATGAAAAGTTCTAGTGCAAAAGTGGAGTTAAGGACCGACAAGCCCTTGTGGTTTTCTTCATCAAATATGTTATGGTAGGCATATAAAATTTTATTTTCTTTGTTTTCTTCTTTGATGTAGTCCATTTTACTTTCTTTGATGCTCTTTTTGTCTTCACGGTCTTCTTTGTCTTGGTATTTTTGTTTCTGGTCTGTCTAGTCTTCTTCTTCATTATGGTCTCTTTACTATACATTGACTTTGCTTGCATTAGTCTTCATGTCCATGTCCCCCTCAAGAAAAGGTATCATCATCTTTGAGGTTTGCATGATAACCAAGGCACCTTGAATGTCTTCAAAATCTTCAATCAAGATCATTGATTGCACTTTAGAACAAGTAAATCTATCCATCCGTGCAAGTGGAACAAACAATTCTTCCATGTAGTATAGATGAGCAGCATGAGTCATGTTACTCTTCATGAGAAGCATACATTTAAAATTCTTCATGCTTGGCATTCCGTGATAGGAAATCAACTTGAAATGACTAAGAATAACCACCAACCCAGATGATCTTGAATGTACTAAAAAGCACTGTCAGAGAGAGAACTAGGGAGAGAGAAAGAGGAGAGAAAAGACTACAGAAGAGAGAGAAGACTGTAGGAAGAGAGAGAAGAAGAGTGACGAGGAGAGAGAAAGACTAGATTTAGAGAGAGAAAGACATGAAAGAGGGAGAAGCCATAGAAGCTGTGAGCAAGATAGGAGAGAAAGACTTTAATTGTATTAATGTGTCAAAAAGATATGAAAATTTACATGTCCTCTCCTTTTATACCAATGTTAGTGTGACATGGCATAATATCAATATTATTTACACTAAATCCTTAGTCCCAGATTCTTACAATCCATCCCTTCCTAAAAGTTTTTTCCCTCAAAAACAAACCTGGAAAAACTAGAAAAAGATGGATAGAATAGAGTATTACTCTGTTTTACAGCTTTACAAATGGGGAATGAATGAAGTATGGCCAACTACATGAACTGAAATTGAAGAATAGAAGTAAGCCTCAGCTATATACATGATTTGGAATACTTCAAAAGAAGCCATAGAGTCTTCAACAAATAATCTCAAAACAAAGTAGACAACTTGTTGTGTAAACAGACCCTGCTGGACCAAATCTACCATAACTTCTAGTAGAAGTGTCCAAATGATGGCTTTAGGAAGAGGAAGAGGCAGGGGCTTTGGAGGGCCAAGCCAAGATCTAGTCACATGCTAGACTTGTGGCCACCCAAGCCACATTTCATCACGCTGCCCAGAACGAGAACAAGCTAATAGGGACAAAGCGGATCTCCAATGCACAGAGTGTGGAATCACACATTTGTTTCCTGACTGTCCTAGGTGGAAGCCATCAACCAGCTCTGCCAAAATGCCATCGGTGCCTTTGGGGCTTTTTGGAGTGGAAACCTTTGACAGTGAGGATACACCCATCCCACTACATGTTATGATGCGAGCTTAAACAAAACAGGCAGGCATCTCTTTGCCAGGGCCAAGTAACCTTGACGCAACCTCAATAGGAAAGAAAAGCCAGAGGAGACGGAAAAAGAGAACCGATGCAAAGATAACTCTTAAAATCGAGGAAGCAATTACGTTAGTAACAAGAAAGAGGGTCACAGACGCAGAAGCAGAAACCTCAGCTCCTAAGACAGCCGAGCTAGGGAGTGCCAAGGTAGGGGAATATCCCCATCCCAAATGACAGCTCGAGGCTATAGCTAAGGTCAAGGAGTGGGTCAAGGACGCCCAAAAGCACCTCAAGGATGCTGAACCCATATTAGAAGATCCTATTGACGATTTCTCCAGTGTGAGCACACCAGTCTCACCTTCAAAACCACAAGGTGCAAGCATACCTGCACCATTGGGGGAAACTCAGCAGCAAGGCCAAGGGGAAACTTGCCAGGGAAAACAGAACGCATGGCCTAGAAATGCTAGCCTCAAGGGAAGAAAAGAGCCCAGTAGCCTCCTCACAACCTTGTTGTCTACTCTAGTAACTCTAAGCTTGGAAGACTTGCTTAGGCAAAATCATTCCTTCTGGCAAGAGTTAAAAGACTTGATGGAGGGACACACAGGACTTACGGGTGCTGATCCGCAAGATCATGATGCAGTTACACAAATCCCAAGTCTAACTCTACACTCAATTCCTAAGTCTTTGCACATCAATGCTTAGATGAGGAATGCGCGTGTCATTGAGGACTGGAGCAATGGTTTGATTTTCCTAGGGAACAGAACTAGTGCAGTAAGGGTAGAGATGGACACTTGGAAGATGACCCCTGTTGACCTAGATGCCATCTTAGCTATGCTGAAAGGCGATACTCAAATGACCAAACCCTATGGATCACTCACTAAATATATTCCTTGCCTTGAGGATGATAGGGATTGGATGCACGTTTTGGCAACCATTGACCTACCATTCTCGGATGAGGAAGAACTATATCGGCAAGCTGCTAAAGCCGCAACCATGCCAATTGAGGAGCCAATTGTGCCACTCTGCATGATGGCAGGAAGCTCACTCAACCCAGGCAAACCAACCTCGTTCCATATCTCCAACAACAAACTAGAGCTTCAGGAAATCGTAGAGTATCTGACCAATAAACTGGAAGGCAACTTGGCTGCTAACTTAAAATCTCTACGTGATCTATTAGCTAAGCTAGAATGGAAATGGACCAAGGTCCACGACCTGAATTTGTTATATAACTGGGCTTTAGTTACAGATGACAAGGAGACAGGAGAGGAAAGCTTAGGTGATGATGAGCAGTTAGAAGGACATGACTCTGATGACTAGGAGTATGAGGACTATCGCTCTACGGGAGAGGAGAGTGAAGAAGAGATAGATACAATAGAGTATGACACGGAAGGAAAAGCCATAGAACAAATCAGGGCAGACTCGAGGCCTAGGAGAGGAAGGACCAGTCAGAATGAAAAAGGAGTCATGCGAATGGAGTGTGACAGATCCTGGCTAGAACACATAGGAGTCGTGGATTACAACCAAGCCAGAGTGACACGACCATGGGTAATCCCAGTGCTCAAGATGGATGCACCTACTGAACTATGACCCCCTGGGGAAACACCTTCCTCAAGTGAGTGATGCGAGTTTAACTCAGAGTCGGAAGTCAGCACTGAGAGTGATCCTGAGATACCACAACCTTCTAAAGTCAAACGCACCAAGGGAGACTTGCCAGTCCACCTAAGGCGCAGGAGGCTAAAGGAGGAGGCCAGGAAGCAAGAAAAGGACTCAGAAGCAGAAAGGCAAAAGAAACCGCATGATCTACCCAAACGGATTACAAAATTTAAAAAGGGTGACAGAGTGGTGATTCTACTAGGTGCAAAAAGATAAGGCCAAACTAGTGAACTGATCAAGGGACCCACCAAAGTCAAGGAAGTTAACTTGGATGGGGAAGGTGAAAAGCCAAGGCCTGTATTCATTGCAGATGACTTGAGGGAGGATGAGGAGACCAAACTTGTTGCACTCTTGCAAGAGTACATTGACATATTTGCCTAGACATTAGATGAACTTAAGGGAGTCGACCCTAGGATTGTGACTCATAATATCCCAATGGTCCCGGATGCAATGCCAATGAAACAATGACCTTACCCCATGAATCCCAAACACGCCCATGCAGTAAAAGAGGAGATTGATAAACTCATGAGGGAATGATTCATATATGAGATCGAGCACACGGACTGGGTATCACCTATCATGATTGTCATGAAGAAAAATGGAAAAATCCGAGTGTGCGTGAACTACAAGAAAGTGAATGCCACTACAAAGAGGGATAACTATCCTTTACCTTACACCAAGCACATGCTTGAGAGGATAGCAGGTAAAGAAGCCTACATTTTTTTGGATAGTTTCTCGGGCTATAATCAAGTGCAAGTGCACCCTGACGATAGGCACAAGATTGCCTTTGCCACGGAATGGGGTGTATTCGCCTACATTGTCATGCCTTTTGGGCTGATGAATGCACCTGCGACTTTTCAATGCCTAATGTGCACTATCTTTAAGGACATGCATAGGCGCGAACTGGAAGTGTTTGTAGACGACTTATGCATACACTCTAGTTGGGCCGAACACTTAGAGAAATTGAGAGCTGTCTATGAAAGGTGTAGGTTGTACCACCTCTCGTTGAACCCCTTAAAGTGCCGGTTTTGGGTGAAACATGGATGCATCTTGGGGCACGTAGTGTCAAGGAATGACATTGCCATTGACTTTTCTAAAGTTAGAGTCATTGTTGACTTACTGCCACCCGATAACTA
Source organism: Lygodium microphyllum (assembly GCF_053477565.2). Lineage (NCBI taxonomy): Eukaryota > Viridiplantae > Streptophyta > Polypodiopsida > Schizaeales > Lygodiaceae > Lygodium > Lygodium microphyllum. The sequence goes on from NC_141162.1 coordinate 19,019,854, forward strand.
CAAGGGAGTTCAGTGCTTCTTAGGACACATTGGATATTATCGATGCTTTGTACTAAATTACACACTAATTGCTAGACCATTGTACAAGCTATTGATAGTGTTTGAGTGGACTGAGGAATGCCAGCACACATATGAGGAGTTGAAAAAGGCTCTTACTACTGCACCAATCTTACGAGCCCCAAACTAGAACATAATGTTTCATGTACACATAGACGCCTCTAAGTTTGCTATTGGAGTTGTGCTATGCTAGCCTCGTGAACATAACTTAGATTACCTGATGAGTTTTTCTAGCAGGCAACTCACAGAGACCGAGATGAACTATTCCACGACAGAAAGGGAGGGGTTGGCCATGGTATTTATGGTAAAGAAATTTAGGCATTACCTGTTGGCGACTCCCTTTGTCTTCTTTGTTGACCATCAAGCCTTGCTATATCTTGTGAACAAGCCTTGCGCTACGGGACGCATAGCTAGATGGTTACTCCTTCTACTGGAGTTTGACTTCTCTGTGGTTGTACGCAAAGGAAAGAAGTATTACATGGCTGACCACATGTCCCGCATACCCACAGGAGAAGCCGCTGGACAAGGCATACCTGACGATTTACCAGATGCTCATCTCTTTCACATGTCTAGAGAGAGAATTGTTTAAAGTTGATCTGACGCCGTACTGGGCCGATGACATAGTGGAAGTGCTAGAGAGCGGACTACCTGAGAGACCCATTGAGAAGGCGCGGCTAAGAAGACTTATCCTGAAAATTCAGCCATATCAATTGATAGCTGGCCAACTCTACAGGTTGGGACAAGACGGTTTATTGTGCAGATGCATATGTGAGCACGAGATGCACGATGCATTGAAAGAAACACATGGTGGAATCACTGGAGGACACTTTAGGAGGGACACAATAGCCTGAAAGGTGCTACAATCCCAACTATGGTGGCCCACCCTTTTCCGCGATGCAGCTAAATTCGTAAAGTACTGCAATCAGTGCCAAAGGACCAAAGTGCCTGTGTGGAAAGACAAGATGGAGTTGACCCCTGTCATAGCCCAACCCTTTGAAAAATGGGGCATCGATTTTATTGGACCTATTAGTCTTGTGGCACAATATTCCCAAGCTCGCTACATCATAGTGGCAACCGATTATCTAACAAAGTGGGCAGAGGCACGAGCCACGAGGAAGAATGATGCTAGAACCACTACAAAGTTCTTGTGGGAGCAGGTCCTTTCACGATTTGGCTATCCAATCGAACTTGTAAGTGACCAAGGCACACACTTCATTAATGAGGTGATTTCCCACCTACTCTCTACCTTCCTAATAATTCATCGGAAGTCCTCTCCCTATTACCCTTAGGCTAATGGCCAAGCCAAATCCACGAATAAAATCTTAGTCAACGTGCTTGCAAAGGTAGTGTCTACTTCAAGAAGTGACTGGGACAACAAGCTAATGGCGGCCTTGTGGGTCTATCACATAGCTTACAAAACAGTTGTAGGACGGACGCCTTTTAGGCTGACGTACGGAACTAAAGCCATCTTATCCTTAGAATTCTTCATCCCTAGCTTAAGGATAGCAGTCCAGGAGCGTTGGGAGGGAAGAGAGGCTTGGACCAATCGCTTAGTGGAGTTAGAGTGCCTAACAGAGACCCGACTCCTCGCCACTCACTCTCTGATTTGTGAGAAGGCGCGACGAAAGATGTGGTTTGACAAGCATGTCAAACATCGAGACTTTGAATAAGGGGACCTTGTTCCGCTATACTCTGTAAAAGGACAAACAGAAAATGAAGTTTTGAGGGCTAGGGCCTTTTAGAGTACACATGATTGGTAGAACAGGGAATGTTGAGTTAGAGACACTTGAAGGCGAAGGAATAGGCTTTTTTAATGGCAGTCGCATAAAGAAGTACTATCCTCCTTCCCATCCATTACATGAGCCACCCATGATAGAACCCCCAATGAATGTCTGCATGGCTCCTATAACCGACCTTACAGATCAGGACGAAGAAGTAGTGGCACCGGCATATCTACAAATCACAGTCACAGCACGAGCGACGTATTCTTTCGATGCCTTGATTGATGAAGGTGCCGAATACAACATCTTGACGCATGACCATTGGACACGCATTGGTCAACCGAAACTATAGCCCACTAATGCCAAACTCACCCCGTTTGGGGGTAATGCTTATTCACTCCTAGGGAAGTGCAGGTAGTCATTTCTATCGAGTCTGAAAGTTTACCATCTTTCTTCCATGTGTTGCCTGACACTAAATAAGCTGATAATATGTCACTATTAGATCGTACTTTCAAGAAGCAAACAAACTATAATGTGGATTACAACCTAAACCGCATTCATCTTGCTATAGGCAATGTGCATATAGTGAGGACTTTCAACAAGGGCTGTCCTGACTCCTCCACCATTATGAAGCCACCGGTAGAAACCCCTACGACCATGCTTCAGTCCAAGTCTAAACAGAAGAAAACTAAGGCCTCATGCCAGGCTCTCGACCCTAGGCCCAAACCCACCAAGAGTGCTCACAAGGCCAAGGAGTCCAAGCTTATATGGGTGCCAAAATGGCAAAGACCACATCTGGGTAGACCACCCAAATGTGATTCTAAATTCCAAAATAATCAGCCATCATGGCCTAAGAGGTAGTCTAGACGCTATCGACGTAGACACACAACCACGCCGCGAGGGATCCCCAAAGATCTCTTGCGAGCACAAGGATACTATGAGGGAAACACCTGGATTTGGGTGCCTAAAAATGGCACGTTTAAAAGCTCATCTACAAGAAATCTCACCCCAGTGAGGGAGGCTTGCACACATGGTGCCCAGGGCATAATCAGCAACCCATTGCCCACTGTGGCTAGTAAGCCCCAGCTCATCTATCGATCAAAGCAAATGCCACAAGCCTTAGACTTACCAAAGAACTTAAATACCCCCATGACTACTCACTCAGAACCCAGCACAACTCCCATGCCCCCAGAGCTTCCTCCAGCACCTCAAAGTGCTTCGGAGTGCAAAGCCATACCTTTGACACCAATGATGGAGTCACCACTATCCAGTCCATTTGCACCATTCCCACCAGCAGGTCTTAAACCTTCTTACGTGGTACGACCTTTCCTTTCCTTGGCTAAAGACCTCATCGCGACTTCTGGGGATGACTTAGTAACCTGCATCAAGATGTTGGACAAAACTTTCACTACATTTGCTAGAAGTTATGAGAGGCTAGACCTAGGTCTTCTTGACAAAACACTTGCTTCGGATGTTCGTGCATTACCATGCACTTGGGAGGAATAAGAACTTATGACCTGTAAATTCCCAAAAATTGCTGCTGAACTGATAGGAAACAACGAAATCTCAAAGGAGCAAGCTACCTCAGAAGACTAGTCACTTCATATCGTAAGCCTCTTCGTTCTGTTTCTAAGCATGAGTTGCAAGAGCTCACGTAGATGGCAAGCTCGCCTTCCATGTTCTTGCAGTGGTGGTTTGCTCTGAGAATCCAATGGGAGAAAAAAGGTTGCCAGATAATGACCAATGCTGAGCAATGCAGGGTAGTTAAAACCATCGAATATGACCCTACTTATGGGGCACCGATCTCATTTAGGGTTTTGGCTATCATCCGCAACCAACATTTAGACGACCATGTGCTCGCTCACCCTTACATTGACCAATTCCTTATGGAAGAGGAATTGCATGTTGCAAGCCGCCTTAATACTGGAGATCTCTTTCACGATGTCTTGACCTACATCTCCCAAGTCTCCATCCAACCATCTACTCTTGATTGTCATGCCCAACTCGAATACAATCCAAGCTTCTATGATTGGTTATTAGCTAAGTAAGTCAATCCACGAAAAACAACATTTGCCTCGTACTTCCTGTGCTAATCCTAGGAAGGATTCCTTGAAAGATCCAAGATGGGGGGGACCAATGGGAGCAAGAGCAGAGCAAAATGAGAGTTAGCAAAATGAGAGTCATGCTATCTAGCCGAATGGTATGATTAATTGAGTTTCAATGGAAGATACTGCAAAGGGAAAACAATAGCAATTGCTGTTGTGAGCCTGTCTCTAAAATTCAAGCCTCTAAGCAAGTATACCAATTTTTGACATATACATTTTTCTCTCAAAATTGAGTTTTGTTAGAAATAAGCCGATTTTTAAGCATTAATGTTGTCATGGTGTGTTGACACGTAACCACCATGGCAGGACAAGACAAAGGGGGAAAACTCCCATTTTCTGAAGAAGAGATGACCAAGTTCGGCATCAGCGGTCGAGACACGAGGATTTAGTCAATTCACCTTAAAGCACACGTTGAACCTGGATGATTCCATCTTGGAGGAACCTGCAGTCAAAGAATTGGTGGACAGATGCCACCTCCACAAGTATGTGGAAAAGATGGGGCAGGCCGTGGATTATGGCATGTGTGCTGAATTTCTGAGGAACTTTGACAAGGGCAGGAACTGTGGCATTGTCATAGTGAGGACAGGGAAGCACGAAAGAAGAGTTGAAGTGCCCCTCAATGCGGCAATCGTAGAGAAGGCCTTGGGGCTCGTAGCCAAGAAAGAGAGGCGGCCGAGAAGGGATGTTTATGCCATGCTGGGGATAAAGAAATAAGAGGTGCACACAGTGGATGGAATCAGCTTGGCTAACATCTCGGATCCAGCAATGAAAGTGCAAGCGAAGATGATCCACACACTCTTCTCGGGCCAAAGGTACAATGCATTGATGAACATGATCAAGGTCCCGTTGTTAGAAAGCATTGCAGCAGGAGTCCTTGAGGAGGTAGACTAGAATGGGTTCATGCAGAAAACCATTCAGAGCTCAGCTGCCCTTCTCACTCTAGCGAAAGCACCAGCAGGAGGAGAATCCCCTGCCTCCACAACATGCTCCACAAGGAAGAAAATTGCCTCAAAGGCGGCCACAATTAGATATGGTGGTGTTTTGACAGCCATCATAGATGAAGCAATGAAGGATGCTGGAGTCATGGAAGAGCAAGTTGCACATCAAAGCCCACCGCATCAAAGCCCACCTCACCACGAAGGAGAAGAATCAAGTGAAAGAACGATAAGTGACAAGGGAGAACAGGAGGTGCCGCCTACACAAGCAAGCAAACCAGGCAAAAGAGGACAGGAAAAGAAGGACGGAAGAAGAAGCTGAAGAGCAGAGACTGAAGGAGCTGGCCGATTTGGCAGAGGCTACACGAAGATCTGTGAAAGAGACCCACGGCACGGGGGTGGAGAGCTCGAACCTATGATCCCCCGTCAAACCCAAGCTAGTTCAAGTGTGGAAGTAGCTCCAGTGGCTGTAGGCAAAGGCAAGTCCCTACTACATCCACTTCCTTCCTCTTTTGTGCCTGGAACAACTGAAACCATGACTACAACCACCACACAACCCACACCTCCCCTCGACAGGCACAACTAATGAACATGATGCAAATGCTAGTGAGCAAAGTAGCCGAGATCGTACCAGGAACCGGATTGAAAAGGCCCGTTGTCGCAAATGTAGAGTCACGGCAAGGGCCTAAAAGACAAAGGCTGGAGGCATCAACAACCACACCCCATACTCCCATGCTTGCCGACACTGACTATGCTGCATATGTGGCTGAGCTACTAGCACAACTAGACAAGGCGAAGGAAGAGAAGAAAGTGGCCTTGATGGAGCTAGAAAAAGAAAAAGAAACGTCAACTATTCTTAGGCTAGAAGTCTCAAGGCAGGGAGTCGACCGACGAAGAGAAATGAAGGCCCTGCAGGACTAGCTAGTAGCAAAAGCAAAGGAAGCCCAGGACAACGAAAGCCGCCTTAAAAGAAGGCTGGAAGATAAAGAGCAGAACCTGGTGGCAGAGCAAAGGAGTCTAAAGCTACTAGTGTAGCAACACAATGATCTATAGCAAAAGGTCGCTCAAGTGGAAAAGCTAAGATAGGAGGTTCAGGAAGGCGAAGCCAGTACACCACAAGAGCATACCATGGAGCTCCGTTTGTGGCAAAAACAGATTAATAAGTGAAATCGAGTTTCTGAAGAGTGAAGGGCCAAGAGTCTCAACAGCAGAAGCAAAACGGCTACAAGATGAAGCGCAAAGATTACAAGATGCATTGGAGACCTCCCAGGAAGATGTAGAGGCCCTCATGGCCATGGCTTTCAATAAAAAAAGGGTATTCCTTGCTGAGATCCAAAGCCAAGAGCAGCTGGTTCAGGAAAAATCAGAAGTACTGGCCGAGGTGCACCAAAGGTTTAGCATTGTAGATCAAGCCAAAGGGATTGCTGAAGAGCAGCTGGCTCGGAAGTCAAGAGAATTGAACCAGTTGTGGTTTTTAACAAATGAGCAACAACAAGTAGTGACCACCCTGGCGAGCCAACTGGAGGAAGAGAGAAAAAGGATGGAAGAAAGAGCTATGGATTGGGAAAGGAATAATTTTGACAGGGTGAGGGACTTGACCGAACGCTTGGCAGTGGTAGAATGCGAAAGGGTGCTTGCAAAAGCCAAGGTTGAAGCTCCTGAAATAACTACTAAAACACATCGCAGGCCTTCCTCAATACGGTACTCCATGTCACACAAGCTGAGGGCGATGATCCAATGGAAAAGGTGAAAAGAAAGTTGGAGCTGACCACCCGAGCTCTAAGATATGGTCTTCAAGATTGAGAGCTCCCAACGAGTACAGGAATCACTAAGGAGCAACAATTCCACTACTTATGCTGTACGGGCCTTTCCACTGCTGAGCTCAAGGAGCTAGGTTTTGAGGAGCATGAACAACCACCACCACCACCGCCAGTCATCCCATCTGTGGTTGAGCGACATGTCGAAGAGAGTCCGGATTTCGAGCAAGGTGATGAAGAAGAGCAAAAAGAATGCCGAGTCTGCCTCAACCTGATCTCCCACAGGAAGAACCTGCAGATGCCCATCTGCCTAAGCGTATAGTTGCAGCAAGGAGGAGAAGACAAGAATTAACTGAGGAGGCCCAATACCGAGCATGCACAATTCCAAGACAACTTCCTGAAGAGCCCATGCCACTGAGAGGTGATGCACATCATGTAGACTGGCCCCAAGAGTTGGTCATCTAGCATTAGCGAGAGTTCTAGAAAAAGCCGTTTGAGCTCTCATTTGCTTTCCCACGCTCTTTGGACCGAGCCTTGTCTCTAGGAGTCTTAGCCAAGATCAAGGATCTGGCTAATGAACTTGCAGACAGGTGGATTGAAGAGAGGAGCCTGATAATAACTAGGTGGTGACAAGAACCACAGGATTACTGGGAAGATAAGGCCAATCTGGTTCCCAAAACTGTCCAAGGCTACGAGGCATAGCCGAAATGATGGAGGAGGATTTGGGACACCAATTTTGATGCATGGACCGCCTTTTGCAGTTCACTCCTCGAAGAGCGCAATGATCCTATCTACATGTCCTACCCCCCTAGGCATGAAGTGGACTATGATAGAGACTTGCATGGGGATTACGACTTCCGAAAAATATATAATGTAAATGCTAGGAGCCCTGAGGAATGCTTAGTGTTTAGGTTAGAAGATATACTTCCTTCTATAAATCATTTCCTTGCAGACTTCTCTTCCTGCCCAGATCCAGCGTTTTTAACCACTTGTAATTACCTCCGACTTATCAAATTCCTGCTACTCCAAAAACCCACAGTAGAGGAAGCCCATCTTCCTCCACTCTTCTTTGATATCAACCTAGGAATAGATAGTAGAGCTATGACTAGGTTAATGATGCGGGCTACTCTCCTTCCTTCCTTCTGTCTAGAGCTCTTAGAAAATATGAGTGACACCCGCTTCACAAGGTGTAATCACCCTTTCTTGTCAACCACTCCTCTGAGAGCTAAGGCCAATATTAAAGAATACCTACAAATTCGCGCATTCTTATCTCAATGCCTGTGACGGCCCCGTGATTAAATGGGTGTGATATGCCTTGACAATTGTACTCCCTCTCTCATTCTCAAAAAAAAGAAAAAAGAAAAGAAAAGAAAACAAAGTAAAAAGAGAAAAAGCCACAAGGGAACAAAGACAAGGTGACTGGAGAGAAAGACAAGAGCAAAAAATAGCAAAGCTAAAAGATGAATCTACTACTAAGCAAGTTAACAAGGAGAACACTTCACATGTGCTTGCAGTCTCCCTTCATTGTTATTATGCACCACACTCACTGCATCTAGGGTTCTCCCTAGCCCCTTCCCCACTTCACACTTAGGGTTCATCAAGGACATGAGTTTCAGACCTGTCACCCTAAGTTTTGCACCGCACCTCCAACGATACACGAACTGGGTCCTCAAGTGTGGGACATTACCAAGGGCTTGCTCACGGTTAGACCCATCTCCCAGTTCCACTGGCACTGGCACCATGTACTACACAGTTAGACAGACCCACCCCCTAGGAAGTGCAAAAATTTTCTTGCAGGTTATGTTCGTGTTTCAAGAACTGGCTGCTTGGTTGAAGAAGATCATGCACTACATCTTCCAATGACAAGGAATTTTTCCATGAGTCGGACATGATTCCATTACTGCAAGTTTAGGAGCTTCACTGCTAAGGTTTAAATGGCTCAACAGATTTCATGTTGCTAGCCATCTGCCTGTGCTGATGGCTACCATGATTGAACCAAGTCAAGGTAAAACTGCCATTGGCATAGATCTTGGAACCTCATCGCCCAAAGATCCATGCCCAATACCTCAAGATCTACGGATCGCTTATTGATTCCACAAGCCTGAAGACCTTCAACTCAAAACTGAAGACTTTCAACTCAAAGACAAGGATCTTCAATCAAAGCAACGGATTTTCAAGGCAAATAGTGTTCAGGGGGTTTCTCCAGAATAAACCCCTCCAATACCACCCTCCTAAGGGATTGCTTATTGCTTCAAGCATTTCTGATACTCAAAAGACGACCGGCTACATAAGGGGTGCCACAATAGTGTGAAAGATGGGGAGTATCTTCATGAAGCCTAAAGCACGCCAGAATCTTTCCTGGTCATTGTCCTTAAACCCCATCACCTATCATTCACCCAACCACATTGGAAGCAGTGTCACCCACCTACCTATTCCACCTAGCAGCCGACCTAACTAGCCACTACGTCCTTGTCACCCACGTTTTCGGTGCATGCTATAGCCTGCTACCTACGACGGCGAGTGCCATGGGACTGGCACTCGTCTAGGAGGGGGGTAATGTTAACCCCAATACGAAGAAAGAAAAAGGAAATAAAAAAGACGCAGGGCAAAGGCAAAAAAAAGGTAGCCCGATTGAAGAAAGAATAGGAGAAAAGGCCAAATGCGCAAGGGCAACCTTAAAAGTCCAAGGCAAATGCAAAAGGAGAAATATGCATTTTAAAATAAAAAGACGCACCCTGAAATCTTGTAAAAGAGGGCCGGGCTCTCACTTGTGCGATTTGTAAATGTAGACGGGCGGTGGAAAGGAATCTAGGAAGATAGAAGGACAATGGGAAAAAGGGCCTAGGCTACGGCCGGCCATGTAAAAAAGAGGAAAAGGGGATGACCGCCCAAAAAGGGATTTAGGGTTTTGTATATAAAGTTGAAAAGTGAATGAGAAGCTCATTCTTGTGTGTGGCCAAATCTTCTTCTTCTTCTTCTCTTGTTTCTTGCCTTCTTGCTTGTGCTTGAGAGAGGGATTGAGAGAGTGATTGAGAGAGGGTGAGGGAGTGATTGTGTGAGAGTGAGGGATCTTGGAGAAGAAGCTCTCCATCTTCTCTCTTCATCTTCCCCTCCTCTCTTCTCTTCTCTTGTCTTGCGCGTGGCTATGGAGGATGAAGCTCATGGGAGAGGGATTGAGGTTGCTTGAGCTTGCCTCAAGGATTGTGGAGCTACCGGTGTGCAAGAGAGAGGAGGGTACTCGATCGAGCATCAAGGTAAGCTCACTACACCCGTAAGGTAGGCATTGCACGTTGGCTATGTGAGAGGTAGCCGTGGCCGCTCGGTTTGAAACCGTATGCAAAATACCCTTGGGACTTTGTTTTTTCCCCACTTGAAAAAGAGAAGAAGAGTGTTGAAGGTTTTAACACCTCCCTTTCCCACTTAAAAAAAAAACCATCGTAAAGGATTCCACATCTCATTATTTCCCATTCGTGTGAGTCTTTACAAAGACCATTAAGCCTTTCCCATGGCTTAATGGGTCTTAGTCGTGAAAGATTCTAAAACACCCCTTTCGAATTCCTGACTTCAAGGAGGAAGCCTTCTAAAAATTACTTCGACGGACGGTGCAAGGGAGCGATGATGGAATTCCAAAGAGGAGTTGTAAAGCTGCTTCCACATTCGAAAGACTACAATTGCGATGCCTCCTAAGAAAGTCCAAGGCGCAGCCACGGGAGGGTCATCTCCGGGCATCCACGTGGACATCTTACCCCAATCCCATGTTTTCCTTCCTAGTTTTTAAATGTTGAAATTCAATCATGCAAGGTTAATTGTTGGATATAGGATATATTTTTGCCCTAGATGTTCATGACAAAGGAACTTAGTCATTAATACTTTTATTGAATCATGCAAAATAAAGAAAGCATAAATGCATTTCTGAAAAATAGATTTTGCATTGAAATGAATTATAAGACTAGATTATTATCCATTAAAATAGTATACTTTGGTTAAGCCTAGAAGTATAAACTCCATCTCGCACTATTAACCCATATCGCAATGAATCATCGTGGGAAGTGCAAAGCATGAAATGATTCTTACGATGCATAAACTCTATGAAATTATCGTTGTCAACTGCATAAGTTAGCAAGAAAAAGGTTGCTTATTTAGCATGAATTTTGTTAGCAAAGAAAAAGGGAAGATTAGTTGAAATTAACCTAAGACCTCAAATCGATAAGTTAGGGTTAAAAAAATCAATTTACGCATAGTTAATGAATCATGTGGAAGTAATCTCGAAATTACCTTCTAGAGTTAACCAAATTGGCATAAACCTAAAACACCTAAGTCACGGAGTACTCATTCGGAATAAGTTAAATTCCAAGAAACGCCTATACCTTAATTACTTGCCTACATTCACTGAATGGGATAGTGAAAATGTAATTGGAAGGTGAACTAGGGTTTTTTCCCTAAGATTCTTACAAGATGGAACTTGGAAACCCTAGGTCTAACAACGTCAGTCTAATATAATCAGGAACCGATTGTTTCATGACTCCGTTCAATGAGTAAAATAAGTCTCATAGTTCGATGCGACACTTGCATCGCAAGTATGAAGTCATATGATCTTGTGATTGGATCACAAGAGAATGGCCAAATTCTCACAATGAGGTTGGTAGATCCTATCGAAGTTATCTTGCAAGAGGATGAATACTTTAGTATCCTTCTTGAGTAAGGAAGATTGATTGGAAACTAAAGACTAGCCGATAAACTGAAATAACCAATGAACTTAAGGTTTGACCAAGTTGCGTTAATAGGATACGCCCTAACCCAGGATATAGGGAATCTTTCCAAGTTGCAAGTCATCCCGAATTGAGTGCTGGATGCATTCGAAAGGAAGGATTCATTCCTTAGCAATTTGCCAACAAGAACGATCAATGAAAATGTTTGTTCTTGCTATAGATTTTAGAGCACTATTTGGCTTTATTTGATCAATGAATTAAAAGATAAATGGATAGCTATACTTCAGGTTGAAGTCCTGAAGGGAGAGGCAGCTTCAGTTACCCCCGACTGCCTGCCTAACCCTAACTAAGGGGATTGTTGACTGCGCCGGGAAAGTGGACCGAACCCGCTGCAAGAGGTCTCTCCATTGGGCGCTACTTGGAGCGAGAGGACACTTGGGTGCCAAGGGGGCTCTGGCCGTAAATCCCTTGCCTTCCGAGTCCTACACAAGAGGCTAACGTGACTCGAGATTGGATCTCGAGGCCCGCATACTAGTCTATGGGCGGAAACTTGGATTAGTGATCCTTGTGGATTGCTGGATAGCCTTCGGGCGAATTGTGGATAAGCCTATGGGCTAGACTCTTTGTATTTCAAAGATAAATATGATAACCTATTAATAAAGGAACTTGTCTGATATTGTTTTTCTATGTCAAATGATAAGATTACGTGAAGAAACCAGTGCCTAATAGGTTAATTAAATAAGTTGGTTGTTACATGTCCAATTAATGTGTTAGGTAATTAAATAACTAAAACAACCCAAGGAAAGTGCTGAGGATGGGCCATAGGTCCGTCCTACGGATGGGTGGTCCTGGTTAACCGGGAACTTTTCTCAAATCATGATGGACAGCTGGAAGATCGTCAAAGAACACGAACAACAAAAGCGTTGACCTTGAGTTATGATTAAACTCGATTTACGCTATTTTAGGGGAACGGAATGGGACTATGCCTTATGGAAAAGCGGTTGAGCTTTGCATCCCTCTCGTTTCCCATTCTCCTTGAACCAAGTGCATCATGAATCCGCCTTTAGACTTGGCATTTCTGCGTAAATTAGTTCGCTTGGGTCTAACGCTAGTTGCCGTTAGGAAATGACCAATAAGGAAAACCCTAATTTAGGTCGATCCTAAGTGGGAACGGTCGAAATACTTCCACTACGTGGCAGACGTGGAAAGCCCTAGATCGCAAATCCCGTAAAATTCCATGGGAGTGCCGGGCGGAGCTTTCTAGACATCCTTTCCAATGGACTGCTAAGACGTGTCCTGAAGATGCAAGTGGACACGTTACATAATCTTTTTAAACTTTGCATTAGACCATCCATCCTGTCTAGACATAGTACTCAAAAAACGACCAATGTGCAAATACTCTCCTATATACAAAGTTTCATCAAAGCTTTTCAAAGCAAACACATGGCAAATATGATCAGCCCCATCATCACCATCATCGATGCAAGAAAAGTCCATATCATCATACCTTGCTCGTGAAAGCATATCAGCTATACTCGGTTGTCTTTATTGCTATGTGCCTGAACTCAAGATTCATGGATTTTATGTACCCAATCCACCTAAGCATGGTAATATCTGGAGTAGAACAACTTGTGATCATACATAGAAGAGGCAAACAATCAGTCTCAACCACCACAGCAACTCTAATGAAGTACTCTCTATCATTCTTGAGGGTTGTGACAACTCCCAAGAGCTCTCTTTTTTAACTTGACGATACCTTCGTTGTCGCTCGTTTAGGACTTTTTCCCTAAACCAAATAGCATACCTATTTCCATCTGCATCATCTTGGCCAACAGCACATCCAATGCTGATAGGAATAGTATCAACAGTAAGCACAATAGGTCTTCCACACTCATAATCTGCCTTTCGAAGAGTCGGAGCAGCTCTCAATATTTTCTTCAGTTTCTGCATGGATATAGTATGTTTTATCTCCCAAGAAAAATGTTGCTCTTAAGAGCTGATAAAGATCATGTGCAATATGAGCAAAGTGAGAAATCCAAATAAGATAAAACACACAAGCTCCAAGAAACCTTTGAACCTTCAAAGTAGAGGAGCAAGTCTCCACAATCTTTTCTATTGCATCAACCTTCGCAGGAGAAGGCTTCCTGCCATAATATCCACACATATGACCAACGGTCAGAACTTCTCTGACACCAAAAAAAGGCTTCAACCCTCACAAGGTTAAATTCACTTCTTCCAGTTTGCAAAGAATCCTCTCAACATCTCTAATATGCGAAGCCACAAAGAATATGCATCCATGATCATCTAAAGAATCATCTTTACCTTCTCAAGCTCAACAAAAAGTCAATGAATCACCTAACTTGGAGATTGAATCATAGAGTGTACCTCATGCAAAACTTCACAAAAACCATACAAACCAACTACATTATGCAATTATTGATATTCAACCAAGTCTTGCAAAGGAAATGCAGTGTCAATCTTGCAATCCCACTCTTTTTGCAAAGGAATTATAGTGCTAAGCTTGTAATCTCGTAGTTTTTGTAGTAGAACACTAATTTTTCTTCATATTGAGCAATGTAGTGACCTAAAATATTATCTTGTATGTTGGAAACATGGGTACCCTAAACAAATACATCCAAAGATGCTGCATTTTGCACTTCGAGTAGTGATACTTCTTCAAGTTATTGTAGAGTTTCTCTATTGAAATCCAACTTAATAGTCACATTATCTTCTTTAGCATCAATTAGAAAACCAAGAAGCATCAATTAGAAAACCAAGAAAATCATCCACAATGACATCCCCATTACAAAAATCATAATCATTTAACTTATCATCTAGAAAAACATCATCTTCTTAAATACATAATTGATATTCTTGATCACCAATTTGATTATCTTCATTACTGAAAACTTTTGACTTGTTCTCGTCTTGATTAAAACTGATTGGCGATTGATTATGGAAGTTTGTAAAATACCAAAACATAGAAAATATCTTGAGATTATTGATATAACATGTGTGATGATCGACTCTGTGTTGGCAAGTTGCTCTATTGGATTAGGGGCATTTGAGGATTCTTGGCTTCTTTGGCTATTGTCCTCACTCCCTTTGGAAATACCACGAGTAAATAGAACTAATAATCATCATTATCACTTGAACCTGAATTAGATTTTGAATCTAAAACATATTCATATATTTCCTTGAGCTTTATAACTATTGTAAGAAATCTCCCAACTTGCTTAACACTTAAACAATACTTAAATTTTTTTCCTTCATGATCATCATGCCATTCATAAGTATCATGAAGAATATCCTAAAAACAATCCAAATTCTCCCATGCTTTATCCATCTTCAAACTTGAACCCTTCTTTGTTGTTGATGAAAACCCTTGTAGATACCATCAAACTCATTACATAAATCAAACATGTAGAAATACTTGCATCATTTTTCTTCTTCACTGCAAGACCCATGAATATAAGAACAATTCTTTGAAGTATGTCCAAACTCAAAACAAACTTTGCAGCTCTTTTTCTTCTCCTTTGATTCACCCATTGTAATTAATGAGATTGAATTTTTAAACTTCAAAAATGAAAATGAAACTTGAATGTTCTCTCGTGAATCCTACATAGGCTTCTTATAGTAGACAAAAGATAGTTCTTTCTCTTTCTAACTAGATTTAGTGTTACAGAGGGGGTATTCTTGCAATTTTAAAGTTCTATGTGAATAACATGTCTCTATTTTCATCCACAATTGAGAATCTTCATGCTTCTCCTCCTAGAATCTTCTGAAACTCCTACTATTGTTGGTTTGCAAATGGTTTCATCAACTCCTAAGACTTGTTGTTAGACAAAATAATAGAGTAATTATCTATCATATAAGCTCAAACGAAAATTTAACCTTATGAACTGTATCATCCTACCTTAGGTAATATATTAGTGCTTTAGCCAATTTTTGCATGATAAAGATGTGAACATAAACATACTCAATGGCCAACAAGGCATCGATGAATTTTTTTTGGGTGAGAATATTGAATGAAGGTTCACTCATTAGTAGAAGGTTTGTTTGAGCTATATGGTACCATTAGAGTGGTTGCACTAGTCTCTGTAATACAAGTAGCCATGTGTATAGCTATGGAGAATTTTGATAGCTAGATCATATGGTAGTTTTATAATACCATTGCACTTTAAGAAGGGCCTTTGTAACCCATTGTGTTGTGGTGCATGGATTACAAAGAAACTTGCAAGGGTGATGTGTGTGTCTTCACTTCTATTTCCTTGGTTTGTACTATGAAGAGTAGATGGAGGAGTTTTTGGGCTACCACTTCCATTGATTAGTGAAGCTAATAGGCAAGTTCTTGCAAGCTTGGTCATTTAAGGGTTGGATCAAGAGCATTGTGGTTTTAGGTATTGGATGACTAAGATGTAGGGGTGGTCTGGGTTAGCTTAGACCACAACTCTTTGGAACTAAAAGTTGTGATTACACATGCCTCTATTAAATGTACATGGATGCACTTATCTACGTATCTAACATTGCAATTGGTTACAAACTTGAATGTTGTCCCAAAAGAGTCTCAATGTCACTCCCTTTAGTTTTCAAGAGAACATAGAAGAGGAGTGGGATGCCCATAGTCTCAATGGTGACTATTAATGTATATTTTTCTTGTAAGGAATAAGATTGTCCTCCATAGGGATTCATTTTCATGTTTTTGAGTTGCAATTGTAGCTAACGGATATGAAGGTAGGCAACCAAAATCAAGGGCTTATCTTCCATTTCTCAACTATTGATAGTAAAATGGCTTGAATATTTATGAGGGAGTTTCATTATTTATCATGGGTGGTTTATGGAAAGGGTGTTCAGGGGGATAAGACTTCTTCATTCTATTGCCATTAAATGATCAATGGGCTAGCTATCTAGCATTCCTAGCTTGACATTCCTTGTCCTACTAATTACGCAGGCATAAAAGGATCTCAGATCTTAGAGTTTCACCTTTTTCTTATGGCCTTTAATAAAATATAGTAGTACAACATTCCCCTTTTCAAATGATCGTTGCTTGACATGCTTGTCAAACCAAGCCTCTCATTGATCTTTTTTAGCCATTAAAACAAGCTATGAGTTCCTAGTACGCATGTTTTAGTCAAGCATTCAAGCTCCTCAACATGATATTTCCAAGATTTGGTGCCTTCTTAGTATTATTGGTTAGTATGCACAAGCTATGGACTAAGAACTCTACTAACATGATGGTGTGTGTGCCATATGTAAGTTGGAATGGGGTTTATCCTTTGGTAGTTTTATGAGGTGTCTAATCAGCCCATAGTACTACCATGACCTCAGAAAATATCCCCTAATAATTTCAACCCACCACTGAGCCCCTTCAACTCTTTCTTGCTTCTAAATCTCGGCTTGATGGTCTTTTGAATCTGTCTCACTGCATTTTGGCATATACTAATAAACTGGTCCTCCCTATTGCTCGCAATTCAGAGACTGCCACTTATTAGCGGCTCTCGACAAATGCACCACTTGGGACCTAAAACAGGCATGAAATAAGTTCTGTGGCACTAGCCAAGCCTGTATTACACACCCAAACTACCCCACACGGCCTTGCAGCCACCACAAGAACATCTAAGGGATATGCTACCCTAACCTCTAATCTCGAACTTTGTGTTTGCATGGATTCTAATCAAACGAATAACCCTTCCCACACTCCTCATAAAGGGAGTTCCTACACAAATCGGTGTTATATAGCACATAAGCACAAACAAAGAAAGCACCTCGATGATTGCCACGGCCCCACTACGACTCTCCTACATCTCGAGGACTGGTCCTAAGAGGCACTGTGAACACATAAAGCACATACGAAATATGCTCCACTCTTTTAATCAATTAACCTAAGAGATAATGGATAGTCCTCAATGAATATTTCCCATAAGGAACGAACCACTAATCCTACAGCTTAGGGTACCTCACCTCCTCCACGTAGGTCATTGTTCATGAAAGCAATTGCTATGCATCCACCATGATGATACCATATATTGCACGCAATGCAATGGTGTATGATTTATAGTTCTCAAATAACTTTCGTATTGACAACTTGCATTGTGAAGGTGCAAAACCATGTCTTTTCATGCCTTTCCTTTAAATGAGATAGTTGTGTTGCCTAGGGCTAGCACTCAACATGCTCGTGCTACTGGACCCTCTTAATTTTAAACCACACATATCCTACATGCCATGCATCGAAAAAACATCAAAACTTAGTGTATTATCAGCACTTAACATTCCCCTTCTCCCTATCACTTAAGATTATGCATTCGACGGTAGGTTTAGAGAGCATTTTTAATGTAATTTTCCTTCATGAAAACAATAAACACCCACTTTAACATAGAGATAGAGTTGAGCTGAATCTAAATCTCATGCCTCAACCTTACCATACATTCACAAATAAAAATACTCTTTTTTTCTATTTTTCAAATGAAAAAATAAATTTTCTTTTTTTCTCTTTTCTTGCTATTTATTTATGGATAAATATCAATATTTTTTATTTACTAATTTAGGCTAATTGGTCATTGTTGATGAGAATTATTTTTCTATCATATTCCATCCCATACGAACACTATATGCACAACAAAATCCCAAAACCACATGATTTTCCTTAGTAATGTTGTGAGTTTTGCATGCTTATAAAGAAATTGTTAAATGACTAATTTTTCTTGATTTTTTTAACATTTCTAATCAATCATAGCATTGGCAACCAAATGCAACCATTTCCAAATATCTTCCACCAAATTTTATCATAAAACAATAAAATCTACTGCTTACTCATTAAACCGCACCTTATGATATAAGTATCCTATAATTGGAGGGCTACTGACCCTTCCAAATAGGCACTAACGATCCTTCCAACCTTGATCTATGCTTCTTTGCACTCCATCATTGTTCCACGATCAAAATCTTTCATCTCAGCCTACCCCCTTGTCTCATAGAATCAACCATGGAAACACTCAACAAGAGGAGAGAGGAGAGAGAAATATTGAAAACCAACATTTTGATTCCTCGTGTGAAAATTTGAATGTCCATAGTCAAATTGAAGCCCTTAAGGAGTAGATTGGGGATGTGCAATCAATTCCCTCTTATCCCTAGCATTGAAGGGGCATAAAATCCACCAATTTTGGGGTGCAAAAAAATTTTCACCCCCTCCTTGCCTCAAATCAAATTTTTCTTTTTTTTAATGTTTCATTTCATTACAGTTCAGTTATAAAATATCTAGTTCACACTTTAGGTGTTCACACTGCAAACAAAGTGGATTTTTGTATTTTGGCAGGGCAGTAAATGAACTCCCTGACGACTGGACAACCAACTTCATGGTGTCGAAATCTATCAACCTAGCCTCCATCATGCACTTTCCAACTCTTGGATCATATAGGTGTTTTATAATGTGAAACCTTGCGAGGATTAAATGGGGGGTCAAACATAGTCTGATCGACAAATCGAGACTTGCATTGTGTTCCTGGCATCAAACTCTATCTAGGAAAACTCGAGCTAATCGATCCACAACCGTTTCATTTTGTATGAAAATTTGGACTTTCATGCCTCTTACACACTTTTCTGCTTCAAAAATGGGCTCCAAAAATCCATTCTCATTATCCCATTGAAATCTTCATTAGTGTGATAAAGGGGCAACTTTCTTAATGAGGTGATTGAGCACATGTTGACTACATTCCTTATCATCCATATGAAGTTTAATCGTCCTTATCACCAAGTGAATGGCTAGGTAGAATGCAAAGGAGTGATCCGATATCCCTACAAGGGAGGGGTCTTAGTAACCCTAGCCCCATGCATAGTTTGTTAGGAGGAGAAAGTTCTAGTACTTCCCCTCTTCTAGTTAGTCAACCCACTTCAAGTAGAGCAATAGTTCTCATCATTTAAACCCCTTTAGTGAATCCAGTTGTTACTATGGCACAACCCATTGCAATCCCATTAGGAATGCCAAACTTGCCAGCTGTAGGATTTTCTTTACCAATTTTTAATGGGTTAGTAGAGGAAGATGCAAAACTTCATATTAATGAATTCCAAAAGTTAATGTTCAAGTGTTGAATCCAAGATGGACACTTGATGATGTTCTTTAATATGACTATGAAAGGACAAGCTACAGTATGCTATCACAACCTAGAGGCTGGAACCAAACTAGAATTGATTTATTCTTTGCAACCTTTCGAAGAGAGTTTTCCCCTAAAAGGGGTGCTTAGTACTAGCTACATATTCTCAATGTAACACATCAAGAACCTCACGAGAAAGGTTGAGGCTATGCCAAGAAACTAAAGTAAGTATTTTGTAAGTTGCAAACCTACATTCCCATCCTAGTTACTGCTCAGCTACAATACTTTTTGCATAGGCTAGACTTTAACATTCAAGTGCAGTTGAGAATTGTTGCTCTTTTCCATATTGTTATGGCTATTACACCAGCAGAGGAGGTAGAGTCGTGATTACAAAAGTGGCCTATACCTCTATTAAGGCAAACTAGAATCAGAGTCTAGGTGTTGGAAATACTTTGGCATTGAAAAATGGAGGTCAAGGGATGCCCATGAGTACTGCCAATGGGAGAGGAAGCATGATACAGAATGTGCCCATGTTGTTGGCTCCTCCAATGTGACCATGACTATGGCTATTCAAATGGCTCCACCAAATGTTGGAGGCCAAACAATAAACCCTAATGTTGTCCCAGAGAATCAATAGCTAATTTCCAATCAAGTGGTTAGGCTAATGGACTGAGAAGTAGACAATTGCAACTATGAGTCAAGTGCCTCTAATGTCCTTGGCAAAGTTAAGGATATGATGAAGCATTATACTAATATGATCACCAAACAATATAGGCAAATAGTTTTTTATGTCAATTTCCTTAATAAGAAAAATATTTGATAGGGAGTCTATGCCTTGAAGAGGGTGCCCCCTCAAGATTCAGTTGTAAGTGGTGTGGTGGCCAACATTTCCCTAGGGATTGTCCAAATGTTAAATATGATATATGTAGAAAGTCTGGCCACTTAGCTACTACTTGTTGGATCAAGATTAGCTCTCTCTAACAAGGAAGTAAATAGCCAGGTCCAATCAACCATGGAGCACAAGAAAATAATCTCCAGCAAGATGAGAGACCAAAATAAATATTGCAAAGAGAGAAGGCTATTGTAAAGGAGCTACCTAGTGGTAGTGGAGCTAGCCTTATTGAAGCTATTTGTGTCAAGGGTACTAAAGCTTCTAATTTTTAGGTCGTTACAAGGGGTCAAAAGGGAAAAGACATTGGTAAAGACAATGTAAAACTTGTTGAAAGAAATACTAAGCAAGATGATAAGGGGACATAAGTCCTTAATCTCCCGATATGGAAGGCGGACCTCTAAAAACTATTGTTAGTAAATTTGACCCCAAGAAGGATAAGGAATTGCCAAAGAAAAAGGAAAAAGCCAAGAAAGAAGCACCAAAGCATGTTCAAAGATCAAAGGAGAGAATGGTCTGGCAGGAAAAGAGAGATCTTGCTAGCTATCATGGGTTTGATCTAGCGAGTTCTCTTTGCAAAGTTAAACCAAATGTAAACATCCTACAATTGATTGAGTTGTCTCCATGAGTGCACAAGGATTCTAAGAAGATTCTTTGCATGAGGGATATCATGGAGCCCTTGGGAATAGAGTGGATAGGAGATGAATGGTTTGATCATCCAGAAAAGCATTGTCCAAGAGTAGCTGCATATGTTGATGGAATATTAGTGGATCTTACTATTTTTTAGATATAGGATCCTTCGTCAACATTATGAGTTCAAAATTGATGGAGAGGCTTGGACTAGAAATAAAAAAAGATGCCTCCACAATTCTCCAAATGGATGATGGCAATTTAAGACAACCTGAAGGGTGCATTACTAAAGTCCACATGACTATCGCAAATGTGGAATGCAATCTGGACTTTAGGGTGATTAGGTTCATAGGGCAGCCTAGCTATCAAGTATTGCTAGTTAGAACATGGCTCTTACAAGCAAAGTGTCAGGTTGATATACCTGCTAATTGGTTGATATTTGGTAGAGGTGCTAGAACTGTAGTAATAGATGTCTACCCTTAATCTTCTCAAAGTGTTTTTTTAAAACCATGAAAGTGCATCTTTTGGGTGCCCTATGGGTTGTTACTAGGCCATGTGGTTAGCTCAGCTAGTATCACGATTGACCCTAAAAAGATAAAGGTCATAGTCACTATGAGTTTGCCACACACTCCAAAGAGATACACAGTTGTTTCTCATTAGTGGGATATTATTGGAGATTTATCAATGCACTGCCAAAAAGAACATTTCCATTGACAAACATATTATCTTTTAGCTGTCTGTTTAATTGGAGTGAAGCTTATCAAGTATCTTTTGAGGATGTGAACCAAGAATTAGCGAAAGTGCCAATCCTAAAAGCACCCAAAAGAGATGAGATATTTTACATATTTTCAGTAGCAAAAATGCATACTATTAGCTTTTGTTTAGCCCAAATTTGGGAAGAGAAATGGTATCATCCAAGTGCATTTGCTAGCCAAAAATTGGGGATATCTAAAGTCAACTATACTTATATGGATAAATTGTGCCTTGGAATGGTTTTTATGACGACAAAGAAATATAGGCACTGTATTCTCTATGAGAAGATGGTATCTTTTATGAAGGCAGAGGGACTTAGACTATTGATGAACAAGTTACAACTGCTTGACTGTTTAGCAAAGTAGTTAATTACTTTGCAAAAATTTGATTATGAGATTAGGAGTAAGCCATTGAAGTTGCAAGGTACTGTGGAATGTCTTGTGGATTTCAGGGCCAAATGAAATTTTGACTGAAGAAAGTGACATCAAGGGTCTATTCAAAATCAATACAACTTTCATCCCTTCTTGGTATGTAGCTATAATGCATTATCTATCTGCAGGAGAGGTTAGGGCTACTCTATCAAAGTATCAGAAGAGAAAGATTAAGTAGCAAGCACTAAACGTTTTTATTATACTGGGTGTCTTGTATAATCAGAAAGGAGTAGACGAGATTTATCATCGATGCATAGTACTTGATGAGGTACCATTCATTCTTGAGGAATGCCATGATTCAGTATGTGGGGGACCTTTTTCTGGATGGCTTACCGTCGAGAAAGCTTTGCCTGCTAGATATTGGTGGCTATCAAATTTTTAGGATGCTTTCAGTTATGTTAAGTGCTATGAGATTTGCGAAAGACATGATGCTAGAAGAATAGTAAGCATTCACTAAATCTTATTATAGTTACGTTATCCTTCAAAAAATGGGGTATTGATTTTGTGGAACCAAGGTACCTTTCATCAACTATGTGGAATAATTATATTATTGTAGCGATAAACTACTTTACAAAGTGGTCTGAAGCTCAAATAACAATGAAGGATAATGCTAAGGAGATGGTTCGTTTTATTATGTGGAAATTTTTTTGCCATTTTGGTCTACCGAAGGAGATAGTGTCTAATCGAGGGACACACTTCCTGAATAAGGTTATGGTAGCCTTGATGGAAGATTTGAAGATTAAACACAATTAACTATCCCATACATTCCACAAGCAAATGATCAAGTTGAGAGTACAAATAAACAACTTGTAGGGATCTTATCCAAGATAGTGTCTAAAAGTAAGTGAAATTGGGATAAGAAATTGTATGTGGTAGTTTGGGCTTACAATACAACATTTAACAGAGCTATAGGCCACATCCCATTCAAGCTGGTATATGGGAAAGAGTGTGTCTTACCATTGGAAATAGAGCTATTCACATGCAATTTGCTCTTAATCATTTGTTGGGTAAGATAGAAGCATTGTAGGAAAGATTTATTTCTCTTGCGCATCTTCATAACATTTGATTGTAGGATTTATTACATAAAGAGGTAGGGAAGAAGAGAATGAAAGTACTTCATGACCTTCAAGAGGCTAAGAAATATAAATTTGTGAAGGGTCAATTGGTTTTGTACTATTATGGTCATCGTGAGCTCTTCCCTAGTTGTAAACTAGAACCCAAATGGAAAGGGACATATAAAATTGTATGTATAGGAAAGAATGGCTCTACAAGCCTTTTAGCACACTTGCAAGGGGTAGAGTTTAAAAATGAAGTTAACTTTAATCAGCTTAAGCCTTACTACATGTAAGGGCTGACATCAAACTTGGTGCCTATACAAGTCCTTCAGGATTTAGCTTTAACTTGCACTAGGTACCAAGACAATTAGATGGGAATAATCATTCATTATCTTGAGCATTAGTATATTTAAAGAAATGTTACCACAAAGGTCAAGTGATGTGGGGGAGTAAAGGTTATTAGGTTATTGAGTGGCAAGATGGATCTTTCATGTGGAATATTAAGGTGTATTGCCACCATTGGAAAAGGATTTTGATGAGTATTCCTATCGAGTTCAGCAAGGAAGGAGGGATTGTACTTGTCATATATCCTCTCTCTTGGCTTGAATTTGATTATCATAAGTATGAGTGAGCTAATTTGTATGGCATGGCCTATCCTTGAAGACTCAGTCTATACTTTGTATTTTAATGAGCTTCTAGAGGGCCCACTAAACATGCAAGCATTGGTATGGTCATTAAAGATCATGGACGAAAGGTTGTTAAGAAAATGGGAGTATATTTAGGACAAACATAATATTAGTGAGTTTGGGAAATCTCCCAATTCCCATTTTTTCAGTATTAGAAAGGTGGCATCCGAATAACATGCCGATAAGTCTTTCAAAACTATATGATGTGACCTATCATTGGAAAGTGCTTGAAAAGTGGAATATGTTGAGCTATAGAGCGCTCAATTTGACCACGTGTCCCAAACTTATGGGAAATTCCCATATTCCCCAATATGGTGTTGATACTTTTTCACTAATAATATGGCAAAATATAAGGCCTTGATTATTGGGCTGAATGTAGCCCAATGTGATGGTATCTACCGGTTATTGGTGAAGGGAGACTCGTTGTTAGTGATCAAACAGTTGAATGGGACGTATAGTATGCAGGATTCCATCTTAAGGATGTACCATCATGTAGCCTTGGATATGTTGTATATTTTTGAGGCACTGACTTGTCATCTAGTTCCTTGACAAGTGGAATCGCTTTACAGAATCCCTAGCAACTTATGCTTTTGTTGAAGTTGTCTTTTTCAATTGTGGTATGGGGGAGCTCTTACAATTATCTTCTAACATTAGCCCAAGACTACTTTAAGGTCTTCTTTTGTTGACATGTCCTAATTTGGCCAGCGATGACTAGTTTGGATTATAAGTCAAGTTGCAATTGAGCACTTTCCTATACTATCATGGATGCATAGGATCATTTATCATCACATTCTTAGGATACCATTTGCTATTTATGCAGGGGGTTAGCCAATAACTTGATGCATTTAGTGTAGGACTTGCGAAGCTCTTATCCTTGGTCGGGGTCCTATACTGCTTGTGAATCTCTTATCCTTGGTCGAGGTCTTATACTTCAGTAGAGGTATGTCAGGACCAAGGGTTTGTTTCAGTAGTACACTACCAAATGGGTGTTTTGTGAATTATCTTGTTAAGCCAAGAGGGCTAGTATTTTGCAGTGAAATATCACATTTCGTTAGGCCAAGAAGGCAATGTGTTTTTTTGGTGTGGGTGTGGTTAATGGTTTTGTTTTAATGTTGTGCTAGATAGATTTTGTGAAACTTGGAGGGAGCCGCTTGCTCTGTAAAAGCTTGTTGTAGCCAAGGCTAGGTGACGTTCTTCCTTTATGAGTACTTTTCTTTTATGCTATAAGTGACAACTTTTTCTACTAGTTATTCTTCAAAACAGGGTGAGAATTATGCTTCAAAATAGGGACAAAAGTTCAAAAATATGGTTGAGATGAAAGGGAAATTTTCAAGCACTGAAAGCGCTCCAAATTTCACACAAAATAGCTCTAACAACAACTTCCTTCCTCATGAAAAGCATAGGGAAATGCACACCAAAGGATTGTACTTTAAATGTGGGGAGAAGTGGTCCCAAGATCACAGCTAAAGTGCAAGGCCAGAAACTCTGAAATCAATATGGTGATCACTCAAGATATGAAAGTTAAGGAAGAAGAAAAACAAGAGGATAATTTACTACATGCTGATGTTTATCTGATGGTGGAAGAAATTCATGAAGAAGAGAATGTCACCAATGAGGAATCGTATGATCCTATGGATGGGTTTTTATTCAATCTATGTGGCACCAATGATTCTCATTCTTTCTTATGTTCTATTTCACATGATGCATGGACACATTGCAAAGGAGAAAATACACTGAGACTCAAATATATCATTAATGGCAAGATTGCATATACTCTTGTGGATATGGGTAGTACTCATAGCTTTGTCAATACTAACTCCTTGAGTGGACTGAAGTTGCTACCCATTGATATGGAATCATCCTTGTAGACACAAGTTACAAATTGTACCTATGAATCTACTAAAGAAGTGTGTCCATTCAATTCAATTTAATTGTCTTCTACTTGCATAATAAAAGTGGATTTGATCACTTTAGATATGTAACCAATTGATATTGTTATTGTCTTATAATTGGTTGAAAACTCTTGATAAATTTACTATGGATTTAGAACAAGAGAAAATTGAATTTAATTGGCAAATATAGCATATAGAATTGAAGGCCATTGACCATAAACACATAGAGCTCATCTCCATGAAGAAATTGCAAAAGAAAATCAATACCAAGTCATATATCTTCACTCTTTTTCTTGCAAAAGTAGATGAAGATCACCAAATTAGCCATCTTCTTCTCCAAAGAAAAGGAACCCACCATCTGGAGAGCTACTGGAGGAATATGAGAATTTGTTTCAACCCCACCATCATCCTTGCCTCCTAAATGAGAGGTTGAACATCCTATAAAATTGTTGACCAACACAAAGCCCATCAACAAACCTCCATATCGCTTATCTAAGTTTGATAGGGAAAAGGAAGAGTGACAAGTCAAAGAGTTTCTCCAAGTGGGCTTAATTTAGCTAAGTCAATCACCATTTGCCTCTCTTATGCTCTGATAAAAAAGAAGAATGAATCATTTCGTATGTACATTGATTATATGGATTTGAATAAGTTAATGGTTAAGAATAGGTATCCTATTCCCTACATCGACAAACTCTTGTATGAGCTTAAGGATGCAAATGTCTTCACCAAAATAGATCTTTGTTTAAGCCCATATCAAATTCAAATGAAGGATGAGGATAAGTTCAAAACAACCTTTTGGATTGAAAGATGATTATATTACTTCTTCATTATGCCATTTTGGGATTTCCAATGCACTTGCTACTTTTCAAGCTCTTATGAACAAAATATTGCAGCCATTTTTGTTCAAAACATCCCTTGTATTCTTTGATAACATCCTTATCTATAGCAAGTCCAAGGATGAACATTTGAAGCATATATGAGAGGTCTTTAACACCCTAAGAAGACATGCACTCTTTGCCAAGATGACGAAGTGTTCTTTCATGAAAGATGAAGTGGAATACTTAGGTCATATTGTGGGAGAGCAAGGAATAAGAGTGGATCCAAACAAGGCAAAATGTGTCAAAGAATGGCCTACAACTACAAATTCAACATCTTTGAGAGGATTCCTTGGATTATCTTCCTTTTATAGGAGGTTCATCAAGAATTATGCTCATGTGGCAGATTCATTGATAGACATGCTTAAAAAAGAAGCTTTCTATTGGGATTCCATTGCCGAAAAAAGCTTTAATGAGCTGAAATCTCTTCCAATTTTAGCATCCACTCTTCCATACGTAGACTTCTAAGGAGTTTAGAATATATGCAAATGCTTGTGGAAGAGGAGTAGGGGATATTTTATATCAAGATCATGGAGTCATAGCTTATGAGAGCCGAAATCTTGATGACAAGAAGCACAAAATACATGTTTATGGGCAAGAGATGTTAGAAATATTGTATGTTATTAAGAAGTGGCATCACTATATCTTTGTCAACCATTTCAAAGTCAAAAGCAATCATCCTATATTGAAATAATTTCCTTCGCAACTAAATTTGTCTCCCAAGCAATGAAGATAATTGGTAACTCTTCAAGGATATGACTTTGAGATATCATATATGGCTAGAAAATATAATGTCATAGCAGATACTTTATCAAAAATATGGACATGTTCCATTTTTGCTATTTCCACCATGTGTAAAGATTATATCCATGACATTCAAGAAGAATACTTGCTTATTGAGCAAGCATCCAAAATGTTGAAGGAATTTCAACATGGTAAAGGAGAAGAGTATCCTTCTTTTGTATCATAGATGGACTTATGTGATTTTTTATTCATATTTCAAAGAACGTACTTTGCAAGAGATGCACTCTTCGCCTTTATAAGTGGGCCATAATAGTTTGTTCAAGACATTTTATAGCATCCACAAAAGCTTTTATTGGAAAGGAATTTGCAAGGATATTAAAGATTATGTTATGAGATGTCTTCCTTATCAACAAATCAAGGATGCCACACTTCTATCTGGTGGATTACTTTAGTCACTACCTATTCTTCATCGAAAGTGGACTGATATTAGCATGGATTTTATTATGGAATTCATACGACAAAGCATGAGTGGACTAGCATTTATGTGGTCATAGACGAGTTGACTAAGTCAACCATTTCATCCCAACAAACGTTCACTTTATAGCGAAGCAACTAGCTGATGAGTTTATGGAAAGTGTCTTTAAACTTCATGGGATGCCACTGAAGATTGTGTCAAATCACGACACTAAAATTTTAGGTAAGTTTTGGAAGATTTGATTCTATTCTATGAAGACTATTTTGACTCCTAGCACCACTTATCATCCACAAATAGACAACCAAACCGAAAGGGTTAATAAATAGCTAGATCTGTATTTGCAACACTTTTTCCATGATACACAAAATGCATGGAAGCATTAGCTTCATCCTGCAGAGTCTTGCTATAATAGTACTCATAACATGAGTATTGGAATATCTTATTTCAAAGCATTGTATGGTTTTACAAATTTCAAGTGTCTTTCGCATAGTTTTAGGATGATGTGAATCCTCATGATCGTGAAGAGTTAGAGAAGATGGATGTTCTAATGAAGCAATGGAAGCACAATATTAGAAAAGCTCAAGAGACAAAGAGATCCTATGTGGATGAGAAATGAAGGCATGTGGAATTTGACCAAGGTAAATGGGTTTTCTTGAAGATTGCAAAATCTCATTATGCTTCTCTTAAGGGAGGGCATAGTAAAACTTGCCCATCGATTTTATAGTCCATACAAAATTATCAAGTAAGTCGGGGATCTTGCCTATCAACCTGATTTTCCTTCAACTACTTATATCCACAATGTCTTTCGTGTATCTCAACTTAAGAAGTATTTTGGCCCTGAAATCCAAGTTCTTGAAGAAGTACCTCCCTTTAATGAAGATGGTTTGATCATTTATGAACCCAATAAGATTGTTGGAGAGCAAGAGAAGGTTCTCAGGAATGGAATTCTTGTGGGGTATCTCATTAAGTGGAAGGGTTTGCATGTGGAAGAGTATTATATTTGGAACAATTTCCATGGCTTCTTCAAGAGGATACTTCACTCAATGAGTAGTAAACAACTTGCTATATTAAAATTTTGTACAAAATTTAATTGCCTTATCTCCATCAAAATTGGATTTTGATTGCCATGCTGGATACTACATATAAACCTCTACATTTCTATAGTTTTCACATGGAAATTGGACACTTCTACTTCAAGTTATGGCCAAAATTATATTGCAACATGTTTTGGACATCCTGCAATAGTTTCTTCAATATATATGCTTCTCCTTCATCAACTTATATCCTCATCTTCAACTTGAAGTTTCATTTCAGCATGGATCCATATGCTTGAATCTATCCTGGTAATCTTCATTGTGTATTGTCCCAATTTTAGCTTTAAGGAAAAATATATTTTACATCGAGATGGTTTATAATAAAGCAAAATAATAACTTAGCCAATTTTTAGCCTTAGTTCTAGGGTTTTATATAAAAGGCTAAGTTGTAACTTGCCAAGCATATTTTTGCCAAGTGCAAACATTTCTTGTTTGAGGTTTCCACCTTCCACCATTCAATGAGGGTGCATACTCTTTGGCAACCATGGCATTGGGATGGATTGCATGCCCCTCCATAGCATTATGAGGATATCATGCTATTGCGTTTCATAAATGATTCTCAACCTTTGTATCATTTGGTAACATGATTCATGGTAGCCAAGCTACCTTGGCTATGACTTTCTTGGCATTTTAGTGTATGTTTTTTATTTGTAGTATTTTAGTTTACTATGAAAATTGGCTTCTTTACAAGATTCAAATTTCCTCTCTCCATGAAACCCCTAAACCATGATATCTCTTATATGAGACCTCATAGTCTCATCTATCACACAATGCTCTCTTAGCCATTCTCTCATCGTGTTTCACTAAAAATTAAGATTCAAATTGAAATTAAAATAGTGTTGGATATATTATTTTAGTCTTCGATGTTATATTAAAAATTGCGTTTATGGGAACATTTAATATGTATATTATTTTATATGAAAATATGTGTTTTATATGCCTAATTTTAAAATCCCTTTCCCATAATTTAAATGCATAAATAGCTTGTCATGGCTATTTGTGCATTTTTGTAGGCTTCCACAACCTTGGCTTGTCCTAAGAACTTAAATGGGACTTTTCACAAGTTTATACATGCGACCAAAAAAACATCTCACTCATCCACATCTCTAATTTGTTTTTATTGTGTTGTCCAATAAAAAATACCATGAGTATCATGTGTAGTTAGATCTTGATAAGCTTATCTAAAAAGGGCTTGTATTCTAGATTTGAAACCATATCATCTGGTACCCATGATAATAGTCATATATATTCAAGGATAAGTCAAGCCATTCCTTCACAAATGATTATCTTTTAGGTGGAAGATGAAGTATGCCATCTTAATAAATCCATTAACCAACACAAGAATGGAATGGGACCCCTTTGGAGAAAGATAGATGGCAAGGGATTTTGGCTCTATTACATATATCACATGTACATCACATGTGCATATAAATTATTTAACTAATTTCCTTATATGAGACCTCCA
Source organism: Lygodium microphyllum (assembly GCF_053477565.2). Taxonomy (NCBI): domain Eukaryota; kingdom Viridiplantae; phylum Streptophyta; class Polypodiopsida; order Schizaeales; family Lygodiaceae; genus Lygodium; species Lygodium microphyllum. The sequence continues at coordinate 19,050,214 of NC_141162.1, forward strand.
ATAGTCTCGAGAGAAAAGCCCTATTGTTTTATTGATCCTAGAATGTCATGTACTTGGAAGTCCATGTCTTGTTTAGATTATATGTAATTGAAGCAATTCGAGTTGTATATAGAGAAAACCTTGATAGTATAGTAGGTCTTCAACTTCCAAGAAGGATTCAACACTTGAATACCCTTCTTGGTTTTTTTGCTTAATATTTTGGGCTTCCAAGTCTAAGAGTTCTAGACATATGGAAGTGGATAACTATCCCTAATGGTTATCTTATTAAGCCCTCTACAACCAAACATATACATTATAGAGAGCCATTCTTTTTCTTGAAAAACAATATTGTAGTTTCTACCAATGGCTTCTAGTATTGTATGCAACCCATGTCTATGTTCTCATTAATATATTTTCATAGTTTTGAAAACTCATCTTGAGATAGCTTATAGAATGGTCCAAAGGGTGATCAATCTCCCTCTTATGAATCACTGGGAGAAGGTTGATGTTTTGGAACCATATTTTGCTTCTTATTTTTAAGAATATCTTCATAATCATGATATTAGAGTGAGAGCACTTTTATGCCCTTCTTAGTCCACTATTTTGATTGACAAAGCATATATTAGAAAACTAGGATCTTTTGTTGATCTCATGAATACTCTACCCCAATGTTGGTTTTGCATTCTCTATTCTACTAAAATGTATATGTCTTAGTTTAACTTTTTTATTTTTGAAATTGATATTCAAATTCTATATTTTGAGAGAAGGTACCATTGACGAATATATTTATTGGGCAATATATGATATTGAATATTTGCAAAGTCTCTCTGTGTTAATTTTATAGGATGAGTCTCCTACTTGACATCAATCAAAGCAAGAGGATTGTCATCTATAACTTCTATAGAGAGTAGATATATTTATTGATAATTATGATCCATGAAACATGAAGATATTGGTACATTCCAAAAGTGCTTCAAAATCTATTTGTGCATGTGGAGTATAAACTCTTATAGACAAAATAAAACTTGAACTAGCCTTAGTAAACAAGCAGGGCTATGTATCCATATTTTTCAAAAATGAGGGCACAATAGTGCCTTGTACTTGTAACGTCTTGTTGGGAAAATGCCGAGCAATATGCCTAGGTCCTACACAATGTAAAAACGTAATTCCCAAGAGCATTATTGTTCACTTTGCCTTAGCTAAAAATGGCTTGAATTGGGCCAAATCATTCTTCCTAGGCTTGATAGTGGTTTCTTGTTTTCCTTGGCAGATCATTATAGTGTTCAGAGGGGGGGGCATCACCTTATAAAACATGTAATATACCATGTGAGTTCAAAAGAAAGGGTATTTTTATTATGTTGACTTATAGTTTTCCAAGAACAAAATGGTTTTATAAATGCACCTCATGTAAAATTTACATTAGGGATCTTTTTATTCAAATTTTTTTAGAAGCACACTTTTTTAGGAAGGCCGAGGGGGCATGGGGTTGTGTGTGGGGGCGGGAAGGGGATGGGTGAGGCGATGATGGAGGCAGGGGAATCAATAGCTAAAGGTTTTCAAGATTTAGAGGGATAGAGAGAGACAAAGATATGGAGCTATAACAGAGAGTAGTGAACTCCCATTGTTCTCTTCTTCTCATTAATCCATAATGCTCACTAAAGTCTAATCACATATAATTGATAAACACACTAGGTCACTAATTGACTCTACCCCTAACTATGGTTGAGTCTAGATAAGGTCGAGGTCATGTCGATGATACTGATCACGAGCTTGATTCTAAACATTCCCTCTCAAGCTCAAGATAATTGTTGTACTCCAAGTAGCTCCCTGAACTGCACAAAGTTCTCTTTACCACGTGATTTGGTGATGCTATTTGGTCTTTTGTCTTCACATGGAGTAAATCAATCTTTCCAGCAAGTACCATATCCCTGATATAATGGTAATGAACTTCTATGTGTTTGGATCTAGCATGATAGACGAGCCAGCATCACACTACTGAGATTGTCACAATTCAATGTGACCTTTCTATCTAACTATATACCCAAGTCATGTAGTAGTTTCATGTTGGTGATATTGATGATGAGCTTGATTCTCAACATTACCCCTTAAGCTCAAGCTAACTGCTATACTCCAAGTAGCTCCTTGAAATGCACAAACTTCTCTTTACCAAGTTATTTGGTAAAGATATCTACTATTTGGTCTTCTATCTTCACATGGAGTAGATCAATCTTTCCAACAAGTACCATCTCCCTAATAAAATGGTAATGAACTTCTATGTGTGTGGATCTAGTATGATAGATGGGGTTGCTAGCCAACATCACACTACTGAGATTGTCACAACACAATGTGACCTTTCTCTCTAACTGTATACCCAAGTCATGTAGCAGTTTCATAAGCCAAACTGCTTTGCATGCCGCTCAGGTTACACCCCTATAATCTGGATTTGTACTACATAAAGCAATGGTCGATTGCTTCTTATATCGACCTTCTAGAGTATGTGGAGTTGTGTCAGGAGATTGACATGGGACCATGTAGAGGAGGTAGAGTCACGTAACAATGATGGAAAGACAGGAGGCCAAGAAGTATTTGAGAACGAGGTGGACTCATCCTTTTGTGGTGACATTTCTATCAACCTTCCAGAGTATGTGGAGTTGTGTCAAGAGATTGACATGGGACCATAGGCTAGGCTACGTCATACTTGGAGCATCCACTTACTCAATTCATTGATGAATCCCTTATAAGGGTACTCTAGAATATGCATTTTAAGTAAGATAATTTTTTAAGAGTTATATTGCCATGCTTTGCTTGAATATTTATATTGATTATACTAACATTAATTTTTTCTCTTTGCAGGTGACCTTTGTGGATATTTGGACACCACGATGAGTCGAGGGATGACTGAGAGGAGCTATAGGAGATCTTCACATATACGTCTCTAGATCAGATGGCTCAATTCATAGATATGGCAAAATAGGAGGAATCTCGAACACCATCACGTCATTCCCTTAGATCTAATTTTTCACGCTCTTATGCTTCAATTTCGAGTAGACGAGGTCGACGCTTCAGACTTGGACAAAGAGAGTGGTTCTGGGGGATGCTACGGAGATGTGGATGCGGTGAGCCCACTGTTAGCTCGTTATACGTGTGCTATTCCTTGCTCTCATACAAGTTTGAGAGAGGGTGGCTTCGGTGGTTGTTGTGGAGGTATTGATGTAGTGTCTCCATCTCCTCATTCTATTGGAGTTGCGTCACCTATGGGATTTATCACACTTGTGGAGATGTCTACTCCAGTCACTCTAGCTTTTCCTCAATTGTTTGCAGGTGGCACCCCTATGGGTGCTACTCGGAGAGATACCACCTCCTTGGGTACACTAGATGTACAAGGGTATCTTGGATATGCTCAATAGCGCATTTGCAAGTGGGAGAGGACACATCTTGGGCATATCCCAAAGGGGTATGAATACCTTGTAGATGATAGAACAAGAATCGTCATCATGAATGATGAGGGGAGGAGGGTGATGGCTCGTATGAGAGAGTTGTGCCAACAAGTTTTTCGACACAACGTCTTGGATCATTAGAAGAATATACCGAAGGGGAGCACGGACTACATAGTAACATCCTTGCATGAGGCATTTTCGGTACCCACAATAGTAGATAGGTTTTCCACAAGCTAGATGATGGAGTAAATGCATGCGTATATGACACACAGACGATCGAACACACACAAGGCACTTAAGAGTGGAGCCTCAAAGCCGAAGTGGTTAGACGCAAATGGCTGATGCGGACTCAGGGAGGAGGCTACAGATTCTCTAGGACATTGGAAATAGCAGCGCAAGGCAGCAAGGACATGAGTGGAGGTAGGAGTGGTCCATCTTCTTGGGAGTAGCGGTCAGAGGACTTATTTGGAGGACTTTGTAAGTTTCCCTATTGTTCTTCTCGCTTATTTTTTTGCAATATCACTTGTACTGACAATCGTGTTTCTAATAGTTGTATTTTGTTTTCTTTGCAGCACTACATTACAAACTGCAATCCCATCATCGGCCTTGAAACTCGATATGCAAAGAGGTATAGTCTCACTGTATTGATCGATAGATTGTATGCACGTGGCGGCCCAGTAAGTCACTCATCTTTCTTGTCCATAGTTATTAAATTTAATTAAAATGCATTATTGTGTACTAGTGGACTGATGTGTAGTTGTTTCTTTTTTTTACAGCATCCATTTGATGCTCCTTTGCAATGGGACGAGCTGTCAGATGGTGAGGATCTATAGCTGGCACTTGGATGCATGGAGCACACATCCTCTTCTATTTTGGTCTTGTGATTTATGTAAGCATTTTCTATGCACTATGTTATTATCATGATTTGTATCTTGCCATGATTCCATGAGCGCTTTCATTAAGCAATCTTGTATTTATTTTATGTATCAGTCTTGTGAATTCAAGTACACTTTGGCTTCATTTTTACGACCATTATACACTTTATTGTAACTCTTTTGTATGGCCCAAATACACTACGCTGCCTTGCCACATTTCTTTTTTCTCTGTAACCGTCGCTATTAGTGTCACAAATTTACCTGCACCCATCGCTATTATCATCATAGTTTGCATCGCAAAATGTCGCTATTGGCGTTGCTATTTGCGTCATTTTTTGCATCGCAAATGTGATGCAAATAACAATGCAAATAGTGACGTCGATAGTGATGGTTCTATGGCATCACTAATACCGACATCTTTAGCAATGATGGGGGAAATTTTTTTGGTGAACATTTTCATCACTTGAACGTTAGTATGAGGCATGTATCTTGTAGTGTGCCATGCATTTTTACACCTTGGACATCGAAAAAACAATACCTCTAGAAAATGTGAAGAGATAGCTAGAGGTAGACTTTCTACTATCTGCATGTCCTACATAATTAGAGTTAGTGTACCCCACAACTCTTGTATCCTAGCCACCATAACATATATACATATATGTAGTGTCCTTATTAAGGAACTTTACGATATCCTTCATGGTATCTCAATGCTACCTGCTAGTAGGTGTAGCCAAATAGTGTATCACAACTCCCACTCCAAATGCTATGTCAGGACGAGTGGGTATAACGGCATACATAAAACTACCGATTGCAAATGCATAAGGGATCTTGGCCATCTTGGCCTTCTACTCATCAGACTAGAAACAATAAACCTAGCTAACCCTCATATGAGAAGGCAAAGGACAACTAATAGCTTAACCTCTTGCATATGGACTCATTGAAGGCCCTTTCAGATGTACTCCTTCTATGACAAGTAAAGAATCCCCTTAGAGTGATCCATGTGATGTGTATCCCAAAAATATGTGAGGCTTGTCCCATGTCCTTTATCTCAAAGTCTCCTTGAGCTAACTTTTTAAGCTATCCAACTCATCATGAGTACTCCTAGCAATCTACTATCATCCACATAGATTACCAAAATCGTAAATGGAGCCCCAAGAGAAACACTAAGAAAAAGAGGAGTCTACTATAAGAAAATATATCTTGTCATAGGAACAAGTATGTTCTTCATATTTTAATAAACCATAAGAAGAAATTGAACACCAAGGACCACAAATCTTCCCATCACACAGTAAATCTGCCACGAATTTATCACTACAAATCTCCAACATACTTTTCACATTCTTCAAAGAAACCATCTAAGAATCAAAATGATGCAAATAACTAATCAACTTTGAATGGAATTTATCACAAAGTATTCATCTTCATTATCTTCATAGTTTTCATAGTCTTTCTCTTATGTAGACACAATGTTTCTTCATAGAAATTAGCTATCTCTCATACTCTATCTCTCTCACATATGCTCTCTCTCAATAGTATATTGAAATTTAAAACAATATCTATTAATAATCCTCTCTTGGTTGTGGATACCCCTCCCAAGAGGTATGTCTAATATGAAGAGTCACCAAAGCCACTACAATGTCCCTTGAAGCTCATCAGTGTCACTATCGCTTTAGTCTTCACTTCAAGTCTTCTTCAACTACTTCTTCAAGATATTTTAAGCTTTAATTCTTCCTCTTACAAGATTGAAAAACATTCCCCAAGCTAAAAATCAATCCATCAGTACACATACAGAAGCGAACGAAGGCTTACATACTAGATACAAAAGCTCTATGTACCAATACTACATAAGGTCTACAAAAGGCATAAAAACCATATAGCTCAAACCAAAACTACTTTAAACCATTAAAAACCTTCCAATAAACTCTCAATCATTCCTCAAAATATTTATTCATAATCTCAACCTCACAAACAAAAAGAAAGCATATCAAAATATAGGCAAAATAGACCCTATCAAAACCAAAAATACACCTCCTAGTATCTATCAACACATCATATCTCAACCAAAAACCATCATGAACTTCTCAAACCTACTCAAAAAACTTCCAAACTCAATAAAAATAAATCATTCCATCACAAAATCAACCATTTATCTTTTTAAAAAAACACAAAAAAAGTCATTTCAAGTCTCAACACATTCTCACACTTAATGAAGGAGCATCCATGTGGCCTTAGAGAAAAATGTAAGAATACTAAGCCTAAAAACTATCTCAACATTTCTATCTTGAACATTGATCAATCAATATCCACAATCTAACCTTGACCCCATCAAGATTCAAAATAACATGGATCTATTAAAAAGATTAATGAAAGGAAAACACCTTAAAGCATGAATCAATTCTTAGCTTACAAAATATAATCAAACAAACTAGTAAAGGATATAAGTGGTTCTTCTATTCCTTTGCAAGTCTTAAAAATTTTAACCATAACAATAAATTAGTATATTCAAATCTTTTAAGCTTTCTTGAACCATATATCTAGATGGACACAAATCAAATACACCCACACACAAACACATAACACATAGAAATATGAATAACACCCCAATAAGAGAGAATGAAAATAATTCCATTAAAGCTCAAACACCAGTTATATCCAAAAAAAGAAAATCAATAAATACATTTTCTTTTAAAGGCCATACGATTTCTAAACCTATCCACGAAAAAAGATTCATCCACAAATAACTTGGGAGGATTTTGAAAGAATTACAAACAACACATCCGCTCCACAAGAACAATATATTTGCTTGAAAGACAAAGAACATGGAAATATAAGATATCCAACTAACAGGGATCAATATCCATATTAAAATTAATGCACAACTTTATGTTGGAAGAGAGGAAGAGAGACAGAGTGGAGTGGGAGATGAGCCTCAGCTCATTGTTATTCTTCTTCCATTATTCTTCCATCATACAAATTGAAAGAGACTTACACACATAGGTATGACTAACCAAGACTAATTGTGGTTAAGTCACTGACTACACCGACTTATTGAATGTCACATATGTGTACATCTATATCTAGCTAATGTGGGTCACACACATAAAGATAGACTAACTGAAGAGTAACGGGAGCTTGATATTCTAACACTCCCCCTCAAGCTCAAACCATCTGATAAACTCTAAGTAGCTGTCTAAAATATATGAAATTTTCTTTACTAAGAGACTTGGTAAATATATCTACTACTTGGTCTTCAATCTTCACATGAATCAAGTCAATCTGCCTTGTAAGAACCATTTCTCTAATGAAATAGTAGTGAACCTCACAATGCCAACATAACACTGCTGATGAGGTTATCACAATGCAATCTCACTCTACTTTCCAAGTGTATTCCCAAGTCTTCAGTAGTTTCATCAACCAAACTACTTTGCAAGCCGCTAAGCCAGCTCCTATGTCCTCAGCTTCTGTACTAGACAATGCAATAGTAGCATGTTTCTTACTCTGCTAACTGATCATACTAATGCCCAATCCAAATGCATAACCATTGGTTAACCTTCTGTCATAGGCACAACCAGCTCAATCAGCATCACTAAACCCTATAAGTGAATAAATTTTACATATGCATAAAACAACCCATAATCTGTAATACCCTTTACATATCTCATGATCCTCATGAGTGCATCTAAATGTTGTTTGCGAGGCTTCTGCATGAACTAACTAATCAACCCCACTACATAATATAAGTTAGTATGGGTAATAGTCAAGTATATCAAGCTACCCACTATTTGTCTATACATGGTCACATTCTCTATGTCATTTCCAACATCAATCAACAGCTTGAAATTCTGATCAAGAGGTGTCTCCATAGGCTTGCATTCAGCCATACCATACTTCTATAACATGTCATGAGTATACTACTTCTATAGCAGTCATATACCTTGAGGTGTAGAGACTACCTCAATCCCAAGAAAATACTTTCATTCACCAAGGTCTTTGACTCTGAATTCAGCCTATAAATATGACTTGATTTTGGTAATGCCTTCTTCATCATCTCCAATGATGATAAGATCATTTACATAAACCACTAGAAACACATATCCATCATATGTCTTCTTCGTGAATAGACTGTGATTTGCATCACCCAATCTAAAATCATGTTGCTATATATTAACTGTTGATCTGAGCATTCCATGCTCTAGGTGCCTTTTTCAGTCCATATAAAGCCTTTTTCAGCTTACAAACATATGTAGAAAAGTCCGGGTGAATATAGCCTTCACGCTACTCCATATATACTTTCTCAACCAAATCACTATTCAAGAAAGCATTCTTGATGTCCATTTGCCATAATTTGTAGCCTTTGCATGCTGCGAATGATAGTTCTGGCTGTTGTCATTTTAGCCACTGGACTGAAAGTCTCCTCATAGTCAAGGCCATATTGTAGTGCATGCTCTTTTGCAACGAGCCTAGCCTTATAGCATTCTAATGAACCATTTGACTTGCACTTAACCTTGTACACCCATTTGCAGCCAATGGGGATTTTTCCTTCAGGAAACTCAATGAATTTCCATGTCTCATTTTCAACGAGAGCTGCATACTCCTCATCCATGGCAGCACACCAATTATCATCTATAATTGCATCATCAAACTTTATAGTTTCTTCGTAACATGTCACACTACCCATATATGCATAATGGCACGCTGAATAACTAGTGTATGTAAACTATTAGTTGGTTTTCTGACTCTTTGAGATCTTTGTAACTGTGGCTTACTCTGAGCTTGCCTCTCATGAGGCAGTACATAACGACTCTGCCTAGCTCTAGGTGTCATAGTAGACGGAATGCCCAACTCATTATCCAAACTATTGATGTTAGATGACTCATAACTTGCTGTAAGTGGACATGTTAGATCCTCAAACATCTTTTCCTTTCCCTTATCCAATCTCCCTCTCACTGACATATCCGTGTCAGTGGATGTAGGAGTATGACTCTACAAGCATCCTGACCAAGGACTTACTATAGGTGACCCATCACCTGTAGGACCACTCATAGATGTACTCACTGTAGGTGTATTTTCAGCATTACTAGTGCTGACTGATCCATCAATAGCCACTGTAACATGATTACCATACCATGATGCCAGCTCATAAAAAACAACATCTCTGCTAATCAATGTCTCATGTGTAGACGATACATAACACTTGTAAGCTTTTTGGTCTTGTACATAACCAAGGAACACACTCTTGATAACTTTAGGATCCAATTTCTTCCTCTTTTCATCAAGAACATGCACATATGCCATGCTATCAAATACCTTCAAGTGGGAAATGTCAGGCTTATGACCATACAACCTCTCATATGGAGTTACATAATGAATCCCTGCTATAGGGGTTCTATTCCGCACATAGACAATAGTCACTATTGCTTTAGCCCAATAACCATTTGGAAAACTCTTTTCATTCAGCATAGCTCTTGCTAATTCATTGAGTATCCTACTTTTCCTTATTTTTCCTTTCTACTGCACCATTTTGCTATGGTGTATAGCTGCAAGTTAACTGCCTTTTGATCCCATATTTAGCAAGGTACCTACTATCAAAGTAATTAAAGACATATTCTCCACCTCCATCTAATCTAAGTCATGAAATTTTATAGCTCATTTCAATTTTAGCATGCTTCTTGAAGTCCTTGAATGCATCAGATACATCATCCTTATGTTTCAGTATATGTAAAGCCAAGTAAACCTGTTGAAATCAATCAATGAAGGATACATAGTAACAAGCACCACCAAACTAAGCATTATGAGATAGACCCCATACATCTGAATGTACCAACTACAAGGGTCGTGAGCTATCCCATACATGTATCATAAATGGAAACTGTGCTTACTTTCCAAACTAACATGCATCACATACATGTGCAAAGTCATGATACTTGAACTTAGGCAGTCCAAGCACAATCTCCTTCTGCTGCATAGATTTCAGCTTTTGTACATTCACATGGCCAATTTGCTTATGCCATATCTCAACATCCTGTATAGGACCATCATCATGTGTATGTTGAGATATCGAGCTCCACTCGTGATACGCCACAGTGACCGTTGTGTATTTATGTCACCGACTTTTCAGTTTGCAGATGCGGTTGGTACACTGCCCATGAATAATAGCTACATGATAGCTATCCTTATCTACTCTAGTTCATGGCTCAGTTAGTATACCACCTTAGTTAGTTGAGTTTGGTTTGAGACCCATATAAAGGGTTCTTCTATTTCTATGTACGAGAGTTCTTTTTGGCTTACACAACTAAGAAGAGAAAAACTGTTTTCAGCCTCCATCTCTGTGTGTGTTCCCCCATTGTGCAAGCAAGAAAGCTTCAAGTGAGACTCCTTCCTTCTCTCCCACAATCTTGACATGGTATCAGAGCCTTGTTCGTGGTAAGGAGCTCAAGAAAGCAAGCCAAGCTCGCAGTGTTCTAGTAAGAGGAGCAGTGTTGCTTTCATTTTCTGTTTTGGGAGCAGATCTCTACAGGCAGCACAGTCGGAAATTGCAAGAGTGCATTGTCTCAGGTTGAGACGCCCTTCGCGGTGAAGCAAGAGGGTAGTATATGCTGAGGGATAGGGCTTTAGCCCTAGGCGACCCTGTTTTTTTTATTTGAGGCCATTTCGGGGCCTGTTTTGGAGGCGGAAGTTTTCTGCACACACTCAGGAAAAAGCCCTGTTTTATGCTGTGCGACCACTATTCTACAGGTCGGTGAAAAGTTACCACAGATATTGCATCGTATTCTCGTGTGCAGAGACATTGGGAGTTACAGAATCATCCTTGGTTCCTGTATATGCAAAATCATCACTAGGAAGTGACTGTGTGGTCAAATACCACTTTCGCCAGTTTTGCAGATTTGCCCTTGTGAGGCTGAAGCTGTGTTCTTTGCAGTGACAGAATTTTTTGCAGTGTTCTGTAATGGCGTCTGATTCTCTTTCATAGATTGTCACTGAAAATCTTGACAATAACAACTTCCAAGCATGGAAGTTTAGAATGACGAATTTCCTTATGGGAAAATGATATTGGGAGTTTGTTGCAGGAAATGAAGAAGAACCAGTTCTTCCTGATGTTCCCAATCAACAGCAAATGCAAGCATTTAAAGCATGGCATGAGAGAGCCAGGAAAGTTATGTAGTGGCTGTCTATCAGCATTTCAGACTCTATGATTGTGCATATTCAAGATGCAAGTATGCCAAAGGAGGCATGGGATACTTTGTCAAAAATGTATAGCACAAATACGCAAGCCAGGAAAATGGAGCTCAAGCAAGAGTTGCACAATGTGCAAAGAGAAAATACGAGCATCAATGACTACCACATGAAGGTGAAGAAGATTGTAGATGCACTTGCTTCCATTGGGTCGCCAGTGGAAGATGATGATTTAGTTTCTGTGACCTTGAATGGTCTAGGAAAGGATTATGCACAATTTCAGACATCCATTTCAGTTCGTGAAAGATTTCCTGATTTTGAGGAGTTTATTGCTCTTCTAATTTTTGAGGAGCAGAGAAATGGTGGTGCATCTTCTTTAGGAGGAACTTCAAAAGAAACTGTCTTCTACTCAAATGCTGGAAGAGGTAGAGGCAGAGGTAGAGGAGGCCGATTTGGAGGCCATGGTAGAAATCGAAATATGCAGCAAACTCAAGAAAACCAGTCCTATGGAGGAGGACGTGGTAACTCTAGAGGCAAGGGGAGCCAAAGAGGTCGTGGTGGATGGCAAAGAGGCCAAAATGCAAACAACAATGTTGAATGCTACTACTGTGGTAAAATGGGTCATATGGCTAAAGACTGCTATAAAAAGCAGAATGATATCATGAATGGGTAATTGCAACAAGGGAATTATGCATCTTCTAGTAGACAGGGTGATGACAGAAATGAGCATTTGTTTATGGTGCAGCACATGAATAATTTTGTGACAAGTGCAGAAGAAAGCAACGATGTATGGTATGTTGACTCAGGTGCATCAAACCACATGACAGGTCATGCAGAATGGATGGAGGATGCAAGGAAAATGGAAAAACCAGGATTTGTGCAGACTGGTGATGATACTGCACATCCTATTGTGCAGATTGGAAAAATTCCTTTGTCTATGCAGGATGGGAAAAAGAAATACCTGTCCGATGTATTTCATGTCCCGAATATCACCAAGAATCTGGTTTCTGTTGGTCAAATGGTTGAGCAGGGCTTGCAGGTCAGATTTAATCCTCATGGATGCTTTGTTGAGGATATGAAAAATAAAGGTCGCTTGATAGCAAAAGGAAAGAAGAAGGGCATAATGTTTACGTTGGATGCAGACATCCTGAATTGAGTGCAGCAATGTTTGCACATGGGACCGACGTAGTTGCAGATATTGATATCTCACATAAATGCATTGGTCATGTTAATGTACAGCGACTTAAATCAATGTAGGTCCAAAATATTGTTGCAGGATTGCCTAAATTCAAGGTTGTAGAAATGCATAAGGTATGTGAAGCCTGTCAATTTGGAAAACACGCAAGGAAACCATTTCCTAGACATGTTCAAGAGAGTAAGAAGCCATTGGAATTAATCCACTCTGATGTGTGGACTACTAAAGCTACATCTCTTGGAGGCTGTCATTATTTTGTCACTTTTATTGATGACTATAGCAGAAAAGTTTGGGTGTATTTTATGAAAAAGAAAAGTGAAGTTTTTGGGCATTTCAAAACTCTTAAAGCTATGGCTGAAAAAGAAACAGGTCTGCAAATAAAATGCCTAAGGTCAGATGGAGGGGAAGAGTACCTCTCAAATGAGTTTGCAAGGTTCCTGCAGGAGCATGGCATAAAGCAGCAATATTCATGCAGTCGTACCCCACAACAAAATGGAATTGCAGAAAGGAAAAACAGGCATATTGGAGAGGTATCTCGTGCCATGCTCAATGAACAAGACCTGCGAGATTGTTATTGGGCTGAAGCAGTTGCTATAGCAGTCTACATAATGAACAGGACTCCCACTGTAGTAATACATGGGATCACTCCAGAGGAGAGGTATACTGGTAGGAAACCAGATATTTCTCATTTGAAAATTTTTTGTTGCATTGCCTATATATATGTGCCAGATGAGTTGAGATCCAAGTTGGATCCAAAAGCTGAGAAGTGCATCTTTATTGGTTACTCTCTGCAGCAAAAAGGGTATAGATGCTATAACCCTTCTACTCATAAGTTTACAGTGAGCAGAGATGTTGTTTTTTATGAGATGAGTAGCTAGTATAAACTAGTAAATGTGATTGATGATGTAGATGCACAAAATGGTAATGCTGCACAGAATTCACAGCAGCATTCACAAAATATTAGTGGACCTGGAGCGTCCTCTGGCAGTGGTTCACATTCTTCGCCATGGACAGGCATATTGAGATTAGGAGAATCTTCTCAAAGCAATGCAGATAGTGGTATGCAGGTATCACGAAAAGGAAAAGAGAAGGTTGATCAGCCCATGTTTGATGTGAATGCAGGTCACTCTTATGTGGATGGTGAATCCAGTGGCTCAGAACAGAGCATTGATGATGAGTTGGGTATTCCTTCTATTGTTACACCTGGAGTAAGGAAGACCAGGGATGTTTTGAGAGTACCTGGGAGTGAACCTATTTTGCGCAGGTCTACGAGAGCTAGGTATCCTGTGGATAGGCTGAAATATGATGGATTTACAGCCATTCACTATGCATATATGGTCAAAGTGATACAGGAACCAGAACCCACTTCTTTTGAGCAAGCCATGGGAAAAGAAAAATGGGAGAAAGCCATGGATGAAGAAATGGATGCCTTGGAAGCAAATGCTACATGGGAATTGGTACCTTTGCCTAAAGGTAAGAATGCAATTGGCTGTAAGTGGGTTTATAAGGTGAAGCACAATGCAAATGGTTTTGTGAACAGATACAAGGAAAGATTAGTAGTCAAGGGGTATGCACAAACATATGGCATTGACTATGAAGAAACATTCAGTCCGGTTGCAAGGATGGCAACCGTAAGAGCAGTCATTGCTATGGCTGCATCAAAGGGATGGTCTTTACATCAGATGGATGTAAAGAATGCCTTCTTGCATGGTGATTTGCAAGAAGAGGTCTATATGGAGCAGCCACCAGGTTATGTGCATGTTGTTCATCCTGAGTTTGTTTGCAGGTTGAAGAAAGCCTTGTATGGCTTGAAGCAATCACCTAGAGCATGGTTTGACAAGATAGGAGAGTATCTTGTCACTATTGGCTTTCAGATTTCCAAGGCAGATTTCTCACTTTATGTGAGAAAAACAGAGAAAGGTATTATGCTACTTATAATTTATGTTGATGATTTGATTATGCCATGTGACAGTGATGAAGATATCCTTCATGTGAAAATGCTATTGAAGCAGAAGTTTGAGATGAAGGATTTGGGAGAGCTGCGTTATTTCTTGGGCATTGAGGTGATTAGATCACCAAGTGGGATACAGCTCTTGCAGAGGTAGTATGGATTGGACATGCTGTCCAAATATGGGATGACAGGCTGTAAGCCTATTTCAGTTCCTTTGGAGAAGAATGTGAAGCTGAGCGCAGATGCAGGTGAGCTTCTGGAAGACCCTACTATGTACAGACGCATAGTAGGAAGCTTGATTTATATGACTATTACCAGGCCAGATTTGAGCTATGTTGTTGGATTGGTAAGTCAGTTTATGCAGGCTCCAAGGAAATTGCATTTGGATGCGGCTAGACACATACTCAGGTATGTGAAGTCCACATTGCAGTATGGACTATTTTATGAGACTGGGGTTCAAATACAGTTGCATGGATACACTGATGCTGATTGGGCTGGTAGCATTTTTGATAGACGATCTACCAGTGGATATGTGTTCTCTTTTGGGAGTGTTGTAGTCACTTGGAGCAGCAAGAAACAGCCTACAGTTGCCTTGTCCAGCACAGAGGCTGAGTATAGGGGTGCAACAATGGCTGCATGTGAGGTAGCTTGGTTGTATAAGCTAGTTTATGATATGCATCAGCCTACAGATGGGCCAGTTGTCAGTTGTTGTGACAACATGAGTAGTATACACTTGGCAAATAACCCAGTCTATCATGCTAGAACAAAGCACATTAAGGTGCATTATCACTATGTGCGGGAGAGGGTTTTACTAGGTCTTATTAATCTAGTTTATGTCAGCACAGAGGATCAGGTAGCTGACATATTCACGAAGGCATTGGGCGCAGAGAAGCTGCGCAAGTTCAGAGACCTACTTGGTGTGCAGGAATTGGGATTGAGCTCGAGGGGGAGTGTTGAGATATCAAGCTCCACTCGTGATACGCTAGGGTGACCGTTGTGTATTTATGTCACCGACTTGTCAGTTTGCAGATGCGGTTGGTACACCGCCCATGAATAATAGCTACATGATAGCTATCCTTATCTACTCTAGTTCGTGGCTCAGTTAGTATGCCACCTTAGTTAGTTGAGTTTGGTTTGAGACCCATATAAAGGGTTCTTCTATTTCTATGTACGAGAGTTCTTTTTGGCTTACACAACTAAGAAGAGAAAAATTGTTTTCAGCCTCCATCTCTGTCTGTGTTCTCCCATTGTGCAAGCAAGAAAGCTTCAAGTGAGACTCCTTCCTTCTCTCCCACAATCTTGACAGTGCAAACATGGTTGCTTTCAATTTTGGAATTGACGCATCAAGAGTAAACATTTTGCCATCTCTTCGGCCTCTAGCAATCAATTTGCAGCCATTACCATATTCTTCAACAAAGCATCCATCTCTATTAAATCTCATCTATAGATTCTGTTCTACCATCTATCCAACTGACAAAAGATTCTTGGTTATTTTAGGTATATGTAGTACATCATGTAGACTCTTTTTCTTGCCATCAGGCATTAACAACGGAACATTTCATGTGTGCTAAATGTCATGTTGGGTGTCATCCTTAGTACACACATAACCATGTGAGCCTGCAACCATCTCATCAAACCATTCCCCGTAGGGTGTCATATGATTTCAAGCCCCTGAATCAATGTACTATCTCTCATATCTATTTTCCCTATATGCCTTCTTAGACACATGATGCATGGCAAACAATCTATCAACATGCTCATCATGAGTACCGTTAGAAGATGCATAGTGCCCATGCTGTTTGCCCTTTGCCTTCATATCTCCCTGCTTCTTGTAACAATCCTTTGCAATGTGTCCATATCTACCATAGTAGTGATAGTCCTTATCTCTATTTGACTCATCAATTGACTGCCATGAACCAGATCCACCACCTCTACCATGGGGTGATCTCCCCCTGCCTCTAAAGCCACTAGATCCACGTTGGCCCTATGTATTTGTGCCATGCCAAGAATTTTCTTGATGTTGTCCATAAGTATTAAGAATGTCTTCTCAACCTCGAAAGAGTCACGGCCTTTGTGCCTCTACCACGCTGGCTAGAGTAAAGAACAATGTCTCTGCTTTGAGATGTACTAGAACCTGTATTCAGCCCAAGCTTAACTTCCTCATGTAGCAGCAAAGCAATCAACTCATCCCAATCACGGGATTCAACTCTCACAGAAATAGACGTATCAAATGCTTTATACTCTTTGCCAAGTCCATTCAATGTCACTACAATCATATCATCCTCAGACACACTGAAGATCTGATGGTGGAAAGCCAATCCATTATGTTCTTGATCTCTATAGTGTAGGCCTAAATGCTTCTACCATTCCTAGACATGTTATTGAACTGTTGCTTTAGCTGAATCTTTCTTGCATGTGTTACATTTCCATAATTCTTCATGAATATGTCCCATGCATCATTTGGGGAACTGCATCCAGTAATATGTATAACCATAGCATTTTATATACATAAGGAAAACCAATGTAACACCTTGTATGCTCTCTCAGTCCATAGCTTATGAGCCCTTTTCACATCATTTGTTGGATTCCTTCCATGTATTTCACATTCAGCCAACCAAAAAACTCTTCATACGGAACTTCCATAAAGAAAAAATTTTGTTGTCAAGATTTTCTCCCACAATTTGAGTGATATTGTCAGTGCCTTCAGCATTTTCCATAGTTGTAGCTTAGGTACTCAGTGATGCATACAACCTGTAAGTATCTCACTCCTTTTCCTATAGTTCAGGACCAGTTTCTTGCTATTCACAGGAAAGTTTCCTACAATTCATGATAGTTTTTCTTACAACGATGTTGAGATATCGAGCTCCACTCGTGATACACCAGGGTGACCGTTGTGTATTTATGTCACCGACTTGTCAGTTGCAGACGCGGTTGGTACACTGCCCATGAATAATAGCTACATGATAGTTATCCTTATCTACTCTAGTTCGTGGCTCAGTTAGTATGCCACATTAGTTAGTTGAGTTTGGTTTGAGACCCATATATAGGGTTCTTCTATTTCTTTGTACTTGATTTCTTTTGGCTTACACAACTAAGAAGAGGAAAACTATTTTCAGCCTCCACCTCTGTGTGTATTCCCCCATTGTGCAAGCAAGAAAGCTACAAGTGAGACTCCTTCCTTCTCTCCCACAATCTTGACACAACGTGCTTGCTATAAACTATATTCCAACAATGAAAAAACACAGTCAGCTGAGCATAAACCAAGCTCAAATAAGTTCAAAACATTCTATGGTAGTGGCAAATCCCAGCAACAAACTATGTCCATACAAGTATCAATGTTTGTATTGTATGCAAGTAGTAGTATCAAATACAGTCAGCCCACTGCTATAACCAACAATATTTTCTCTATTAAAACAAGAGTATTCAGACCTCAAAAGAGCCCCAAAACATCTCACTCAGTTGCCACTCTATGCAGGAGTTGATACATGTCCAACCGGTCAAAATATATTGTATGTATGTCAAGTGAAGATGATAGATATCCTTCCTATAAACAATAACAAGTCAATACCCTGGTATAACCAACAATAAATCAGTCAAAACTTTGGACTTTAAGCACTCACAATATCCCAAAAATCATCTACCACTCAAGTGGTATGATTCAAGCATTTGTTAGTAGCAAATAAGCATCACAGATACTTCAACCCTGTAGGTATATTGTTTCCAAATTCAGGACAACAACCAGTTCACTGTTTTGAGCCTGCAAATAAGCTCCAAAATTGAGCATTTAACACTCCAATATCATGCTAAAATGCATGATAATAAGGGCATATACATTGTTAGGATGAAAGCTACCAATGCCCTGGAATCACCTACTGTTTACTGCAGTAATTAGCCAGTCTGCACAGGTCTATTCTGAATATCTCAAAATTTGTGAGAAATTTGAAAAAACTTTTTTCTGCAAAGTTGTAGATCATGTCAAAACGGTCAAGAATCGCAAGCCATTTCTCCAAAAACCATTTTTGTAGTAAGATATAGCTTTTGCAAAAAAATGGGTTGCAAGCATTGTCTCCTTTGATGACGTTTTCTTCAGATCTGATGTTTGATATCAAATGGCCACTACCAAGCCTTCATGCTTCAGGAATTCAAGCTCTAATACCATGTTGCAAGAGAGGGAGAGAGACAGAGTGGAGCAGAAGATGAGCCCCAACTCATTGTTGTTTTTCTTCCATTATTCTTTCATCATATAAACTCAAAAATACTTACACACATAGGTATGACTAACCAAGACTAACTATGGTTAAGTCACTGACTACACTGACTTATTAAATGTCACACATGTGTACAATTGTATCCAGCTAATGTCGGTCACACACATAAAGATAGACTGATTGAAGAGTAACGAGAGCTTGATATTCTAACACTCTAGAGTTGGCTTCTAATCATTATGAGAATGACAATGCATATACAGTAAGTATCAATCCAAATGAATAGTTAATCTAATTGAAGAATCAGTAGATTAATGATAGATCTAGGTAAACTATAAATAATTCTAATAAGCACGTACATGAGTCTATCAATCCCTTGAAATCATAGGTCAATTCATATGAGGTCATGTTAATGAATCAGTTTGATTCCACCCTCTTCATCTAGATATCTACAAATCAAAACCAGAGTGGCTATTAACTAACTAAGGGGGATTAGAAACAAAATATTTGAATGGAGGAACAGAGACAAGCATCAATGGATGAAGGGATGGATATACAAAATTGTAAAAAAAATAAGAAAGGGCTAAAGATGAAGACTCAAGTAGTTTAACTGAATCATACAAGAAAGAAGTTAAGAAATACACTAAAAAGTAGAAAGAAGTGTGGTAGATGGTGGAGGACAAAGAGAAGAATGTGAGAAAACATGATCCACTGGGGAATGAGTTAACATAAAAATTTGGGGAGTACCTTGTGGTTGGAAAAGAAGAGGAGAAATAACATGGGGAGCTAGTTGAAGTATCGATAGATAAGAATCAAATCTATGGGCCATTTATTGATAATAAGTGAGGAAAGGCACTGATGGACCTAGAACAGATCAACGATTGTAAGCTTCAAAGAAGAAATTGTCCAAATGGAATTTTTTTGAAACATGTGCTGAAATATCATCTGTTAGTGGGTTAACATTTTATAATCATGTAGGGGTCTTCAATTGTCTCTAATTCAATACAACAAACTCTATCATTGAATGGCAAGAGACTTCAAGGTATGCATCCACTTTGGAAGAATAGGCTTAGAAAATTCCATTCATACTCCAAATGTCAAACATAGAAAATTCCATTCATATTCCAAATGTCAAACAGAGAAAATTCCATTCATACTCCAAATGTGAAACAGAGAAAGCATCTTGCAAAATACCATCTCCCACATACTAAGACATGTCCTCATCATCTAGAATTAGAAGATAAGCTCTAAGATACATGTAAGACATCAGCATGGTGTCAATGATAACTAAATCCACAAATAACATCCTAGATACCTCTACTAGGAGATATGAGGACTAAGCACCACTCCATATATCCTGTGGAGATTACAACTCCATAATGGATAGCTTCATAAAAAGGCCCAGCTTTTATTGTTGATAGTGCACAAAGAAAGAATGATCTAGTACGATCTATTTCATAAACTGCTCAAAAAAAAAAAACCACAAAAGGTCCATTGTATATTGATGCCTTTCCATCTTAGCTTGGAATAAGGAACACAAGGTTGCATTACATTGGAGGACATCCAAGTTTATAGCTAATAAAGAGGGTACTGATAGTACATTAGGATTTGGAGGAATGAAGCGTGACTAAACCAACTATTCTTTTAACTCCTCAATCTTGGTATTTTTAATGCTCAATTGTACAATTTTTTGATTGTAACTCAAGTGTGTTTGGGTAGCATTTAAAGCTTTCAGCTCTTAGGTTTCCTTAAAAACATCATCGTTGTCCTTGTTGATAGTAGGTGCCTGAACCTTTGCTTTAGTCAAGTGGGTTTGCAAAGAGGATTTTTTAACCTTCTGGGCTTCTACAATTTGGTATGTGATTTCATTTGTTTGAAAAGATCATACAGAGTTTCCTTAATAGAGGCAAGCTCAATATTAGCCTTATGTAACTCTTGCTTGATTGTTGTTGCTCCTCATAAAAAGAAGAGGTATATTCTTGCAATGATCCAAGATGTTGTCTAAAAACTTGTTGGCAAAACTCTCTCATACGAGCCATCACCCTCCTCCCCTCATCATTCATGATGACGACTCTTGTTTTATCATCTACAAGGTATTCATACCCCTATCGGGGGGTATGCCTAAGATGTGTCCTCTCCCACTTTCGAACATGCTATTGAGCATATCCAAGAGATCCTTGTACATCTAGTGTACCCAAGGAGGTGGTGTCTCTCAGAGTAGCACCCATAGGGGTGCCACCTGCAAACAATTGAGCAAAAGCTAGAGTGACTAAAGTAGATGTCTCCACAAGTCTGATAAATCCTATAGGTGATGCAACTCCAATAGAACGAGGAGATGGAGACAATGCATTGATACCTCCAGAACAACCACCAAAGCCACCCTCTCTCAAACATGTACGAGAGCAAGGACTAGCACATGTATATCAAGCTAACGGTGGGCTCACCGCATCCACGTCTTCGTAGCATCCCCCAAAACCACTCTCTTTGCCCAAGTCTGAAGCATCGACCTCGTCTACTTGAAATTGAAGCATCAGAGCTTGCAAAAGTAGATCTAAGGGAATGACATGATGTTGTTTGAGATACCTCCTAGTTTTCCATATCTATGAATTGAGCCATCTGATCTAGAGACGTATGTGTGAAGATCTCCTATAGCTCCTCGTCAGTCATCCCTCGACTCATCGTGGTGTCCAAATATCCACAAAGGTTACCGGCAGGGACAAAAAATTAGTGTTAGCATGATCAATATAAAGATTCAAGCAAAGCAAGGTAATATAACTCTAAAAAAATGATCTTACTTAAAATGCATATTCTAGAGTACCCTTATAAGTGATTCATCAATGAATTGAGTAAGCGGACTCTCCAAGTATGACGTAGCCTAGCCTATGGTTCCAAGTCAATCTCTTGACACAACTCCACATACTCTAGAAGGTCGATAGAAAGATCACCACAAAGGGATGTGTCCACCTCGTTCTCAAATAATTCTTGGCCTTTTGTCTTTTCATCATTGTTACCCAATTTTGCCTCCTTTACATGCTCGAAGCTTTGGGCGGCATCCACTCCTTTGCAATATCAACCCCTCTAGCTACATAGTGTCCTCATCTACACTTGGAATATTGCTTTCATCATATACTCTTGCACTTCGAGGAGCTGAAGGTACAACATAATACCATTGAGGTTGTCGGGGGTTTGGATAGAAAATCACTGGTTCAAAATCACATATAAGAGAGATTTAACATTTTTTACATATACTATGTCGTAATAAAATTTTAAAAAACATGAGTTCATGCATCTGTTGACAATAGGTTGGGAACAATGGGCTGGTAATACAAACATGTCATGCAATCCCTCCATCTTTTTTCAAAATCCATTTTGAGAAATCTAGATGGACCTCATTCAACAGTTGCCCTAGCTCCCTCCAGTACCTCTTTGAACCACTGCACATCAAATAGGTTCATGGAGAAGCTATGGTAATCCATTGTGATAATACTTTGCAAGTTTTCAAAATACTCCATCTCATGTATAATGGTGTTTGGATCCATGGCTCGCCATCTGCTCTCTTGCTCAAACTTTTCCATGATACCACAATTTGTTGTGGAGGGCATTTTGTTGATACGCTCCACGCGGGAATGTTGTTTGTGCAACCATGCCACACTATATATTTTGTATTCTACATTGAAACAGTTAATTAGTTGCCACATATAAAATCTAGATATGAGAGCTTATAAAACATGTGGTGACCTTTGGACTGACTTAAATCAATGCATCTCCTCCATGCCCTCAAGATATTGAATTAGTCAATGGAACATACTACATCGAAATTCAGATCGATCTTCTTCCCAATCTTTCCTGGCTTGCTCGTACCTAGCGAGTCACGTCTCCATGAAGAATTTTTACAACATATAAAAATGATTCACTTTCTCCTCCATTGCAACATCCATCATTTTTTCTATCCCATTTCCAACCATCACATCTCCGGTTTAGTCTATTATCATCCTTCAATGACCATAGCATACTATTTTTTGAATCCACCGTTGGTAGCCATTGTGAAATATGCACTAATGCCGCCTCAAATACCAACCAACCTTCAGCGCTACCATTTGGCCGAGCTCGTTGTCGCACAAAGCCTTTCACAGTTTTCATGAAGCGCTCCAAGAAGAACATCTAGCACGTATAGACATGTATAGCAATCTCCACTTTATCTACAAGATGCACCAAGAGGTGGGTTTGTATCGTGAGCATGTTGGTGGGCAATTACAAAGAGAATCTGTAGTACAAACTGCCACAAATGAAGAAGCATTACAAACAATGACTACTCTCCAAATAGCAAAATACGCAGGCCACTTATAATCCTTTCGTAGTATAAACTTGATATATCTTATGCAAATCATAGAATTTTAACTCTAGTAATTTGTCATCTTTAAAAAACACGGATCTGAGAGAATGCATTATTCCCATCGGAGTGCAGATAGACCTCATAATTTGATTCACAAAGCGCTCTCGTTTAGTGTACAAAACCCAAGGAGTGCCAAGTAGTTGTAAGTGACGATTAGCAGTTGACTATGGCGAAAGCGCCTCCATCTTGCCTACCTTTTTCAAATCCATTCATGCCGCTGCAATATCTCTCTTTCCTATGATGTGGTCCCATAGTAAGCTACTCACATTGTTGAAAATATGCATGGATCCAACAAGTGGTTCGTCTGTAAGTGGGTCAAATACAACAACTCCTAGAAAACTAAGAATCGTCGCATTCCGTTTGGATGCAACTTCATGTGGACCATTTTCAGCTCATACTAGCTTTGGGCATTCATTCGTACTAGAGGTCATCCAAGAAAACCTTCCCTCAATTCCTGACCCTCAAACAAGAAAGCGGCATATCCTTTATATACCATCTTCTTCATGGTTCGTGACCTTCGGAAGTCTAACTGTGGCCCACACAATGGACATGCATGATAACTTGAGGTAATAAGACTTGTCCCAACACCTCTATCCTGTGAATATAAACTTGAACGAGCTGTGATAGATATTACCAATGAGAATGGAAGCCTACTTAGATGAGAGCTCCTGCAATCCTGGAAAGTTATGCATGGTCCACATGAGAATGGCTCGTATATTGGCAGACCATCGACCATCGCACTTGCTCATATCTTCCACAGTGACTTCCTCCTCCCACAAAATCTTAAGCTCATCGACTAATGGACGGAGATAGACGTCCATATTCTTGACTTTGTAGCGACCAACAGGAATGAGCAAGCTAAGGATCAGGTGTCCTTTCTTTGTAGAAAGCCATTGTGGGATGTTGTAGTTAACAAGGAATACATGCCACACATTGTAAGAAGTTGAGTAGAGACCCAGCCAAATATTCCTTGGCTCTCGTGCAAAGCCTAGAAAGGTAGAGTTAATGCGGCTCCATGCACATGAATTTTCTGATATTCATTGGACTCCATCTGTGGATCTATTCTACACATGCCACATTGTCAAGCTCACCATGCCTGACGTACCAAACATGTGATGTATACGAGGGATAGGTGGAAAGTGTCTAAGAACTTTTCAAGGGATGATTTTCCCTTGCAAATCTTGTTGATACTTGTGAGCATCACACTTTGAACATGTTGTTGTAGTCCATGCCAAGCTTTCGTAAAACATGTCACACATTATCACGAGACTCATGCATGGTATTTGAAAGTGGTAATATATGATACTTTAGTAACTTGAAAAAAAATCATAAAACACCTTGAAAATGCACAATTTTATTTAATAATGGTGCTAAAAAGAAATCAACAAAGTGTACGTAGAAGGTACCTAAACAACTTGGTCACACTCGCATCGCTCCCCCCATATTTTACTTGCACACTTAGGAGTGCAAGCAATGTCTTCAGGCGAGATACTCATGACCCATCATATAATGGTATGGATTCTTCCTCTCTAAGTGGATCAAATGTCTTGGCATCCGTGGGCATCAATGCATCAATCATCCTTTCCATCTCAAGCTCCAAGTTTGTAGGAAAGTCTGAAAGACTACCTATCTCCTCTAGTATTGACGGTATAGATTGGGTAGTGCCTTCCAAGTGGTGGATTGGCTCAGGCACTCCATCCATCGGACACTCACAACCTCTTCTAACTAACTGCAATAGATGCACTCCTTGGGATGAGATATCACCTCCTTGTACTAAATTTTATAGCCACATCCAATGTTTTTGTATACGATATTCAATTGGTTTGTGAATACAATGCATGATTGATATGCACTTTTCTTACCGTTTTCTCAAAGTCTAAGATCGCCTGATCAATGATCTCCGATTGAAACTCACCGAAACATCATATGTGTTCTATAGACAATCGATGCTTTCATCTAATTGCCAACTTGCATTGAGAGCAAGGACACGGGACACATTGATTAAGATAATACGCCTCACGATTTTGAATATCATGGCCTTCATAATTTTCCATATGGTCTACATTAGGACAAACAATTTGTTTTTGTTCTCATTCTCTTTTTGTTTCTTAAATTGTTTGAGAAGGGATTTCTTCTCTTTATATAACTCAACACAATTAACGTCAAGTAGAATCTTGGTTTTCTCCCCCTTTCTTTGCACATTTCTTTGCACTCTTCATTTTATGTTCTCTCCCTTTTCTCTTTCATGTTTTCTTTGTCTTTCACATTTATTCTCTCTTTCTCGTTCTCTCTTCATCTTCCTTTCTTCATATCTCTCTCTTATTTTATATCTTTCTTTCTCTGTCTCTCTCTTTCTTTGTTGCCCCTCTCTTTGTTTCTCTCCAACCCCTTACAGGCGGGCCTACAAGATCTAAAGTCTAATATGTTATGCATGGGGGTGAGGGACTAGCTACCCTACGTCGAAGTGTTCCCTATCCCGTGATATTCCACTAGACCTCACCACCTTTTTTCCTTTGTGTGTGACTCGATATGTAGAGCATAGGAGGAGGTAGTGCAAATAAATATGTCAAGAAAACCATCCATTTTCCTCCAAGTCCAATCTCTCTTTTTCTTTACTGGGCTTGGAGACACAAGCCTTCCATGCCTTCCCGAAGTGTTGAACAATAGACCCAAGGTACACCTTTAATAAAACCTCTCTCTCTCTCTCTCTCTACTACTACTACTACTATAGCCACCATCCCACCTTTCATATATTGCTCAACAATTTCTAAACATGAGAGTACAGCAAACGCGACAACTATTTCTCTCTTCCTCTTGCTTTCTTCTTCTTCCTCTCTTATTTCCTATCTTTCTTTCTTTCTCTCTCTTTCTTTGTTGCCCCTCTCTTTGATTCTCTCCACCCCCTTACGTTTTCTCACACATTCTCCTCTCTCCCTCCCCCTCTCTCTCTCTCTCTCTCTCTCTCTCTCTCTCTTTCCATTTCTTTGTTATCTTTCATGTTTATTCTCTCTCTCTCTCTCTCTCTCTCTCTCTCTCTCTCTCTCTCTCTCTCGTTATCTCTTCCTTTTCCTTTCTTATTTTCCCTCTTTCGTTTCCTATCATTCTCCCTCAATACACCACGTTCTCTGACCTCTCTCATTTCTTATCTCATTTCCTCTCTTTCTCCCTCAATGCACATCATTGTAAAAAAAACAAATAAGAAAAGAAGAAATTAAAGAACAAGAACAAATCCCCTCTTTATTTTTCTCTACCCCCTTGTGTTTTCTCATTCATTCTCCTCTCTCCCTCCCTCAGATCTCTCTCTCTCTCTCTATTTCTCTCTTTCTTTATTATGTTTCATGTTTATTCCCTCTCCCTCTCGTTCTTTCTTATTTTTTCTTTCTTCTTATTTCTATCTCATTCCCTCTCTTTCTCCCTCAATGCACATCATTGTTAAAAAAACAAACAAAAATAGAAGAAATAAAGAACAAGAAAAAACCCTCTCTTTGTTTTTCTCTATCCCCTTGTGTTTTCTCATTCATTCTCCTCTCTCTCTCTCTCTCTCTCTCTCTCTCTCTCTCTCTCTATTTCTCTCTTTCTTTATTAAGTTTCATGTTTATTCCCTCTCTCTCTCATTCTTTCTTCCTTTTGATTTCTTCTTCTTCCTCTTTCATTTCCTTTGTTTCTCCCTCGATGAACCTCATGCTCAATAAAAACAAACAAAATAAAAGGAGAAAGAACAAGAAAAAACCAAGAGGGAGCAATGCACTCACCGCAAAGGCCCTGAGGATGGATTCTTCATCTTCTCTTCACAACGGTAGCTCCTCTTCGCCCTTTGTGCACTTCCTCCTCTTCTTCGTGAATGGCAGCGGCGGCGGTGAGAAGCTCACATTCTCTCTCTTTCTCTCTTTCTCTCCCTCTTCCTCCCAAACACACAATCTATTTTTCTCTCTCTTTCATCTTTGGGAAAAAATGTTGCCCTCGGGTTTTGACCTGTTTTTTTTTTCAAGGTATAGCGACGCCACTAATATGTGTCGAAATTTCCCGTTGCTATTCCCCTATATCCTTGTAGTGGTACTATCTACTATAGAGGTAGAGTATATTGCACCTGCCATTGAGGCTTGCAAGGAGCCTCTCTGGTTACAGACTGTCTGGTAGTAGACCTTGGTATTACTAATGTGGTCTCTACACTATTGAGAGTTATGCAATCACACCCATGTGATAGTCTCTTTGTATGGAGCATAGGGCAAGACTCATATAGTTTTCTAGAGAAGGATGCTTGAATCCCATAGGTACAGTGGAGAAAAAGGGAACCATCATGAGCCTATAAAGTATTGTACTTTCTTATCATTCAATGATGGAATACCATTGTACTTTTTGCTTTCACTCATAGTCAGTGTCATACTCAAGGTTGTGTTTACTAGTCCAAGCTTCCATCTTGGAGTCTATTTCACTTAAGTAATAGTCAATTATTCTTGTCTATGTCATCATAAGTTTTTTCTTTCTCTTCCATCTGCCATAGCCATGCTCTAGATCCATGCTTCTCAACATGGTATCAGAGCCATGATCAGCATGGCTTAGCTCTGAAATCTCTCCTCTCAGTTGCTCTTCATCTTTGTCTAGCTTAATCTAAGTGGTTGACTTCATTTCCAACTTCATCTACACTGCCTACAATCATGGCAACCAAAGACAATAGGACCTACCCTTGGAGCAATCAAATCTCCTCATACAAGCCATATCTTAGCTAACTTTCTTTTGAGAATTTGTGCCTCTACGCAGTGCACAATTACCCGCCATGTCACAACCCATTATTGGCTACTCTAACCAACATTACAAAAATTCAAGATTGCTACCATATATGAGTCATTAGTAGGTGGTACGGCCTATTTTCTCTACAAAAAGCAATGTGATCTTTCCTGCAAACATGGGGCTTTTAAAGTCCACCTCATAGGCCTTCTACCCCTAGGAGACATCTCCTACAATGATTGCTTCCACATGCTGAGATCCAATCCTCTTGTTTGCAAACCCTAATCCTCCATAGTTTCTTCAACCTCAAGCTTAAAAATCCCATCATTTTCTCACTCATCCAAGCCCAATGGAGTTCCTACCTCTCAAATTTACTCAATTTCTAGCAATTGTAACCCTCATTAAGAAGATTTGGAAGACTCAAGCTCAACAGGAAGATCAAGCGTTAACATTAGGCTCATCAAGATAGTAATTCTTAATACTTATCTAGTGCTTCTTGGTACTTGTGTTTTTTAGCACATTTTACACTACATGGAAATCTTGTGTGCTCTACTTGCAGGAAGACATGGAGCTTCTTACATCCAAGTGAAATCAATTATTTCATTTCAAGATTTTGAAGACAATTCAACTATCTTAATCATCATTCAAATCTAAAAAATAGTGATATCTTTGCTTGAGGGGGATATGAAGACTAAAGTAAGCAAAGCCAATGAAGAAGAAGACCAGAAAGAAGAATACCAAGAAAAAGAAAACCATGAAGAAGATCAATAAAAATAAGACCATGAGGACAAAAAGAGCATCAAAGAAAGAAAAGTGGACTACATCAAAGAAGAGGACAAAGAAAAGAAGATTTGTTATGCCTACAATGACATATCTTATGAAGAAAACCACAAGGACATGTTGGCCCTTGTCTCCACTTTTTACCAGAACTTTTTATTATATGTATTTTCCATGAATGCTCCTATCATAAGCCTTGTAGAAATCCTCATGTAGCCTATGCATAACACCCTCTACACACTTAATCAGGCCTTGTAACAATCCGTAGATGTTTGCCATGTTTGGGTGTACCCAAACTTAGTAGGATGTTTTGTGTTTCCTGTAATAGCCTCTAGATACTTCACCTGTTTGTGATATGCCCACACTTAGCAAGGTTCTACTCATGACACCCTCTATACACTTAGTGCTTTCTTTACCATTGTGATTGAGGAGGGGTGTTGAGAGTTATGCAACCACACCCATGTGATAGCCTCTTTGTATGGAGCAGTAGGGTAAGACTCATACAGTCTACTAGAGAAGGATGCTTGAATCCCATAGGCGTAGTGGAGAAAAAGGGAACCATTATGAGTCTATACAGTATTGCACTTTCTTATCATTCAATGATGGAATATTATTGTACTTTGTCCTTTCAGTCATAGTTAGTGTCATACTCAAGATTGTGTTTACGAGTCCAAGCTTCCATCTTGGAACCTATTTCACTTGAGTAATAGTTAGTTCTTCTTGTCCATGTTATCATGAGCCTTTTCTTTCTCTTCCATCTGCCATAGCCATGCTCTAGATCCATATTTCTCAACATACACTACATTTAAATTATATGAGTGCTATTCATTGGCTATGAGTTTGGACTTCCATGCAAAGACAAAGCACATTGAGGTGCAATAACACTTTATCAAAGAGTACTTCAAGAAAAAAACCATCGAGTTTGTCAAGATCTCAACTGACCAAAATCTTACATATCTACTTTGTAAAATTCTCTCAACAAAGGTTCTTTCCTTCCCTAGGAAGATAATGGACATTGGATGAGAGGGCATATTTCCTCATCTTGTTGTACTTGTGTGTCACACTATTTTTCTTCTCCTCTCTACATTAGGGGCACATTCACCTTTAAGTGGGAGGTTAGTGGGGTTGAAGGCACTTGTGTCTATGATGCCCTTGTATTTGCTACATTGATAGTACCCACACACTTATACATTGCAGGTGGCGGACACCCATCAATGTCATTGTAATCTTATAGAATAATGGAGGCTAATCACATAGTGTGATTGTTAAAGTTCCCACATCTTGAGTCTCTCTCTCTTGCTCTCTTGCCCCACTTTCCATAGCTCACACCTCCATTGCTTTTGCTTGCTTGTGCTCTCACTCGCAGCCTTCTTCCTTCACTTAGATTGATGACTTCTTAGATACCATATATTTCTCATGTGGATTAACAATGACCTAAAGCAATTGTATTTCAAGAATTTTCAACTTAGGCATATTTTCCTGATAGCCAAGAAGTGATCTTACACTCTCTAACACTAGCTTCTCAATCTCGATTGTGGCTCAATTTGTATCCTCATGTTTCGGAGTCCTTGACCTAGATCTACATTTGGATCCCTTTCTCCTTCTCCTAGATTTTGATGGGATTTTGGCTATGGGAAATGGAGGGGTTGTGTGGAGTTTAGGCAACAAAATCCATCAATATCCTATGTAAAATCCTTTAATACACTTTAGACTAACTCTCTATTGGCAATTTTGATTGTATGCCCTAGGTCTCTTCCTTCTAGATGCAGTTATTGTATGGTTCATAGTACCTTATTTAAGAGAGTACACACGTAGTGGTTCCCTCTTGTTCTCTTGTACCTTGGTAGGTTTTTCAAAACTTTCTATCCATTCACACTAAGATTCTTGTCTAACTCTAACATAGGCTTCATGTCATTCCCTAGAGAATTAACAAGGCCATATTTGTTTAAAATAGTCAATAACTTCATGCTTGACAAGCATAAGTTTATCAAGCATGCTATAGTCCACTTTGCCTTGTTATGCATGCCTGAAAGGTCTTCCAAGGAGGATTTCCTTTCCTATATCCTCTTGATTTGGCAGCACATAAAAATTGGTGGGTATGCTTTCAATCTCTATATCTAGGAGAATTTCACATGTGCCTAGAAGAGAACATGGTTGCGGTCCATAACGTTTGATAGCTACATCTATCGGGACCAGGTCAAGTTGGTTGATCTCAATCCATACTTCATATGCCACAGTGTTGTAATCTAAAGCTTTATCAATAGTAAGCCCTCACTTGGTATTTAGTTTAACCCTAAGGGATCTTGGAGGTATTAGTTCTTCGTCTTCCAAGTCTATGTTTGTGTCTTTGATGTGTCACATGTTAGATTGTGAAGACCTAGGTAGGGTGCTACTCTATGGCTTACATATTGGACAATCATGATATATGTGGTGATTCCATACTCAATGCATCTTATGTCAAACTTTGTGGAATCATCTATCTATATCTGATCTACTAGTTGTGTCCATGGCCTCTGTGCAATGTACTCATAGTTGACTTATCATGTTTTAGGACTTCTAGAATTCACAATTTGTTTTGGTATTAAATATGTCAATTGAATATCAGGCTCTCAATAGCGAAATTAAACTTTTGACTCTTCTTGCGAGGTCAAGTTCTTGTGTGCTTTTGTCTTATGTGCATTGCTTCTCTTTCAAGCATCAAGGCTTGTCAATTCTTTCATGAGTTCTCAACTTTAAACCTTAAAGTTATTGCCATTTAGTTTTGTCTCTTCAAATTATTAACTTGGTGCCATTGTTGTGCTCTAGCACTAGGTGCAATTGTCCTTCGATTTTCTTAGATTTCCTTGGATATGCCTCTTTGGCTTGAAGTATGATGTTTCTCGGTTGACTAAATCAATTATTTTGAAAATGAAATCCTTGAGATATATGGTTTCCAAAAGGGCACCATGGTTGTGGTGGATTTTGATGTTGATGTTATAGTGATTGGTTTGGGGTTAGGCTCCACCCTTTAGAAGGATTAGCAATCACCTTGATACTTTGCAAAAGCATACAAAAGAAATAATCTTGAGATTTATCCTAGGCCTTGGAGATCTATGTGTTACTTCCTCAATTTTGACAATCTTTATGTTGGGTTCACAAGATACTATCATGTTTCTTTCAACACTTGATTTCAAAATATACAAATTCTCAAGGTACTTTGATACACTTTGATTCAAAACATTTGAAAGTTAGCTATGCAAAAGAAAACATTTCATTTTTCATTCCAATCAATGTACATGTGTGCAAGAAATTTTGCAAACTCTTATTATCATTAAGAGGCCAACATGTCAAGATTGTGTAATGAAATATAATGACTAGACTCCTAGAATGCAAGTATGGATGTATCCTAGATGTAGGTCTTTGTGACACAAGAGGAGAAGAACTTTCATACAAGCACTTAAGTCAAGATGTCCAAACTCAAAATGTGAGAATAGTAAAAAGTATATGTGCGCAAGTGGATGATAGGTGTGCTTGCTAGAGCAAAAGTATTGAGTGAAAGAGTACCTAGTGCAAAGGTAAAGTTCTAGACTTTAGTGTAAGTGTAAAGTTACCTAGTGTAAGAGTGAAGTATATTTGTGAAGTACAATCATATGAATGCCAATCCAGTCAATGAAAACAGTAATCAAGCCATTTGTATTTTGTAATTTTTTGTAATATTTTCTTCAAATCACACACAACCAAACAAGCATGACAAGCATGATGTAGCTTTAATCCACAATTATGTCACACAATTTTTTTAACTCATAAGAGTTTAAGTTTTGTGTTTTGCATTTTTGTATTTGTATTTTTTTAAAAAATAAGTGTTTTTAAAAGTTTGAGTTTTATATTACCTGTACTCTAAAAAATTCAAGCTTTTCAATCCCAATCCAATGACCTACTTCCTTCTAACTCAATATTCCCAAACTAGCCGCATGTATTTCATAGTATCTAAGTAAGAAGTATGGATGATAGATACCCCATTGGCCCCATCCATATTCAAACGAGCAAGCCTCTAATTTGACCACATGGTATGTGTTTTGTAGTATGTAAGTCACAAGTATGGATGATAGATATCCCATCGGCCCCATCCATATTTAAATGAGCAAGCCTCTTATTTGACCACACGATAGGAGAGCAATAATCTTTGTAGTTGCATTCTCCTTTGCCCTAGTAATAAAATTAAAATGTTAGGGTAAACAAGCAATAGTTTAGACTCCTATTCTCTCAAAAGCTACAACTTGCTTTCGTGATAGTGTTTCACCTTGTCTTCTCAACACTCAGCTCTAACCAACCATGCATCCTCCTTGCCATCCTAAGAAAATAGGAATATGAGACTAGCTTTGAGGTATAATGAAGTCACCTATAGCTAACCTTTTCAAATTCTAGTCTAGAATCTTAAAAGCTCGAACATGTTCCCTTCCATATTTTAGTTGGAAAGCTTGAAGAGTCAAAGATAGTTCTACAACCTAGACAACAAAATCCCATCTTCTCTCTCCTACACATCCACCACTAAGCATGCCAACATTTAGAGAGAAATGTGGAGAACATGAAAAGAAAAAGGATAATGTAGAGCTTCACCTCGTCAAATTGCTCACTAAAATATACCTCTCACTCTCATGCTCTCCCTCACTCAGTGAATGAAAAGCTTCAAGAGTTGCATTTATAGAGCTTCCACAGTATTGATGCACCAAAATGGTAAATGTAACTAAGATCCCCCACCCTCATATAAACCAAAATTAGGGTTAGGATTAGGTCTCTTCTCTAGGGTAGTGCCCCATTGTGTTTTAGGATTTATATCTCAGTTTGCTTTTTAGGACTTTCACAAATATGAATTGGAGTTTGCACCCTCTCTTGAGCATCTCACCCACTTTGTGGAATCTATGCAAGTCCTTCCATGAAGCATGCTTGTACCTTAGCCAAATTGGACCTAGCCTATGTTATTGGAATTACAAATCCATGTGTGCAACCCACATAATAGTTGGAGGTACAATAAATAGAACTTAAGGAGATGATAGAATGTGTAGTGGAGTAAGTGTAGCTCTCATAAAATAATGTAGCCATGATAATGTGATATTTGCAAAGTACAAAAATAATACAAGTGCCTAAAGATAATGCATTGAAGTTCTCCAAAAAAGAATATCATTCTAAAAGTAATTATTTCATTGAGCTTTGATTGCCTTTGACTTTTCTTAACTTTTCCTTTGATTATAGCCTTGCATAATTACTGTAAACTTTGCCTTTTCCACATTTACTATTAATAGTAATTTTCTAAGACCTTGATTTTCAAGATCTCCTAGTTAATAAAATAATTCCAAAAGCAAGTTGTAGCTTTTGAGAAAATACCCCATCAGCCCCATCCACATTCAAACGAGCAAGCCTCTAATTTGACCACACGGTATGTGTTTCGTAGTATGTAAGTCACAAGTATGGATGATAGATACCCCATTGGCCCCATCCACATTCAAATGAGAAAGTCTCTTATTCGACCACACGATAGGAGAGCAAGAATCTTTGTAGTTACATTCTCCTTTGTCCCAGTAATAAAATTACAATGTTAGGCTAAACATGCAATAGTTCAGACTCCTATTCTCTCAAAAGCTACAACTTGCTTTGGTGATAGTGTTTCACCTTGTCTTCTCAACACTCATCTCTAACCAACCATACATCCTCCTTGCCATCTTGAGAAAGCAAGAATATGTGACTAGATTTGAGGTATAATGAAGTTACTTATATCTAACCTTTTCAAATTCTAGTCGAGAAGCTTAAAAGCTCAAACATGTTCCTTTACATATTTAAGTTGGAAAGCTAGAAGGCTCAAAGATAGTTCTACAACCCAAACAACACAATCCCATGTTCTCTCTCCTATGTATCCACCACTAAGCATGCCAAGATTTAGAGTGGAATGTGGAGAAGATGAAAAGCAAAACAATAACGTAGAGCTTCACCTCGTCGGATTGCTCACTAAAATATACCTCTCACTCTCACACTCTCCCTCACTCTCAACAATGAAAGCAAGGTAATATAATAGAAGAAATGAATGAAAAGCTTTAAGAGTTGCACTTATAGAGCTTCCAATATAGTATTGATACACCAAAATGGTAAATATAACTAAGATCCCCCACCCTCATATAAACCAAAATCAAGGTTGTTCTCTAGGATAGTGCGCCATTGTGTTTTAGGATTTATATCTCACTTTGCATTTTAGGACTTTCACAACTATGAATTAGAGTTTGCACCCTCTCTTGAGCATCCCACCCACTTTGTGGAATCTATGCAAGTCCTTCCATGAAGCATGCTTGTACCTTAGCCAAATTTGGCCTAGTCTATGTTGTTGCAAT
The DNA here is from genome assembly GCF_053477565.2 of Lygodium microphyllum. Classification (NCBI taxonomy): domain Eukaryota; kingdom Viridiplantae; phylum Streptophyta; class Polypodiopsida; order Schizaeales; family Lygodiaceae; genus Lygodium; species Lygodium microphyllum. Next base: position 19,085,280 of record NC_141162.1, read on the forward strand.
TACAAATCCATGTGTGCAACCCACACAATAGTTGGAGGTACAATAAATAGAACTCAAGGAGATTATACAACGTGTAGGGGAGTAAGTGTAGCTCTCATAAAATAATATAGCCATGATAATGTGATATCCAGAAAGTATAAAAATAATACAAGTGCCTAAAGATAATGCATTGAAGTTCTCCGAAAAGGAATATCATTCTAAAAGTAATTATTTCATGGAGCTTTGATTGCTTTTGACTTTTCTTGACTTTTCCTTTGATTATAGCCTTGCATAATTATTGTTAACTTGATTGTAGTTTTCCACATTTACTATTAATAGTAATTTTCTAAGACCTTGATTTTCAAGATCTCCTAGTTAATAAAATAATTCCTCCCCCCTCATTGGAGGGTGGGTTCCTAAGTAATACCTTTTCCATGGTAATACACATCTCATTATAAATGTATAATATATCATGGACAAAAAAAAACATTTACATTGTCAGGTTTAGGCATATCTTAAGGTATAACCTTAAGACATTGTAAGCATAGCCTGTAAGACCATTTAACACCACATGAATTTCACGGTGTGAATGCTAATGCTGAATAAAATCACCAACAAAAGAAAGGGTGAGGATTGTGCCCCTTGGCTTGTTTTAAAGAAGGGAAAAGGAAAATGTTCAACACCTCTATAAGGTTTGTCGAGAAATTATGGATGCACTTCAAAGCATGGATTAGCCAAGTGGGATTGTAACTTGATTTGTTTGGGGATAGGGGGACCAAGGCACATCCCACTTAGAGTCTAAATTTTTAGCTAGCTTGCAGAATCAAAGGATTAAAGTAAGCTTGATGCCTTGATGACTTGATTCCAAACTTTTAAGGGATTTATAGTCACATTGAGTTGGTAATTTGCAAAGGTGGTAGGCACAAGGTAACTTCAATTCACAAGATTTAATTGAAGGACAAGGATTCATAACATTGTTTTAAAAAATTGGATACACTACATGCAATGTCTTTTTGGAACTCCAATTCTCCCACACACTTCCTTCATTGAGCAATACTACAAAATATCACACGGACGTTTACAAAGTCGATGCCCATCAATAACCATCATACTTCTATTCCATACCCCTCATTGGCCATGTGTTCTCTTTCATGTGTGGCAACCATGGGTCTCATTATCATTGTACGAAGGTGGGATTTCCAAGACCCTTTCTGATGGAGTACTAGAGCAATTGATGCAGTACTTGATGACGTCTCCTTCTACTCAACTTCTCCCAGCATTAGTACCATCATCTTCCTCATCCTGAAATGCATTCAATGTACATGTCAACAAACACAAACAAGAATATGCCCAATGCAACATATAATTCGAATGATCTTGATTGTGGACTCAAAGAAACTTGACTAGATAGTGAAAGGAAATGCTGTGCGCATCACCTGCTCGGGGAACTCTGTGTCAGGAGGTCGCTCTTGGAATTGGGCACTAGGTACAGGTTGAAGCTTAGATAGGTTATCAAGAATTTGATTCCTTATAGATTCGAGGTGAGCTTTGAGATTCTGATTTTCCATGTTAATGGGTTTCACATGGAGTGTGTAATCAGGTCCGAAGTACTCATAGTACTCGTTGACAGGCATCTTGTCCTCTAGCTCAACACCAACTGCTACAGCCGTCTGCATCGTCATCTCAAACAATATTGTTCAAGTCAAGTTACGCAACAGCTCCAATTGTTAATTATGCTCTTAATGCGTGTAGCAAGCTAAAAACTCAAAAGCGGCGCCAGCAATTAGCAGTTGAGAATTAGTTTCTATGCACGCACCTCGTAACACCAGCAACGTGCTACGTTGCGAATGGTATAACCACCGCCTCCGACGAGAAGAAGTGGCACATTGAAGGACCTCACGAAACGCACGCATTCGGCATGGCCCTTGATCGAAAGATTAAAACGGCCTAGCCTATCCCCTGACAGAGAGTCTGCTCCACACTGGAGAACAACTGCTCCGGGCTGGAAAACCTCCATCACTTTTGATACGATCGGCTTAAATAATGACTGGTAGCTCTCATCGTCGATCCCATCTTTTAGCGGGACATTCACGGAGTAATACTTCCCGTTACCATGTCCTACGTCCAGCAGGTCTCCTGTGCCGGGGAAGTAATCGCCGAACTTGTGGAAGGATACGGTCATAACCCGGTCGGTTGTGTAGAAGGCTTCTTCGACCCCATCGCCGTGGTGTACGTCAATGTCGATGTAAAGAACCCGCTGCATAGACATTAAAACATGCAATGAATGCGTGATCATCAATCCAACACTTCAAGCGGCCATACAAACGAGGGCCATGATCAATTAATTGCTAACAAGTCTTCAATCCCTAAAACAAGAGTAATGAGGCTTTTACTACGAACACCCACGACATCAAACATGCAGATAATGCAATGAATATATTGCCTGAGCATCAATTTAACACGTTGAGCCATAAAAACAAGAGTCATCAATCTAACACTTGAAGCCATAAAAGGAGAGGAGTCTATATGATGAGGTTTTTAATGACCCATGACCTATTACCGCATGATACTTGAGCAGCTCTAACACAGCCAGCACAATGTCGTTAACATAGCAAAAGCCCGATGCTTCACATTTTTTGGCATGATGAAGACCTCCAGCCCAGTTGATGGCGATGTCAGCGCGATTGTGATTGAGTTTAACAGCCCCGCCGACAGAGCCCCCGGCGGAAGTCTGGCAGAATGCATAGAGGCCATCGAACGCAGGGCAATCATCCCCGTCCCCGACATTGAACTGCCTGCAGAGTGCACGCATGATCTGATCGTGCTGAGCCTCCGGAGTGACTGCCTGCAGGAACGCGACGTAGTCGTCCTCATGGAATTGGCACAGGTCGCTGGCACTAGCCGGGAAAGGGCGCAGCACGTCCATCTTGTGATGGAGGCCATAACGCACAAGAAGCGAATGCGTCATCCGGACGCGATGCGGTTTCATGGGGTGCCCCTGCCCGTAGTAGTAGTTCCCGATGTCCGAGTCGTAGAAGTAAGAGATTCTTCTCTTTCTGGCGTCAGCACCTGTATTTATAGTGAGAGAGTTGCCCTCCTGATTCATTGATTTAAATTACTGTTGCAGGATATTCAAACGCGTTCGGATTTTCTCAATCCGGCCTCTTCTTCGGCCACGTGCAAGTTGCGACTGATCTCAGCTATGGTAGACACAGCTCTGAGTGCTGCAGCTCAGACGTCTTGCATTCAGAGCGTGAATTCAAAGCTTTTGATCCCCTCTCCTGGTTAATGTGATAAGGAATATGGCAGTCCTGCGCCACTGAAATACACCAACCGCCAATCTCCAGAATGATGCGAGTCGGCCAGAAATTCCGACCGATAATCTACGCCAACGTGATATTCCATCAATTTCCATCTTCAAAGCTCACAAAGGAGAATGATCCAGCCCAATGGTACACATTCTCAAAGTCTGTCCATGGAGTATATATTGGTCGGTGTGCATTATGATCATGAATAAACATGCTAATGGAGTTTTATCAGTTAGGACCTCCTCTAGCTCCATCTCTCCATTGCGAAGCTGAGGCCTAGGATCATACCAACTAATGGTTCTATGTTTACATGGGCATGCGGTACTTCGACAGCTAATTTGGACTTCTTGTAGCGCTTGCACAATCCGTTTGTGCACAACCAACTCACAACACAAAACAAAACATACCTCCACATGTACTAGTCTAGTTTACAAGCTTAGAAAATAAGTGATATTCTACAGCTTGAGGAGGTCCCAGCTTGAGTAAGTCCCAAGCTGTGGCATTTGATCTTCCTTTATGAGCTTTGGTGTTAAACTTGTACATGATCTCACCACCAAACTTTGCACTTTCTTTTCCTAAGACTGATACAAATCGTGAGTAGTAGCGAGGACAAATTCATCAAACTTTGTGCTTTGATTCTAAATTTGAACATCTTTGAGCATTTGCTTTTTCTAGCTCTATCATTGCATGCAATACAATAAGAGTGGCATTGCTATCATCTAACAATAATATGAATGCAAGCAACGAACTTCAATGCCATAAACAGCTTAAAGATTGTCTCCAACATTCTAGCTCACCAAGCAATAGTGATGACAAATTCATCGTACTTTGTGCTTTGATCCTAAATTTCAACATGATTTCCAATATGCTTCACCATCACACTTTGAACATTTGATTTTCCTAACTCTATCATTGCATGCATTGCAATAAGATGGGCATTGCTATCATCTTACAATAATATAAATACAAGCAATGGACTTCAATGCCATAAACAACTGAAAGAGTGTCTTTAACATTCTAGCTCACCCTCTCTCACGCATTACTGCACAATAAGATTTAAAAAAGGGGTAGAAAAGTGAAAGCTTGAAAGTTTGCACACATAAGAATGATCTCTCTATTTAATTATATAAATTATATATATTTGCTATAGGCATAATGTTTCCCAATTAAGACTAGTAGAAAATCCATTTTCTACTAGACTTGTGACTAGTTCTTTTTGCTTTTGCATACACTTTGCATTTGGTAGATAGTGTTTTAGATACAAATGAATAGGGATTGCCCACAATCACTAAATATGATGCAGAGACTAATCACAATTCACACAAGAGTGAGTTCAACTCTCATTTAATATGTATAATCATGTCTTTACCCATAAGTAACAAAGTAATAATTGGGAAAACTTACAAGACCACCTTGTGGATGAGTAAGCCTAGATTCATGCATCAAGATTTCTAAATTTGATTGTGACTAGAAACTGCTTTGCCTCTGGTATCCTTTCATCTTCTCCAATCTTCCTTCCTTTGACTCTAACTTGTTTTTAACAACCTTATCCTAATGAAGGTTAAGACTTTGTCATTCTTGAATGGGTAATAGTCAATTACTTGTTGAGATTCTCAATTATTATATCAATATCCATTGGGAAAAGTTATATCTTTTATAAATGTGCCCATTTCCCTTCAATGTGCACTACAACAAAAAGGCTCCATAGACACGCTTGTAGACGCAATATTTGAACTGTGTTAAAAAATGTCGGACGCGTTTATTACCATGTCTACTGCCACGTCTGAAATTTCGTGTCTAAAAGTGTGCTTATAGTGAAATCTACGTGTGCATATAGATGCGCCTATTGACGCGCTCCGTAAATATATAATCATATTTATAAAAAAGTAGATATATTCATATTTTGCATCTATACATGTGTGTAACTGCGCGTCTACAAAGGCGTGTACTCTTCAAATTTTTGACGATAATAGATGCACATTTTTCCTACAATTTAGACACGTTGATAGACGCGCAAAACAGAGGTATGAAAAAAAAACCAGAGAGCAAGCCACATGCTCTCTAGTTTTTTTTCCCCCATCAACATCAAATTGTATGCTTAGGGAAAACAGAGAAAGATTATTTCGAAGATTTTTGTACTGAAAACAAAACAATGTATGTAAAACATGAAATTTCATATATATAGATGAACCATTTTTACATGATGAGTTCTAGTGCTTGTGACCTCAAGCATGGTCATGGTTGCAAGCACTAGCTGAAAGTAATACATATAAAAAATGAAAACTACAAGCCAAGGGGAGACATGCATGCATGGGGCTCCTCTATATCTCCTCAAAAGAGGCATCATCGTTGCTACCACCACCGCTGCGGGTGCCGCTGCCGCCACTGCTACTGCTAGTCCCCCCTTCGCTATCCTCAACTGCATCAGGGTTCATCTACACAAAGGATTAAGGTATATAAATACCATTACAAACAATAAATTAGAGTTATCTATACTTTTAATGTAAAAAATAAAACACACCTCTTCTGGTTGTGGAATCCTCATGGCACGATTATATTTCTCCTCTGTGATGAGTCCCTCCTCGTAGAAATGTTGCCAAGTGGATGCTCGGTTATGACCTCGATGGTAGCCTACCTCTAATGGTAAACAATAACCGATGGTATCACGTCATCCCCATATCTAATCGTTCAAAACCAATATATGGCAATGCTACCAACATAGAGATAGTTGATGGCAATCCAACAATCAATGATGATGCACATGATGATGCCGTAATCATGATCGATGATATACATGATGCAGTGCAAGATGATCCCCATGAGGATGTTCAAGGAAGCGCAGAAGAGGATAACAATATGGTTGTAGATGATGATGAAGAAATTGAGCATAGCAAAACATCTGACAGTGGGATAAACTTATTTGTTTCATTTCCTATTGGTAACATAGACCTAGAGGTAGATAGTCTAGCAAGGGCCGATCTCATTGAAGATGAGATGGATCATTCATTGTAGCATATATAATTAGCTTTGAATGATTGGATGTATATTTGTAATACTCAGAAAGAAGTAAAGTTGATAATGTATTCAACACTATATAGGGGAATATGGGAATTTTCCATAAGTTTGGGACACGCGGTCAAATCTTTGAATTTGTCATAACTTGAACACTATAACTCCAAATCGAGCGCTCTATAGCTCAATAGATTCCATTTTTCAAGCAGTTTCCAATGATAGGTCATATCCTATGGTTTTGAGATACTTATGAGCATGTTATCCGAGTGCCACCTTTTTAGTATTCAAAAAATGGGAATTGGGAGATTCCCAAACTTGCTAATATTGTGTTATTCAAAAAAATACTAGCTGTTAAAATGTTTGGTCATATTTAGGGACTATATGAGAAATGAAAAATAAGTGCATTTATTTTCGCATCTATAAGCGTATTTAAAAACGTGGGTATATAGACGTGTTTTATATACTAGCGCCAATAGACGCGCTGATAAACTTGTTTCACGTGTACAGTGCGCGTCTATAGGGCCTTTCTTTTATAATGGTGCTTTATCAAAAGAGTAGCTTGATCTCTCTCCATCACTAGCTCTTCTTTTCATGGAATCATTCTTTATATGAATCTTTTATTAAGAAAAAGTAGCATCAACATTTTGTACCACTAGAGCTAGAGCATGAGGTTTTTTATTACCACCCTCTATCAAATGTGACTCATTGGATATTGTTGTTGCTGAACAATCCCTAAGGGTACATAACTTGGAGTAGGTGGGAAAAATACACAAGGTTGCACAATCAATGATCATGGATGTACATGAAGGCTACTGATTAGGTAGGAAGGCTATAGAAGATTGCATAATAGATAATGATTAGTGTGTTAAAACATTAGGGATCTCAGATCCTACATGCTCAAAGGGACACATAGCATAGAAGTGCAAAAGAGACCTTGGGAGGCAAGATATCGTATTGACTAAAAGGGACATAGTCAATTAAATTGTCTAGAGTGCATTGACCTACATCATGAACTAGGGATATGGGTGATGAGATGCATGATTAGGAAGTTAGATTTGAAGTTTGAATTTGCAAACAAATAAAATTTATGGTATAAGTATGTAAAGAATTCAATTTGTTATAGAGTGGCAAACAATGTAGACACAATAGTTATATTTTTCTTGATTTGAATATGTGTTTTATAGATGAAATATGATTATACTAAAAATTTCACAACCTTAAAATGCAGTTGCAACATAGATGGTACTTAAAATAATTCCCCAAGATTGCCATTCATACAAGAACATGAAGATGCATAACAATGGTGCTTACAAAATTTCAAATGACTCATTATGATAATGTTACTTATATGACCTAAATCCTACTTGAATGCATTCAACGTTATTAACTTTCATTGCCTAGTATCGTGATTATGCTAAATTTTACTATCCATTGTGGCAATGTACTATGACTAGCTCATCATGATAGGCCCTACCAATGATGTTGTGTTATAGATAACCATTTTCTATCACTAAAAATTCTACACTATTACAATGAGGATGTTTTTAAATGGTTCTTATAGTCACTGAATGATATTAACACTTGTAAAAAATTACACCGCACATTGGATAAAATCTAAGCAAGAAATAAAGAATACTTAACAAATATCATATTAAGAGTAGAAATTGTTTTAATTTTAAATGAGATGATACAGAGATGGCTCTATCTGCTAGTGAACTTTGAGTGTGAAGTTTAGATGGCCATCTAGATAGAATGCTAGCTAGAAGAATGCTAATTGAGTGGAAAATATATTGATAATGGCTTTGGAGGGTCCTTCCTTTTATAACTGGAGGAGATAGTTGATACCAAGAGGCATATTCCATAGTGGATTCTGTAAGACCACTGTGGATTTCGTGAGGTTTTTATTCCACGGTGGATTTCGTGAGGTTTTGCGATGGATTTCGTAAAACTATATTTATTACTGGAGATCATATACAAGCTAGATTCCTTGTGCGAGAAGTTGGCATGGATGGCTGTCCTTTCTAAGTGTCATGTTAATTTAATGTGCACATGGATGATTCCACAAAATACATCTTTAAATTAATGGACGTTTATGAGTTTAGAGTGCACTCATATTAAATTAAGGTTAAGATAGAGTTCCAACCTATTTATTTATTTTGTAGCTGAAGACTGTTAGGTATTCACTTTTGTTAGTTTAATTTTATTATTTTCTAACAATTATGAATGCTTCAGTTGATGTGTAGAGCATGCAGCAGTGCCGTGGGGAAGCACTAGGCGATGGTGTGTATTCAGATTACCTAGAAGAAATCATCATTTTTAATGGGGGTGTGCTAATTAAAGGTGTGATGCTAATATTTATTTAGGCATGTTTATTTATTGAAGCGCTTGACAAAAATTTACAATTTTGTATATGTTTAGACACTCAGGTTTAATATTTCATTATTGAACATTGTATTTGGGCACAACCTGACTTTTTGGACGTCCAATCACTTTATTCTTTATTTGGGCAAAATCAAACACAAAAGCCAAAGTATGCTAATTGTAAATTTGGCTAGTTTTTTATCTTGGAGATTAATATATTTATAAATACATGCTTTCTTGAGCGCTAACATGAGGCATGGGGAGAGATGGTACCCAATTTGTCTTTTTGCTTCATGTCATGCAAAACCTTCTTTTTACTTTATGAGTTTTAGTAGAGTTCTTTGTTCTTGGGGATCTTTCGACATTCACTATGCACACATATAACATCCCATTTACGCACCAATGGTATCACAACAAAGCTGAGATCAAGTTCTTTTGAGTAGTCATTGATGCTAGCGGATCAAGAATAGGAGCTCTCCTGATGCAAGATTCACATCCCATAGCCTATTCAAGTTGCAAACTTAAACCCGCTAAACTGAAGTATTCTACCCATGATAATGAATTATTAGTTGTAGTACAAGCCTTACGTCAATGGAAACACTATCTAATGGGATTTGAATTTATGATCAAAACTGACCAACAAAGTAACAAACATCTTCTTAGTCAGCCCACAAATCTCTAACTGTCATATCAAATGGGCTGCTTTCATTCAAAGTTTTCATCCACTTATCCAATATCAACCCGAAAGAGAGAATGTTGTTGCCGATGCATTGAGTAGAAGACCGAGTATCCATAATATTTCCGTTATATCTTTTGATTTCCTTTCCTATGAAGGATACCTATGACCATGACCGACATATTCCACAGTGAATTCCATGAGACCACTGTGGATTTTGTGAGACCACTATGGATTTCATGAGGTTTTGTAGTGGATTTTGTAAAACTATATTTATTTGGTGGGGCTTATACACAAGGTGGATTCCTTGTGCTAGAAGTTGATGGGGATACCTGTCCTTTTCGGGTGTCATGTTAGTTTAATGTGCATGTGGGTGATTCCATCCCAGGTGATTTCACAAAATACATATTTAAATTAATGGACGTTTATGATTTTAGAGTGCACTTGTATTAAATTCAAGTTAAGATAGAGTTCCAACCTATTTATTTATTTTGTAGGTAAAGATTGGTAGGTATTCACTTTGTTGATTTAATTTTATTATTTTCTAACAATTGTGAATGCTTCAGTTGATATGTAGAGCAGGCAGTGGTGGCATTGGGAAGCACCATGCGATGGCGTGTATTCAAATTACCTAAAAGAAATTATCATTTTTTATGGGCACGCGCCTTATCATTAAAGACGTGGTGCTAATATTTATTTAGATGCGTTTATTTATTGAAGCACTTGACAATATTTTATTATTTTGTATGCGCATAGGTGCTCGGGTTTAATATTTTATTATTGGACATTGTATTTGGACACAACCCGACTTTTTGGATCCCCAATCACTTTATTCTTTATTTTGGAAAAAGCAAACACAAAAGCCAAAGCATGCTAATTGTAAATTGGGCTATTTTTTGAGCTTGAAGATGAATAAATTTATAAATAGATACTTAAATGTGGAGCGCTCACACAAGGCATAGGGGAGATTGCACCCAATTTGTCTTTCTGTTTCATGTCGTGCAAAACCTTCTTTTCACTTTATGAGTTTTAGTAGAGTTTTTTGTTCTTGGGGACCTTCCGGTGTTTACTACATGCGCATACAACATCCAATTTGCGCACCAATAGTCTAGTCAACCTATTCGACTATACTATGAATCTTTCCTAGTTGGCCAAGGAGTATTCACTTTACCATCAAGTGGAGGATGCTACTACCAGATCCCCATCGATGGGACCAAGAATCCTGCTAAGACCCCCCAGCCAGAGTGGTGACTTCCACGACCCCCTAAACCTAGAATATAGCCATGTGATAACTCGCACACCCTACAACTCAATGCATTGTGCATTGAGTTGCTACCAACATAACTTCTACATCTAACTGAATGGCCAAATCCACAAAGATCACCTTTTTGCCATTCACCCACATATACGTCATTTGAGATACAAGTTAAGACCCAACCAATGTCTAGGTTCATATTGGCTTCTCCTCATAATGGGGGCCTTGCAACTTAGAGTTATTAGTAGATATGCCAGCTCATGTGTGAGTCTATACATGCTTTAGGGTTGGGAATTATTTAGATTATTTTGGGTATTTTTTATGTTCTTTATTTTGGTTATATTTAGCATTTATTGATGACTAGCCAACATTAATTGCTAACTAACATGATCATATTGAGGACATAGTTTTTTCCTATTTATTTAGGCTCTTCCTCCTCAGTCATTCATTCACCATTACACATATGGGACTTCTACTCGGGAGAGAAGCTAGTGCCAATGCCCACATAGCCAGCGACTCATTATTATATACGACTTTCTCATGTTGGATATATGGATTCCATTTCCTGAGCATACTTCTGAGTTCTCATTTGTATTGTGTTCTTTAATGTTCCTTCTTTCATTTCTCTTTTTTCTTCTATTTAGCTATTTATTTTAGCACATGTTTATTCTTCCATTGTTGCATCCACTTCTGATGTAGTATCCAAGTTTTATGCTCCTACTGATTTTAGGACCATTGTTGATCAAGCACCTACTGTTCTGATCAAGGTGACCTATTTTCTTACCTTTAATGTTGCGTTAATTGATGTTAGCATCCGTACAACCTAAGTCTGCTACTTGCATTTTATATCTAGCTTGCATTTGTGACAGTTTCCTTCTATTAGTAGGAATATGTAGCTTGTATTTTGGTAGTTTTGCATCTCCTCTTAGCTAGGTGACATCATCAAGCCATTTTTTCTATTTCTGACACTTTGTAGCTAATTTTTTTAACTTTTTTCAAAGCAGACTTCTTGTTTTGGTTAGATTTTGGTGAATATTGTATGTGAACTCTCATTTTTTGTAGTTTGTTCTTATGGTTTGGTTGTGTTCCCTCTCCAAATACCTTCTTTTTCTCTTCTTATCTTTTCATCCTCTACAAAAGACTCCTTTGTGCACATCCACTAACGATAAGTTACATGGACCTAACTATCTCACATGGAGTGTTGTGATGAAATCTTGATTTATACAAAAGCAATTATGGTATCTAGTATGTGGAGCTATTCCTTGTCCTCAATGTCCTACTTCGACACCCACTAATTTTTATGAAGATAACCATGAGGAAGTGGTGCTTACATGGGATTTAGATGATGCATGTGCCTATTTGGCCTTACTTTGGTGTATTTCTAAAGCCATTCTACTGATGGTTACCTCTTGCAAGACATCTTCTAAAGTATGGAGGAGGTTGCAGCAATTGTCTGATGTACACGACACCTTCCAATGTGAGGGTAGTCACTCTTTACGGACAGCTCTAGCAAATTACATTTGAGGCCAAAGACACTATTCAGTCTTTTCTACTTTCTGTGACCAAGATCCAAGACTAGCTTTGACAAATGCAGGGTGCACTTCCAGAGGCTCAACATATTGGACTTGTACTCTCCAAACTCCCTCTGATATTTGATGGAGTGGGTGAATGCTTTGAGGGCATAGACATCATCCACTCCTATCAATTTTACACATATGACCTTGATGCTCCTTGAGCGTGAGGCATCTTTGTGGTTATAGGGAAGGTTTTCATCATCCTATGAAGGTTTCAATGAGGCTTTTACATCATTAGCAGAGGGTTCAAAGAAGAAGACGTCAAAGACCCAATGTTACCACTATGGTAAGGAAGTTCATTTACAAAAGGACTACAAAGAGTTAGTAGCTACTAGGCAGCAGGAGAAGAAGATGAAGTAAGATGTGGAAAGAGAGAGCCATGGCATGGAAAGGATTGGCTTCTTCAGATCACAAGAAGGGATTGATGGCCCCTTTCTCTACTTCTTACTATTAGTGGTGATGATGATATCCCCCATGACTCTCTAGTACTAGAGAGGGAGTGTGAGAGGTTGGATAGATGGACAATCTCATCTCATCCATACATATATTATAGATGCATATGATTCAGAGAGGGACATCCTTGATGCATCGATCAAAGTCTAACAGATTCAAATCCTAGAACATGTATTGACATCCAGGTTCATGATGGGCTATCTGACAGAGAACGGGATTGATTCCTAGTCATGAGTTCACATGAGGGGACACTTTGGCTGTCTAGGTAGCAAAGGCCAAGAATTCATGGTTACATATGTTTTAGAGGAAATTTTAACATGATATTCATGTATATTATTGAGAAACATTGTAATAAACACAGAGATATACTATGATTATTCTCTATTTTTAGATGCTGGTATGATCGACATGTACATCAAATTTTCATCAAAGCACCTTACTGGTGGCTTATGCATACACTGCTTGGGTATCCATGGTTCTACTTGGTCGATCTATGTTGTATGTTTTATTATTCATTATCATTGTACCATTGTATTGCATTAAATCACCCAGGATCTGAGAGAGACTGTTAGTAGATATGTCAGCTCATATATAAGTTTGTGCATACTTTAGGGCTAGGCATTATTTAGATTATTTAAGTAAATTTTTGTGGTCTTTATTTTGTTCATATTTAGCATTTATCACTAGTCATCCAACATTAAATGCTAGCCGATCTAATCATATTAAGAAGATATTTTTGTTCTTTTTATTTAGGCTTCTTCTCCTCAATCAATTATTCACCATCACACATTGATCTTCTGTTGGAGAGAGGAGTTAATGCTCGTGCCCACATAGCCAGTGACTCATTGTTGTATTCGAATGTCTCATGTTTGATATATGGATTCCATTTATCGAGCATACATTTGAGTTCCTATATGTATTGTGGTCTTCAGTATTCCTTATTTCCTTTATCTTTTATATTGTGTTTAGTAGTTTATTTCAGCACATGTTTATGCTTCCATCACTACATCCACTTCTGACAAAAGCATCATGGATCATTGGTGGCACCTTACGAGAATGCGGAATTGAACATATCTAAAAATAGTCACATAAATAATCATGAACTCAAAGTATGAAATTTCAAGAGCATCATCAACTTGTAAATCATATATAATCATCAATATAATGTGATTCTATGATCTAGATGATATTGGCATGCACTTAATGTTTTTTGTTTCCATCAAAATAATGCTACGTATTTTGTACTCCTCATCATGGCAAAAAACCTATGAATACTCTCTCATTGTTATAGGATGTACTAAGAATCACATATCATTGTAGATAGGAATTTTCTATCATTTAAAATTCCAAAAACTTACAATAATATATATCCCATAATAGTGCTTATAATCATGTAACCATATTAACATCATACAAAAGAATCATGCATTTTGAAATTCAAGAGAATGATGATCTTGTAAGTGCTCTTTACCCATATGATAATGTTACTTATGTGACCTAAATCCTATATCCTCAATGTTATTGTCTTCTTTACTTAACATGATAATAGACTCATCATGATAGATCATACCAACAACCATTGAGAATAATTACATATTCTACAACTATATAATGTGTTACTATAAAAATTTCTATTTAAAGTAATATATTACGATAGTTGTGAGTATTAGTTGGCTAGAGTAAAATAGTATCCATGGAAAAATCTTTATATTAAGTGAAAATTTGCACTAGATGTGGTAAATCTAATGCACATACCCTAATTTTCTTTGTGCAATCCTTGCCCTTTTCATAAGTGCCTCATCTTCATGTTGCCAGTCTAATAGCTAGGACAAGATATTAGATATACTCAAAATGCCACCTTCGTAAGACGCCACCAATGATCCATGGTGCTTTAAGTTGTAAGGCCCCCATTATGAGGAGAAGCCATATGTGAGCATGAAAATTGGTTGGGTCTTGACTTGTATATAAGATGAGGTCCATGTGATCGGCTGGCAAAAAGGTGACCTTTGTGGATCAAGCCTTTGGGTAAGATATAGTAGTTATGTTGTTAGCAACTCAAGGCACAATACATCAAGTTGTGGGTTGTGGGAGTTATCAAAGATCCCTATCTTGGGGTTTTTAATAAAGAAAATATTCCTTGGAATATTTCCCAAGTGACTAGGGAAGGTTTATAATATGGTTGAACATGCTAACTAGACTATCTTGTTGGGCTATAAAAGGAAGTCCCCTCCAAAGCCATTCTCAATCTATCTTTTACCCACTCAAATTTCTTTGAGCTACCCTTAAATATTATATTAGAGAATTTCAGAATCTTCCAAGTTCCACTTTCAAATAAGGAGTAAAGATTTGACATGCAAGTGGCTAAATCTTAACCCCACATTTGAGAGTGAAACTTGGGGGGACTATTTATATAGTATCTAGGGAAAATTTCACCTTCAAGGGGATAAGATTTGACTGTGTGTACAAATATTAATCACATTAGAAATTTCCAAACTTTATGGAATTTTCTAAATTTTTGACTATGTGGTTCTTAAGCTATTTGCTTATCATCTGTCTAGATCACTATCTAAGCTTCATTGTGAAAGCACACAAGTGGATAGAGTCATCTTTGTATGTGTTCATTTGAAACTAAAGCACTTTCTATTCTTCTCATATTTATTGTGCATTATCTACTCCTTGCTCAGATTATATTTGCTACACCGTGTAATTTCTATATTTTATTAAAGCCTAGCGGACTCTAAAAAGTAAAGAGTGCATGAGAGGAAAGGGGAAGAAATGTTATTTGCTATATTAGTTAGCTATGCTAGTACATTAGGTGGTGGTGGTAGTGTTGTACTGATAATTTAAACATGGAGGAATCGTCCACCAACCTTGAACAAGGGTAAGTTAGATGGTATAAACTTCACTTTGTAAATGTTTAAAATTATAACTATCCTTGATTCTAATGAGCTTCTAGAGATGGTACTAGGGAGTAATCCAAAACTACATCCCACTCCCAACCAATCAAGATCAAGCATTATGATTCCTCCAAATGTAAATCTTCTATGGGATTGGAAACAAAGGAATGTAGATGTGTTGTGTTCCTTAGTTTTACAAGTTGTTTAGATAGTGTTTAGACCTTGATTTAGCATAAAACCACAGTATCAAAGGCTTGGAACATACTGAGGAGTCGATACAAATATAAAAATCAAACAAGAACAACTACAATAGAGAAGTTTGTTGAAGGAGAGACAATTGAAGCATTGATCACTCAGATCAAGAATTGGCATAACCAGATGGCTCGTGTTGGGATATAAAAAACTAGTGTCAGGAGCTAGCTTGGAGGTGTGCTCACTCTGAGGGGTGCACCTATAAAAAATCATATATATAATGTGTGTTCAAAGGATATTAAGAAATACCCTTTCCTTAGATGCTATAAGGCCATAAAATGACCCCTTTTACTTTAGTAACCTTATGAGATTTTCTCAAATTATAATTAAAAATCCCTTTTATAAATATGATATTGTAAACTTTTCTAAATAAAATATCATGTCCTCTGAATTCACATGGTATATTATATGTTCTATAGGGCGGACTCCCCAAGATACTGACTTATGTGCTAAAATGTCTACATAAGCCTTGGGAGGATCTTCTTATCTTATCTTGATTGATGAATACAAAAGGAAGATGTAGGTATACTTTCTTTGTGCATAAGGCTCAAGATTTTGGTAAGTTTAAAGTGTGGCTAAAACTTATTGAGAATGAAACGTGGCAAGGTATGAAAAATTTTAGAATAGCTGCAAGTTCAAGTTAAGGAAATTTGAATATTTTTACAATTGTAAAGGGATGAAGTTTCAATTAATGATGCCTCGTATACCTCAACAGAATGGCATTGTTGAATGCCAAAATTGCACCATTGAGGAAATGGAAAGGTACATGCTTAAGGGCCAGAGATTGGCTAATTAGTTTTGGGAAAAATCTATTAATATTGTAATATACATTCTCAATTGGAGTTACAAAAATGCTCTTTAGAGAAATATTCTTCATGAGACCTATTCTAGTAATAAACCATTAGTCTCACACTTTAGAACTTTTGGTTGTGAATGTTATACACATGTTCTAAAGGAAAAGAGAAATAAGTTAAACCCAAAAAGCAAAAAATGTATCTTCTTGGGTTGTACTAATGAGCAAAATATATGACCAAGAGGCACAAAAAATCATAATGATCATAAAAAGTCTTGATGTAGTATTCAAGGGGTAGCCACATACAATGGAGAAGAAGAATATAAGTTCTTCCACTTTATTATAGTATAGAAGTAGTCCACTATGAATCTATCCCAATATTTGTCCCTAATCTCAAGGAGGAGAAAGTATCATCTTCAAATGATGAAGAAAACGTTTACCAAACTATAATTACACCATTGGAAAAGCCATAGCCATGATGGGTGAAGCAACTCTAGAATCATAGTAATCCTTGATGGGACCTAAAATGGTCCAGCACTGGCTAAGGCACTAGCCGAACCTCATGCACTCAACAGACAACCCCACCACATGGTCTCGCAGGCCAAGAGTATCTGTCGAGGGATACATTATCCTGAACACTAATCATTGTACATTTATAGTTTGTAATCCATTGAATGTTCCCTTTTCCGTCTCCTCAGAGGGAGATTATACATATATCAGCAATAAATACCATATATCACAAACACAGGTCACCCCATGGGCTGATTTTCGTGGCTCTACTGCAGCTCTCCTACATCTTGGGGATTAGCCCCTCGATGCGCTGCTTCCACATATAGACACATTCGAAACAAATTCCCCTCTTGGTGCCAATATATTTATCATTCCAGGAATGCATCTATCCTCACTTATCCGTCCCCTTGAACCCACCATCTAGACCTAAGGCCGGGTTTGCTCACACTCTCTATGTGGGTCAAGTCCCAAAGAAACCAAGTGCTGTGCATCCAAGAGCTTGTAATTGATACCATTTAACGATTCTTGATGCAAATGTTTATATGATTAAGTGCTCAAACAATTGAAAAAACAGTCTTGTGCATTGTGCAAATCCATTCTTTTCGTGTTTCCATACACTAACGCGTAATTGCTGTAATGAGAGAAGACATTGAGCCTTACACTCATGCTATACTTCCCTTTATTCAACTTAGCGTCATCTTATATTAATAATGCAGCAAATGCATCAGATTTTATATTATATTTCAGCACTCAAACTTCCCTCCTCCCCTATTGTTTAAGGTTTTGTCTCGTTGCATATGTAAAGGGGTGATTTCATGTGTATTTCGCACGAAATAAGCAGTAAATACTCACAAAAACATATAAATGGGGATAACCTAAGGCAAACCCTCATTCTTTATTCTCATTATACACTCACAGACACATCCATAATTTTCCCCGTCTATTCTCTATTTTTTTCCAATTTTAAAAATATTTTTCTCAATTTTTCCTTATTTATTATCAATAAAAATGAAAAAAATATCATTATTTTAGAGTTGTGGCTCTTGAGTCTTTAAACAGCAAACATGTAGATTTTATTGGTGTTTTATTTCATGCTTTTCCGATTTTAAGCCCAAAAATCCCATTTTTTCTCTAAAAACCATGCTTTTCGAGTTTTTTTCATTTATTTTTCACACTTTAACTGTATGTTTTATGATTTTATTATTATATAAACAAGGAACCAGCAATAAACAACATGTCCATCAATTTTTAGTCCATAAGAACATTGTTAACCTCATCAAATGCGAAAAAACAACAGTTTTCTTTGTAGAAATGCCATTATCCTGTATTTTTTTTATTATTTCGGGTTTGGAAACTTTTTGCACGTCTTCAAAGTAGACCCCGTTTGATGCTCAACCCACCTCCACACTGCCATCTTCAGCCCACCTTTGGTTTGGAAGCGATCCAGTATGAGCATTCACCAACCAGGCTTCATTCTTCTTCACACACAGGAACTGCCCCTTGCAAGAGAGAGAGGGAGGAGAGAGAAATACTGAAATATGATCTCCACAACTGGGCAACCATTTGACACACGGTATAGAGTGATGGGGAGCGAAGATCAAGTGCATCTCTGGCATCAGAATCAATTGGGGGGTTGCTTATAGCCACCATAGCCTCCCTCAATGACTTGGATGATGGCACGAAAAAAAGGCACCCCCCCCCTCAAATTTGTTTTTTTTGTGGGGCTCCCTAAAGGGAGCCCCCAAAAGGCATGCCCCTTGGACTTATTAAGTCCCATTCCCACTTGCCTTTGGTTCTTGGCCTCCTAGACATCCTATCTCTCGCGTCCGGTACTCAATTCGCAGTTCGAAAAATCATGGGCATCCGTCTTGAAGTCCTCCACTGTCGGGCATCTCCCAGGGTCCCATTTGACATGCTAAAAATTTATGAAAATTCACCAATTGTCGTCTATAGTGGGTCTTTTAAGCATTTTCGGGCATTGCCACTTAAAATTGTATTGATTGCCATCGCTGCCTTCAATGAAGTCTATTTTTCCCTGAAATTCGAAATTTTTGGCTATTTTTAAGCACTTCTCGGCATTAAAAATCATCAGTTATTGGTGATCATGGGATAGGGCGACTCAGCCCATCGAATCCCAAAAACAAATCTACACATAAACACAATCACAAAGAACATCAAGCTTATACAAAATAGATACACAACCAAACACATCACAGCTCTCACCCTACCCTCTTGTCAAAACCAAGGCATGAAATCCACAAGGAGTAGGCCTAGCATAATCTAACAGAAAGTCAAAAGCTAGTCACCAACTAACTGCTCCAACACAACCAAGATAACAAGAACCATCAAAGAGGTCATCCTCAGTGGTGGTCTGAACTACCTACCTAACTAAGGACAACTCAACTAGGAGCTCCGACTAGGTGAGGACTCCTATAGCCTGATAAAAAAATATTATCTTTTAGCACATTGGGTCTTTAGCCTCTTATTTTCCATACTCGGGTGTGTAAAAAGGAGGGAGTTGAGTGTAGTGGCCCAAGGAGAGCAAGGCATCGGCCTTAGTTCCTGTCTCGGTACCTAAGAACCTACCAAGCCCGTGCAAGGCGGCACTTAATCCCTGTCTGATGCTCAATTTTATTTTCGATCCAACCTTCCTTTATTCTTATTTTTCAGCTAGAAGCCATCCCTAGGAAGACAAGGCATCGGCTCGGGTCTTGTCTCGTCCCCTAAACCTACCAGGCCTTTGCAAGGCGATAAACAACAGCTCAAGCATTTTCCTTTCTTTCCATTTCTATTTTTATAGAGGTTAGAACTCTTGTTCACACACCTCCGTATATTAATATATTGTCTTTTGGATATTTAGGGTTTTGTTTCTTTCCATCATTATTTTAGTAGGCTTCTCTAACTCCATCACAACTAACAAGAACTCCTAGAACGGCCACCTAGCATGTTAGCAGAACAGGGTCACTAGAATTCCCATCTAAAACAAGTCTTTCAATGCCTGACAATGCCTTATAGGAGGTAATGACTATTCAGACGTCCCCCAGACATACAGAGCCTAATCCTGGGACTTCATGCCAGTGCCGGTCCTCGACAAGCAAAAGAATGTCACCCTTACATGTACATATATCATTAATTGCTTAAGGAAAAAGACTTTGAAAGGGGACGAAACCACCTAGAATGGCCACAAGAAGCTCCTTCGCAGCAAAGGCTTCCTCCAGTGACTTCGTTAACCTGTATGATGCAATCATTACAACAAAAAATCATTAATTGTACCTGCACCAAACAGACAAATGGCCCTCTTGGCCTAAAGAAATAGCACATTGCACTACAAACTAGCTGGCCCTCTTGGCCTAAGGAAATAGATCACTAAAACCTAAAAAAAAACTAGCCCTCTTGGCCTAAAGAAATCATGCAAACCTACTCATATAGATCCCTCCTTGGAAGAAGGCAGATATACAAATACACGCTCCACTCCAAGCGGAAAGACAGGGTGCTCAGCCCTAAACTAAATGCATCAAGTTATGACCCATACCTCCTGCATATACAACAAGAGGCGTATGCATAACATGTCGTTGAATCAACCAATGGGTCCAAGATAATAGTGGTAGATGGGTCTCGGCTACTCTTCTCACTAGCCATATCAGCCAATCGCCTGTCATATAATGTGTGGTCTAATAATATTCCCCACAAGCGACTGCGTCCTGTCTCATTATCAATAACAACATCTAGACTAGGACCATAGTTGAAAAAGAGGTCCTCCTCATGAGCAAAATTGGCTAATAAATCTGCAAACTGATTCCAATAACGTGAAATAAGTTGAAGAGATATGCTCTCAAATTCCTCAAGTAGGGCTATAGCAGTTCAATGATACATAGGAAGGATAGGATTCCAAACTGTATATGTCCCATTAAGTTGATTTAAGACCAGCTGGGAATCCCCTTTTACTAAAAACCGCCTAATGCCACCTTTCTTAGCAATATTCAATCCCATAATCAGAGCTTTATACTCCGCCATGTTGTTAGTGAATCCTACCCCAAGATAAGCAATTAATTTCATTATAGCTCTATGTCGAGGATCTCGGATAACTACTCCAACACTCCCTTTTCTATTAGGCTCCCTGGATGCTCCATCAAAGTATAACGTGTACGCCCACAATGGGTTTATACAGCCAGCCATTAGGAACTCCTCTATTCATAATTATGATAATAAAAATTCAACATATTTAGAGGATGAACTAACGGCTCCATCCCACCTTCTTCATTAAACTCAATAGGGATGCTTGTCAAGGTTTGGAAATAGTGATAGCAAAAAAATTTAATCTCCCACACAAAGGTACCGTCTTCTTGCTCAACCACTTTGTATCCCTTGCTCCACCAAATAAGCCTCCCTTGATGATATATTTTCTCTAGATATGGATGCTCCTGAGGGCTGAAATGATGAAGGGGTTGCCTCTTACCCATCCAACCTCCAATCCTCACTAAGAGAACTAAAGAGGGGCACCACCTAGCCAAAGGGAGGATGGGCTAGGACATCCCTTTTCTCAAAGAGAATCAAGAGAACCAAGACACAAATTTACAAGAGAGAATATATGAACTAGACACTATATTGGAATAGAAGAGAAAGAGATGAGAGGAGAGGGAGACAAGAGGACAAGAGGTAAAGGAAGCTTGCCATTATGCTACATGGAATGAGAAAATGAGAAGAGAGGGAGATAATAGGAGAAAAGATAGAGGAAGCTTGCCATTATACTACATAATAAAAGAACTTACTCATAGCTTACCTCAAAGAGATGAGGATATTCTAGAGTGCTCTCATGGACTTGTCATTGTCCTTCCTCCCCCTCCTCTTCATTCTCCATGGGCTCTTTATATAGCCTCCATGAGGGATAAGATTAAGCTAATCTTCTTGTTTAACATAATCCTAGATGATGTATGTCATCTTTGAAAATATGGAGAATAGTGGATGGGACAAGTCTCCACCTTGGTCATCATGCAAGAAGCCAAGGGTGGTGGTAGACAAAATAGAGAAATTGAGCTAGATTACAAGAGGTGGGTGCCCAAAGCACATTATTATAATATATTTACAAGAAGGACAGAGTGAAAAGTTGGTGTGGTGAAAGAGAGAAGAAAATTGCATGTAGCCAGTAGTCTGGGCCTTTGTAACTTCAAATCCGTGAGGAATTTGAAAAAAGTTTCTTCTGCAACTTTGTAGACCAGGTCGAAACCGATCGGGCATAGCAAGGATTTTCTTGAAATTCGCTTTTTCTTGGGAGTTATTGAGATTATAAAAAACGGCTTCTAAAAGCTACTTTGACTTTAGTCCCCCATATGTATATAAATACATATAAGCATGTGACAAAAGGGGTCCATGCTTGTAAGCTTTTGTGCAAGATCCAAGTAGCACCATGATGTGGATATTGACTTGTATGCTAGGGTGAGGTGTCCTCTAATGATGGTGATAGATTCCCAATCTTAGTGATGCAGACGGAGCCCATGTGTAGTTGGAGGCTAGTCCTTTGAAAAATCTATGCATTCACTCAACTCCTAGGTGTAATCCATTTTCATCTTCACTAAGATAACCATCCCTTTGACCCTTTACATTGACATACCTTCTAAGAACTTGTTCCCCCCATTTGCTAGAGTTATCATAATCGAGAAGCAATGTAGCATACCTGGTGCTTGAAGAGTAAACCCAAAGTGATATGGTAAGCTCTTGATAGGGGCTTTGGCCAAATTTTGTGGTAATAATCCAGGTTGTAAAAAACCCGGATCATTAGCCCTCCCCTTAGGCTAGAGGTATTCATGCCTCTGGCTTGAGAATGATGGTCCAATAGAGCAAGGAGGACTGCACCCCCTCATTGGTGGCTCTTCATTGAATGACTGCTCCAAAGTGTTCATATTTCTTTGAAAATAAGGCTTCAGTCGCCATCCATTTACCCTTGTCTTGTGAACCTTCCCATCCATGTCACCTAGCTTATAGCTGCCATTTGGATATCTCCTTATGACCATGAATGGCCCTTCCCACTTGAACACAAGTTTAGCATCCTTTCTGTTATCAAAGCGGTTATCATAGCGTAGCACAAGTGATCCTTCCCTTATGTGTTTGCTAGCCAGCTTCTTATTAAAGGTCTTCCTTCTCTCTTCAGCCTGCATGGAATAGTGTTGGACTGTTGCTTCTCTATCTAACTCCAGCCTCTCTAGATCCAAGATCCTTTCCTCTAACTTCTTATCTTGATTCTTCTCTTGACTGGCTACTAAAACACGCAAACTGGCCAGCTCCACCTCTATAGAAAGCAAAGCTTCTTGGCCATAGACGAGGTGAAATGGAGTATAGCCAAGTGAGGTTCTGAATGAAGTCCTGTAGGCCCAAAGAGCTGCATTCAATTTTTTATCCCAGTGCTTGGGGTGCATGTGTACCTGCTTGGTAATTATCTTACAAATTAGCCCATTCACTTTTTCGACCAAACCATTACACTGTGGATAGTAGGGAGTAGAATGCCTGTGCTTGATTTTTAGCCTTTCCATTAGCTCCCCTACTAGGTTCGCCCTAAAACCAGGACCCCGATCAGAGATAATTTCCAAATGTGTGCCAAACCTGCAACAAATATTTTCAAACACAAATTTTCCCACTTCTTGGGCTGTGATCCTACTAGTTGCTGAAGCCTCTGCCCTGCTCGTCATATAGTCTACTCCCATTATGATGTATTCCTTGCGAGATTGAGTTCGTGGGAGTGGCCCTATAGCATCAATCCCCCATTTCTCAAATGGGCCATATGTAGTTATGGGATTTTGTTCCTCATGCACTAGCTTCCTTGGTCCGGCCTTTTGGCAATCGTCACAAGTGCGGCACCAATGTTGCACATCTCGATGTAGACTAGGCCACACAAAACCGGCTTGGAGAATCTTCCTGCTGGTTATTTCTTGAACAAAATGTCTGCCACAAACCCCCTCATGGCAGCTCTTAATCACATCTATAATCTCCTTTGCTGTTGGCACCCTTCTAAGCACTGCATCCTTTCCTTTGCAATACAACACATCATTTATCAAGCGGTATTTAGTGACCTTAGTAGCTAGCCACCTTTTCTCACTTTTACTCATATGTATAGGTGCCTCACCTTGCTCAAGAAAATAAAGCACATCTTGTAGTTGAAACTTACCTTGAAACAAGGGAAGCTTTACTGTAATGATTCCCACCATTACCT
Source organism: Lygodium microphyllum (assembly GCF_053477565.2). Lineage (NCBI taxonomy): Eukaryota > Viridiplantae > Streptophyta > Polypodiopsida > Schizaeales > Lygodiaceae > Lygodium > Lygodium microphyllum. Next base: position 19,109,551 of record NC_141162.1, read on the forward strand.
CTTTCAAATTTTCAGCTGCTAGAGCATCTGCGTCGCCATTTGTGCGCCTTGGCACAAAATAGATTTGAGCTTTCTGTAGCTTTCTCATGAGAGTTTTAGCTTCCCTCATTTTCACTGCTAAGTTATCATTTTTACAAGCCCAGATTCCTTTCATTTGCTTAACAATGAGCATAGAATCTCCAAAAACATTAAGTCGAGTGACACCATGTGAAAGACACCACCTCAAACCTAAAAGCAAGGCTTGATATTCTGCCTCATTGTTAGAATGGATATCCTCCAAGCTGATACCTTCTCCATAAAGTTTGTCACCTTCGAGACTAAACACCACTATTCCTGCTGCCGCTCTGTCTTTAATACGCTTGTAGGCCCCATCGAAGTAGAGGGCATGGGCATTCTCCACCCGTGGCGGCTCCTCAAGAGGAGGTGTCTCCTCTTTTACCTTTCCCTTCTCCTTTTCCTTCTTTTGATGGCATCTATGGGTCAACAAATCAACTAGGCAAGCTCGAGTAAAATCCTCCACCTTGAAGGTGTAGTCAAACTCTTGGAGTTGTATCACCCACTTAGCGATTCTAGCTGAAACATCCATGTGCTATAACGCATAGGGAAAATGCTCTTCTATCGTGATCACTGTGAATGGCCTAGGGAGAAGATAAGGACAAAACTTTCTTATAGCAAACATTAGAGACAAAACCATCACCTCGACCATCTTGTACCCTCGTTCTGATGCTGTCATTACTCTACTAGAAAAGTAAACCGGTCTCATTAGTCCAGTTTTAGCATCCTTTTGTATTAGGGCTGCCCCTAGAGCATCTTCCCCAAAACTCGGATTGACAAAAAACTCTTGATCCCAGCAAGGCTGTAAAATTAGAGGAAGGGTGCTAAGAGCCTTCTTCACCTCGTGAAAGCACCTTTCATTGTCGTCACTCCACAGGAGCTCCTTAGAGTGGGTTAACTGTTGCAGTGGAAATATTAATTGGGAGAGGAGATGAATGAACCGCCCCATATATCGCACCTTTTGAATGAAAGAGGTTAGTTGCTTCACAGAAGATGGTGATGGCACCGCCAATAGGGCCTTAACTTTGTTTGGAACTGCTTCAATGCCCCTCTCACTTACGACATGCCCTAACAAAGTTACACTGCTTTCGCCAATGCGACACTTCTCATGGTTTAACTGCCCCCCCATTTGTGTGAGTCCGTTGAAAGCTTCATCCACCTTTCCTAGATGTAAAGCCTTAGAACTATAAATACAAAAGTCATCAATGAAGACCCTAATGGATTTTCTAAAATATGGCTGGAAGACATAATTCATGAATCGCTGGAAGGTAGCTGGGGCATTTGTTAACCCAAATGGCATTACTTTGTAAGCAAAACAACTCCAAGGTGTAATGAAGGTGGTCTTTTGTTGATCCTCCTCAGCTATTCGAATCTGGAAATAACGTGAATACCCATCACAAACAGTGTATCTCTCATGCCCGGCCACCTCGTTGAGTATTTCATCCTGAAAGGGAAGAGGAAAGTGATCTCTCTTTGTTGCAGCATTCAGCGGCTTGTAATCCACACAAATCCTCCATTTTCCATTCTTCTTAGGTATCACCACCACAAGTGAAACCCACTCTGAGTCCCCTATTGGATAGATGAAGCCTACCTTTAAAAGTCGTTGCACCTCAGTGAGTAGAGCATTTTGTTGAACTACTCCCAATCGTCGTAGTCGCTGCACCACTGGCCGTGCTCCCTCTTTTAGATTAATGTGATGTTGTACTACTGTCACACCTGTGATGTGTTCATAATCAGAAATAAAAAGTGCAGAGTGTTTTATCACCACTTCCATGTAGGTTGCCTTCTCCTCAGCTGATAGATCCTTAGCCAACATTTTTTCTAACCCCTCCTTCTCGACCTTTGGAAGCTGCTCTGGAATTGCACTACTAGAAGGACATTTTAATGTAATCCCCATCAATTCTAGAGAGCTTTCTTCCTCCTCATTAGAAGACTCTCCCTCTGAATAGATGACCAATCCTTGCTGGAACTCCATTCATTAGCGGTGGTCTCTAACACAAGATCCTCCTGCCGGCCCTCCTTCATGTTGTAGATAGTGCTCTTCCATTTTTTATGCAGCCCCTTTTGTGGCCTTAGCTCTAAAGCCCCTGTCTCCCAATCTTGTCTAGCTTTCATTCCCATTAGCCATGGTCGCCCAAGAATGAGCGGATAGCCATCCCCCTTCACTGGCATCACATACATGTCAAGCTCCAATTGCACTCCACATACCTTTACCTTGACTTTCTTTATAACTCCCAAACAACTTACTACTACATTGTTAGCCATTTTGGCTCCAAATTTAGTAGTTTCATTTACCTCTAATCCCAAATGATGCATCAACTTTTTTGTCATGACACAAATCTCTGCACCTCCATCCATATATGTCTTTGACACTCTTTGCCCATTGATTTCGGCTTCTACTAGAGGCACAATATCTTTCATCTTTCTAGCCTGGATTGCATTCACATGTCTATTCTTCATGGGTCTAATGCTTACCATCTTTGGTGTCACTTTTTGTCCCCTCCTTGGTTGGAACCCATTTCCTAGAAAATACCTAGGATGAGGGCAAAAGTACATACCATGGCTAGTCTCCCCACAATTATAGCAAACATACTATCTTTCTTGTCTCCTTGGATCTCGATTGCCTTCATTTATGAGGGGAGAGGGCAGCACTCCTTGCACCAAATTTAATGAAAGGCTTTCAAGTTGATTAGTAATGCGTTGTAGGAGCTCTTGTTGTGGTATCTCCAGTTCAGGTGGGGCCTCTGCTATTTCTCTAGGCCTTGGCATGGTTGGTAAAACCTGCATGGGCTCAACTCCCCCCTTCAATTGGGATTGATACTTCAATTTTCTATCTTTCTCCCTCGTATAAGTGACTGATTCTTCATAGGATGTGGGAAACTTTCCTTTGACCTTCTCCCTTCGTAGAGGATGGAGTCCGGCTAGAAAACAATCTTTCTTAAGGCAATCAGGTACTCTTTCTCCCTCGGCTAAAGAGGCTGTCCATTTATCCCACAATTTTATAAACATGCCTTCATAGGTTTGGTATTCCCCTGCTATGGTTTGGCGAAGATCTAAGAGTTGTCTCGAAATATCTTCAGGTGGCTCTCTATCTTGGTACTTGTGCATGAATGCGGTCTTGAGATTCTCCCAATTACCCCTTGTAGCCTCTGGGAGAGCTTGATACCACACTCGAGCATCACCCTTTAGAACTAAAGAGAAGGCCCATACTTTGGTTGCTTCATCATCCCGGCTTGTGACTAGAAAGGCCATTTCTAAGTCATCCAAAAAATCTAGAGATTTCTCCCCTTTGTGCCCAAAAAAACTTGGAAAAGCCATGATAGGAAGATGTTGATCTAGCTCAATACAAAATAAAGATGAACACGTCTAGGCCCAAGCCATATCTTATTAAGGGTAGAATAAATGGATTTACAGATGCATTAATCTTAGCAAGACGACGAGGGCCCAATAAGACCCTTATAATATTTTGAAAACTGAGCTTTGTGCTAACAATTATATGCACGGTTTGTCTAGCAAGTGGACGGATAGGTCCGTACAAGTCCCTATGGTTCATGGGATACACTTAGAGTAGAATGAATATGTGTACATTAAAGGAGATGTTATAATCCAAAATAGGGAGTATTATGGGATTAGGAGACAACAATATCTCTCTCAACCTCTCAGCTCCAAAAAAGAAGACCAACCTTTGCTGAAAATGTATCTTTCTACTAATGCACACATCCACCCGAATGTTTTGAACCAATTGAAAGTTATAGAAAGTAGGAGTAGTCATTTATGCATTAACTACAAATTTACACTACAAACTTTCATGAAGCGTGTCGTTGAAGCTATGGCCTCTTAGATCCCACCATTCGAGAGATGCGAAGGATTTGCTCACCACTGATTAGTGTAGCTTTTGTGTGACCATCATCAGCCTTGTAAAGTTCATAGGCTTCGATAGCTATCTTTTCAATTACTTTGAGTCTTCTTGCTAGTAGTAGTTGAAGTGCATAACCATATGTAGCCTCTCGCCAATACCGCATATCATTGATGTGTAACTCACCCTCCAAAAACTTGTTAATCCCCAAATTTGAAAGCGCCTTCACCACTTGAAGACGAAGCTCTGTAGGGAGTGTCTTTACACTAGACACCAAGCACTCAACACAATGCCTTGACCTAGAGACTTGATGAGAGCAAGATTTCTCATGAATTAAAGAAGGGTGTGTGTAATTAACTTGCTTTACCCGCATACGTGCCGTTTGTTGATAAAGATCCTTCTTCTCTTGAGCTTCTTTTGGAGACCATAGCGGCACTCTTGGGCGATGAATCCCTTGAATAGGGTTTGATGAAGATTCCTCCTTAGTGATTTCTTGACAAACACTCGTTGAAGAAGAGGACAACTCCTTAGATGTTTCTTTCTTCATGGAAGTTGTAGAGCGTAGCTTGAGAACTCCTCAGTGGGGGCACAAAAAATGAGGGGGGCTGAAATGATGAACGGGTTGCCTCTTACCCATCCAACCTCCAATCCTCACTAAGAGAACTAAAGAGGGGCACCACCTAGCCAAAGGGAGGATGGGCTAGGACATCCCTTTTCTCAAAGAGAATCAAGAGAACCAAGACACAAATTTACAAGAGAGAATATATGAACTAGACACCATATTGGAATAGAAGAGAAAGAGATGAGAGGAGAGGGAGACAAGAGGACAAGAGGTAAAGGAAGCTTGCCATTATGCTACATGGAATGAGAAAATGAGAAGAGAGGGAGATAATAGGAGAAAAGATAGAGGAAGCTTGCCATTATACTACATAATAAAAGAACTTACTCATAGCTTACCTCAAAGAGATGAGGATATTCTAGAGTGCTCTCATGGACTTGTCATTGTCATTCCTCCCCCTCCTCTTCATTCTCCATGGGCTCTTTATATAGCCTCCATGAGGGATTAGATTAAGCTAATCTTCTTGATTAACATAATCCTAGATGATGTATGGCATCTTTGAAAATATGGAGAATAGTGGATGGGACAAGTCTCCACCTTGGTCATCATGCAAGAAGCCAAGGGTGGTGGTAGACAAAATAGAGAAATTGAGCTAGATTACAAGAGGTGGGTGCCCAAATCACATTATTATAATATATTTACAAGAAGGACAGAGTGAAAGTTGGTGTGGTGAAAGAGAGAAGAAAATTGCATGTAGCCAGTAGTCTGGGCCTTTGTAACTTCAAATCCATGACGAATTTGAAAAAAGTTTCTTCTGCAACTTTCTAGACCAAGTGGAAACCGATCGGGCATAGCGAGAATTGTCTTGAAATTCACTTTTTCTTGGGAGTTATTGAGATTATAAAAAACGGCTTCTAAAAGCTGCTTTGACTTTAGTCCCCCATATGTATATAAATACATATAAGCATGTGACAAAAGGGGTCCATGCTTGTAAGCTTTTGTGCAAGATCCAAATGACACCATGATGTGGATATTGACTTGTGTGCTAGGGTGAGGTGTCCTCTAATGATGGTGATAGATTCCAAATCTTAGTGATGCAGACGGAGCCCATGTGTAGTTGGAAGCTAGTCCTTTGAAAAATCTATGCATTCACTCAACTCCTAGGTGTAATCCACTTTCATCTTCACTAAGATAACCATCACTTTGACCCTTTACATTGACATGCCTTCTAAGAACGTGTTCCTCCCATTTGCTAGAGTTATCATAATCGAGAAGCAATGTAGCATACCTAGTGCTTGAAGAGTAAACCCAAAGTGATATGGTAAGCTCTTGATAGGGGCTTTGGCCAAATTTTGTGGTAATAATCCGGGTTGTAAAAAACCCGGATCACTCCAAATAAGGGATTAACCGCACCATCGACCAATTTAAGCTCTCCTGCAGGTCTGAAATCAGTCCCAACATAGACCTGCAATGCATTTAGCGCATTAGTATATTTAGAAATAATAAGGTTTAATCTTATTAAGATTTACCTTATTCTTAAATTCCACTTCTTGTAGATCAAGTAATAAAACCGTGGACTTATTTTTACCTAATCGAACTATCTTGTAAGGGCCATCCCATCTAGGTTCCATCTTTCTTGGAAATAGCTCCTTACACGCATCGTAATACATAACTAATTGCCCTTTTTTAAAGGTATACTTCTTTGCCTTTAGATCATGCAACCGCTTCATCTTACGTTTAGCTACCTCTTGGTGCAACAAACTCTGCAATTTAACCTCGTCCAAGTGGCCTATAATTGTAAACCTCTCAAATAAGGCATCTTCATCACCCAAAGAATGATTGATTGTGAATCTTATGGTCGAAAACTCAATTTCTAAGGGCAAGACACACTTCTCCCCATAAACTAATTTGAATGGGGTGTGGCTAGTGGCTTGTTTAAACGTCGTATTATACGCCCAAACTGCCACATATAATTCCTAGTCCCGTTTCTTTTCAGAGACTATCTTGGATAGGATACCCACAAGCTGCTTATTGGTACTTTCAACCTGTCCATTGGCTTGCGGATTATAGGGGATCGTCTTGTTATGCTTAATGCTCCATGCTTCAGTTAGGCTTCTAATTACCTTATTCAAAAAGTGAGTTCCACGGTTTGATACTATTCCTTTGGGGGACAAAAACGGTAGACGATCTGCTCAAGTAGGAAACTAGCAATCTCTTTTGCATTGTCCTACCTCTTCACCCGTGCTTTTGACCACTTTGTAAAGTAATCAGTTGCTACTATAATGTATCTTTTCTGATTAATAGACGATAGGGTAATAGGTTTCACAAAATCGATGCTCCACTTCTCAAATGGAAGGATAGCCATAATAGGCGTAAGTGGATGCTTCCTATTCTCTCGACTCTCATGTCTTTGACATGTATCACATCTCTTAACATAGTCAAATGAATCTTGGAAGATGGACGGCCACCAATAACCAGCTCATAAAGCCTTTTGTGTCGTCAACCACCCATCAAAGTGTCCTCCACAAGCGGAGTCATGGCACTCTTCCAAAATAAAGGGAACCTCGTCAGGCATCATACATCAGTGATAGATATTATCAACACCTTGTCAATATAATGTCCCTGCGATCAATGAAAATTTCAATGCCTGTTGTTTAATCTTCCTCTTCTTGGGTTTTGATGGAGTAGCTCCAATCTCTCACGTAGAAAGATAGTGCCTTATAGCAGCATACTAGGAGGGAATAGATATTGTATCAATCTTAAACAATGTTTCCATGTTACTTCCTTCAACAACGACCTCTTTTGGCTCTCCGAAATCCACAAGCCACTCAACAACACCCTGAAGCTTCGGCGGCTTGCTCTTAATATCGTAAAATCAAACTCCTGCAAAGTGATTAACCACTTTGCTAAACAATCAAGTGACTCTAACTTATTCAACAACAATCGAAGCCCTTCTATCTTCATATAAAAAACCACCCTCTCATAAAGAATGTAGTGCGTGAACTTCTTGGTCACAAATACCATTGCAAGGCACAACTTCTCCATATAGGTGTAGTTAATTTCTTATATGCCCAACTTTCAACTAGTAAAAGCTATCGGATGGTACCACTTTTCCTCCCAAATTTGGGACAAAAAGCACCTAATACTATACATAGTTGCTGCTAAAAATATATAGAATATTTCACCTCTTTTTAGTGCTTTTAGAACAGGTGCTTTGGCAAGCTCCTACTTTACATCATCAAAAGATACTTTGCAAGCATCACTCCATGAAAACTAACAATTAAATGACAATAGGTTCGTCAATTGCAACTTTCTTTCTACCAAGGCATTGATAAACCTCCGATAATATCCTACCGATGACAGAAAGCTATGCACTTCCTTTGGAGTATGTAGTGGACTCATGACGACTATGACCTTGATCTTTTGAGGATCAGCCGCAATCCCTACAGAACTGACCACACGGCCTAACAAGCGCCCACCATAAGGGACTCCGAAGATACACTTCTGTGGGTTGAGAGCTATGTAGAATTGTCTGCAATGCTCAAAACACTTTTGTAAGATAATTAACAGTCTCTCCCTTACGGTGGTTGCCCCCAGATTGTCAATGAATACATTCAATTCCTTGGTGGAAATGTCACCAAAGGTCTTATCAGTTGTTCTCTGCTACAAACTTGGTGCATTACATAACTCAAATGCCATCACATGGTACGCAAAGGTAACAAAGACAGTAATAAACGTCATTTTTAGCTTGTCTTGCTCAGCAATCGCCATTTGGTTATACCCTGCAAAGCAGTCCATAAACGAATAGATTTTCCTACCTGCTAATTGATCCAAATTTTGGTCAATAAACGGAAACGAATAGTAATCTTTAACATTTTTCTTATTCAACTCTCTAAAATCTATGCAAAGCCGGATCTGATTATTATTCTTCTTCCTGATCACAACTGGTGAGCACCATCCAGTATGATGAGCATGGAAGATCAAACCCGCTTTTCGCAACTTCTGTAGTTCCTCGAACAACCCGTCCCTTAATTCAAAAGGCATACACCTTACTTTCTGACCTACAGGGTGGGTACCTTCCTTTACATGAATAGTATGCATAGCTAGACTAGGAGGAATACCCCGAAGTTCACCAAGCAAAGATGTCACGGAACTTCTGAATCAGGGACACATAGTCCTCTCTCTCTTCTGAACTAAGCATAGAACCCAATTTGATTGGCCGCGAATCATTATGCGTACCAAGGTCCAGCTCAATAACATCCGCGTCTCTTATTCGATCATGAGGCTCATCAACTCATTAAAGGTTATCTGATAAATATTCTCTGTATAGTGGACCCTTTCTTAGATCCATCGCTTTTTGATGACGTCTCACTATTAGATGGATCATCTATTGTTTCTAGTTCAGTGGTGGGGAATAAAGGAGCTCTCTCACTCTGAGGAGACTCAGGGTAAGCATCCACTATTACATGATGGACACCACGACCTAGAATCACTCCACCAGTAGGTATATCGACTCGATAGTCTGTTCGTAAAATCTAGGGCCTTCCTAGCAAAACTCGATAGCTAGGAGGTCTTGCAAACCTTATCACCCTAAAGTCCAGACAGCATTCCACGCTTATAGAAGTAACATAGACTTTAGTGATGCAACCTTTCGATTGTCACAGACGATCATCCGCCATCCTAAGAAGTGTGGAGTCATCTTTTTGAATTTTGAGACCTAGTCGCTCCATCAAGCCTAAACTTATGATATTGATGGAGGATCTTGTGTCCATGATAGTGTGCTCCACTAATATTCCATCCACATACACTGGAACCCTAGGGCAATGCTTTTCAGCATGATCAAACCAATCTTCTCCCACTCTAGCTATGTCCAAAGGTTCTACTATATACCTGATATGTAGGATTTTCTTGAATTCCTTGCGTACTCATGGAGAAAGTTTAATCAATTATAGGAGATTCACATCTGGTTTGACTTCGCAAAGAGAACTTGCTAGGTCAAAGTCATGGTAGTTAGCCAAAGTTCTCTTCTCGCACCAAACCATTCTTTCCTTGGTTGTTGGACCGTCGGATTAGTGCCTCTGTTTTTACTTTTGTCTTCTTTCTTGGCACCTCTCTATTCTTCGCAGGATCCACTTTACCATCAAAAGGCCTTAGAGGTCCACCTTCCATATCCGGATTCAATACTTGCTTTTCCCTAGCATCCTGCTTAGGGTTTCCCTCGACAGGCTTTACAGTTCCTTTATCAACCTCTATAATCTTTTGCCCTCTTGTTACGGCTCGTAGATTAGAAGTTTCAGCATCATTGACACGTACAACCTCAATAAGGCTGACTCCACTGCCATGAGGCAACTCCTCTACAACAATCTTTCCTCGTTGCAGTATTTGTCTTGGTCCCTCATCTTGTTGGAGATTATTCCCTTCTTGTGCATGATGATTAACTGGACCAGGTTGTTTACTTCCTTGTTGGAGAGAACTGATCTTACTCCAACAAGTAGTAGCTAAGTGGCTAGACTTTCCGCAAATATCACATTGACATTCAGGCAATTCTGAGGAAAATATTGGCCACCACACCACTTACAACTGAATCTTGAGGGGCCACTATCTTCAGGGCGTCGACTCCCTATCAAATTCTGTTGTTTACTTCCTTGTTGGAGAGAATTGATCTTACTCCAACAGGTAGCAGCTAAGTGGCCAAACTTTTCGCAAATATCACATTTGACATTCGGGCAATTCTGAGGGAAATATTGGCCACCACACCACTTACAACTGAATCTTGAGGGGTCACCCTCTTTAGGGCGTGGACTCCTTATCAAATTCTGTTGGTTCTTAAGGAAATTGACATCCACAGCTATTTTTCGATACTGTTCAAAGATCATATCGGTGTAGTGCTTCATCATGTCATTAACTTCACCAAGGACATTAGAGGCACTCAACTCGTAGCCGCGATCGTCAGTTTGTTGTCCCATAGGCCTAAACACTTGATTAGGGATTGGCCATTGACCTACTGGGGCAACATTAGGATTCATTGTTTGCCCCCCACTATTTAGTGAGACCGCCTAACTAGCCATGGGCAAAGTCATGCTCGGAGGAGCTGGTAACATAGGCAAATTTGGCATGATACCTCCTCTCTCATTCGCTTTTGACATGGGATCCCCTTGACTCCCATTGGTCAAGGCCAAGTTATTACCATTCCAATTTATCCTTGATGCATAAGCCACTTGCAAGCATGACTATAGTCCTTTTGCTTGGGTAATAGCAATGTCAATGCCAGCCAAAGTAACACTACTCAGCTGCACGTGGATATTAAAATCCAATCCATGTAGAAAATATTGTAACTGGGAAGTTGCTGGAATGGGGATATAAGTATTTAGTTTACGAAGAACTTGCTTTAATTTCTTGGCATAGGCCTGGACATTCTAATTTGACTCTTGACGTGTTATATTCAATATAGGCAACCAATATTGTCCACCCTTCTCACGGGAAAACTCTCTATGGAAAGCCATAAAGAATTGGGTACTATTAGTTATTGTTCCGGCTTCAAGACCATGGTATCATACTGCCGCTCTTCCTTTTAACGTCATGTTGAAGAACATCATTAGGTGTCCTTCATCTTGGATTCGATAATTGAACATGAGTGTTTGAAACTCCTTAATGTGGAGTTCTTCATCTTCTTCTGCTAACCCATGGAAAATGGGCAACAATGCTCCTAATGCTAGCAAATCCAGTGTCCCTGCTAGAATTGCAATAGATTGTGCCATGGCTACAACCGGATTGACAACAAGTGTTTGTGTAGGTAAAACTACACCCCCACTTGTTGTGGGTTGATTAACTGGAAATAGGGAAGTACTAAGACTTCCACTTGCACTCGAAGAGTTACCCGTAACACTTAGGTTACTAGAACCACTACCACTTATGTGCAACAGACTCCTCCTTTGAGGAGAATAACGACTTACAATCTCCAACTGCCGTCTAGCCCTCTAAGCATGTTCCGCTTTTTGTATTTCGGCTTGATGGTCCTTGTCAGAGGACATAAACCAACTATCTGGTCCCTAGAAACCCTAGATTTGAGAACCACCACTTGTTGGTAGCTCCCGGCAAACACACCATTGATGGGACCTAAAATGGTCCAACACTCGCTAAGGCACTAGCCGGACCTCATGCACTCAACAGAAAAACCCACCACACGGTCTCACAGGCCAAGAGCGTATGTCAAGGGATACACTATCCTAAACACTAATCACTATGTGTTTATAGTCTGTAATCCTACGAATGTTCCCTTTTTCGTCTCCTCAGAGGGAGATTATACATATATCGACAATAAATGCCACATATCACAGACACAGGGTACCCCATCGGCTGATTGCCATGGCTCTATTGCCAGCTCTCCTACATCTTGGGGATTGGCCCCTCAATGCATTTCTTCCACATATAGACACATTCGAAACAAACTCCCCTCTTGGTGCCAATATATTTATCGTTCCAGAAATGCACCGATCCTCACTTATCCATCCCCTTGAACCCACCGTCCAGACCTATAGCCGAGTTGCTCACTCTGTCTATATGGGTCAAGTCCTAAAGAAACCAAGTGCTATAAATCCAAGAACTTGTAATTGATACCATTTAACGATGCTTGATGCAAATGTGTATATGATTAAGTGCTCAAATAATTTAAAAAATAGCCTCGTGCATTGTGCAAATCCATTCTTTTCATGTTTCCATACACTAACGCGTAATTGCTATAATGAGAGAATACACCGAGCCTTACACTCGTGATGTACTTACCTTTATTTAACTTAACATCATCCTATATGAATAATGCAGCAAATGCATCATATTTTATATTATATTTCAGCACTCAAACTTTCCTCCTCCCCTACCGTTTAAGGTTTTGCCTAGTTGCATAGGTAAAGGGGTGATTTCATGTGTATTTCACACGAAATAAGCAATAAATACTCACAAAAACATATAAATGGGGATAACCTAGGGTAAAACCTCATGCTTTATCTTTATTATACACTCATAGACACATCCATAATTTTCCTCATTCATTCCCTATTTTTTTCCTTTTTAATTTTTTTTTTCTTATTTTTATTTATTTATTATCCATAAAAATGGAAGAAAATTAGCATTATTTTAGATCTATGGCTCTTGAGCCTTTAAACAACAAACATGTAGATTTTATTGTTGTTTTTTTTCATACTTTTCCGATTTAAAGCCGAAAAAATCCATTTTTTCTCTAAAAACCATGTTTTTCAGGTTTTTCCCATTTATTTTTCACACTTTAAGTGTTTCTTTTTTTAATACAAAGAGAAAAACAATAGAAAAAAATAGGTTCGTCAATTTTCAGCCCATAAGAACTTTGTTAACCCCATCAAATGTGGAAAAAGAGTCGTTTTCTTTGTAAAAATGCAATTATTGTGTATTTTTTTAATTATTTCGAGTTTTGAAACGTGTTGCGAGTCTGCAAACCTCGCCCCGTTTGATGCTCAACTCGCCTCCACACTACCATTTTCATCCCACCTTCGATTTGGAAGCAATCCAGTACCACGTCGGTTCACCAATCGGGCTTTATTCTTCTTCACACATAGGAACTGCCCCTTGCGAGAGAGAGAAAGACTAAAATTTGATCTCCACAACTCGGCAGCCATTTGACACGTAGTCTGGAGCAATGGGGAGTGAAGATCAAGTGCATCTCAGGCATTAGATCAATTGGGGGGATTGCTTACAGCCACCATAGCCTCCCTCAATGATTGGGATGATGGCGCCTTGCACGGCGCCAAAAAATGGTGCCCCCCCTCAATTTCGTTTTTTTAATGGGGGGGAGCCCCAAAAAGGCATGCCTTTTGGACTTATTAATTCCCATTCCCTCTTGCCTTTGGTTCTTGCCCTCCCGGACATCCTATCTCCCGCGTCACGTACCGAATTCGCAGTAGGAAAAATCCTGGGCATCCGTCTTGAAGTCCTGCATTGTCAGTCATCTCCGAGGGTCTCGTCTAACATGCTAAAAATTTATGGAAATTCACCAATTGTCATCTAGTGGGTCTTTTTAAGCATTTTCGGGCATTGCCGCTAAAAATCGTACTGATTGCCACCACCGCCTTCGATGAAGTCTATTTTTCCCTTGAAATTCAAAATTTTTGGCTATTTTTAAGCACTTCTCGGCATAAAAAATCATTTGTCAATCCTATACCTACCATTATTGAGGAAAAGACATATGGACTAAGGAGGTCTCTAAGAATAGAGAAGCAAGAAAGGTTTGCACCCACATAGTCAATATGGAAGAAGCATTTTCAGATCCAACATGGATAATAGCTATGCAAGCTGAGTATGACAACATAATGAAGAATGATACTTGGGAGCTAGTGGAGCAACCTAAAAAGAGGAAGATTATTAGCACCAAGAAGGTCTAGAAAGTAAAGTACAAGACTAATGGTAGCTTACAAAAGTACAAACCAACATTAGCTTCATAGGGATTTTCACAACTTAAAGGATTTTATTTTCAAGAATCATTTGTTCCAATTGCTAGACTGACCACTATTTGCACATACTTACAGTGACCACTCAAAAGAAGTGACAAGTTTACCAAATGAATATTGAATGAGTATTCTTAAATGGTGACCTCAAGGAGGAGGTGTATGTGGGTCAACCATCGGGGTTTGAGTCTCCCCAATTTGAGAATAGAGTTTATAAGCTAAAAAAGGCATTGTATGGGTAGAAATAAGCCCCTAGAGCATGATACCAATGGATAGATAAATTCCTTTGAGGCTTGAATTTTAAAAGATATATCTCAATTGCTAACTTGTAGGGATGGTGAAAATTCTGTAGTGAGTGTCCTATACATGGATGACCTTATTACATGTGACTATAAGAATATGCTCTATCAAACACGAAGGGCTTTGAGCTTTCAGTTTGAAATGATAGACTTGGGCTTTTGTTGCACTATTATTTGGGAATTGAAATCTTGCAAGTGCCTTTAAAAATCTTCATCTCCCAAAAGAAGTATATATGAAAGATCTTACATGTATATGGCATGACAGAGTGTAAAAAGATAGCTATACCTCTGGAGGTCAATGTGAAGTTATCCATTGAGGATACATTAGTACTAGCAAACATTGGTATTTACAAAAGGTTGATTGGCAACCTCATCTACTTGTGTAACACTAGGCCAAATATATTTTTTGTTATTGATGTTTTGAGACTCTTCTTAAATAAATCATAAGGAAGTCATTGGAAAGCTAGAATTCAATGCTCATATACTTAAAAGAAACTCTTGACCATGGTATCACATATAGTTGAAGAAGTTCTCTTATGGAGAACTATGACCCAAATTGGATAAGTGAAAGTGATTCCAAAAAATCTATTTCTATATATTTTTTAACTTTAGGTTCAATAATATTCTCTTAAATGAGTAAGAAGCAACTTGTAAGGTAGCTTGTTTTGATGCATGTGTGTTGAGATGGCAAGCTCAACACATGTGGATATTGATGATAAACCACCCAATTAGATGGGCCAACATGTCTATATTTGGCATATTTGTGATTATTATGATCCTCACTGACTTATCACTTATTATATTTAGTTTGTTGCACCTACATATAGTTGGCATAGTTATAGTACTAATTGACTAGTATAGTAAATTCTATATTGTTTGACTTAATAGGCTACTTTTCTTTATATTGTATCTTATCTATACTTTGTGTATATTTTATTATGTATGGAAGAACAAGAAGAAACTAACAAGGAAATATTTTGGTCTCCATCTCTCTTTTTGTATACTTGAGTGAGCTTCCTCTTGTGTGTATGGTGTGTTTGGTGCAACAACTCAAGCAAGTTCCCCCACCATGCAATTCATGAAAATGTGAAACGATATGATTAAGGAGGATTCTTTGGCACATGGGACACTACAAGGATATGGAGGTATAGTGACGGCAGTTTTTGACGCAAAATAGCGACGCAAATAACAACGGTGCTCAGACGAAAAAAATGCGGGCCGAAACCCGAGCGCGTTATTTTGCACGCATATACGAAAGAGAGAGTGAAAGGAAGAGAGAACATCTTGCATTTGAGAGGGAGAGGGAGAGAAAGAGAGAAAGAGGGAGAAGGAAAGCTTCTCACCGCCACTGCCGCCGATCGTGAAGAAGAGGAGGAAGTGTATGAAGGATGAAAAGGAGCCTCCGTCGGGAAGAGGAGCCGCCAAATCCATCTTTGAGCCTTTACGGTGACTGCATTGTTCCTTCTTACTTTGTTTTTGTGTTTTCTCTTTCTCTTTTACTTTTTTTTGTTAAAATTCATGTGTATTGAGAGAGGGAGAGGAAATGAGAGAGAAAGAGAGGGAGAGGGAGAGGGAGAGGGAGAGGGAGAGGGAGGGAGAGGAAAGAGAGAGAGAGAGAGGAAGAGAGGGAAACATTAAACATAATAGGGAAAGAGAGGGAGAGGAAATGAGAGAGGGAGAGGAAGGGAGAAAAAACATTAAACATAATAGGGAAAGAGAGAAAGAGAGGGTGAGGGTGAGGGAGGAAGAGGAAATGAGAGGGAGAGGAAGAGAGAAAAGGATAGAAGGAACGAGAGAAAGAGGGAAAAGAAATTAAACATAATAGGGAAAGAGAGAAAGAGAGGGAGAGGGAGAGGGAGGGAGAGGAAATGAGAGAGGGAGAGAAAGAAAGAAAAGGAAATGAAATAGTGTAACGTGTCCCCTAGTATCATCCAAGACACGTCTTAGCAGTCCATCGGAAAGGATGTCTAGAAAACTCCGCCTGGCACTCCCAGGGAATGTTACGGGTTTTGCGATCTAGGTCTTCCCGCGTCTGCCACGTAGCGGAAGCATCCTGGCCATTCCCACTTAGGATCAACCGAAATTAGGGTTTTCCTGATTGGTCATTAGCTAATAGCAACTAGCGTCAGACCCGAGTGAACTACTTTACGTAGAAACGCCAGGTCCGAAGTGAATTCACGCTGCACTTGGTTCAAGGAGAATGGGAAATGAGAGGGATGCAAAGCTCAACCCCTGTGCCATAAGACATAGTCCCACTCCGTTCCCCTAAAACAATGTAAATCGGGTAAGACGTAACTCTAGGTCATCGCTCTCATTATTCGTTTTGATGATGATGATCATCCTACTGTTCTTCGAGATTTTTGAGAGAAGTTCCCGGCTAACTGGGACCACCCAACCGTAGGATGGACCCATAGTCCATCCTCCGCACTTTCCTCGGTTTGTTTTAGTTATGTAATTATCTAACATATTAATTTGACATATAACAATCAGCTTCTTTAATTAGTCTTGTTAAGCACTGGTTCCTTCACGTAATCTTATCACGTGACATAGAAAAACAATATCAAGCAAGTTCTTTTTTAACATTTCATCATTTTATCTTTGAAATACAAGGAGTTCCCCCTGTAGGCTTGTCCATAACTGCCCGAAGGCTATCGAGTAATCCCCAGGGATTACTATTCCAAGCTTCCGCCCGTAAACTAGTATGCGAGCCTCGAGATCCAATCCCGAGTCACGTTAGCCTCTTGTGCAGGACCCGGAAAGCGAGGGATTTATGGCCAGAGCCCCCCCTGGCACCCAAGCGTCCTCCTGCTCCAAGTAGAGCTCAATGGACAGACCTCTTGCGGCGGGTTCGGTCCACATTCCCGGCGCGGTCAATAACCCCCTTGGTTAGGGTCAGGCAGGCAGTCGGGGGTAACTGAAGCTGCCTCTCCCTTCAGGCTTTCAACCTAAAGCATTAGATATCATTTCATCCTTTAGTTCTTTGAGAAAACAATGCAAACAGTGCTTTCTAAATTGTTACAAGCACAATCAATTCCAGTGGTCGTTTAATTTGCCAATTGTTAAGGAGTGAATCCTTCTCTCCGAATGCATCCAGCATTCGATCCAGGATCAATTGCGACTTGGCAAGATCCCCAAGGGTTTGTTTGTTCACCCTTTTGTCCTTGGGTTAGGGCCATACCCTATTAACCCAACTTAACCAATACCTTAGGTTTTATTAATAGTAAATCCTGGTGACCATGTCGCTCCAATTTATTGATTGATCATTTGCTTCCAAGAAAATACCTAACTTCCCTTTACTTGGCAATTTTTCCCCAAGAAAGGTGATGTAACAGGATGACTACTCATCCTCTTATAAGTCAAACTTGCGCAAGAACTTGCCAACCTCATTTCAAGAAATGGCAAAACTCTCTTGTGAACAAAGCACAAGTCTATGCGACGTTGCAACTTATTGCACAAGTGTCGCATCTATTCCATGGGATCATTTCACCCATTGAACGGTGTTTTCTGGTCACGGAATTATCTCCAGACGAGAAGCAGGGTTTAGGGTGTCTTCTTACCCAACCCATTCCTAATTATACTAGGCGGTCCTAGGAATTCCAACTCAATCCGAGTTTCATCATTTGAACGAGTGATCCTTAGGGTAGAAACCTTAGATCGTTTTATGCATGAGTGTCCAATTGTCCCTTAATTCCGTGAATGTGGGTAGGACCTTTGGTTCAAGGATTTCGTCTTGGCAACAAGTGCAAAACTAGGTCGAGTCCTTAACGTGCTAAACCCTAGTTAGCACTTGGGTTATTTATCATATCAGTTGAGCCATCCTATGTGAATCCCTTGCAGGTTAGGTGATTTAGATAATTTGATCTACTTGTCTTGTGACAAGGACGAACCATCCCTAGAGATGTTAACTTGATCTCTTAAGGAGAAAGCTAGTTGTAACATCTCACAATTTACGTAAACACGTAAATTCCTAGAATCATTTCCATGCTCTTCTATTTCTTACGAGATTAATGACTTTCCCTAATGAATCATTCAATGAATATTTGTCTAAAAATGTGACGTGCGATTAATCTTTCCATGCTTAGTCAAAGGTGCACTTTAATAATTTCAACCTTAATGATAGGCAATAGGTGTTCTAGGCCGTCACTTTGACATGCACGACAAGGCAACATATTGTTAAGGACCTTAAATGGATAGACAATTCTTTAAATGGAAAATACCAATTATCTAATTTCATGTCATGAACTAATTCTAATCATTGTTCGAATAGTCAATTTAATTCCAGCTGCATTTAACTTGACTAGGTGATTTTGAGCATGTATAGGTGCTTCCTAATCCATGAAGTTATCGTGATTAATGCAATGCTTTTGCATGGAATCAAAATGAGTAAAAACCTGGACTTGTGGGTTTGGGGAGATATCCACGTGAATATTAGGAGAAGAACCTCCCGCAGGCGTACCTTGTGACTTTTTAGGGCCCATCGTAGGCGTAATTACGGACTTCCGATTTGCCTTTATCCTTACCCGATCGGTGAATTTACTTGCCTTGGTACGTAGCCTCAAGATCTTGCCCTTCTCCCTTGTATGCAGGAGATCCCTTCCGAAGTGTGGTTCCTTGAGAATACCGACTTGCAGAATTTGGCCTTATGGGAGGCCTTGCGGGGTTGGAGCTTGGTTTGTGGAAATGGGGCTCTTACAAAGTTCTTGGAAATGGGGATTTTTTTAATGGAGTTTCAAAAAATTGAGGCCTTATGAGGATGTTCGTGGAAAGGGCTCTTGCGAATGGGCCTTACAAGAATGGAGGCTTTAGAGTTCTTCTTCTCCTTCCCTAAAATCCTAGGGCCGGCCTTGTGGGTGATTGGTGGGAAGGCCCTTATAGGCTTCCCCTTCTCCTCTTCAAAGCCCAGGATGGGCTTATTGAGGAACTAATGGGAAGGGGCTTTAAACCTGGGCTAGGAAATGGACTTGTGGTGGATCCAATGGGAAGGGAGCTTAGAGAAGCCCCCTTAGAAGCTTCTGGGGTGTGCAGGGCCACGTGGAAAGAGGGGAATAATGGCTACATGGACATCCATGAGCTGGAAGGCCTTGATGGCGGCCATCAGGTGGGATGGCGGCAGCGAATTCAGCCGATATAGCTAGCGGCATTTCGACGATGGCAACAACGGTCTCAGTCACACAGGCGGTACCTCTTTTGCAGCGAGCAGCGGCCACGTAGCTTCTCAGCACCCTCCTCCTCTCTCATGATGGTCTCCAATGCCTTACGCAGCTTCCTTCTCCTCTCTCATGACTGTCCTCAGCTCTGCCTCCTCTCCCATGACATCCTTTCGCAGCCTCTCCCTTCTTCAACACCTCCTTCATGGCAGTCTCCTTTACGGCAGCCTCTTCACGGGCCCCTCCTTCACGGTAGCCTCTTCACGGCTATCCCATACCACTTAAATAGGTGAGGGGGAGGGGGTCCTCCCTCCCCCACGCAGCATCATGCATGCCTTCATTCCCTTGCGACCTCTAGTAAAAAGGACCTTAATAGCTCTTGCTATTCCTTTCTCCTCCAGCACGACAGTCGGCTGGAGGAGAGAGGGATAATTTTTAAACAAAATTGCCTTTATTCAATTAATGACCTCCTATTAAGTAGAGGTTCATGTGAGGAATGCGTGCCTAGAAATCGAGAATGTTACAAATAGGGAAAGGAGAGAGAAAAAACATTAAACATAATAGGGAAAGAGAGGAAGAGAGGGTGAGGGTGAGGGAGGGAGAGAAAATGAGAGAGGGAGAGGGAGAGGGAGGGAGAGGAAAGAGAGGGAAACACTAAACATCATAGGGAAAGAGAGAGGGAGAGGAAGAGAGAAAAAACATTAAACATGATAGGGAAAGAGAGAAAGAGAGGAAAAGGGTGAGGGTGAGGGAGGGAGAGGAAGAGAGAAAAGGAAAGAATGAATGAGAGAGAGAGGGAAAAAACATTAAACATAATAGAAAAAGAGAGAAAGAGAGGAAGAGGGAGAGGGAGGGAGAGGAAGAGAGAAAACAAAATGAGAGAGGGAGAGGAGAGAGAAAAAACATTAAGCATAATCTGGAAAGATACAAAGAGAGGGAGAGGGAGAGTGAGGGAGAGAAAATGAGAGAGGGAGAGGAAGAGGGAGAGGGAGGGAGAGAAAAGAGAGGGAGAGGAGAGAGAGGGAGAGAAAAGAGAGGAAAACATTAAACATAATAGGGAAAGAGAGAGGGAGAGTAAGATAGAAAAAACATTAAACATAATAGGGAAAGAGAGAAAGAGAGGGTGAGGGTGAGGGAGGGAGAGGAAATGAGAGAGGGAGAGGAAGAGAAAAAGGAAGAAGGAACGAGAGAGAGGGAATAAACATACATCATAATAAAGAAAGAGAAAAAGAGAGAGAGATGGAAGGAGAGAAGACAATGAATGGATAAAAAACAAAGAGAGAGTGGTGACGAGGTCTGGTGCAACACCACAAGGTGGGAAACACTCTGACATATGTTAATTTGTGGGTGGGTGGGTGGAGACTTTACATACGTTAATTTTTGTTGAGTGACAATAGAAAAAATCCCTTCTTAAACAATTTAAGAAAGAAAAAAAGAATGATAATAAAAACAAATTGTTTGTCATAACATAGACAAAATGGAAAACGATGAAGGTCTTGATTTTCAAGATTGCGAGGCGTATCTTAATCAGTGTGTCCCATGTCCTTACTCTCAATGTAAGCTGGCAATTAGACGAAAATGTCGATTGTCTATAGAACACGTATGACGCTTCGCCAAGTTTCAATTTGAGATCATTGATAAAGCGATCTTGGATTTTCAGCAAACAATAAGAAAAGTTAATATCAATCATGCATTGTACTCACAAGCTAATTGAATACCGTATACAAAAAGATTGGGTGTGGCTAGAAAATTTTCTATCTAGGGAGGTGATGTCTCGTCCCAAGGAGGAGTGCACTCTTTGCGGCCAATTAGAAGAGTTCGTGGGCGTGCGATGGATATAGTGCCTAAGCCAATCCACCACTTGGAAGGTACTACCCAATCTATATCGTTAATATGAGAGAAGACAGACAGTCTTTGAGACTTGCCTACAATCTTGGAGCTTGAGATGGAGGCAATGATCGATGCATTGATTCCCATGGATGTCGAGACTTCTGATTTGCTTAAAGAGGAAGCATCCATACCATTATATGATGGGTGCCGAGTATCTCACCTGAAGACACTGCTTCCATTCCTAAGTATGCAAGTAAAATATGGGTGGAGCGATGTGAGTGTGACCGAGTTGATCAGGTATCTTGTGCGTACACTTTGTTGATTTATTTTTGGCACTATCATTAAAAATATTTGTGCTTTTTCAAGGTGTTTTATGATTTTTTTCAGGTTACTGAAGTATTATATATTACCACTTGCAAATACCATACCCGAGTCTCGTGATGATGCAGGACATGTTTTACGAAAGCTTGGCATGGACTACAACAGCATCCATGCATGTATCAACGATTGCATACTATTTCAAGGAGAATACAAGACTATGGAGACATGTCCAAAGTGTGGTTCTCACAGGTATCGACATGACTTGCAAGAGCAAACCATCCCTCAAAAAGTTCTTAGACACTTTTTGCCTATCCCTCGCATAAACCACATGTTTCGTACGTCTGGCATGGTGAGCTTGACAATGTGGCATGCATAGAATAGGTCCACAAATGGAGTTCAACGAATATTAGCAAATTCACACACATGGAGCCACATTGACTCTACCTTCCCAGGCTTTGCCTGAGAGCCAAGGAATCTTCGGCTTGGTCTTGCAATGGATGATGTGAACCCATTCGTTCTGCGCTCAACTTCTTGTAATGTGTGGCCTATAGTCCTTGTCAACTACAATATCCCTCCATGGCTTTCTACGAAGAAAGGACATCTCATCCTTAGCTTGCTTGTCCCCAGCCGCTACAAAGTCAAAAATATGGACGTGTATCTTCGTCCATTAGTCGATGAGCTTAAGATTTTGTGAAAGGAGGGGGTCACCGTGCAAGATATGAGCAAGCGCGATGGTCGATGGTCCGCCAATATTCGAGCCATTCTCATGTGGACAATGCAGGACTTTCCAGGATTCGGAGAGTGCTTAGGTGAATAGGCTTCCATTCTCGTTGGTAATATCTATCATAGCTCTTTCTAGTTTGTATTCACTGGATAGAGGTGTTGAGACAAGTCTGGTTACCTCAGGTTATCATACATGTCCATTCTGTGGGCCATAGTTAGACTCCCGAAGGTCACAAACCATGAAGAAGATGGTATATCAAGGACACGCTGCTTTCTTACTAGAGGGTCATGAACTCAAGGAAGATTTTCTTGGATGACCTCCAACACGTATGAATCCCCAAAGCTGGTACGAGCTGAAAATGGTCCACGCGGAGTCACATCCAAACAAAATGCAAAGGTTCTCAGTTTTCTATGAGTTGCCATATTGAACCCACTTACAGATCAACCACTGTGGATCCCATGCATATTTTCAAGAAAGTGGGCAGCTTGCTATGGGACTATATCATAAGAAAGAGAGACACTATAGGGGCACGAATGGATTTGAAGGAGGTAGGCAAGATGGAGGTGCTTTGGCCGCAGTCGAGTGCTGATGGTCACATGCAGTTACCTTGCACTCCTTGGGTTTTGTCCACTAAAGAAGAGCGCATTGTGAAGCAAATAGTCAAGTCTATCCGCACTCCGACGGGTATGATGCATTCTCTCAAGTTTGGATTTTCTAAAGACGACCAATTATTAGGGCTAAAATATCATGATTGGCATAAGATATGACAGGTTTGTACTATGAATAATTGTAAGTGGCTTGCGCATTTTGGTATTTGGAGTGTAGTCATTGTTCATAATGCTTTCTAATTTGTGGCAGTTTGTACTACCGATCATGATCGCAGGATGCCTTAATCCAAAAATATGCAGGACCATTTACAGGTTGTCGACTTTAGTGCAATGGATCTCATTGAAGGAGATTAAGATATCCTCTATTGAATCCGTGAGGCGGGGATCAGTGGAGACGGTTTGTCTCTTTGCCTACCAGCATGCTCATGATACAAATCCACCTTCTTATGCATCTTGTAGATGAAGTGGAGATTGTTGGACCTATCCATACGCAATGAATGTTCTTCTTGAAGTGCTTCATGAAAACCCTAAAAGGCTTTGTGCGACAATGAGCTCAACCAAAAGGTAGCATGGCTAAAGGTTAGTTGGTGTTTGAGGCGCTAGTGCATATTTCACAATGGCTATCAATGGTGGATCCAGAAAACAATATGCTATGGTTGCTGAAGGATGATAATAGACTGACTGGAGATGTGGTGGTTGGAAATGGGATAGAAAAAATAATGGATGCTACAATGGAGGAGAAAGTGAATCTCTTTTGTATATTGCACCATGCCTCTATGGAGACGTGACTCGCTAGGTACCAGCAAGCTAGGCAAGATCGAGAGGAAGCGCGATCTGAATTTCGACATAGTACACGCCATTGACCGATTCGATATCCCGAGGGCATGGAGGAGATGCCGCAATTTATGTCAACGTGATGGTTGCATGGAGCTTTGACCACAGCTCTCCCAAAGGGGTGGAGGTCTCAATTGAGGAGTGGAAATTCTCGAGGGGATGTAGTCCAAAGGTGATGATATGTTTAGGATTTTTCGTATCTATATTTTATATGTGACAACTAATTGAGTGTTTCAATGTACATAACAAAATATATAATGCAGCATCATGGTCGCATGGACGATATTTTCGCATGGAGTGTATTGACAAAATGCACTCCACAACAAAATGTGGTATCATGGCAAGGTTCGAGCAAGAGAGCCGACGACGAGTAATAGATCCAAACATGGTTATAGATGAGATGGAGTATTTTGGGAACTTGCAAAGTTTTGTTACAATGGATTACCGTAGCTTCTCCATGATACTATTCGATGTGCAGTGGTTCAAAGTGGTACTTGAAGGAGCTGGAGCAACAGTTCGATGAGGTCCATCTGGATTTCTCGAAATAGATTCTGAAAAAAAATGGATGGATTTGCGTGACATCTTTGTGTTGCCGGCCCATTGTGAACAGGTGCATGAACTCATTTGTTTGTTAATTGTATTACATGGTACATGTCATAATAGTTAAATCTCTCTTGTATGTATTTGTGAACATGTAATCTTCTATCCAAACCCTCGACAACGTTGATGGTGGTATGTTATACCTTCAACTCCCTAAAGTGCGAGAGTATATGATCAAAGCGATGTTCTGAGCATAGATGAGGACAATATGCATATAGAGGGGTCGATATTGCAAGGGGTGGAGGCCACTGAAAGCTTGGAGCATGTAGAGAAGCCAGCATCGGGTAACAATGATGAAAATATAGGAGTCCATGAGAATGAGGTGGACTCATCCTTTTATGGTGATATGTCTATCAACCTTCCAGTTTATGCTGAGTTGTGTAAGGAGATTGACATGGGACCATAGAATACTTCATACTTGGAGCATCCAATTACTCAATTCGTTGACTAATTGCTTATAAGGGTACATAAGATATGCATTTTAAGTAAGATCATTTTTAAAGACTTATATTACTGTGCTTTGTATGATTCAAATTGATTATGCTAACATCATTTTTTGTCTGTGCAGGTGACCTTTTTGGATACTTAGATCATTAGGATGAGTCGAGGGATGAGCGATGAGGAGTTGTAGGATATCTTCACATGCATGTCTCTAGATTAGATGGCGAGATTCAGAGACATGGCGGACCAATAGCTGTCTCAGACATCGTCATGTCGCTGTATTAGATCTACCTCGGCATGATCAGATACTTTAGTTTCGAGCAGACAAGGTTGACGCTCCTGACTTGGGCCAGAAGGAGGGAGTGCTTTAGGGTCAGGGGCATGCTGCAGAGATCCAGATGCAGTGAGCTCAGGTGGTTGCTATGGAGGTACAGACTCGGTGTCTCCATCTCGTTGTTCTGTTGGTGTTGCACCACCTCTGGGATTTTTCACACCTGTGGGGACGTCTACTCTAGTCACTCCGGCTTTTTCTCAGCCGTTTGCAGGTGGCACCCCTATGGGTGCTACTCCGATAGATACTACCCCGGTCGGTACACTAGATATACAGGGGTCTCCTAGATATGCCTAGGAGCATGGTCGCAAGTGAGAGAGGACCCATCTTAGGCATACCCCATAGGGGTATGCCTACCTTGTAGATGATAGGTCAGGAGCCATCATCATGAATGATGAGGGGAGGAGGATGATGGCTTGCATGAGAGAGTTGTGCCAACAAGTTTTTCGGCACAATGTCTTGGATCATTGGAAAAACATACCGGAGGGGGGCAAGGACTACATAGTATCATGAGGAGTTTCCGGTACTAGTCACATTAGATAGGTTTTCTATGGTGTTGAAGGGTTTTTGAAAGAAAAGTTGTGACCACAGAGGTTCTTGAAAAATTCCAAGATAGAAGATCAATCAAGTGAATAAGCAAGATGAGAAAATAATGCCAAGTCTCTGTTCTTATTTCTGCCAATAATTGTTATGACTCCAATGATCTGCGAACACACTGTCTGACTTTCCTATTGTAGAAGGCAATGTCATTCTGGTATAATGAGGCAGCTTCTGGATTTGCAGGGCTTGCAGGATTTGGATCCATCAAGAGAGACTGAATAGAAGTGAGAATGGTGATTAGTGTAGCCCTACACAGCTTCAATGCATGACAGCAAAGTCGTCAGTCGCGCTGGAGCATTCATAGTCATTTCCTTCTCATCTGTGATAATTTTTACCCTCCCTGTTTTGGTTTGAATGGGGTTAGTTGAATTTTATCCACTGCCTCACGTAGCTTCTGAGAGTTCTGAACTCAATCTGGGACAACAATTCTATATGTCTCAGCCCTCTGAATAGTTGCAGCAGCAATAATATCATTATCTGTAATTGCAGCACCACAGACTCATGTAACTCTCCAAAGTTCCCAATGCAAGTGGTGCACCCATAACCTACAAGAGTGAAACCTTGCAAATCCAAGAATTTGTCCAGCCCACTGTTTGACCAAACCCAATCCCTGAGTTAAAAGCAGTGTATAAGCAAGCTCTTTATAGAATAGATCCTCTATGATTCAGAGACTCACAGTTCCAGCCAGAGCATATGCAACTACAAGGGGCGGAAATGCCAAATAGTTAGCATGATAGAGTAGAACATTTCTACCCACTTCTTCTAGTCAATATTTTGAGCACATACTATTGCTGATCACTTGTTGTTTGCCAGTTGGATATTTGCAGAGATTGTGAGGACATTTCAAAGATATGGAGTAGTAAGCAATTATGTTACATGGCAAGTCCTCCTGCCTTGCTAACGGAGAATTTATGGAACCCCGCCTAGTTTGTGATGAAATTCTGGCAAAATGATTCAAGTGCGGAGATCGGATGCTTCCCACAGTAGAATTATTCAAGCTCCCATTATGGAGAGAGAAGTACAGTCACTAAGCAGATAATTTGCCCAAGTTTGGCATGCTGAAAAGAACTATGGTCCTTCCAAGCCACTCCGGTACACAGCGTTACTGAGATTAGGCATGTAGCATTCACAGCAACTGTCCTATTCACGGGGCTATTTTGCAGGTTTCCCACCTGATCACATGAAACACACACATTGCATCATTCCCTCATATATTGCAGTCTCCCCCTCTCTCTTCCTTTTCAAATTCGATCACACCCTTTTCAGCCTCTACAGGTAGACAAAGCTCTGAGATCTGTCGATCACTCGAGAAAGCTGATCGAACTATGTGTCCTTTTGATTGGCTAGTATTTCCAAACCATCAAAATCCCTTCTTCCTTCTTCTTTCCTGATTATTCTTTCACCTCTGTGCCCCTTCCAATTAGGAGGGAGATTGGATTGATGCTTTTCGTATTACTGGGATCTGGCCTTCTTGTGCAACAACACAGCCTACCCCCCTCTACTGCCTGTAGTTCCTGCTTTTTCTCCCCCAGGAGGAGTTTTTCTTTCTGGTGTGATTTTTTTAGCATACAACACGTAGCTTTAGCATACAGGAAAGCCGCCTCTTCTTCTCTTTCCTCAATGGTTTTTATTGTTTTCCTCTCTACCAAAGCTTCGCCAACTTCATTAAGGATTTCAAAATGCATTATCTCGCTGCACAACACCATCATAGTCACTTGATGTAATGTGGCTTTTGACATAACTGTTCCAATAAATACTATTGAGCATGGACTTGTTTACCATCTCAATAACAGGGAAGTGAATATCTACATTCTCATTCAAAACTGCATCATATTCAAAAACTTTGATCCGTCTGCAAACTCCAGCTGTTGCAAAGTATTCTTGATCACGGTCAAAGCCCAACGAACAGACCATATTGGCAGTATTCATCAGGTCACCATGGCGAAGAATGGCCTTCACCTCAAATATGCTATACCTTGCATACTTGCATAAGCTATCAAAGAAACATCCAAGATAGTCCTGTTCAAGACTATTGAAAAAGTGAAAGCCTTCACCATGCATCGCATCTGTAGCTGTACTGGTGCACTTACTCTCAAAGTGAGTTATATTACTGCAAGACTCAGGTTGAACTTTCCAATGCATAGCAAAATAGACTTGCTCAAGTTGATCAAATTTGCTCATCAAACGAGCACATTTTGATTGCAACTCTTCTTGTTTACGTTTCCCTCCACTTATGTTTGCTTCAGACTCAGTCTCAGTATCATCTACTGATCCTTGCCTTGGCATTTCATTTTCCCCCCTCATCCCCTGTGTCCAGATTTTTATGCTTTAATGCTTCTAAGTTCCTTGAGGTTTCCAAATTAGAAACTTTACTGAAAATTCCCTGGTCTTCTTGAACTCCCTTGTCGATACCATTTGTATCTTTAGCATAAGCAAACAACTTGAAAATGTCGGGAAAACCATACTCATTGTAGATCTAGAGCCCATTCTCCTTCTAAATTTTTTGTAACAAATACTAGATTCACTCCCAAATAGCACTTATCTCTTCTGTGAAATTGAACATGAACCAATTGAAGGCAAAAAATTCAGGCAGAGTAAAGCACAACATCTAAGTATGCACAAAGTAACAAATGTCACACACACAAGCTTTTTGGTGGATTCCACACCTCGGATGCGTAACAGCACGACAAAGGGTTGGATGATGGAGTGCATGTTGTTAAGAAACATGGATCTTGAACTCAATTTAGCTATGGAGGCTTGAACTCATAAGCAAGAGACATGAAGAAGACTGATGATTAGATATAAACTTTTACTCAAGTGAATTAGGTTCCAAGATAGATTAGCTTGGACTCATAAACACAATCTTGAGTGGATAGAGTTACAGATTCTAAGTACAAAGTACAATAGCATTCATTCAAAAAGGTGAACCAAGTACATGCTTTTATAGCTTTCCAACTTCTCCACTATCCTCACTGTGCATATGGGATTCAGGATAGCTCTTCTTGGAGCATACATCATTTGTCTATTTCTCACCACATGCGTGCATATATGTCACACAGACGATCGGAGACGCATGCAAGGCACTCAAGAGTGGGGCTGCAAAGCCCGAGTGGCTAGACACAGACGACTAGCACCACCTAAGGGAGGAGGATATAGATTCTCTAGGACATTAGAGACAGTAGTGCAAGGTGACAAGGACATGACTAGAGGCCAGAGTGGTCCATCATCTTGGGAGTGACGGCCACCATACGACATATCTGGAGGACTTTGTAAGTTTTTCCTTTGTTTTGCTTGCTTATTTTTTTGCAATATTTTTTGTATTGATAATCGTATTTCTAATAGTTAGTATTTTATTTCCTTTGTAGAACTCCATTACAAATCACAATTCGACCGGCCTTGAGGCTTGATATGCAGAGAGGCACGGTCTCATTGCATTGATCGACCGATTGTATGGATGCAGTGGCCCTATAAGTAACTCATCTTTCTTGTTTGTAGTTACCATGTTTAAGTAGAATGCATTATTGTATGGTGGACTGATGTGAAGTTGTTTCTTTTTTTTTAGAGTCCGTTTGATGCTCCTTTGCGACGAGACGAGCTTTCAGATATCGATGATCTATAGCTCACCCTTGGATCCCTGGAGACCACATACCCTTCTTTTTTGGTCACGTGATCGATGTAGACATTTTCTATGTAGTAGTGATATCTTTCCATGATTGTACCAATCACTTTCATTATGCGATCATGTATTTATTTCATGTATCAGTGTTATGATTTAAGTACACTTTGTCTTTATTTACATGAGCACTGTATACAATGCAGAAACTATTTTGTATGGCCCAAATAAAGCACATAGTGCTATATCAAAAAAAAATCCCTATTACCGTCACTATTAGCATCGCAATTGTATTGCACGTGTCGTTATTGGTATCGTTATTAGCATCGAAATGCATCGTTATCAACGTCGTTATTTGCATCGGTATTAGCGTCACAAATACCAACGCAAATAGCGACGTTGATAACGACACTAATACCGACTCTTCTATGGCGTCGCCAATAACGACGCTTTTTGCGACAATGAGGGCAAATTTCTTTATTTATATTCTCATCACTTTTAACGTCAGTATAAGGTCTATATCTTGTAATGGGAATATTGGATGAAGATCCAATAGTGCTAAGATGTAACAATTTGAGTTGCATTGTTGTTACCAAAAATCTAGTTTCTCATGCATACATCAAACAGTTGAGATCAAGTATCACTATATGTGTGACTCGATCAAGGATGGGATTGTAGATCTTGTCTACTGTCCAATGAAGGAGAATGCAATTGATATCTTTATCAAATCTCTTACAAAGGATTTTTTTTTAGTTGAACTTTAGAGACTCGATGTTGGGCCAATGATGTAATTCACCTATGGATGGACATTGAGGGGGGATGCTAGATATGCTCAATACCCCATCCTTGTAAGGTGCCACCAATGTTCCATGGATCTCTAAGCTATAAGGTTTCCATTACGAGGAGAAGCCATGTCTGAGCATGTGGGTCCTGACTTGTATGTTAGATGAGGTCTATATGACTAAATTGAAAAATTGTAACCTTTATGGATATAGCCTTTGGGTTAGATAGAGTAGTTATATTGGTAGCAACTTGTTGTATCCCAACAATAAATAAATATATTCCCTATAATATTTTCTAGCAAAATAGGAAAGGTTCATAAAATGGTTAGAGTTTCCAACTAGACTACCTTCTAGGGATATCAAAGGGAGACCCCCAAAGCCATCATCAATCTATCTTTTACCATTTCAAAGTTCTTCTACAAACCCTTACGCTATTCACCTATCATCTGTCTAGACTGTCATCAAAGATTCATAGTGAAAGTGCATAAGTTAAAAAAGCTATCTTTGTATTGGTTTGTTTGAAATGTAACTAGTTTCCATTATTCTTATATTTGCTATGGATTCTCTATTCCTTGCTTAGACTCTATTTATTGTTGCACCATGTAATTTCTACATAAGAAGTAGCACCCTATTCCAATACAATTCCTACAAGTTCTTGTGTCTAGGTGTTGAGTTGTTTATAGGTGTTGATATTTTACTAAGATAATCATCCTTCCTCTTGCTTCATATTGTAGCTATAGTGCATCATTCTCCTATCATGAAGACTTCATAGAAATAGACTTCAATACAATAGTTTTTTTGTATAAGTTTGGTTATAGCTATGCTCTAAAGACTCCTTGATAAATTTTACATAAGGTTTAGTGAAGCTATTCCCTTAAGACCCCTCAAGTCCTATGTGCGCAATGTGCTCTTTTGTTCCTTTGAGAATGATTGCTTTGATGACATGGCCCTATGCAAATCCTTGGACACAGGATGCACACTCTATGAGCACATTGCAAGATTACTTTAGGATGGACCTAGATCCAAAAGAAACTCTATCTATACAAATTTCAACATATGATCCATCCTTTCATAATTTGTCTATGAGTAAGAGTGAGGAGGTTGAGGTTGTGTTCATGTTCAATTGGAGAACTCATTTATATGAATGCCATAGATAAGATAGGTTTACAACAACTTTTCTTTCCATTTTGCATGCTATAGAGCTGAGCCAATGTTGTGCATCTAACCATGTAAATCCTCTCTTGTTTTTTTACCCATACGAGATGCTAAAAGACAAAATTAGATGACGTTGTGCAAAAGTGGAAAGTGCAATATGGCCTTGTGGTCACCTTTTCTTTATCCTCTACTATGATGCTACCTTCATGTGGGGTAACTATGTAAAGTAATAAATGGAATTTAACTTAATATGTTTTGGATCCAATGTAGTTAACAATTTAGCCATGAAAGAATGTAGGGCAAGATGGGATTTAATAAGTATACTCATCATCAATCAAGCATCAGGCAAGAGGGTTCTTATATAGGGGATAGGGATTGTGCAGATCCTTCTAAACTATCCTATCATTTTTCTAGCATGAGTGTTTCATCAATTTTGAAATAATTCAAGAATAAATATCTTGATTCTTATCTCATCATTTTAAAAATAATCCTATTGGAAGCATGGAATATCTCATGTTTAAAGTGTGTATCAATATTTCAATGCTGTAGTACTATGTACCAACTACTCAAACTTCATACATTATTCTCTTCAAACATTTGAGACCAATAACTAAACATGTGTTGAGTTTTTTTTGTTTCTTGGATCTTATAATAGCTTTGCTAGATTTAACTTAGCAAGAAAGGAACTAGGTAACATGCTCCAAATGTTCAACATTGGTTATATCAATATTTGAATGTTGTAGTACTATGTATCAACTACTCAAACATCATACATTATTATCTTCAAATACTTGAGACCAATGGTTAATCATGTGCTGAGTCATTTTTGTGTCTTGGATCTTATAATATCTTTGTTGGATCAAACTTAGCAAGATAGTAACTAGGTAGCATGCTTCAAATGTTAAACATTGGTTATATAATTAGTAATGCATCTGCTTGGATTATGCTAAACAATGGGGTATTTTTTTTCACTTCCTTGACTTGATGGTAGGGTTCTTATTTCCATGGTCTTTATATGTGTTTCTAGACTCTTATGTGCACTTAACTAGCTATTATTACTCATTCTATGCTTTTGTTGTTGGATCACAAGGAGAATTCACCATTAGGAAATGCTAGAGAAAACATATAGAGACACCTCGAGTAAGTTACTCATGAATATATGTGTGCATCACGTAGGTTCAAAAAAAGGTATTTTTAAAATACCATTGTTATATATATTTTAACATACATAAGGTATAATATAAAGGGGTTATTTATAGATTGAATAGAAAAGGGTTATGTTTTATTCATGGAAAATTCACAGATAATGATATTTATAAATAGGCCTTGAATGCACGTGATGTAGAGGATATACATATAGTAACTTCCCCTAGAGAGACACAAAGTGCATGACACACAATAAATAGAATAATGAATGCCAATGAAGGAAGAAGTGTATAGAAATGAGAATGCTACCCATGTGAAGGAAAAAAATCGTGTGAGTTTCAACCTATTGCCCAAGCGATCGCTAATGAGATCAACTAAGCAAAGTGTTAAGCAATGGAAGCAATGGATATCTGAGCAACAAGAGGATCCACAAATCCAATGTGATATTACCTCTTGAACCTTTGTGCACTATTTGTGGAATTTTCAATTACTTCATGGGGAAATTCCATTTGATGAAGAGCTTACCAAGTCATTTCTTAACACTTGTCAACCTCATGACTATGATCGAATCTATTATAGATTTATGGGAAAGGGATTTTACTTGGATCTACTTGGATTGCAATAGAAACACTTTGAGTGTTATCTTGCTCGATGAAATTTCTCTAATGAAGATGTACTACTATTTGAATGCCCTATCTAATCACCCTATGTGGGTGTCATATCTAGATGTGCATGCAATGATGGAAAGAAAAATTAAACCAAGTGCATCTACTCTTGGAAGAGTCTTGTGTGATCCTTTTCTCCCACATCAAACCCTTGAAGAGAGTGGAAAGAATGCATATTATGGGAGTATAGGCTAGAACCATGTGAGATACTACAAATTAAAGCAATTGGAGTCTCAAATTTATTTATAAAGGAAGATTTTTGAATTATTTAGATGCTTATTATTACTTTCATGTGTTAGGCCACTTTTCTCAAGCATGTTGGAGAAAGAGCTGGTCAAAGGATAACGAGAAAGGTGATATTGGCTAGTTGACTAAGGATAGGAGAATGCCAAATAAGGAGCCAATGGGGGTGGAAAAGTTGAGACAACTACTCCCCGAGAGAATCAAAAGTGTAGAAATGAAACTACAAATAAGGTGGTTCAGACAAACCAAGTGAGTCTAGAAAAATAGAAATTGGAATTGAGGAATTCAATGACAAGTACAAGAATGGCCAAGACTAGAGCTCAAAATAAAGAGCATCTAGTAGTTGCTCATGAGAATGAGGAAAGGAAATAGAATTCAAGAGAATACAAAAGAAAAGTGCAAAATAAAGAGGTAAAACAAAAGCTTAAGAAATAGGCTCAAAAGTCATCATGTTTCAATGTTGGGAGATTTGGATCCAAATAGTTAATCAAATGGATAGAATCTCAAGGAAATTTACAACAACTATTTGAAATGTGGATGACCAACAGATAGAAGATACATCAAAGAATGCTTAAGAACAGTCCGATTCATGATCAAAGAAACTAAAAGAGGTCCTAATACTATTGTTAACTTAGATGTTATAGGGGTACAAACATTTCACAAATGCATAAAATAGATGTTAACCTCATTTTCAAAGTGTGATGAAAAAGGAAAAAGGATGTACAAAATTCTAAGAGTGGGCTCCAAGGATACATGTCATTGCATGTTCATCAAAGAAGAGTTTTGGAATGCTTGTAATTCTCAAGAAGCTATAATGTTGCAATTTTATTACTTAGGATTCGAGCTCTCTCCGATGCAAATTGTATCACATTAAATTCTAGTTAAGAGAGAGTCCAAGATTCAACTTCTAATGTACAAATGTAACACAAGAATTAGTCAAGAGCCTAAGAAAGGGATAGGGTGCCCAAATTTTGAAGGGAGCTCTCAAATTCAAAGTTCATGTACAAAAGGCCCAAAAACTAAATAGATGAGGTCAAGAAGGCCGAGCAATGATCATGTACTCATTTAGCTAGAGTGGAGTGGGATGATGCCCAAAGAAGGCCTCTTCCTTCCTCAACCATCACTCTCTCTCTCTCTCTCTCTCTCTCTCTCTCTCTCTCTCTCTCTCTCTCTCTCTCTCTCTCATCCTCATGGTTAGGGTCTTAGGATGATGACCCCACTACATCAAAATTTGCATTAAGATCAAGAGAAACATCTACAAAAAATAGTGTAGAACCTCAACTATTACTATAACAAACCATGATTTAAAAAAAATAAACCAAACATCAAAGTAAATATGGATAAACATAATTTTGATTAGCTGATTATTTTTGTTTTCTTTTCTTCAAGTAACAAATAACATAAATGATGAACCCTAAATACACAACAAATAAACAATTAGATAAGCTACTACTTAAATATTAAATTAGATAATTATTTAATTCAACAACTATATAACTTAGTATAAGTAAAACGACGTTTTTGACTCCTATGCTTCATAGAGTGAAATACTCTCCTTGAATCAATCAAACTTATTAAATTTCTCCCCAAACTGTACAACTTTCAATCATATTTCATGTGTTTTTCCTTTAACTACTAGGACTATAGTTGGCATGCAACTATGCTTCTTCATGTAAGCTTAGTGAAGCCTAGTATAGCTTATCCCAAGTGTAGTGAAGCTTACTAGGGGTTTTCCCACACTTAGTATAGGCAATCATGGGCAATCCTAGTCACTTGGCATAATGTGGCGTATGGTTAGCTATGCCCATAACTTTCCTTAGCTTAGAGAGACCTAGCCTAACATGGCTTTCCTTGCCCAAAATTAGCATAGGCAAGCATATCCAATCCTAGTGGCTTGGCTTAATGTCACCTATAGTTTGCATACGCATATACTTTGCCTCAACCTAGTGAGGTTGAGTCTAACATTGCATTCCTTGCCCACACTTAGCATAGGTAAGTGCAACCAATCCTTGTGGCCTAGCCTCTAATCTATAGTTAACCTATGCATATACTTAGGTTAAGATTAGTGAAGACTAGCCTAGCATGCCTTTCCTTGCCCACACTAAAGATAGATGAATATGCACATGCCTAACATCATTCAACATAGCATGGCCTACACTTAGCTTGCATCTATCTTTGACACAGTCTTAGTAAAGCTTTGTCTAGCTTGTCCCTAGCCTAGCAAATGATAACTAAGAAGATCATGTAGCAAGTAATTGATGATGTGGTAGATAGTTGATGATGAAGCACATCCTATGGTTTGCAAGTCAGGTCTAGCTTGGTATATTCTAGCCTACAATTATCTTATTTGTATTCTTGGATGTGGCTTAGCAATGCCTACCTTGCTTATATGTAGCCTACACTTAGTGTGTGATTAAAGTTATATTACTCATAGCCAACTTCTACACATAGCATATGGTCCTTTTCTTTTAGCTCTTCACTTTTTCTCTCTTGCCCATGTTCACACACACACACACACAGCGAGAGCTTTCAAGAAAATTTCAATGAAAGAAGAGGACATGTATTCTATTAAAGCTTACAAGGTAAAGTTTCCATTTTTGTTATAAATATTTTTTTGCTTATTGTCTACACAAACATAAAGGGCACCATCACCGCAAGGTTAAGGGAGGTTCTTTGTGTAGGCAAACATGGGCATTACTATCTTTGTAAGCACAGTTTGGTTTGTAGAAATACAGTTATGTGTGTGTATTTAAATAGATGTTATTATAGGTATTCTCAAAACTATTAACATCAATTTTCATGTGATTTTGGCTAAGTTCATTGAGTGTTAGCAAGGTAAAAAGTAGGGCAAGCTTTTGCCCAAATGCTAATTTTTAGAGATTTTGTGGTATTTGGGATAAATTTTTTGGCTTGAAAACTCTAAAAATAGCCCATATATACAAAAATGTATACATTTTGGCCTAAGATTTTCTTAATAACTACTCAAACATAGGCTTTTCTTTTAATATTTAACCAAATTTCTAATCTCTTTACGATTGATCAGCCAAAAAATCTCCCACCTATCTACAAAGTCAAAATTATGGGGGCCCCTTATTTTTTACACCACTTGTTAGGATTGTGGTTTCTACAGAGAAAACATGATCTCTATCGTCGTAAGGATAAATGCACTATAAAGCTAATGAATGAGACTATTGATAGAGTATGAATGTGCTAGAAACATGTATTTCCAATTTCTTAAATAGGACTTGAAAACACCATATTGGGGAGTTTGGGAATTTCCCATAACTTTGAGACACGTGGTCAAATCTTTGGATTTGTCATAACTTGAATACTATAACTCCAAATCGAGCACTCTATAGCCCAATAGATTCCATTTTTCAACAGCTTTTCAATGATAGGTCACATCATATCGTTTTGAGAAACTTATGGGTATGTTATCCGTGTGCTACCTTTTTAATATTCAAAAAATGGGAATTGAGAGATTTCCATACTCACTAATATTGTGTTTGAAAGGGATTTTTATCAATCTTGTTCATCAAAATGTATGTGTACTAACATGTTAACTATTATAAGTACAAAAAAAATAACTTTGTATGCATATGAAATACTATTTTGTGTGTGTGTGTGTGTGTGTGTGTGTGTGTGCACGCACGCATGCACATGCACATGCGTGCGTGTGTGCATCTGCATGCTTGTGCACATGCATGTGCATGTGTGTGTGTGCATGTGCGTGTGCGTGTGCGTGTGCATGTGCATGTGCATGTGCGTATGCATGTGTGTGTGTGTGTGCATGTGCGTGTGCGTGTGCATGTGCGTGTGAGTGTGTGTGCATGTGTGCATGTGTGTGTGTGTGTGTGTGTTTTGTTTTGTTTGAAGTTATACTTTTCCTTCAACAAGAGAAAAGTTGAAAATAGCAAGATATTAGTTTTAAAATCGAAATGCATGTAAATGTGTGCTTATAACCATGATAAATTTATCACTCTCTTTTGCATTTAAATTGATGTTTATATTATTTTTTGTCATTCTAAGAGCCCCATGCATATATGTGTGACTTTTACAAGAAAATAAACATGGCCTTGGGACACATAAGGCATCAGCATCTCTACTTTGATTTTATTGTAGTGATTTTTGTACTCTTGAGCAAGTAAAAGATGACCTAATAACCTGCAAAACAAAAAGCTTGCCAAACTTTCTAAACTTGCTTCTGAGCCTATCATGCTCAATCAAAACCCTAGTAGGCTTCCAAAAATCTATATGAGAAGTCTATGGACCTTGTTAGGAATCTCATTCTCTTTCGCATTTAGATAATTTATTGTCTCTTTTCCTCTCTTATGTGTGTGTGGTAGGGGAGGCCTATTGATTCACATGCTCTGTGAATGTAACATATTCATGTCATGATGCAATCTTCTCTAGTGACTTAGCATGCATCCATTCGTGTATGTGTGCATGCATATACACACACATGTTTGTAGAATGACGATTTACTGAGATGCATCCTAAACTTGTCATATACATGCCATGAGGATTGATGAGGCAATCGTCTTCTATCACTCATTATATGTATGTGTGCATCTTCAACATGCATGTGCATGATAAGGGGAAGACTCTTGATTGAACAATGTAGCTTTTATTAGTGGATTAACTGAGACAACCAGTTTTACCAGCAATTTTAATAGTATGTACTGAAAATCTCAAAGTTAATAACATGTTATGACTAGAAAGCACAAACTCATAATCATATCATCGTGATCCCTAGTGAAAACTCATGAATCCTGTAGCACAAAGATAGCTTGCATTGGCTACACCACTAGGCCAACTTATTGGTGCATTAAGACTATAGAAAATGAGGGTCTCCACCCTTGACTAGCAAAGATAGTTGGTGGTTTTTTTTATATCTCTATCTTGGGTATTCCAAGTTTTCAACCTTATGGAATGGTTAGATATAACAATATTTAATGACTCATGGTTATACTATTAATACTTACTAGGAATCACATGCCACAATAAGAACACAAAGCTCATTTGCACCGTGAAGCATACTTTGTGTGGAAAGAGCATTTGCTGGTTCACACATTAATGGACTTCATTTCTCAATAAATAGAATGTGATAAGCAAGTATTTTAGAGACATCAAGAGAAGTGCCATGGGGCTTCATTGAGTCTAGATATCAACACAATCTCAAGGAGGTCACCTTATAGAAGCCCTCTATATAACGTGCGTTCAAAGGATACTTTAAAAAACTATTTTTAAAAAATGTTCACCATTTTATATACCCCTTTTGTGAATTTTTAAGGCAATAGTTATATCCCCTCTATAAAACTAAAATTCAAATCGAATGTGCATTGTCATGGCCCCTTGTGTACAATTCAAATTAAAACATGATGTTGTATTTTAGCAATGGAATTATCACAATGATCCAAGATGGATATTCGGACATAATGTTAATATTATGAAAATTTTATAATAGCACTATAACATAGAGCTATATGCAAAAGACTCCAAGATCCACATATCCAAAGCATGTCTTATACATTTGGATTGTGTAGTATGATAACAAATGTATACTATAAAAAAAGAATAATACATAAGTATGTTGACTTCGTTGCTTCCATGACTAGCCATCTCCATGCATTATGATGCTTGAGAAAGACAATACAAAGCTTATCATAGATTAAAATCACTTACTTTGAGCATGAAAATGATTACTCGGTGCACTTGAGAATGTCATTAAATATCTTATAATCATTCTCATCTAGTTGGTATCTATCATTTGATGCATTGTATGTTAAATTTTCCAATGTGATGATTGACTCTATAGCAATCATATTCAAGTTAAATCGTATGCTAACATACGTTGTCCTTTCACCCTCTCGTACCAACCAAGTTGAACTTCTATCCCTTGAGGTCGATTTGTCAAATCAAAGCCCCATTTATAATCCTCATATCTACGTCCTACTTTCTTTCTCATCTTTTGGACTCGCCAAGATACCATATGCCATGAGACTTAATCGATCTTTTGTCAATAATGAGTTCCCATTCAATTGATTGACCAATGTGGACTTGAAGATATACATTCCATCAACTTCTACCATTGGGTTGATCGTCTGTCTCTTTGCAATAGTGCCTAAGTCATGAACTTCATCCAAGAGCCCATTGATTTCATGTCAAATCTCACTAAGAGCAATGATCTCATCATCCCCATCTGAAACCTCTTGTAATTGCTGGTCATCATCACTGCTTGGTTGTGCAAAGTCATCGTACTCATCAACCTCCCTCATCTTAGCCTCTAGTTTTGACCATGTCAAATATGTATCCTTCCAAGGGTGTAACCACCAATTCAAGTTATCTACTTTGCTAGATTTCAATCCCAATGACTAACACAACATTTGTGCTTGATGCAATCCCTCTTTCAAGGCATCCACTAGTACATTATCTGAAGTCACACATTCATAGTTGCCTAAATCTACTTCTACAATTCCATGTTTTTCATTCAAGCATTTCCATATATGCTCTTATTTTTTATGAACCCTTGAGAAAACTAGCCCATGTGAACTACATTGATGCATGACAATCTTTTTCAAAGTACCAACACTATGAAACAAATCTCCAAAGTCAAAAGGCTCCCTCTTGTCCCACCATACCTCCAATTTTACTAAAACAAATTTCAACAGCATCCGATCCAGTGAGATGTAATGGACACTTAAGAGTAGGATAAAATTCACAAACAACCTTAATGAGAAGCACAAAAAAATGGCATGAAAGTTGAATATCTATGTAGGCCTCTCTACTTATGAAATTTATCTTTCAAGTTGTAGGTTGCATGTTGATGTATCCACAACCTCCAAAGCTTCAAGAAGAAACTAACCTTAGCTCCCATCACCACACTATCCTTCAATTTTAGATATGGTGATAAGAAAGCATCAATGTAACCAGCCACAATATGCAAATATGCAACAATTCTTTGCATACTTCTCTCTTTCTTCTGTAATTGTCTCATACAACATTGCACTTGTCTGCTTACAATCCTTTGGGAAGATGCCCAATTTTGACGATCATTTATTTTTATATCTCCATCCTATAGCTTGAGTTCATCAATGGAAAATGAGTTATAGACCATTGCAACATGATTGAGTGTAATCCAAACTTTACCAATTGCAAGTTGTCAAGTAGGGCTATCAAGTGGACTGACAAGCTTTTTTCCATAATATACAAAGTCTTGATGTAAACCATAGACACGCCCTTCCACAATTCTCCCTTTTAATTTCCATCCACACCAATTAATAATGATTTGGTCACTATGCTCTCCAAGGTAATCTTCAAGCATGAGCTTTCATCGTCTACTATCTCCATCTAAAGCATGCCCAATTATTGGACCTATCGTATCCTTTATCCTTGCACTCCATAAATGCTCCAAAAAATTACATTGATTTCCAATAAAAACACTATCAAACGATTACATGTGACTTGCACTACCAAAGCTAGTCGTGGAAGACTCTCATGAAGAGGGTTTACTATAAAAAATCTTGCATAATTTCCCACCACATGATTTTGAAAGGCATCCACTATCTTATTATAACCCTACGATCCCTCTCCCACAATAATTGTGTCGTTTGTAAGGCATTGGAAATGTTCTCCTTTACTTCCACAGAATCCAATAAGAGTGTCATCCTTCGCATTCCATTTGCATAAATAAAAGTTTGCTTTAACTTTCAATATCTTACAAACTTCCCTTACAAGATTGAAAGTGACTGCTCTCACCCAGCACACAAGAAAGCATAAAACCAAGGTACCGAGCACCAAAGTATATGCTTGGAGCTTTGCTCCTCACCATGAAACCTACAAACACACCTCTCTTGCCATGAATACACACACACAAAGGACTCAAGACACACCCTCACCAATCAAGAAACAAGATCAGGAGGCTCCTCCTCTTCCTCTACACACTCAAGATCCATAGTTGCAGCACAAAGGAAGAGCAAGAAGAAGGATGGACAAAGAGAGTTTTGAAAAAGAGGGAAGAAAGAAGTTAAAGAGGCACCACAATCTGCCGTGCTCCAACCTCCTCAACCACTTTTTTCCAAGAACCCCAATTGCACCCTTTTGAACCTTTATTAAATCAAAATATTTTGACCATACAAAAGCAAAGGTTGAAGCCCTTATGTGTTGCATGTATTCTAGGCAAGATTCCTAAGGTTTTTAAAATAAAAGAACATATGCAATGGCTTTTATAGCTCCAATCCAAGCATTTACAATACATAAATGTGTATCAATGAAATACAACTTAGATACAATAACACAAATATTTTTGATAAAGTGAATAACTTGTCGATGTAGAGCCACATAGTTTTAGCCTTTTTGATGACAAAATTGGAGGCTATCATTCCTCCCACACTTAAATTGGTGAGCTCCCGTGAACCAAAGAACCATAATAAACTTCCATTGTAAGCTTCAATAAACACTTCATATCCTCCTTCTCATTTCTTCACACTTCCATGGATCATTTGTCCACTTCTTCAACAACCACTATCTCTTCACATCAATATTTTGTCTTAATTCCAAACACCCATCACACTGACTAATACACTAATAAGGATGAATACCACAACACTTTCATTTTGGGAGACACACTATCTCCATGAAGAAGAAACATTGAAAATCCACCAATTTGACACCAAAAAAGGTGAAAAACCCACAAAAGATCTTCAAAGTAGCACTCCCACTTCATCAGATTAATCTTTAAAGAACTCCCACCCGTGTTACTTCAAGCTTGGCTTACTCAAATAAATGAATATGAAGCATTTGTAAGATAGTTGCATATGAACATGCTATTTTTTTAAAGGATAATCAAACCTTAGGGTTCTTTTCTTATCTTTATTTCTTTTTTCAAAACCTTATCTCCTGTTTTTTCCTCTTCTCATCGTTGTGCAGGCCTCTGAGAACTCGTCTCCCTCCATACCCTCTCCATCTTCTTTCTTCTCCATTCTGCTAACAGACTTTGATAACATCAAGGACCTTTGAAGATTCCTAAACTTGGTTTGCAGGCCGCCATGGATAAGGGCGTGAGAAGAATGAACAGGCATTACAGATCTGAACCACTATTTCTCTGCATTGGCAAAAGGCTATCATCGTTGCTTCCTCTCCTTCTTCATTCACTTCTTCTTCCTCCTCGCTATTTGAAAACTTTAGAGTAGTGCTCTTGAGACTACCATCAGATAGATTTAATCCAACCAAATCTCCACAAACGTAGACCTCCATGCCATTCATCCTTAGGATGGACTGCCCATACTGATCCTATGCACATGGAAGGGCAGTGTGTCTGTCTGTCTGTCTTCTTCTTCTTTCGTCTTATTCTATGTCTAATTGGAGCTACAGACGAAATCAAAGTAACTCGTGTAATCTAGCCTAGACCTTGAATGAAATAGAGGAAAATACCAGCATTAGCTTCCCTGTCTCGTTCTTCTTCTTCTTCTTCTTCTCAACCTCCTCCTCCTCCTTCTTATTCTTACTCTTGTTCTTCTTCTCTGGTAGTTACGTGCTCACCCGAATAGCCATTCCTTTTGCAGATCAATCGGACTGAACTCACCTTCTTCGATGGAAAATTTCATAGATTCATCATATCTCAGTGAGTCACCAAACACTCGTGCCAGACACGCCCATCTTCGCCCCATCATCATCATCATCTTCTTCTTCTTCCAATGCACAATCTTTCAATCCATGATGAAGAAGGCTCCATCTTGGCCCAATCTACAAGTCCGGCTTCCAAGATGTTCAACACTTGCACTTCACTTTACAGAATCCATGGCTAGCCTAGTCCCGGCAACAGAACCAAAAATGACTATCACCCAGCACACAAGAAAGCATAAAACCAAGGTACCGAGCAGCAAAGTATATGCTTGGAGCTTTGCTCCTCACCATGAAACTTGCAAACACACCTCTCTTGCCATGAATACACACACACAAAAGACTCAAGACACACCCTCACCAATCAAGAAACAAGATCAGGAGGCTCCTCCTCTTCCTCTGCACACTCAAGATCCATAGTTGCAGCACAAAGGAAGAGCAAGAAGAAGGATGGACAAAGAGAGTTTTGAAAAAGAGGGAAGAAAGAAGTTAAAGAGGCACCACAATCTGTCGTGCTCCAACCTCCTCAACCACTTTTTTCTAAGAACCCAATTGCACCCTTTTGAACCTTTATTAAATCAAATATTTTGACCATACAAAAGCAAAGGTTGAAGCCCTTATGTGTTGCATGTATTCTAGGCAAGATTCCTAAGGTTTTTAAAATAAAAGAGCATATGCAATGGCTTTTATAGCTCCAAGCCAAGCATTTACAATACATAAATGTATATCAATGAAATACAACTTAGATACAATAACACAAATATTTTTGATAAAGTGAATAACTTGTCGATGTAGAGCCACATGGTTTTAGCCTTTTTGATGACAAAATTGGAGGCTATCAGAAAGTAAAA
Organism: Lygodium microphyllum; assembly: GCF_053477565.2. Classification (NCBI taxonomy): domain Eukaryota; kingdom Viridiplantae; phylum Streptophyta; class Polypodiopsida; order Schizaeales; family Lygodiaceae; genus Lygodium; species Lygodium microphyllum. The sequence continues at coordinate 19,153,304 of NC_141162.1, forward strand.
AACATTGCAAACTACAAGACATTAGATCTATGAAGCTCACCTTATATGACGTTTGATGGCTGTCTCATCTTTAACAATGATAATTGGCACCATTGACGTTACTCCATGTTTACTTTTTGTATCCATGTATATCTTACCCACTACCTCAAAGATAAAATCATTCTCTCAGGCATGAAGTGAATTGATTTCTTCCCTTTCCTTCTTGTAGTGCACATGGACATCCCTCGAAGGTTAGTACTCATAAATTCATGCAAGCATATTCCACCCAAAGCTTAACGAGCTAAAAAATGGCCTTTGTGGAATCACTGAATTAATGTGCTTGTTTTTTTTGTACTATATTCTTTGCTAAATCATGAAAATATTCCCATAAAGCTTGTTTACCTCCAAATTTACCTTGTCCTTGGGCCTCAACTATATTATTACAAAACTGCCTCACATCCTTCATGTTAAAGCATTCAAAGTTTGCTTCTTTCAAGGAGCTAATCCTCACATAAAGCATGACAATTCTCACTTCTAACCAACATAACTTTCTCTTGGCTTCTTTCAGGTCTATACTTCAACTCTTCATGACTAAAATAATCTAACTACTTGCCTTCTCCTATATTCCTAGCCCCTCTCTTCTCAATAGTAGTACTCTCTCTGTATACTCTCATGAGAAATCATCCTTCTCGAAAGGGTAGTAATACCTAATTAAGCACGTAATTACAAAAATCAATTAAAAAGAATAAACTAAAATGCACACTTTACCTTACTAATCTTAGACAATAGATATCTTGTTGGCCCAAAACTAGTGCACGTTTTGGTGTTTCTTTAACTTTAATTGCTAATGGATTTTTAGGCCAATTTCCCTTTGATTTTTACCTAGTGGAAAAACTTATTACAACTTTTGCCTTTGGCATAGCTGATATCTCGGGGTCTTAGATCCCACACTACGAAATAATTAACTTGCACTTCACATATGCAAGTCACATTAGCACATTCAGTTAACTTTTAATGAAATGCTAAAGTAATAAATTTCATGTCCTCATCGTGACACCTATTCATAGGACTCAAGACCCCATAATGCATATCATTGTGTGATCATCACTCTTGGACTCTTAGCCCTAGGCCATGGGGGATTCACTAGTAGTAATAAAGAGACGTCACTTGTGTGCAAGAAATATATGAAAATACCCCTTATCTACCCCCTATTTATGGGACCTTACCTTATAAAATTTACCTTCCTTCCCTTAAATAACCCCCTCCCTTACACTCACGTGGTACCATATAGTAAACCCTAGTGGATCCTCCCAGCCCTAGGCTAACACATTCGCACACTATGACTGTTTTATGGGACCTTACCTTATAAAATGTACCTTCCTTCCCTTAAATAACCCCCCTCCCTTACACTCACATGGTACCATACAACAAACCCTAATGGACCCCCCCGGCCCTAGGCTAACACATTCGCACACTATGACTGTGTGGGCTAATGATATGGGATGCAAGCTCTTGGAATATGGTCATGACCCCATAGACTACTAGCTCCAAAAGCTCAAGGATGAGCCAATTGGCCCTCAAGCTAGGAGGTAGAGTCTAATGTACATTCCATTTATGTTATTTGCCATGTATATGTCCTATGCCATGTTTTGTGGGCACCTTGGATACTACGGAGATGTTTCACTAGCATTAGAGCGTCAACACGCTATGGCTAGCACGAGATACAATGACATGCACAAAGCCACCATTTTCTCACAAGATTGTGATGATCAACACCTGACAAGTACCCTTTTATCCCGTTATAGGGTGATATGGGATTCTGGTAATGAGAGGGGTATGCATGGGGTGTGAAGAAATGACATGAAAAAAAAAGAAATGCAAAGTGTACAACAATAGCCAAGTGCAAGTAGTTTGGGCACCACACATAGTGTAGGCAAGTGCAAGGGCAGCAAGCAAACAAGCTTGGGTAGTCAACCATGCCAATCAAATTGCCACTTGGTGGTCTAGGCTAAATGCATCCTATCAATCAAATTTGAATGTCTCATTTGTTCTCCTCCCCCCTCCCCAACCAATTAGAGGTCTGGTCATTGCTACACCATCTCATCTTTTTTGCATTTGAGAGGTGACTTGATGAATGCATGCATACATGGCCTCTTGTATCTATTCTACTTGATCCAATCACTATTCAACTTTCTTTATTTCTAAGTTTATGAATGTTGGGCAACCTAGGAACAAGCCATACACAGGTAGATATGATGTTATAGGTAGTTGGACTAATAAAAAAATAGGTCACCAATGTACATGAAACTTGTGTGCATCTAGATGGCCCCAGTAGAATTAGCAAATGTAGCAGTGGGACTTAAAAACAAGTCACTTGTACGAACATCAGCTACAGACAACAAGGTAGCACTTGGAGAAGGCTCTCCAAACTATTAATGTCCTATGAAAGAGATGTGGCCAGCAATAGTAGACTCAAAAGTGCTAAGGGTAGCTAGCTAGAATGAGGGATTGAGGATGCACACACACATGACCCTTATTTATAGAGGATTGGGGGTACATTTGGCCTACTATAAAATCCATTTATTTTTTGCAATTCTACATTATTTACTTTTTGGGGCTATTTTAAGGAGCCTAAAATAAAGGTTAATGCATGAGGGATTGAGGATGCACACACACATGACCCTTATTTATAGAGGATTGGGGGTACATTTGGCCTACTATAAAATCCATTTATTTTTTGCAATTCTACATTATTTACTTTTTGGGGCTATTTTAAGGAGCCTAAAATAAAGGTTAATGCACTATAATTATCATTGAGTGAAATCCCTAATATTAGTGGCTCAACACCCCCTCTTAGGCCCAAAACATACAATGCCCTAGATGGTGTGCACATCACATTTCCATCCTCTTTTCATAACTTAAAGATCCCATAGCAAAGCAACCAAGGCATCAGTCAATACGTGCACATCAGTTGTCCAAGAACCTATCAAAACTGCAAAGGTGATGGATATATTCATTGAGAAATCCCTATTTAAAGAGTTTAAATTTTTTCTAATGCCTATTAATCACAGTAAAAGGGGAAACTTTACATCCTCCATAACTTGAGTTGGTGTAAGGCAAGGTTAGGGTCCACAAGTATAGAAGAGGTAATAGCTTCCAAAAATGCCAATTTACATACTTTTTCTTGCTACAAGAAAACCTTAAACAAATATGTGGCATAACCATCCCACTCCTCTTCTAGTCACTACAACTACTAGTACACTAGGGTCTAATGGCCAACAATAGTCAGTACATCAACCAGTACCAATAATGGCCAACTAGTAACTGCTAGCATCAATCATGGTGACTATCCACATGGGGTTTGACAAGCCTATAATCTATCTACTTGGGTTAAAAAGGTAGGTAGATAGGGTCAAGATACTGTTGGAAAAGTGAAATCTATGTGCTAAGAAAAATAAAATCACACAAATATATGAGAGTTTGCACATTCAGATTGCAAGAGACTCAAACTCCCAAGTTTGTAAATGCAAAAATATCTATAAAAGCAAGCATAAGGAATTACGTAAATTTCCTCCCATGCACCTCAAAATGCTTCAACACAACTAACACATTTTGGAACATGGATTCCAAGCCATCAAACCTTTTTTTCTTTAACTTCTGTGAATACAAAATATGGGTTTGGTAGGTAACTACAAAACACAGGTTCATCAGGTAACTTATTCTTGTAACAAGTGAGCATAAATTCTACCTGAAAATTTTTCAATAGATAGAAGTTTAACAAGCACTGTTACTAAATTTGTCAGCCCTAACATCCTACCATAACACAAAGTTTGTAGAAAACCCACTCTGTAATGTCCAAAAATAAAAATTATGCACCTTTCTTCCAAGCTCCTAATATATTCCTAAAGCAAGGGTGGTCTTTTTTGTGGTTGGAGCACCAACAAGAAGTAGTGCTTATCCAACCATCTTTTTTTACATGATCATATCAACCACCAACCCTGTTGCTTCTCTAGCATGTTCTTGACCAACAAAACTTGATCCCATACTGAGAGCTGTTCCATCTTCCTAATTGTAAGAAACATCAACCTCTTCAATCATTCAACTTTGATACAACAGTTACATGACCAATAAATTGTTAAACTACATGTTACAAAATTGTTAGTTGTTGTAGTAGTTACCAATTGATATAAGTTGTGCCTACATATGGCATGTGAAGTATAGTTGTTTGAAGAGAATTACAGAAAAAAAATAGGCTTTTCATTAATACAAGCAAGTAGTATACATAAGCTCATTACATGTAAAATACAGAGCATATTGATTTCACAAAGTACCGCTGCATGAAAATGACCCAATAGTAAAATGGTGACTCTCACAAATACAATAGTGGATAGATTGCAACATCAATCTATTAAGGTTGAGAAATTAAACTTATAATGAATAGGTCTAGCAAGGGACATCAATGGGTATGGTTTTTGATGCAATGTCCCTTACAATCTATTAAGATTGAGAAATTAAACTTATACTGAATAAGTCTATCCAAGCCATTGTAACTATTTGCACAATAATAGTTACAATGGCTTGGCTACATGATTAAAACTCCAAAGCAAGACACAACTTGTAGTCTGGACGTCTGTATATAGTTGAACATTTTATGTATTTTGTTGTGTGGGAAACCAACCATGCATAATTCCTATATGATAATATCGATGTAATGGCTTGGCTCTATGATCAGAACTTGAAAGAAATACTAATAGCATTACGGTTTGTAGTCTAAGTGGTAGGCTTGTTTGAACGTTTGCTTTAATAAAACAAAAACAATAGTTTATTTCCTATGTGAAACCTACCATGTGCATAGTTTTTGCATGATAAGGTTGCTATTATGGCTTGGCTCTGTGATCAAAACTCCAAATCAGGACATAATAGCATGACAATTTACAATCTGAATGTATGTATGCTTGTTAAACACTTGTTTATAAGGAAACAAAAACAACCATGGGATGGTAGAGGCAACCTTCAAACGATGGCCTTTGATGTGTGTCTGGGAAGCCACCCATTGCTTCTTGGTTCTGGACTGCACTTCCTTAATCTTCATGGCTACGCAGGGAAGGCAGTTAATGCTACCGTCACTTCATTACTGTCTGTCCAATATATCGCAGTAGAAATGCACTACCTCCTAAACCCCATCCCTCTCTCGCAAGAAGCAAAAAAAGTTCGTTGTTTTTTTCTTTTATTTTTATTGTTATTAGTATTTTTATTTTTATTCCTACTATTAACTTAAATTTCCCTCATTCTTGAGACTTCAACAACATTCTTACACACTAGTAGAAATAGTTTTACAGGGGCTTCCCACCATCCCTTCTCGGAAACACACTAGTAGAAATTGTTTAAGAGAGGCTTCCCACCATCCCTTGTGAGACTCACAACAAGCTTTGGTGGGGCCAAAATAAAAAAGATACGAATAATATGTGGCTTGTTGTGGAGATTTTCATAACTTTTGTAAATTGCAAGAGTTTGAAAATTGTGTATATTTATTTTAGGAATTTACAACCTACAAAAGGTAAGTAGCATGCAATAGGTTATATAAGTTTGCATTTACTCCAGCTTTACCTTCAAGACCCTATGCTTTGGATACTTGGGAAAGATAACATGCAAAAATACCCTCTATTTTTGAATAATTTGAGATGTCATTTAGAAAGGGTTAGTGGGAAACCCCTCTCAACACTAGTTCACTACTAAGACATTGTAATGTCCTCAAGACATTGTTATGCCCTTTGATACTAAGAGCTTGATGTAGATTTTCCAAATGCAATGTAAACAAAATAGGATTGGACTAGTGGCATTGTATGTAGATGAGCATGCACATACATAATTGGGTCTTTTCATTGAAGTAAAAAGAGTAAGTTGAAGGAATTTTATTCTAAAGTAATAAGATGAGGGCAAATGGAGTTCTTTCAAGCTGTCTATTGATGAAAAAATGACAAATATTGAAGAAGGGCTCTCAAGGGGTAGATGAGCACCACATAACCTTGAATTGGGTCCAATTTGGATCCATAGGTCTCAGTAATCCTCCCTTTATTTTTTCCCACTCAAGATTTCATCCATGTAAACCTAAAGTTATTTGATTCCTTATTTTCTCTATTTGGGGGCTTCTTTGTCTTCTAATTTCCTAACAACAATGTGCCTCCCATCCATCCCTCTTTTCATCTCCTATGGCTTCTACCCAAGAAAATGACCCTCGAAAGCCTTTCCTCTCACCTTAAAGGGGTAGAAGGTGTGTGTCCCAACAACTTCCTTTAGGGTGGATTGGACCAAGAAATAGTACAGAGATGCCAAGAGCATGTTGTTGCAAGGAGAAATTACATTAGAATATTTTACTAGAGAGAGTTGCATTAGTTAGCATTAGCATGATCTAGAATATTACCTTAGCCTACTTCACGTATGGTACTGGGATTTGTTTATTTTCTTTGATTTGAGCTTATTCATTCCCATGCAAGTGTGGAACTTATGTAACTCTCAAATAGGTTACAATTATGCTTTCGATGTCCATGATGAGGTTACATGTAAGGATTTGGCTTTTCACTTGGTTTCTAATCTGGTGAAGACCTTGCTAATAAAGGCCCCCCTACTTTGTTAGGTATTACTTCTTTGCAATTTTGTTGAATAATTTTTTGGCTAAAATTATGTTACCAAAGTCACTGTATTGTTGGTGGTTCAATCATTATACTGTTGGCCATTACTGTTAGTAATTTAGCCATTATGTTGTTGTTATCCTATTGTTACATTGTTGGTCATTACTATTGTTATTCAACCATTTTAGTCATTTAGCCATTATATTGCTAGTATATTATTGGTTATGAATGTTTTTTATTATTGCTATTTAGCAATTATTTCTAGTTAAAAAATTATATTGTTGTTATTCTGTCCTTATATTATTGGTTACTAATATTGTTGTATTGTTGCTATTAAACCACTATATTGTTGTACTATCATAGGTAGGTCTCAAGCACTCCTCAAGTATGAAGCTATTGAAGAATTTGAAGGACCAAAAAAAGGCGATATTGGCACACACATATGTAAGCAAGAGAACTTTCTATGCAAGAACACTTTGCATCAAGATCAAGGACCATGAGATACATGTAGATTTGCTTACAATGAAAGCAAGGGGTTGTTAGCATGTTCTTGGATAGATCGTTATCATGTAGATTTTCTTATGATGAAAGCAAGGGATTGTTAGCACGTTCTTGGATAAATTGGTAGAATTAGATTTTCTTATAATCAAAGCAAGGCGTTGTTAGCATGTTCTTGGATGGATAGAAGGCCAACACTCTTTGCTCTCAATGTCATTAGAGTGGGAATAAAAGAGGTGTCTAGACATGAGCACATATTCTCTTCTTAATAAAAAGAAAATGAATGTAAAAGAATACATCTATTAAGTGTGTCTTGTGAGTAACATAATGATGTGATTGATATCATTATCTCACAATAGTTGTCATCTTCATGACTCCCTTTTTTTTTATAGGTTTATATGTTAAGGGGGATGATGTATATTGAGGAGGGGAAAGATGTTTCAAAATAAAACTAGTGAAATAAAATTGGATCTATATGGCCTTGGGTGGGTATTGATAGAGATAATAGGAGCTCCTTATCTATACTTAGACATGAAGTTCATCCAACACTCCATGTGCTTTTCCCAATGCACCACAAGTGGCACACATGTTCACCAAACCATTACCAATGAGTACAACATATTTCTCCAACAACTTTAATCTGACAATCTCAACACAAACACATTCACCCTTATCAAGTTCTTCTACACAAGTATAAGCTTTCAATGCACATGTAAATATGATTGAATGTGGAAAGTGACCTTTTTGCTCTTGCATCTTATCAAAGCATTTTTGAGATTCATCATCATGGCCATTTTGTGCATATCCTACAATCAGTGTAGGTCATGAGGATCTATCCATGAACAATATCTTCGTCAAGTACTTGTTGTGATTTTGCAAGAGTACCATATTTAGCATACATAGTTATTAAAGTGCTTGTAGAATAGGGGCTTCTTTCAAGCACAGTTTGCAAATGTCCTCATGTAGCCTCGTGCCATTGAATAGATTTGTTAGCTTTGCACAAGCCTTCAAAAGTCCCACAACATGAGTAGTCTCCTCTCAAAAGATAGCTCCTTTCTCCTCTTGAGGCTCACTTCATTAAATTTAGATATTGATGATGACACTAGCCTGGGATTGCAATGGGTTGAGAGAATTTTTCTAGTATCAAGCCGTGAAGCGGCCATTTGATGGTATAGTATGCATTAACCTAAAATCAAGGACTCCTTTTCTGAAGGTGACTAAGTATTGTATTATTATTAATGGTGTCAAAAAATAATATCCACGTTACGAAATTGGAAGCCATTTGGCTAGATAACTTAGCTCATTATTGCTAAAGTGATTCTCTTTAAAAAGTCCCCTAAGATACCACCAAGCTTTTGGCCATATTGCAGCCTAGAAAACTTGCCCATCTCCTTCTCTTAAGAGGATTTTAACATGTGTCTACCATATCTCAGGTAGTGTAAATAACCTAGTTAAGCTAACAACAAAAGTTTTCAAGCTGTGATATAAAAGTTTGTGTTGTGAACAATTAATCCCCATTGACTCAATTTTGGAAGAACCTCCCTCCAAATCTAGGGGGCATGGAAACCATGCCAAAACAAGTGTGAAGGCATTTCCACTCCTCCACAAACACATAGGCCATCTAAAATACCTCTAGTGTTCTTCAATTTTGAACATGTAAAAGAACACCTGAAATGAGTTTCCAACCAAATACTCTATCTACGAGAGGAGCCCTAATGTCTGAAAGATGAAAAAGTGCCCCCTTAATCTTAACATCTAACAATTCAATGCCCTAGATTCTACAAATGTGGCTAAAGTCAAGTCTACACGTTAACAATAGCTTCCTAACATGAGTAGAAGACAACGAATGGCTGATCTTCTTGCCTTCTATGCAGAGAGCGGAGATGCTATCCATACTAAGATGTGATTTACTACTACACCATTGTACCACTATCCATGATAGTTTATAAGGTTGAGTGAGTTGAGCAACCTCTTGATTTCCCTCCTCAAACACTTCTAATTTGCCTTGATGTAGCCAATGCCTAATTTTAAGGACTCATTTTTTTCCAAGATCCACAACTCTTAACTCAAAAAGTGGGCCACTTTACTCAAGATACTAAGCCACTTAACTTGAGTAAAGTGTGGCTTATTTTTTGAATCCGTGCACCACCTTGCCACACACCATTTTACTAGCATATGCCCTAAAGGGAAATGCTAATAAAATTACAAGGAGAGGGAACAACTATGGATGCAAACCTCACCTGACAAAAGCACCTATGTTGCCTATAATACTCAAACTTGGAAGTTGTCTGTCTTTTAATGTGAACACGCGGTAAATTCAAATTGATGAAAAGCTATGATAGAATCCATCCCCCCTCCCCCATGCTAGTTGTAAATATTTGTCCCATGACATTCCTTTTGTTGAGAATCAAGCTCATGATCAATATCATTGACATGACCAACCTTATCTAGACAGTTATTGTCTTAGCTATCACTCTACATGTGTGTTGTAATAACTGAGTCAGTCAAAATCAACCACAATTAGTGGTACTGTCAGTTAGTGACCTAGCATGTTTATCAGTTATATCTAATTGCACTTTAGTGAGCATTATGGAATAATGAGAAGAAGAGAACAATGGGAGTTCACTACTCTCTATTACAGCTCCATGTCTTTGTCTCTTTCTGTCCCTCTGAATCTTGAGCATGGTATTAGAGCCTAAAGCATGAAGGCTTGACAATGGCAATTTGACATCAAAGACATCATATCTATAAAAACGTCATCAAAGGAAACTGTGCATGTAGCCTATTTTTTTACAGAAGTAATATCTTGCTACAGAAATGGATTTTGGAGAAATGGCCTGCTAAACTTGACCATTTTGATGTGATCTACAAGTTTGTAGAATAAAGTCTTTTCAATTTCTTCACAAATTTTGAGATATTTAGCACAGACCTATGCTGCTAGGCTCTTTATTGCAATAAACAGCAGGTAGTTCTAGGGCATTGGTGGCTTTCTTCCTAACAATGTATATGCCCTTATTCTCATGCATTTGAGCATAATATTGGAGTGTGAAATGCTCAGTTTTAGAGCTTATTTGCAGGCTAGAAACAGTGAACTGGTTGCTATCCTAAATTTGGAAACTGTATATCTACAAGGTTGAAGTATCTGTCATGCTTATTTGCTACTGACAAATTCTTCGATCGTACCACTTGAGAGGTAGATGTTTTTCTAGGATACTATGAGTGCTAAAAGTCCAAATTTTGGACTGATTTGTTCCTGGTTATATTGGGGTATTAAGTGGTTATTTTCTATAGGAAAGATACCTATCATCTTCACTTGACAAACATGCAGTCTATTCAGACCGGTGGGACATGTATCAACTCTTCCATAAAGTGGTACCTGAATGAGATGTTTTGGGGTTGTTTTGAGGTCTAAATACTCTTGTTTTATTAGAGAAAATATTATTGGTTATAGTAGTGGAATGGCTAAAAACAAGGTTGTAAGCAACTTGTGATTTGAGTATTTGGTACTGCTACTTGCATAGAGTACAAACATTGATGCTTGTTTAGTCACATATTGAATCCCCAATGTATTAGGGCATGCCTATGGTGGTTTAAGGATATTTTTAAGCTGATACTACCATGTCATAAACCGTGGAAAAGTCTAGTAAATGTCAACATCAGTTCCATGCATCTATTGATGCTTGTATGGACATAGTTTGTTGCTCGAATATTTTGCCACTACCATAGAATGTTTTGAGATTATTTGATCTTGATTTATGCTCAATTGATTGTGTTTCTTCATTGTTGGAATACAATTTTCAATAAGGAGGTTGTCGGAAATTGTTCCTGAACTGCAGGAAACTGGTCTTGAACTGCATGAATACTATTTTGGAACTGCAGAAAGTCTATTCCTGAACTACAAAAAGTTTTCTTGAACTGCATAAAGTCAGTTCCTGAACTACAAAAAATCTGTTCCTAAACTACTGGGAGTTAAGCACTTACAGATTGCATATAGCATTGAATACCTTAGTTACAAATATGGCAAATGCTCAAGGCACTGACAATATCACTCAAATCATGGGAGAGAAGCTTGATTTTTTTAAAAAAATCTCTATGGAAGTTTAGGATGCAAAAATTTTTTATTGGCAGAGGTTATTCGAATTTATGTATGGGGGCTAAAGCTAAACCCGAATTTCTTGAACAAAATCCTACACAAGAACAACGGAGAGCTCACTGATAGTGGTCAGAAAGAGCTAGTAAAGTACTGCATTTGTTTTCTTTATGCATTTGTGATGCGATGGCTATGAAAATTACTAGTTGCTATTCCCCGAAGGATGCTTGGGATGCACTCGTGAAGAATTATGGTAATGCCATGCATGCAAGGAAGATACAGATTCATGAAGCATCAATTCAACAACATGTTTAGGAATGGTAGGAGCATTCAAGCATACACAACTAAAATAAAGACCATATCCAATCAGTTGGCTAGTATTGGATCTCCTGTTTTACAGGATGATATGATTGTAGTGACATTGAATGGGTTAGGCAAGGAGTATAAGGCATTTTATACATCGATTTCTGTGAGAACAAAACCCCCTGATTGGAATGAGTTACTCGAAACACATATCGACATCAGCGTAAAAATGCTTCACATAGCTCAAATACACAAGGATAGCGAGGATTTAGAGCCTTTAGAGGTAGGGGGAGATCACCTAGGGGTAGAGGTGGCTCCTAACAGTTGCATGAGCAGTCTAACAGGGATAAAGACTGTCAGTATTGTGGAAGATATGGGCATATTGCAAAGGATTGGCATAAGAAGCAAGCTGATATGGAGGAAAAAGGCAAGATAAATGGACATTATGCATCTTCCAGTGGTTTTCAAGATGACCAATGAGATAGACTATTTTCTATGTAGCATGTATAGACTCAGGAGCATCCAAACGTATGACTCCTCATGGTGAATGGTTTGATGAGTGAGTAGCAGGGTCTCATGGATTTGTATGTACTAGTGATGATACACAACATGATATTTAGCAAATAGGTGTAGTTCTGTTGCTCATGCCAATGGCAAAAAGAAGAGCCTACATGATGTACTACATGTACCTTCTTCTATTACCAAGAATTTACTATCGGTTGGACAGATGGAAAAATTTGCAAGTTAGATTTAATAGGGATGGTTGTTTTATTGAAGAATATGGCAATGGTTGTAAATTGATTGCTAAAGGCAAGAGAGATGGCAGAATGTTTACTTTGGATGCATCTTTTCCGTAATTGAAGGAAGCCATGTTTGTGCCCATGATAATGGAGTAGTTTGGGATGTAGAAATCTGGCAAAAATGCATCGGTCATGTTAATGTATAGAAACTAAAAAATATATAGCAGAAAGAGGTTGTACTTGGCTTGCCGAAGTTCAAGTACAGTGATCTTGGACAAGTGTGCTTTGCTTGTCATTTGGAAAACAAGTGAGATTCCTATTCATGAAACATGTCAAAAACACGTCTCGGTCTTTGTAGTTGATACATTTGGATATATGGGGTCCTTCCCATAATGTGTCTTTTGGTGGTGCTAGGTATTATGAATCCTTCATTGATGATTTCAGCCCGATACACATGGCTATACATTCTAAAGCACAAGGATGTGATAGTTGTCTTTAAGGACTTTAAGAAGCATGCTGAAAATCAACTTGGCTATTATATCTCATGTTTAAGATCTGATGGAGGTGGAGAATATGTATCCAGAGAGTTTGACAGGTATCTTGCTAAATATAGCATAAAAAGGCAGCTCACATGCAGTTACACACCTTAACAAAGCGATATGGCATAGATAAAAAATTAGGTGCTTATGGAAGCTACCACATCAATGCTTAATGAAAAGAATTTGTCAAATGCTTATTGGGCTGAAGTAGTGGTTACTACAGTTTATGTGCTAAACTGAACCTCTACAACTAGGGTTCATGATTTGACTTCGTATGAGAAATTGTATGGGCACAAGCTCAACGTTAGTCACCTAAAAGTATTTGGTTGCATTGCCTACGTACATGTGTTTGATGAAAAGAGGAAGAAGCTAGACCCGAAGGCTATCAAAAGTGTTTTTCTTGGCTATGCACACAAGAGAGAAAGGCTTACAAATGCTATGATCCATCCACTCAGGAAACCCTCATCAGCAAGGATGTAGTTATTGATGAGTTGGCCTCATCTTATAGTAATCAGAATGTAGTGGTCTTTGATGGGCCAGCCAACCCTACTTGTGCCTAGTACATCTATGAGTGGACCTACATGTGATGGTTCATCTACTATTAGTCCTTGGATAGGACAACTTTGTAGTCGCGCTACTGCATCCACTGACACAGATATGCCAATGAGGTGGAGATTGGATAAAGGAAAATAAAAGATGTTTGACGATGTGACTAGCCTGCTTACAATAGCTGGATATGAGTCACCTAGTAGTGAAAGCCTTGATTGTGAATTGGGCATACCATCAATTATGACACCTGGTGTGAGGCAAAGCAGGTATGTGCAAGCCCAGAGTGCACCACAGTTGAGGACGTCTAAAAAGGTCAGAAAACCAATTGATAGGCTGACATATAGTGGGTATTCCGTCAAATATTATGTATATATGACTAAAGAATCAAGCTACAAAGAACCTATGAAGTTCAATGAGGCAGTTACATATGAGAATTGGTGTGCTGCCATGGATGAAGAATACGCAACATTGGCTGAAAAAATGAGACATGGGAATTGGTTCGTTTGCGTGAAGGCAAAGTACCCATTGGTTGCAACTGGGTTTATAAAGTAAAATGCAAATCAAATGATTTGTTGAAAAGGTATAAAGCGCAGCTGGTTGCAAAGGGATATGCACAACAGTATAGCCTAGATTATGAGGAGACTTTCATCTCAATGCATTAGCGGCTTCTAATGGCCAAAAATTATGGCAAATGGATGTCAAAAATGTATTCTTGAATGGTGACTTGCTTGAAGAGGTGTATATGGAGTAGCCTAAAGGTCATGTACAACCTGATTATCTGACATATGTTTATAAGTTGAAAAAGGCCTTGTATGGGTTGAAACAAGCACTGAGTGTATGGAATGCTCACATAAGCACTTATTTGTAGCAACTTGGTTTTCAGATAGGTCATGTAGATCACAACCTGTTTACAAAGAAGATACAGCATGGTTATGTTTTTCTAGTGATTTATGTCGATGATTTGATCATCACTAGAGATGATGATCATGGGATTGTTGAAATTAAAGCAATGTTACAAGCTGAATTCAAAGTCAAGGATCTTGGTGAGTTGAAATACTTTCTTGGGATTGACGTTCTGTCTATACCTCAAGGTATATGGCTATTTAAAAAAATAGTATGCTCATGATATACTGTTGAAATATGGCAAGATGGAGTGTTAGGCCATGGAAACACTATTGGATTAGAATGTCAAACTTGTAGTTGAAGTTGGGACTAAGATTGAGAATGTCACTATGTACATATAACTTGATTTACCTTACTATTGCCCATCCTGACTTGAGTTATGTAGTGGGGCTAATTAGCCAGTTTATGTAGAAATCTCGTAAGCCATACTGAGATGCAGTGAGGAGGATTATGCGGTAAGTGAAGGTTACTCTTGATTATGGGCTATTTTATGAGCATGGGAAATCATTCGACTTGACAAGTTATACGAATGTGAATTGGGCTAGTTGTCTCTATGATAGGTGGTCAACTAGTGGTTATGCTTTCAGTTTGGGCAACAGTGTGATGAGCTGGAGTAATAAGAAGAAATCGACCATTGCTTTATCTAGTACTATAGAGGTAGAATACAAGGGTGCAACCTGAGCAGCATGCAAAGCAATTTGGCTTATGAAACTGCTATATGACTTGGGTATAAAGTTAGATAAAAAGATCACATTGTGTTGTGACAATCGGAGTAGTGTGATGCTGGCTAGCAACCCCATCTATCATACTAGATCCAAACACATAGAAGTTCATTACCATTTTATGAGGGAGATGGTACTTGGTGGAAAAATTGATCTACTCCATGTGAAGATAGAAGACCAAATAGTAGATATCTTTACCAAATCACTTGGTAAAGAGAAGCCTGTGCATTTCAAGGAGCTACTTGGAGTGTAGCACTTAGCTTGAGCTTAAGGGTGAATGTTGAGAATCAAGTTCACGATCAATATCACTGACATGAAACTACTACATGACTTGGGTATACAGTTAGACAAAAAGGTCACATTGCATTGTGACAATCTCAATAGTGTGATGCTGGCTAGCAACCTCGTCTATCATGCTAAATCCAAACACATAGAAGTTGATTACCATTTTATTAGGGAGATGGTACTTGCTGGAAAGATTGATCTACTCCACCTAAAGAAAAAATACCTAGTAGGCATCTTTACCAAATCAAGTATGTGCATTTCAGGGAGCTACTTGGAGTACAAAAGTTAGCTTGAGCTTGAGAGGGAATGTTTAAAATCAATCTCATGATCAGTATCACCGACATGACCCCCACCTTATCTAGACAATTCTCATCTTAGTTGTCACTCTACATGTGTGCTGTAATAACTGAGTCGATCAGACTCAACCATAGTTAGGGGTACAGTCAATCAATGACCTAAAGTGTTTATTAATTATATGTGATTAGACTTTAGTGAGCATTATGGAATAATGAGAAGAAGAGAACAATGGGAGTTCACTACTCTCTATTACAGCTCCATATATTTGTCTATCTCTCTCCCTCTAAATCTTGAACACCTTTAGGTATTGATTCACCTCCCCCTATCTTCCCCTAACCCATCCCCTTCCCACCCCACACAAAACCCCATGCCCCCCCCGCCCCCCCGGCCTCCCTAAAAAAGTGTGCTTTTGAAAAATTTTGAATTGGAAGATCCCTAATGTAAATTTTACATGAGGTGCATTTATAAACCTCTTTTTGTTTTTGGAAAACTATAAGTCAACATAATAAAATTACCATTTCTTTTAAACTCACATGGTATATTACATGTTCTATAAGGTGAACCCCCCCCCCCCGCAAGAACACAATAATGATCTGCCAAGGAAAACAACAAAACACTATCGAGCCTAGGTAGAAGGATTTGGCCCAATTCAAGCCATTGTTAGCTAAGGCAAAGCAAAGGATAATGTTTTTATTGTGTGTAGGACCTAGGCATATTGCTCGACATTTTTCTAACAAGATGTTACAAGTACAAAGCACTATTGTGCCCTCATTTCTAAAAAACATGGATTCCTAGCCCTTGTTTACTGAGGATACTTCAAGTTTTATTTTTTCTATAAGAGTTTATACACCACATGCACAACTATATTTCAAAAAACTTTTGGAATGTGCCAATATCTGCATGTTTCATGGATGAGAAGTTTGCTAGGTAGTGTAGTATCATAATCATCAATAAATATATCTACTCTCTACAAAAGTCATAGATGACAATCTTCGACTTGCTTTGGATGATTTCAAGTAGGAGACTCATCCTATAAAATTGACATTAATAGACTTTGAAAATATTCAATATCATATATTGCCCAAAAAATATGTTTGTCAATGGTACCTTCTCTCAAACTATACAATCTCAATATCAATTGGAAAACTCAAAAATTTAAACTAAGGCGGATACATTTTAGTAAAAGAGAGAATGCAAAACCAACATTGGGGTAGAGGTATGCATGAGATCAGCAAAAGATCCTAGTTTTCTAATATATGCGTTGTCAATCAAACTACTGGACTAACAAAGGCATAAAAGTGCTCTCACTCCAACATCATGATTATCAAGA
The DNA here is from genome assembly GCF_053477565.2 of Lygodium microphyllum. Classification (NCBI taxonomy): domain Eukaryota; kingdom Viridiplantae; phylum Streptophyta; class Polypodiopsida; order Schizaeales; family Lygodiaceae; genus Lygodium; species Lygodium microphyllum. The sequence goes on from NC_141162.1 coordinate 19,170,168, forward strand.
TCTTCTTGAAAATAAGAAACAAAATATGCTTCCAAGACATGAACCTTTTGCCAGTGATTCATAAGAGGGAGATTTATCACCCTTTGGACCATTCTATAAGCTATCTCAAGATGAATTTCCAAAACTATGAAAACATATTAATGTGAATATAGACATGGGTTGCATACAATACTAAAATCCATTGGTAGAAACTGCAATATTGTTTTTCAAGAAAAAGAATGGCTATCTATAATGTATATGTGTGGCTATAGAGGGCTCAATAAGATAACCATTAGGGATAGTTATCCACTTCCATTGGTCCTAGAACTCTTAGACTTGGAGCACAAAGACATTCATAAAGATTGGACTTCCTTAGGCTTATAATTTTGTCACAATAAGAGAAGGTGTTAAATGCAAGATAGCTTTTTGCATATGTATATCCACTTTGAATATGTTTTCATGCTCTTTTTGGTCTCACAAATGCTCTAGTAATCTTCCAACATCTAATGCATAATATTTTTTGTAACAACCTAAATAATTTTGTGGTAATATATTGACCTAGTAAATAATAAGAAAAACTAGATGCATTGTCCCAACACTGCTATCTTGCACCTAAAAACGGAGATGTAGTTATGGCTAACAAGATTCCATTCTCTTCACACCAAGAAAATTCCAACTTGACATAATCACAAGCAAAATTCCAAAAGGTTTACCTTCTTTCTATGAGTCAAAAAAGAACTTTCCAAGGATTTATTTGCCCAAAATATTAAGCAAAAGAACCAAGAAGGGTATTCATGTGTTGAAGCCTTCTTGGAAGTTGAAGACCTAATATACTATCAAGGTTTGCTCTATATACACTCGAATTTCTTGAATTACATATACTCTAAACAAGACATGGACTTCCAAGTACAAGACATTCTAGGATCAATAAAACAATAGGTCTTATCTCTCAAGACTATAGGAGGTCTCATATAAGGAAATTAGTCAAATATTTAATATGCACATGTGATGCACATGTGACATATGTAATAGAGCCAGAGTCCCTTGCCATCTATCTTTCTCCAAAGGGGTCCCATTCCATTCCTTTTGTGGTTAATAGATTTATCAAAATGGCATACTTCATCTCCCACCTAAAAGATAATTATTTGTGAAGGAATGGGTTGACTTATCCTTGAATATATATGACTTTTATCATGGGTACCAGATGATATGGTTTCAAATTAAAATACACTAAAATACTACAAATTAAAAAAATACACTAAAATGCCAAGAAAGTCATAGCCAAGGTAGCTAGACTACCATGAATCATGTTACCAAATGATACAAAGCTTGAGAATCATTCATGAAATGCAATAGCCTGATATCCTCCTAATGGTATGGAGGGGCATGGACTCCATCCCAATGCCATGGTGGCCAAAGAGTATGCACTCTTAGTGAATGGTGGAAGGTGGAAACCTCAAACAAGAAATGTTTGCACTTGGCAAAAGGATGCTTGGTAAGTTACAACTTAGTCTTTTATATCTAACCCTAGACCTAAGGCTAAATATTGGCTAAGGTATTATTTTACATTATTATAAGCCAACTCGATGTAAAAGATATTTGTCCTTAAAGCTAAAAATGGGACTATACACAATGAAGATTACAAGGATAGCTTAAAGCATATGGATCCATGTTGAAATGAAAATTCAAGTTGAAGAAGAGCATATAAGTTGATGAAGGAGAAGCAGATATGTTGAAGAAACTATTGTAGGATGTCCAAAAAATGTTGCAATATAATTTTGGCCATAACTTGAAGTAGAAGTATCCCATTTCCATGTGAAAACTATAGAAATGTAGAGGATAATATGTAGTATCGAGCATGCCATCAAAATCCAATTTTGATGGAGATAAGGCAATTAATTTATGTTTAAATTTTTAATATAGCAAGTTGTTTACTACTCATTGAGTGAAGTATCCTCTTGAAGAAGGCACAAAAATTGTTCCAAATATAATACTCTTCCATAGGCAAACCCTTCCACTTAATGAGATACTCCACAAGAATTCCATTCCTTATAACCTTCTCTTGCTCTCCAACAATCTTCCTGGGTTCAAACCATCTTCATTAAAGGGAGGTGCTTCTTCAAACACAATATAAGTGAGTTTGGGAATTCTCCCAATTCTAATTTTTTGAATACTAAAAAGGTGGCATGCAAATAACATGCCCATAAGTTTCTCAAAACCATATGAACTGACATATCATTGGAAAGCACATGAAAAATGGAATCTATTGAGCTATAAAGGTCTTGATTAGGAGTTATAATGTTTAAGTTATGACAAATCCAAAGATTTGACCAAATTTCCCAAACTTATGGAAAAATCCCATATTCCCCAATATGGTGTTTTCAAGAACTTGGATTTCAGGGCCAAAATACTTCTTAAGTTGAGATACATGAAAGACATTGTGGATATAAGTAGTTGAAGGCAAATCAAGTTGATATGCAAGTTCCCCAACTTACTTGATTATGTTTTATGGACCATAAAATTGATGGGCAAGTTTTAGTATGCCCTCCCTTAAGAGAAGCATAATGAATTTTGGAATCTGTAAGAAAACACATATACCTTGGTCAAATTCCACATGTCTTCCTTTCTCATCCACATAGGATTTCTCTATCAATTGAGCTTTTCTAATATTGTGCTTCCATTGCTTCATAAGAACATCCATCTTCTCTAACTCTTCACAAGCATGAGGATTCACATAATCCTAAAACAATGGTAAAGGGACTTGAAATTTGTAAAACCATACAATGCTTTGAAAGAAGATATTCCAATACTCATGTGATGAGTACTATTATAGCAAGACTCTGCAAGGTGAAGCCAATGATTCCATGCATTTTGTGTATCATGGAAAAAGTGTTGCAAATAGAGATCTAGCCATTTATTGACCCTTTTGGTTTGGTTGTCTATTTGTGGATGATAAGTAGTGCTAGGAGTCAAAATAGTCTCCATAGAATAGAATAAACTCTTCCAAAAGTTACCCATAAATTTAGTGTCATGATTGTACACAATCTTCAATGGCATCCCGTGAAGTTTAAAGACACTTTCCATAAACTCATCAGCCACTTGCTTTGCTATAAATTCAATGTTTATTGGGATGAAATGGTTTGATTTAGTCAACTCTTCTACGACCACATAAGTTCTAGTCCAACCATGCTTTCTCATAGGAAAGTCCATGATAAAATCCATACTAATGTCAATCCACTTTCTATGAGGAATAGGTAGTGGCTGAAGCAATCCACTAGATAGAAGTGTGGAATCCTTGATTTGTTGATAAGGAAGACATCTCATAACATAATCTTTAACATCCCTCCAAATTCCTTTCCAATAAAAGCTTTTATGGATGCTATAAAATGTCTTGAACAAATGATAAATGCCTGAAGGCAAAGTACCCATTAGTTGCAAAAGGGTTTTAAAAGTGAAATGCAAGTCAAATGGTTTGTTCGAAAGGTATAAAGTGTGACTGGTTGCAAACGGATATGCACATCAGTACGGCCTGGATTATGAGGAGACTTTCTTCCTGATGCATTAGTGGCTTCTAAGGGCTAGAAACTATGGCAGATGGCTGTCAAAAATGCATTCTTGAATGACGACTTGCTTGAAGAGGTGTATATGGAGCAGCCTGAAGGTTATGTACACCGTGATTATCCGACGTATGTGTGTAAGTTGAAAAGGGTCATGTATGGACTGAAACAAGCATCGAGAATATGGAATGCTCATATAAGCACTTATTTGTAGCAGCTTGGTTTTGAGATAGGTCATGCAGATCATAGCCTATTTACAAAGAAGATAGAGCATGGTTATGTTTTTCTGGTGATTTATGCCGATGATTTGATCATCACTAGAGATGATGATCATGGGATTGCTGAAATCAAAGCAATGTTACAAGCTAAATTGAAAGTCAAGATTCTTAGTGAGTTGAAATACTTTCTTGGGATTAAGGTTTTGTCTACACCTCAAGGTATATGGCTATTAAAAAAAACAGTATGCTCATGATATGATGTTGAAATATGGCATGATGGACTGTAAAGCGATGGAAACACCATTGGATCAAAATGTCAAACCTTCAGTTGATGTTCAGACTAAGATCAAGAATGTCACTATGTATAGATAGCCAGATTTACCTTACTATCACCGGTCTTGACTTGAGTTATGTAGTGGGGATGATTATCTAGTTTATGTAGAAATCTCGTAAGCCATACTTAGATGCAGTCAAGAGGATTATGTAGTACTTGAAGGGTACTGCAGATTATGGGCTATTTAATGAGCATGGAAAATCATTCAAAAGTTATATGGATGTTGATTGGGTTGGTTGTCTCTATGAGAGGAGGTTAACCAGTGGTTATGCTTTTAGTTTGGGCAACAATATGATTAGCTGGAGCAGTAAGAAGCAACCGACCATTGTTTTATCTAGTACAGAGGAAAAATACAGGGGTGCAGTCGAAGCGGCATGCAAAGAAGTTTGGCTTATGAAACTGCTACATGACTTGGGTATACAGCTAGATAGAAAGGTCACATTACGTTGTAACAATCTCAGTAGTGTGATGTTGGCTAGCAACCCCATCTATCATACTAGATCCAAACACATAGAAGTTCATTACCATTTTATTAGGGAGATGGTACTTGCTAGAAAGATTGATCTACTCCATGTGAAGATAGATGACCAAATAGTAGATATATTTACCACATCACTTAGTAAAGAGAAGTTTGTGCATTTCAGGGAGCTACTTGGAGTATAATAGTTAGCTTGAGCTTGAGGGGGGATGATGAGAATCAAGCTCGTTATCAATATCACCGACATGAAACTGCTACATGACTTGGATATACAGTTAGACAAAAAGGTCACATTGCGTTGTGACAATCTCAATAGTGCAATGCTACCTAGAAAGCTTGTCTATCATGCTAGATCCAAACACATAGAAGTTCATTACCATTTTATCAAGGAGATGGTACTTGCTGGAAAGATTGATCTACTCTATATGAAGATAAAAGACCAAGTAGCTGATATCTTTCCCAAATCACTTGGTAAAGAGAAGTTTGTGCATTTCAGGGAGCTACTTCGAGTACAACAGTTATCTTGAGCTTGACAGGGAATGTTTAGAATCAAGCTCATGATCAGTATCACTGACATGACCCCCACCTTATCTAGACAGCTGTCATCTTAATAGTAACTCTACATGTGTGTTCTAACTACTGAGTTGTTTAGACTTAACCACAATTATGGGTACAGTCAATCAATGACCTAGTGTGTTTATCAATTATATGTGATTAGAATTTAGTGAGCATTATGGAATAATAAGAAGAAGAGAACAATGGGAGTTCACTACTCTCTGTTATAGCTCCATATCTTTGTCTCTCTCTCTCCGTCTAAATCTTGAACACCTTTAGATATTGATTCCCCTCCCCCCATCTTCTGCTCACCCATCCCCTTCCCACCCCACACACAAGCCCATGCCCCCAGCCTCCCTGAAAAAGTGTGCTTCTGAAAAATTTTGAATAAAAATGTCCTAATGTAAATTTACATGAGGTACATTTATAAACCCCTTTTGTTTTTGGATCTAAAACTAGATGCATTGCCCCAACATTGCTATGTTGCACCTAAAAAAGGAGATGTAGTTATAACCAACAAGATTTCATTCTCTCTTCAAACCAAGAAAACTCCAACCTGACATAATCAAGCAAAGCTCTCAAAGGTTTGACCTTCTTTCTATGAGTCAAAAAAGAACTTTGCAATGATTTCTTTGCCCAAAATACTAAGCAAGGAAGCCAAGAAGGGTATTCAAGTGTTGAAGCCTTCTTAGAAGTTGAATACCTACTATACTATCAAGGTTTTCTCTATATACATAATTGCTTCTATTACATATACTCTAAACAAGACATGGACTTCCAAGTACAAGACATTCTAGGATCAATAAAACAATAGGTCTTATCTCTCAAGATTATTGGAGGTCTCATATAAGGAAATTAGTTAAATAATTTATATGCACATGTGATATATGTAATAGAGCCAAAGTTCCTTGTTGCCATCTATCTTTCTCCAAAGGGGTCCCATTCCATTCTTTTGGTGGTTAATAGATTTATCAAGATGGCACACTTCATCTCTCACCTAAAAGATAATTATTTGTGAAGGAATGGTTTGACTTATCCTTGAATATATATGACTATTATCATGGGTACCAAATGATATGGTTTCAAATCTAGTGTACAAGCCCTTTTTAAATCAGCTTATCAATATCTAACTCCACATGATACTCTTGCTATTTTTTATTGGACAATACAATAAAATCAAAGTAGAGATGTGGATAAGTGAGATGATTTTATGACCACATGTATAAACTTGTAAAAATTTGCATTTACGTTTTTAGGACAAGCGAAGGTTGTGGAAGCCTACAAAAATGCACAAATAGCCATGACAAGCTATTGATGCATTTAAGTTGTGGGAAAGGGATTTTAAATTTAGGCATCTAAAACACATATTTTCACATAAAATAATCTACATATTAAATGTTCCCATAAACACAATTTTTAATATAACATCGAAAAATAAAATAATATATCCAACATTATTTTCATTTCAATTTGAATCTTTATTTTTTTTGAAACACAATGAGAGAATGGCTAAGAGAGCATTGTGTGATAGATGAGAGTATGACGTCTCATACAGGAGATATCATGGTTTAGGGTTTCGTGGAGAGAGGACATTTGAATCTGGTAAAGAAGCAAATGTCCATAGTAAACTAAAATACTACAAATTAAAAAAACACACTAAAATGCCAAGAAAGTCATAGTCAAGGTAGCTAGACAACCATGAATCATGTTACCAAATGATACAAAGGTTGAGAATCATTCATGAAACGCAATAGCACGATATTCTCCTCATGCTATTGAGGGGCATGGAATCCATCCCAATGCCACGGTGGCCAAAGAGTATGCACCCTCAGCGAATGGTGGAAGGTGGAAATATCAAACAAGAAATGTTTGTACTTGGCAAAAAGATGCTTGGCAAGTTACAACTTAGCCTTTTATATCTAACCCTAGACCTAAGGTTAAATATTGGGTAATTTATTATTTTTCTTTATTATAAGCCATCTCAATGTAAAATATCTTTGTCCTTAAAGCTGAAATTGGGACAATACACAATGAAGATTACATGGACAACTTAAAGCATATGGATCCATGATGCTGAAATGAAACTTCAAGTTGAAGAAGAGCATATAAGTTGAGGAAGGAGAAGCATTTATGTTGAAGAAACTATTGTAGGATGTCCAAAAGATGTTGCAATGTAATTTTGTCCATAACTTGAAGTAGAAGTGTCCCATTTCCATGTGAAAACTTTAGAAATGTAGAGGATAATATGTAGTATCCAGCATGCAATCAAAATCCAATTTTGATGGAGATAAGGCAATTAAATTTTGTATAAACTTTTAATATGGCAAGTTGTTTAGTACTCATTGAGTGAATTATCCTCTTGAAGAAGCCAAGGAAATTATTCCAAATATAATAGTCTTCCATAGGCCAACCCTTCCACTCAATGAGATACTCCACAAGAATTACATTTCTTAGAATCTTCTCTTGCTCTCCAACAATCTTTTTGGGTTCGTAAATGATCTAAACCATCTTCATTAAAGGGAGGTACTTCTTGAAGAACTTGGATTTCAATGCCAAAATATTTCTTAAGTTGAGATACATGAAAGACATTGTGGATATAAGTAGTTGAAGGCAAATCAAGTTGATAGGCAAGATCCACAACTTACTTGATTATTTTGTATGGTCCATAAAATCGATGGGCAAGTTTTACTATGCCCTCCCTTAAGAATTCCACATGCTTTCGTTTCTTATCCACATGGGATCTCTTTGTCTCTTGACCTTTTCTAATATTGTGCTTGCATTGCTTCATAAGAACATCCATCTTCTCTAACTCTTCACGAGCATGAGGATTTACATTGTCCTAAAACAATGCAAAAGGCACTTGAAATTTGTAAAACCATACAATGCTATGAAAGAAGATATTCCAATACTCATGTGATGAGTACTATTATAGCAAGACTCTGCAAGGTGAAGCCAATGATTCCATGCATTTTGTGTATCATGGAAAAAGTGTTGCAAATAGAGATCTAGCCATTTATTGACCTGACCCTTTTGGTTTGGTTGTCTATTTGTGGATGATAAGTGGTGCTAGTAGTCAAAATAATCTCCATAGAATAGAATAAACTCTTCCAAAAGTTAGCCATAATTTAAGTGTCGTGATTGGACACAATCTTCATTGGCATCCCATGAAGTTTAAATTAGACACTTTCCATAAACTCATCAGCCACTTGCTCTGCTATAAATTGAATGTTTGTTGGGATGAAATGGGTTGACTTAGTGAACTCTTCTACAACCACATAAATCCTAGTCCACCAATGCTTTGTCGTAGGAAATTCCATAATAAAATCCATACTAATATCAATCCACTTTCTATGAAGAATAGGTAGTTGCTGAAGCAATCCACTAGATAGAAGTGTGGAATCCTTGATTTGTTGATAAGGAAAACATCTCATAACCTAATCTTTATTATCCCTCCAAATTCTTTTCTAATTAAATATTTTATCGATGCTATAAAATGTATTGAGCAAACTATAAATTCCTGAAGGCAAAGTACCCATTGGTTGCAAATGGGTTTATAAAGTGAAATGCAAGTTAGACGATTTGTTGGAAAGTGTTAGGGGTCAAAAAGGTTCCCCTAAGTTAACCCAAAATAGACATCTCTCTAATATAAAATTGATTCAGATTATGACTAATATTCGTCTTTTTGTCTTTATCATTGCACCATTGAACATCACTTCAACATATAGACCATTTTTCCATTTCATAATTCATTTCGCAATTCAGATACACTTTAAACCAAGACATGAAACATTATATAAGACAAATTGAGACACTGCGAGATTAATTTGTTTTGTATATTCCACATCTTCTGTTTAGAAAACCTTGATTACAGAAATTCCTATTCTCCTTAATCGAACAGACACAGTCAAAAATCTCACAAATCCTCCTTCTAACTTCCCAAAAAGACTCATAATCTAGTCATGACTTTTCACATCTAAACCATTATAAAGGTTTAAAATACCCTTACAAAACTAAATAAGAAACTCCTAAGTAATGCCTTAATAATGCCTTCAATACTCGCACACATAGTGGTTATTAATTTCCCAAAATAGTAGACCTGAACCTAGAAAATCCCTTGATTTTATTTCAGTCCTAAGAATTTCATTCCTGCATTCCTAACTGTCAATTCTGCTTTGCCTGAATATCAGTTGAAGCTTATTGAATTGATTTCTCAATCTCTGCATCACTTTTGCTTTCTTCCTCTCCTCCTCGAACAACTTCATCAATTTGGGTTGCTAAAAATGAGTTTGTGTCCACCCCCACCAAATTCAAATCAGCATCTTGGAACTTATTGAGCAAAAAAAACTTTAGTCTAAAACCATTCACAGGTTTAGCCAACAATTTACCCTCCAAATCAGTTAACTAAAATGTTCCTTACCCTAAGTCCTTAAAAATTGTGTATGGTCCCACATACCTGAGTTTTAATTTGCCAGGATGCTTGCCCAATTTAGAGTTATACATTAATACCAAATTTCCCTATTTGAATTTTTTTTCTTCAAGTATTGATTTTGCCACGTAGATCTTCTATTCTGAATTACAGTAACCACATAAGCAATGTGAAATCTGTCTTCATCCAAAGACATGAACTGCTCCAATATCTGTTTAAGTGAATCCTCATGTGTTAGTCTATTTGAAATTGCCACCCTCAAAGATGGTACTATGAACTCCATTGGCACCACAACTTCCATGCCATAGACCAATATGAATGGTGTGAGTCCTATACTGACCTTAAAGGCTGTTTTGAATGCCCACAGTGCTGAATTCAATTTCAGATCCCAATCCTTCATGTTTTCTGAAACAGTCCTTTTAAGAATTTTAACCAAAATCTTTTTAGTGCTCTTAGCTAATCCATTGGCCTATGGATGATATATTAAGGACATTTTATAACTAATCATTGTCAAGAATCGCATGGTGGGGGGACTTGCTCAAGATGCTACACCAAACACACACAGAATGCATAAGGAGAAGCTCACTCAAGAGACAAGAAGAGAGATGGAGGCCAAAACTTTTTCTTGTTGGTTTCTTCTTCTTCTTCCACACACTTTACAGTGTACACAAAGTATAGATAAGATACAACATAAAGGAAAGTGGCCAACTAAGTCAAACAATGCATAACCGACTACACTAGTCGACTGACACTATAACTATGCCAGTTGTAAATAGGTGTAACAACCTGAATATAATAACTAATGAGTCAGTGGCCATGTGAGAGTCATAATGACCACCGACGTGCTAAGTGTAGACGTGTGGATCCATCTAACCAGGCGGTCCATCATTAATGTCCGCATGTGTTGAGCTTGTCATCTCAATACTCCCCCTCAAGCTCAACTGCATCTCTGCAACTCCAAGTAAGCTTCGAATTTTTTGAAGCTTCTCTGTACCCAATGCCTTCATGAAGATGTCAGCTATCTGATCATTTGTACTGACATACACCAAGTCAATCTCACCTGCTAGTACCTTCTCTCTCACAAAGTGGTAGTGTACCTCAATATGTTTTGTCCTTGCATGGAACACAGGGTTCCTAGCCAACTGTATACTGCTCATGTTATCACAATAAATGACAACTGGACCTTTCACCTGCACATCTAAATCAGCCAATAACTTTTGCAACCATACTACCTCACATGCTGCAACAGCAACACTTCTATACTCAGCCTCTGTACTCGACAAAGCACTGTAGATTGCTTTTTGTTGCTCCAAGTAACTGCTGCACTACCAAGAGAGAACATGTATCCGCTGGTAGATCTTCTATCAGACATACTACCAGCCCAATCTGCATCTGTGTATCCAAATACTTATACATCTATACCTACCTCATAGAAAATTCCATAATGTAATGTGGACTTCACATATCTCAATATGCATCTCTGACTGCATCCAAATGTGGCTTTCTAGGTACTTGCATAAACTAACTCACAAGACCAACAGTGTAGCTCAAGTCTGGCCTTGTAATGGTCATGTAGATCAAACTTTCCACTATCCTCCTAAACATAGTAGGGTCTTCTATCTCATCCCCAACATCAGCACTCAACTTTATATTCTCCTCCAATGGGACTGTAAGTGGTTTGCATGCTGGCATACCATACTTGGGCAACATATCCAAGCCATACTGTCTTTGGGACAACCATATACCATCATAACATCTTATCACCTCAATGCCAAGGAAGTACCTTAGCTCACCTAAATCCTTTATTTCAAACTTCTTCTTCAAAAAGTCCTTGACTTCATCAATCCCACTACTATCACTATCACCTGTAATAATCAAGTCATCCACATAGATGACTATGATGACCAAACCTGCATCTCCCTTTCTCACATAAACTGAGTGATCAGCATGAGAAACATAAAAGCCAATATTGACAAGATACTCTCTAATCTTGTCAGACCATGCTCTAGGTGCTTGCTTGAGCCCATAGAGCGCATTCTTCAACCTGCACACATACGTGGGATGCTCTAAATTTTCATAACCTGCTGGCTGATCCATATACACTTCTTCCTGCAAATCACCATGCAAGAAGGCATTCTTCACATCCATTTGCTGCAACCTCCAACCTTTGGCTGTTGCCAAAGCAATCACACATTTGAGAGTTTCCATCCTAGCAATTGGACTGAAGGTTTCTTCATAATCTATGCCATATGTCTGGGCATTGCCTTTTCCAACCAGCCTAGCTTTGTACCTACTAATAGAACCATCTGCATTGTGCTTAATCTTATAAACCCACTTACATCCAATAGCTTTCTTGCCCTTCGGCAATGATACTAGATCCCAAGTTTCATTGGCCTCTAATGCAGCCATCTTCTCATACATTGCTGCATCCCAATGAGTATGACCAACAGCATCCTCAAAACAAGTGGGCTCAACATCCTCAACTAGTTTCACCATATAAGCATAATGGTGAGCTGCATAACCTTCAAAACCAAATCTTTTAACAGGGTATCTGACCCTGCTAGATCTGTGTACCACCGAATCAGTCAATGGAGCCTTTACATTACTATGAGCTCTCTGTACACCTGGTGTCCTGACAGAAGGAATACCAAGCTCATTATCCAAGCTCTCTGAGCCACTCGAGTCTCCATCAAGAACTGCATCAATGCCATCTGACACTTTATTCTTTCCTTTGTCTTTACCTCTAGTGCTACTAGATGCACCTGAAGATGTAGATCTACTCCTTAGTCTCCCAGACCAAGGACTACCAGATGATGTCTCTAGTCCACTAAGAGTCTGCGATTCTTGCTTTTCAGCCTGCACATGAGTTTCATGATCATCATCATCATTCAATGCATCACTACTCATTTAATCAAAGATGATATCCTTGCTCACTCTGAACTTACATGTGACAGGGTTATAACATCGATACCCTTTCTCCTCTAAAGAGTATCCAATAAAGACACATTTTTATGCCTTTGGATCAAGCTTCTTCCGTAGCTCATCTGGAAAATGAACATATGCAACATAGCCAAATACCTTCAAGTGCGATACATCAGGCTTCTTTCCAGTAAATCATTCTTCAGGAGTCATCCCATGAACTGCAGCTATGGGAGTTCTATTCATAATGTAGACAGCAGTATGGATAGCCTCAGACCAAAAATGTTTGGGCATATTCTTTTCAGCCATTAATGCTTGTGCAACTTCTGTAATATGCCTGTTTTTTATTTTGTACAACACCATTTTGCTATGGGGTATACCTGCATGTGAACTGTCTCTTTATCCCATGAGACCTCAGAAAATCATTGAACTCATTCGAGAGGTATTCTCCCCCTCCATCTGACCTCAAGCACATTACTTTCAAGCCTATTTCTCTTTCAACTGCAGCCTTGAAAGTTCTAAAGTGCTCAAATGCTTCACTCTTTTCCTTCATAAAATATACCCACAGCTTTCTAAAACAATCATCAATGAATCTAATAAAGTATGAACTGCCTCCAAGAGATACATTTTGTGTAGGTCCCCAAATATCTGTATGCACAACATCAATGATATTTCTGCTTACATCTCTGTCATTGAAAAAGGGTTGTCTTGCCTACTTACCAAACTGACATGCTTCGCATACCTTATGAAATTTTGCAACTCTAAATGTAGGCAAACCTGTAACCAACCCTTTGGACTGCATTAATTTCAGCCTTTGTACATTTGCATGTCCAATGCGTTTGTGCCTGTTGAGATATCGAGCTCCACTCGTGATACGCCAAGGTGACCGTTGTGTATTTATGTCACCGACTTGTCAGTTGCAGACGCGGTTGGTACACCGCCCATGAATAATAGCCACATGATAGCTATCCTTATCTACTCTAGTTCGTGGCTCAGTTAGTATGCCACCTTAGTTAGTTGAGTTTGGTTTGAGACCCATATATAGGGTTCTTCTATTTCTTTGTACTAGAGTTCTTTTGGCTTACACAACTAAGAAGAGGAAAACTGTTTTCAGCCTCCACCCTTGTGTGTATTCCCCCATTGTGCAAGCAAGAAAGCTTAAAGTGAGACTCCTTCCTTCTCTCCCACAATCTTGACAGTGCCAAATTTCAATATTTGCAACAACACCTTTTCCTTTAGCATACATAGCAGTATTCATAGTAGGAATTCCAGCATCTAGAGTAAACATACGTCCAACTCTACTTCCCTTTGCAACCAACCTGCACTTGTCATTGAAGTCTTCTACAAAGCAGCCCTTTGCATTAAATTTGACTTGCAGCCCTTGCTCTACCATCTGACCGACTAACACCAAGTTCTTTGTAATAGATGGCACATGTAATGTTGAGATATCAAGCTCCACTCGTGATATGTCAGGGTGACCGTTGTGCATTTATGTCACCGACTTGTTAGCTGCAGATGCGGTTGGTACACCGCCCATGAATAATAGCTAGATGACAGATATCCTTATCTACTCTAGTTCATGGCTCAGTTAGTATGCCGCCTTAGTTAGTTGAGTTTGGTTTGAGACCCATATATAGGGTTATTCTATTTCTTTATACCAGAGTTCTTTTTGTCTTACACAACTAAGAAGAGAAAATTTGTTTTCAGCCTCCACCTTTGTGTGTATTCCCCCATCATGTAAGTGAGAAAGCTAAAGTGAGACTCCTTCCTTCTCTCCCATAATCTTGACATGGTATCAGAGCCTGGTTCGTGGTAAGGAGCTCAAGAAATCAAACCAAGTTCGCGGTCTTCTGGTAAGAGGACTAGTGTTGCTTTCATTTTTCGAGTTTGGGAGCAAGTCTCTCCAAGTAGCACAGCCAGAAAGTGTAAGAGTGCATTGTCTCAGATTGAGACACCCTTTGCGGTGTAGCAAGAGGGCAGTATATGCTGCGGGATAGGGCTTTAGCCCTAGGTTGCCCTGTTTTTTTTATTCAAGGCCATTTCGGGGCTTGTTTTGGAGGCGGAAGTTTTCCACACGCACTTAGGAAAAGGCCCTGTTTTTTGTTGTGCGGCCACTGTTCTACAGGTTGGTGAAAAGTTACCGTAGAAATTGCATCGTATGCCTGTGCGCAGAGACATTGGGAGTTACAGAATCATCCTTGTTGCCTGTTGATGCAAAATCATCACTAGGAAGTGACTGTGTGGTCAAATACCACTTTCGTCAGTTTTGTAGATTTGCCCTTGTGAGGATAAAGCTGTGTTTTTGCAGTGATAGAATTTTTTGTAGTGTTCTGTAATGGCATCTGATTCTCTTTCACAGATTATCACTGAAAAGCTTGACAAGAACAACTTCCAAGCATGGAAGTTTAGAATGACGAATTTCCTTATGGAAAAAGGATATTGGAAATTCGTTGCAGGAAATGAAGAAGAATCAGTTCTTCCTGATGTTCCCAATCAACAGCAAATGCAGGCATTTAAAGGATGGCATGAGAGAGCCAAAAAAGTTATGTACTCGCTGTCTATCAATATTTCAGACTGTATGATTGTGCATATTCAGAATGCAAGTACACCAAAGGAGGCATGGGATACTTTGTCAAAAATGTATAGCACAAATATGCAAGCCAGGAAAATGCAGATCAAGAAAGAGTTACACAATGTGCAAAGAGAAAGTATGAGCATCAATGACTACCACATGAAGGTGAAGAAGATTGCAGATGCACTTGCTTCCATTGGGTCGCTAGTGGAAGATAATGATTTAGTTTCTGTGACCTTAAATGGTCTAGGAAAGGATTATGCATAGTTCCGAACATCCATTCCCATCCGTGAAAGATTTTCTAATTTTGAGGAGTTGATTGCTCTTCTAATTTCTGAGGAGCAGAGAAATGATGGCGCATCTTCTTCAGGAGGAACTTCAAAAGAAGCTGTCTTCTACTCAAATGCTGGAAGAGGTAGAGGCAGAGGTAGAGAAGGCCGATCTGGAGGCCGTGGTAGAAATCAGAATATGCAGCAAACTCAAGAAAGCCAATCCTATGGAGGAGGATGTGGTAACTCTAGAGGTAGGGGGAGCCAAAGAGGTCGTGGTGGATGGCAAAGAGGCCACAATGCAAACAACAATGTTGAATGCTACTACTGTGGTAAAATGGGTTATATGGCTAAAGACTGCTATAAAAAGCAGAATGACATCATGAATGGAAAATTGCAACAAGGGAATTATGCATCTTCTAGTAGACAGGGTGATGACAGAAATGAGCATTTGTTTATGGTGCAGCACATGACCAATTCTGTGACAAGTGCAGAAGAAAACAACAATGTGTGGTATGTTGACTCAAGTGCATCAAACCACATGACAGGTCATGCAGAATGGATGCAGGATGCAAGAAAAATGGAAAAACTAGGATTTGTGGAGATTGGTGATGATACTGCACATCCTATTGTGGAGATTGGAAAATTTCATTTGTTTATGCAGGATGGGAAAAAGAAATACCTGTCCGATGTATTTCATATCCCGAATATCACCAAGAACCTGGTTTCTATTGGTCAAATGGTTGAGTAGGGCTTGCAGGTTAGATTTAATCCTCATGGATGCTTTGTTGAGGATATGAAAAATAATGGTTGCTTGATAGCAAAAGGAAGGACATAATGTTTACATTGGATGCAGACATGCTTGAATTGAGTACATCAATGTTTGCACATGGGACTGGTGTAGTTGCAGATATTGATATCTAGCATAAACGCATTGGTCATGTTAATGTACAACGACTTAAATCAATGCAAGCCCAAAATATTGTTGCAAGATTGCCTAAATTCAAGGTTGCAAAAATGCATAAGGTATGTGAAGCCTGTCAATTTGGAAAATAGGCAAGGAAACCATTTCCTAGACATGTTCAAGAGAGTAAGAAGCAATTGGAATTAATCTACTCTGATGTGTGGACTACTAAAGCTACATCTATTGGAGGCTATTATTATTTTGTCACTTTTATTGACGACTATAGCAGAAAATTTTTGGTGTATTTTATGAAAAAGAAAAGTGAAGTTTTTGGGCATTTCAAAACTCTTAAAGCTATGGTTGAAAAAGAAACAGGCCTACAAATAAAATGCCTAAGGTCAAATGGAGGGGGAGAGTACCTCTCAAATGAGCTTGCAAGGTTCTTGCAGGAGCATGGCATAAAGCAGCAATATTCATGTAGTCATACCCCACAGTAAAATGGAATTGCAGAAAGAAAAAACAGGCATATTGGAGAGGTATCTCGTGCCATGCTCAATGAAAAAGACCTGCCAGATTTTTACTAGGCTGAAGCAGTTGCCACAGTAGTCTACATAATGAATAGGACTCCCACTACAACAATACATGGCATGACTCTAGAGAAGAGGTATACTGGTAGGAAACCAGATATTTCTCATTTGAAAATTTTTGGTTGCATTGCCTATGTTCATGTGCTAGATGAGTTGAGATCCAAGTTAGATCCAAAAGCTGAGAAGTGCATCTTTATTGGTTACTCTCTGCAGAGCAGAAAGGGTATAGATGCTATAACCCTTCTACTCGTAAGTTTACAGTGAGCAGAGATGTTTTTTATGAGATGAGTAGCTGGTATATACCAGTAAATGTGATTGATAATGTAGATGCACAAAATGGTAATGCTGCACAGAATTCACAACAGCAGTCACAATATATTAGTGGACCTGGAGTGTCCTCTAGCGTTGGTTCACATTTTTTGCCATGGACAGGTAGATTGAGATCAAGAGAATATCTTCAAAGCAATGTAGATAGTGGTATGCAGGTATCACAAAAAGGAAAAGAGAAGGTAGATCAGCCCATGTTTGATATGAATGCAGGTCACTCTTATGTGGATGGTGAATCCAGTGGT
Source organism: Lygodium microphyllum (assembly GCF_053477565.2). Classification (NCBI taxonomy): domain Eukaryota; kingdom Viridiplantae; phylum Streptophyta; class Polypodiopsida; order Schizaeales; family Lygodiaceae; genus Lygodium; species Lygodium microphyllum. The sequence continues at coordinate 19,187,538 of NC_141162.1, forward strand.
TTAGAATAGAGCATTGATGATGAGTTGGGTATTCCTTCTATTGTTACACTTGGAGTAAGGAAGACCAGGGATGTTTTGAGAGCACCTAGAAGTGAGCCTACTTTGCGCAGGTCTACCAGAGCTAGGTATCCTGTGGATAGGCTAAAATATGATGGATTTACAGCCATTCACTATGCCTATATAGTCAAAGTGATATAGGAACCAGAACCCACTTCTTTTGAGCAAGCCATGGGAAAAGAAAAATGGGAGAAAGCCATGGATAAAGAAATGGATGCCTTGGAAGCAAATGCTACATGAGAATTAGTACCTTTGCCTAAAGATAAGAATGCAATTGGTTGTAAGTGGGTTTATAAGGTGACACACAATGTAGATGGTTCTGTGAACATATACAAATCAAGATTAGGAGTCAAGGGGTATGCATAAACATATGGCATTGATTATGAAGAGACATTCAGTCTAGTTGCAAGGATGGCAACCGTAAGAGCAGTTATTTCTATGGCTGCATCAAAGGGATGGTCTTTACATCAGATGGATGTAAAGAATGTCTTCTTGCATGGTGATTTGGAAGAAGAGGTCTATATGGAGCAACCACCAGGTTATGTGCATGCTGTTCATCCTGAGTTTGTTTGCAGGTTGAAGAAAGCCTTGTGTGGCTTGAAGCAAGTACCTAAAGCATGGTCTGACAAGATAGGACAGTATCTTATCACTATTGGCTTTCAAATTTCCAAGGCATATTTCTCACTTTATGTGAGAAAGACAGAGAAAGGTATTATGCTGCTCGTCATTTATGTTGATGATTTGATTATCACAGGTGATAGTGATGAAGATATCCTTCATGTGAAAATGCTATTGAAGCAGAAGTTTGAGATGAAGGATTTGGGAGAGCTGCATTATTTCTTGGGCATTGAGGTGATTAGATCACCAAGTGGGATATGGCTCTTGCAGAGGCAGTATGGATTGGACATGCTGTCCAAATATGGGATGATAGGTTGTAAGCCTATTTCAATTCCTCTAGAGCAGAATGCGAAGCTGAGCGCAGTTGCAGGTGAGCTTGTGGAAGACCCTACTATGTGCAGACGCATAGTAGGAAGTTTGATTTATATGACTATTACCAGGCCATATTTGAGCTATGCTATTGGATTGGTAAGTCAATTTATGCAGGCTCCAAGGAAACCGCATTTGGATGAGGCTAGACACATACTCAGGTATGTGGAGTCCACATTGCAGTATGGACTATTTTATAAGACTGGGGTTCAGATAAAGTTGCATGGATACACTGATGCTGATTGGGCTGGTAGTATTTCTGATAGACGATCTACCAGTGGATATGTGTTCTCTTTTGGGAGTGCTGCAGTCACTTGGAGCAGCAAGAAATAGCCTACAGTTGCCTTGTTGAGCACAGAGGCTGAGTACAGGGGTGCAGCAATGGTTGCATGTGAGGTAGCTTGGTTGCATAAGCTACTTTATGATATGCATCAGCCTACAGATGGGCCAATTGTCATTTATTGTGACAACATGAGCAGTATATACTTAGCAAATAACCCAATCTATCATGCTAGAACAAAGCACATTGAGATGCATTATCACTATGTGCGGGAGAGGGCAAATAACCCAGTTTATGTCAGCACAGAGGATTAGGTAGATGACATATTCACAAAGGCATTGGGCGTAGAGAAGCTGCGCAAGTTTAGAGACCTGCTTGGTGTGTAGGAATTGGGATTGAGCTCGAGGGGGAGTGTTGAGATATCGAGCTCCACTCGTGATATGCCAGGGTGACCATTGTGCATTTATGTCACCGACTTGTTAGCTCTGCAGATGCGGTTGGTACACCACCCATGAATAATAGCTAGATGACAGCTATCCTTATCTACTCTAGTTCATGGCTCAGTTAGTATGCCACCTTAGTTAGTTGAGTTTGGTTTGAGACCCATATATAGGGTTCTTCTATTTCTCTGTACCAAAGTTCTTTTTGGCTTACACAACTAAGAAGAGAAAAATTGTTTTCAGCCTCCACCTTTGTGTGTATTCCCCCATTGTGTAAGTGAGAAAGCTACAAGTGAGACTCCTTCCTTCTCTCACATAATCTTGACATGTAATACATCTGAAAGAGTCTTTGTCTTACCATCATGCAAGGACAAGGGAACTTTTCCAATGTGTGAAATTGGGTGGCATGAATCATCACCGTTTGCACATAACCTGTATTTTGCAAATCCTGCATCTCTTCAAACCATTCTGCATGGCTGGTCATATGATTGGATGCACTTGAATCAACATACCAAACATCATCATGTATTCCCTTTCCTGTAACAGCATTTTTCATATGCTGCATAACAAATAGATGTTCATTTTTGTCTTCATTCTGTCTTGAAGATGATGCATAGTTTCATTGCTGCAACTTACCACTGCGAATATCATCTTTCTTAACATAACATTGGGCTGCAATATGACCTGTTTTTCCATAGTAGTGACACACAATACCAGAGTTGTTAGAACTTATGTTCTGCCATCCACCTCTTCCTCTAAAGCTCCCCCTGCCTCTAAAGTTACCACGACCTCTTGAAACCTGCATATCGCCAAAATGTTGATTCAATCTGTTTTGCTGGTTATCACTACCAGGTCCTGTACCATGGCCTCTTGAAGAGGACCTACCACGCCCCCTTCCTGAATTGGAGTACAAAGCTTGGACTTGTTCACCACTTTTTTCAAATGACTCACTCTACATGTTGATCTCTTCAGTGATCATAAGGGAGACCAACTCATCGAAATCTCAAAATGACTTTCTGACATAAACGGAAGTTACAAAAGACTTCCAAGCCTTTTCATTGTTAAGTCCACCCAAGGTAGACGACATCAAATCATCATCATCGAGCATTGCATCAATCGCTGCTAAGGCATCTGCAATGCTCCTTACCTTCAATGCTGCATAGTCATTGATAGACATCTTCCCTTTCTTCAATGTATTCAACTCTTTCTTGAGTTGAATCTTTCGTGTCTTTGTATTTATGGAAACATACTTTCAAGTATGGTCCAACCTCATATGAATTCTCTTCATTTCTAATATGTCCCAACATATTATTGTCAATTACTGCAGATAGCCAATACATGACCTTTTTGTCTTTTGCATTCCATTCCTTCCATGCCTTTGTCTCTTCTACAGTTGGAGAATCACTCACCTCCGGCTCCTTTTCTTCACCTGAAACAAACTCGTAGAGGCATTTTCCAATAAGGAAGTTCGTGACACGGAACTTCCATGAAGGGTAGTTGTTCTTGTCAAGCTTCTCAATGATGGGGTTTCCACTTTTCTCTACCATTATCACAAAACTAATACCAAATAGCAAGCAAACCTTCTACAACCCTCGACCTATAGTGCACAACAATACACCAAACAACCTTTTTCACTGTCTGCTCAATAATACATGCAATCTACAACCAGTTTGTAAATAAACCTTGTGTTTATTCACTAGTAAACACCTTTGAACTTACAGATCTGAAATCTATAACTTGTGCACCTACATAGAGCAGAAACAGGCTCTTCGTGCACACCAAATCTCACTGCAATCTGAGATTTTTGCTCTGCCCTACGTCCGATGCTTCCACAGGCACACTGTCCAAGAGAAGAAGTAGAGAATGGAAGAGCTTCTTATCCGTTGCTTGCTTACTCGAATCCTTGGCTCCTCTCCTTTGCTTTAGCCTTCAAAACCAACCTCAATCAGTGATGTAGCTTTGATACCATGTCAAGAATCGCATGGTGGGGGGACTTGCTCGAGATGCTGCACCGAACACACACAGAATACACAAGGAGAAGCTCACTCAAGAGACAAGAAGAGAGATGGAGGACAAAACGTTTTCTTGCTGGTTTCTTCTTCTTCTTCCACACACTTTATAATGTACACAAAGTATAGATAAGATACAACATAAAGGAAAGTGGCCTACTAAGTCAAGCAATGCATAACCGACTATAGTAGTTGACTGGCGCTATAACTATGCCAACTGTAAATAGGTGTAACAACCTGAATATAATAATTAATGAGTCAGTGGCTATGTGAGAGTCATAATGACCACCGACATGCTAAGTGTAGATGTTTGGACCCATCTAACCAGGCGGTCCATCGTTAATGTCCGCATGTGTTGAGCTTGTCATCTCAACAATCATATGAGTTTCAGTCAGAACTTTAATCACCTTCTTAAGAAAATGGACTCCCTAATCTGATATGAGTTCCACTGGTGGGCAGCCAAATCTGGTCACTATGTTATTATACAGGAAATAGGCCACACTCCTTGCCTTATTATCCTTTAATGCAACAACTTCTATCCATTTGGTACAATAATCTGTAGCAACCAAAAATATATTTGTTTCTTGAAAGTTCTGCTACTAGCTTGAATGGACCCATAAAATCCATTCCCCACTTCTCAAAAGGACTAGATGCTGCCTCATTTTATCCAGATTCCTTTGATCTCCATCCTTTTGACATTTATCACAGGCCTTTCGATACTGATGTGAATCTTTGATTACTATTGGCCACCATAAACCACTCTAAAATATTTTTCTACTAGTTATGTCACCTAAAAAGTGACCTCCAAAACTTCATGTATGAGCTTCAGTTAACACTACTGCCTGCGACTGTGAGGAACACATCTCCTAATAATTTGATCCACTCCTCTCTTATACAAATATCCTCCAATTATTGAATAGGCTGCACTTCTTAATACCAACTTCCTCCTATGGTCTTTGGTCATTCTCTCATGGAATATACCTTCAGTAAGGTAATTAAGCATCTATTCATACCAATAATCTCACTTGGTTACCTGGATCTGAAATAAGTCTGCATCAGGAAAATCATCTGGTATCCCTTCAGGAGATTCTCTTGACTCAAATCTGCATAAATAATCAGTAAAATCAAATGTTCTCTTCTAGGCCTATGCACAATGGAATAATCAAATTCTTGTAATAACATAATCCATCTAGCCAATCTTCTTGTTGGTTGTGGTTTATTCACCGAATAGATCAATGCCTGATGATTCACATGAATTATGATTGAATTTCCGAACGAATAATGCCTAAACTTTTTCACTACAAAGATAACTCCCAAGCACTCTCTTTCAGTGAATAGAATAATTTCTTTCTGCTCTTGTCATGACCTTGCTTGCATAATAAACTAGTCAAAACCACCCTTTATATTTTTCCTGCATTAACTGAGCTCCCACTACAATGTCAGAGGCATCTCCAAATACATGGAATGGTAAACTCCAATCAGGAGGCTGCATTATGTGCTACTTGTAACATCTTCTTCAATAATCTGAATGCTTTTTCTTACTCTTCTATCTAGACATACTTCACATCCTTGTTGATCAACTTGGTCAATGGAACACAAACATGAGACAAATATTTCAGAAATCTGTTATGCCACTTGATCTGTCCAACAAATTTTCTTAATTTCTTTAAGTTTGCTAGTGCCTTGGCCTTTTGAATAGCTACCACTTTCCTGGGATCAACCTGAATACCTTCTTCTGAAATGATATGCCCCAGTAAAATCCCTCTTTTAACAACAAAAGAACATTTGGATGGATTAAGACTCAACCTAGCCATTCTGCATCTTTCAAAGTATAATCAGAGTTGATTAAGGTGATCCACAGCCTTCCTAAACACATTAAATTATCTAGAAATACTCTCATGAATGTTGTCAAGTATGGAGCAAAGACTTCATGTACCCATTTTTGAAATGTAGGTGGAGCATTTTTGAAGCCAAATACCATTACATTACTGGCATATACTCCCCACTCTGTAACAAAAGTAGTATTCTCTCTGTCCTCTTCTACCATCAATATCTGATTGTAACCACTAGATCCATCCAAGAAACTATACATCAATGACTTGCAATTGCATCCAACGGAGTATCTTGAAATGGTAATGGGAAAGGATTAGTTATAATGGCTGCATTTAGTTTCTTGTAGTCAACACAGATTCTGAGTTTTCCATTATTCTTTGGCACCACCACTCTAGGTGACAACCATGTCACCTTCTCCAAAGGATAAATAAATCCCATTTTCAGAATTTTATCCAACTCCTCCTTGACAGCTTTGCATAATTTGGATTCATCCTGTATCTCTGTGAAGTAATAGGAACTGCATCTTTTTTTAGGTTAATCCTATGCATACAAAACCTAGGATCCACTCCTTTCATATTAGTGTAAGTTCATGCAAAATTATCTTTAAATTCATGGTAGTCTCAGTATTGATACCATGTGCATACAAGGCTCTGGCTTCTCTGGGCAATCATGTGCATGGCTCTGGCTTCCTTCACCATATTGATACCATGTGCATACAAGGCTCTGGCTTCTCTGGGCAAAGTTGCACTAGGTACCATATTCATATGCACTTTCTTCTTTCCCTTCCTGATTATAAATTTAGTAGCTCCCCAATCCTGTTTAACCTTAGCCTGCTTAAAATAAGGCCTTCCCAACAGAATAGGATAAGGGTTGTCTCCTTCATCCATTTTCAGAACCACAAAATTCACTGGAAAGGTAAGTCCTGAAATAGTAATCTGTTGATTTTCGGAGAATTCCTAGAGACTGAATCCTGATCTCCCATCTTCACTTGAAAAGGAGCTTCTTCTAGCTCAGGTAGCTTCAATCTGGTATTCATGAACTCAGATAAAATATTCCCACTTGAACATACATCCAATAATGCTTCGTGAATCTCCTATTCCTAAAAATTAGCAATGATTTTGAGTACTTTATAATCCATATCTTGAGCTTCAATTTGACTTGCTTCAGGTTCATCCACCTGTTCTTCCTCCTCACTCAAATTTCAGAGTACTTGTCCTTTAAACTTAGGGACCAAACTTAAAATCAAATCCATTGTAACAGTTGTATTCCTCAAAACTTCAGCTGTCAACAACTGTGCCTCCCTTATCTCTTGATGCTAGATCCCATCATGAATACTTAAATGTATATCAGGTATGTGCTGCTGCAATTTATGTTTACCATAGTTAGTTCTTTGACTCTTCTAAATTTCCTTCAAACATCCCTGTCTGACCTGTCTTTGATTCTCCCAATACTAAGGGTGTCTCATCTCTTTATGAGATATAACAGGTTCAACTACATATTATGCACCTGATCTTGTAATGACCAGTACTGATGTTGATTTGTTAGGAATCTCCTCCATCTGCATACAGTTGGAACAATCACACTATACATTCAGCACATCAAGATAATCGTTCTATTTTCTTTGCACCACAGCTTCATGAACCTATTTGGTTTCTTCCAGAATAGCTACATTAGCCTATGGTGGTATGTTATGTTATGCCTATGCAGGTGGTCTTTGATTGTTATATCTGATAATAGGAATACCTCTCTCCTCTCTCTGTTTACACCAAAATGGGAAATTACAACCTTGCCTCTGATTCTTTTCTTCACAGTATGTGCATGGATTATCATTCAAGTTACCATTTCCTTGAGGATTAGGTGGTCCCTAGTTATTTCTCCCCTGAAATCTTCTAGGTGGACCTTCCATTGCTCTATTTTTTTCTGGTTCTATTGCATTTGCAACTGGTGCATTTTCCCTTGGCACTTGTTGTCTTGGGTTTTCCCTATTGTTAGGATTGTACCAACAAGTAGCATATGTGTGCCCATGCTTCTCGCATGTGTTACGATATGGTTTGTCCTTCTTCTAAGATGTTGAAATTTCCATACTCTTCAGAGTTGTAATAATTTGTTTATTTAGGTTCTAAGACTTGCCCTTTGTCTTTCCCTTTCCATTTTTGTCATTCTTTCCCGTAGCTTTACTTCTCTGCTTCTCTTTCCTTTTCTTCTTCCTGCTTCTAGATTTCCTTTCCTCATCTTCTGAATCATCAGAATCAGAATCTGAACTGTCATCTTTTGAATCTGACTGTGAATCTAAGTCTAAATCCCAATTTGTATCTGAATATGAATCACTAATGTACTTCTTCTTCATCTGTTTTTGACGGTTCCCAACCTTTTCTCTGCTCTCTTAGCAGCTACTACCAACTGATTAAATCCTCTTGCACCTCCAGGAATATCTGTATTAGCTACTCCATTTCTCAAGGATTCCCTCAATCCATTACAGAAATATTCCCCCAACATCTCATTGGTTGGCCTTTCATTGGTGGGTGCAAGTCTTCCATTCAAATCTAAAAACTATTGTGCATAATCCTCCACAAGGAGCCTCTTTTGTCTCATTGTTTTAAGCTTCTTCAGAATATCACTAGGTGTTTTCCACCTTTTGAATCTTGCCAAAAATGATGTTTGTAATGCTTGTGTATGAACAAAATGGGTTACACCATCGTGTATAAACCACTTCATAGCCTTACCCTCCAATGTGGCAGCAAATTGTTGCTTTTTCACATCATCTCCATACAATACTCCTAGTCCACTTGCTTTCCATTTTGTGCTGAATTGAGCTACATGGGCATCAAGGTCTTCCTTTTTAGACTCACCCTTGAAGTCTGCAAATTTGACTTTGAGATTTTTTGGATTAGGGGGTTGTGCCATTGATCCTGGTTGTTGTGTTGCTGCAACCTTTCTTCTTGTTGGTGTTTTAAGCAATGGTTGAAATCTTAGTTTCTCCTTGCATGTCTTTGAATTTGAGACCATGCTAGCAATCCCACAAATCTGTTTCTATTTCTCTCCTCCTCACCTGGTGTAACTTGTAATTGCTGATCAGTAACAACATCTTCTGCTGTACGACTAGGGCCTAATTCTTTAGTCTATACTTTCTGATCACTCAAATACCCTAGATCTAGGATATCCACTTGATTGCCACTGTTGGACCTATGTTATTCTTTCTTCCTCTGTTTCTCTTCTTGTTCTAATTTTACCTATAGCCTGGTATAATAGGTTCTAAAACCTTCACCCCTAAATTTTTTAGTAGACATGCACCATACATCTGTTCTGCCATCAAATTATTCTACTGTGTTGAGATCCAGATGCGCAATGTTCACACTGATGACTTGCATAGCCACACTGATTTTTCCATCTTCCCCTGACCAACTTAGGTGTATAACTCAACCCATAAGGTTGATGAAATTGCCAAAGATCTTGATTATTCCAAATTTGTCTGAACGCACTGCCTGTATTCTACAAACCAAAAGGAGTAGCATGTTTTGTTTGTTCTTTCCACAATACCTCCCTAACCTTTCCAATAATGTCCAAAGGTAAATCAAGAAACTATGTGTTCAGAAATACCTGACTATATGCCTCAGACTCCTCTTGTTCTATTGTCCAATTCTGAAACTCCTCTAACAGAGCCTGTGCAAAGGATTCATGTTCCTACTCTTCAGTAGTCCAATACTGAAATTTTACAAGCCAAGAATCCATTTCTGACTGTATCCTTTAACTCATGAATCTTCTGCACCTTTTCCATTCTGAACCATCCCACCTGATTCCCAAAGACTAATTTGCATGATCGCCAAGTGTTAGGGGTCAAAAATCTTCCCCTAAGTTAACCCAAAATGGACATCTCTCTCATATAAAACAGATTCAGACTACAACTAATATTCGCCTTTCTGTCTTTGTCATCACACATCATTGAACATCACTTCAACATACATACCAATTTTCCATTTCATGATTCATTTCGCAATTCAAATATACTTTAAACCAAGATAGGAAACATTGTATAAGACAAATTGAGACACTCTAAAATCTATGCAAAGCCGGATCTGATTATTCTTCTTCTTCTTGATCACAACTGGTGAGCACAATTCTGTATGCTGAGCATGGAAGATCAAACCCGCTTTCCACAACTTTTGTAGTTCCTCGAACAACTCGTCCCCTAATTCAAAAGGCATACGCCTTACTTTCTGATGTACAGGGTGGGTACCTTCCTTTACATGAATAGTATGCACAGTTAGACTGAGAGAAATACCCCTAAGTTCCAAGCAAAGATGTCACGGAACTCCTGAATCAGGGACACATAGTCCTCTCTCTCTTCCGAACTAAGCATAGAACCCAATTTGAATGGCCGTGAATCATTAGGCATACCAAGGTCCAACTCAATAACATCCACGTCTCTTATTCGATCATGAGGCTCTATCAGCTCATTAAAGGTTATCTAATAAATATCCTCTGTAGTGGACCCTTCCTTAGATCTGTCGCTTGATGGCGTCTCACTATTAGATGGATCATCTACTATTTCTAGTTCAGTGGGGGATAAAGGAGCTCTCTCACTCTGAGGAGACTTAGGGTAAGCATCCACTATTACACGATGGACACCTCGACCTAGAATCACTCGACAAGCGGGTATATCGACTTGACAGTCTGTTCGTAAAATCCAGGGCCTTCCTAGCAAAACTCGATAGCTAGGAGATCCTGCAAATCTTATCACCCTAAAGTCCAGATAGCATTCCACACTTGCAGTAGTAATGTGGACTTTAGTGATGCAACCTTCCGATTTCCGTAGACTATCATCCTCCATCCTAAGAAATGTGGAGCCGTCTTTTTGAATTTTGAGACCTAGTCGCTCCATCAAGTCTGAACTTATGATATTGACGAAGGATCCAGTGCCCACGATAGTGTGCTCCACTAATTTCCATCCACATACGCTGGAACCCTAGGGCAATGCTTTTCAGCATGATCAAACCAATCTTCTCCCACTCTAGCTATGCCCAAAGGTTCTACTATATACCCGATACACAGGATTTTATTGAATTCCTTGCATACTCCTGGAGAAAGTTTAATCAATTGCAGGAGATTCACATCTGGTTTGACTTCGCAAAGAGAAATTGCTAGGTCAAAGTCATGGTAGTTAGCCAAAGTTCTCTTCTCACACCAAACCATTCTTTTCTTTGGTCGTTGGACTGCCGGCTTTAGTGCCTCTTTTTTTACTTTTGTCTTCTTTCTTGGCACCTCTCTATCCTTCTCGGGATCTACTTTACCATCAAAAGGCCTTAGAGGTCCACCTTCCATATCCGGATTCAAGAATCACTTTTCCCTAGCATCCTGCTTAGGGTTTCCCTCGACAGGCTTTACAGTTCCTTTATCACCCTCTTTAATCTTTTGCCCTCTTGTTACGGCTCGTAGATTATAAGTTTCAGCATCATTGACATGTACAACCTCAATAAGGCTGACTCCACTGCCATGAGTCAACTCCTCTACAATAGCCTTTCCTCGTTGCAATATTTGTCTTGGTCCCTCATCTTGCTGGAGATTATTCCCTTATTGTGAGTGATGATTAACTGGACCAGGTTGTTTACTTCCTTGTTGGAGAGAACTGATCTTACTCCAACAAGTAGCAGCTAAGTGGCCAGACTTTTCGCAAATATCACATTTGACATTCGGGAAATTCCGAGGGAAATATTGGCCACCACACCACTTACAACTGAATCTTGAGGGGCCACCCTCTTCAGGGCGTCGACTCCCTATCAAATTTTGTTGTTTACTTCCTTGTTGGAGAGAACTGATCTTAGTCCAACAGGTAGCAGCTAAGTGACCGGACTTTCCGCAAATATCACATTTGACATTCAGGCAATTTCGAGGGAAATATTGGCCACCACACCACTTACAACTGAATCTTGAGGGGCCACCCTCTTCAGGGCATCGACTACCTATCAAATTCTGTTGGTTCTTAAGGAAATTGACATCCACAGCTATTTTTTGATATTGTTCAAAGATCATATTGGTGTAGTGCTTCATCATGTCATTAACTTCACCAAGGACATTAGAGGCACTCAACTCGTAGCCGCGATCGTCAGTTTGTTGTCCCATAGGCCTAAACACTTGATTAGGGATTGGATGTTGACCTACTGGGACAACATTAGGATTCATTATTTGGCCCCCACTATTTAGTGAGACCGCCTAACTAGCCATGGGCATAGTAATGCTTGGAGGATCTGGTAACATAGGCAAATTCGGCATGATACCTCCTCTCTCATTCGCTTTTAACATGGGATCCCCTTGACTCCCTTTGGTCAAGGCCAAGTTATTACCATTCCAATTTATCCTTGATGCATAAGCCACTTGCAAGCGTGACTCTACTCCTTTTTCTTGGGTAATAGCGGTGTCAATATCGGCCAAAGTGTCAAGATTGTGGGAGAGAAGGAAGGAGTCTCGCTTGAAGCTTTCTTGCTTGCACAATGGGGGAAGACACACAAGGGTGGAGGCTGAAAACAGTTTTCCTCTTCTTAGTTGTGTAAGCCAAAAGAACTCTAGTACAAAGAAATAGAAGAACCCTATATATGGGTCTCAAACCAAACTCAACTAACTAAGGTGGCATACTAACTGAGCCACGAACTAGAGTAGATAAGGATAGCTATCATGTAGCTATTATTCATGGGCGGTGTACCAACCGCGTCTGCAACTGACAAGTCGGTGACATAAATATACAACGGTCACCCTGGCGTATCACGAGTGGAGCTCGATATCTCAACACAAAGCAACACTACTCACCTGCACCTAGATATTAAAATCCAATCCATGTAGGAAATATTGTAACTAGGTAGTCGCTAGAATGGAGATATAAGTATTTAGTTTACGAAAAACTTGCTTTAATTTCTTGGCATAGGCCTAGACATTCTCATTTGGCTCTTGGCGTGTTACATTCAATACAAGCAACCAATATTGTCCACCCTTCTCAGGGGCAAACTCTCTATGGAAAGCCGTAAAGAATTGGGCAGTGTTAGTTATGGTTCCAGCTTCGAGACCATGGTACCATACTACCGCTCTTCCTTTTAATGTCATGTTGAAGATCGTTAGGTGTCCTTCATCTTGGATTCGATAATTGAACACGAGTATTCAAAACTCCTTAATGTGGAGTTCTCCATCTTCTTCTGCTAACCCATGGAAAATGGGCAATGATGCTCCTAATGCTAGCAAATCCAGTGTCCGTGCTGGAATTGCAATAGATTGTGCCATGGCTACAACCAGATTGAAAATAAGAGTTTGTGAGGTAAAACTACACCCCCACTTGTTGTGGGTTGATTAACTGGAAGTAGGGAAGTACTAAGACTTCCACTTGCACTCAAAGAGCTACTTGTAACACTTAGGTTACTAGAACCACTACCACTTATGCACAACGGACTGCTCCTTTGAGGAGAATAATGACTTACAATCTCCAACCGTCGTCTAACCCTCTGAGCATGTTCTGCTTTTTATATTTCGACTTGATGGTCCTTGTCAGAGGACATAAACCAACTATTTGGTCCCTAGAAACCCTAGATTTGAGAACCACCACTTGTTGGCAACTCCCAGCAAATGCACCATTGATGGGACCTAAAATGATCTAGCACTGGCTAAGGCACTAGCCAGACCTCACTACAACATATAGACCCAATAGCGACGTTTAAAGCGACGGAATTATTCATGGAAAAAATTATCCCCATCATCGCTATTCGCGTCGCTATTAGTGACGCGATTGATTCGTCGCTATATGTGTCACTATTTGCGTCGCTATTAGCGTCGCTAACCAAATCAGCGATGCATATAGCTACGCATATAGCGATGGTTGCAGAGTAAATTTGCGACGTAAATAGCAACGATTACAGAGGGGGGAAAAAATAGGTGGCAGGGCATACAGCCCTGCCACCCTTCTAGCTATATGCACTAAATATTCTTGCATAATTCATTTGCCAATCTCAGCTACATCTAATGTCTAAAAATTGTGTATCATATTATTTTAAAAAAATTGAATCCTTTGATTGCGAAAGCAAGATATAATTAATTCAAAAAGGTATTTTGCAAGGAGCTTTTTCATCACTTGCTTAGGCCCGAGAAGAAAAAGAGAATGTGATTACAAAAGCTAGATATAATCAATTCAAAAAAGTATTAATCAAGGAGCTTTTTTATCACTTGTTAGGCCCAAGAAGAAGAGCTTCACTTCAAGCCTTCATTATAGTCAGAACCCTGAGGTATGAATAAGTCCCATTGATCTTCTGCTTACTCCAGCTTATTCTCCCCCTTCTCAAACTCCATGGGACTAGCAAGTAGATCCAAGTAGATCCATGAAACAGAAGATCAATGGGGTTTGAGAAGGGGGAGAATAAGCTGGAGTAGATCCATGAAACAAACAGTTATTGTACTACTTCAAGTAGATCCATGAAACAAACAAATTTCTCTTTACCAAGTGATTTGGTAAAGATATCGGCTACTTGGTCTTGTGTCTTCACATGAAGTAGATCAATTTGTCCTACAAGTACCATTTCTCTAATGAAATCGTAATGAATCTCTATGTGTTTGGATCTAGCATGATAGAAGGGGTTGCTAGCTAGTATCCATATACACCTCAGGTTATATACATAACCCTCATGCTACTCCATATATACCTCTTCAAGCAAGTCACCATTCATGAATGCATTTTTGACATCCACTTTTCATAATTTTCAGCCCTTAGAAGCCACTAATGCACTGACTATTCTCACCATTTCCATCTAAGCAATCGAGCTGAAAGTCTCCTCATAATCTAGGCTGTATTGATGTGCATATCCGTTTGTAACGAGCCGGGCTTTATACATTTCCAACGAACCATCTGACTTGCATTTCTCTTTATAAACCCATTTGCTTAAAGACATCGAGTACCTTATCGTTGTACTTCTGAATGTACATCCATGTGTATCAGTTGAAATCATCTATCCAACCGACACTAGATTCTTGCAAATTTCGTTCTTCCATCTGTCCAATCGACAATAGATTCTTGGTAATAGAAGGTACATGTAGTACATCATGTAGGCTCTTCTTTCTATCGTCATAGCTGTAGCAGTCTACCTTCCTACTGGTGGGCTGTCTCACACTCGTGTCTGGTTTCCATCTCCTCTTCTTCTCTAGTGGTCGTTGTGCTCTATGGGGAGTACTTGTTGTGCTGCACTAGAGGAGGTTCCACCTTGTACTCCAGGTGCTGGGCTTTGGCATGAGGCCTCTCCATGGCCGAGAAACGGGGACATGCTTACTTGGTGCCTGCCATGCAAGCTCGAGGAGGGCAAGATGGAGAAGAGACAGAGGTTGGCTTCTCCTTTGTAGTTTTCCCCTCTCTTTTAGTGGATGTGGTGGCAATGGTAGTGGCAATGACAGCTTCTCTCTCTCTCTCTCTCTCTCTCTCTCTCTCTCTCTCTCTCTCTCTCTCTCTCAATCTCCCTTGTGTTGATCTGTCTTCCTTCTTCTCTCTATACATCTCTTCATCAACAAAAATAAAAAGAGAAGTAAATAAAAGAGAAAAAAAAAGAGAGAAGATATAATACATTTACCTCAAAGCTTGAAGAAGAATCCTTTCGCGCCTCTCTCCTTCTTCTTCTTCTCCTTCACGGGTTCCCTCATTCTTCTTTGCAGTTTTCCCCTCTATTTTTGTGGTGGATTGGCGGTGGCAGTGATCTCTCTCTCTCTCTCTCTCTCTCTCTCTCTCAATCTCCCTTGTGCACATTGATCTCTCTCACTTTTTCTCTCTATACACTCTTCATCAACAAAAAGAAAGAGAGAAGTAAAGAAAAGAGAAAAACAAAGAGAGAAGAGATAATGCACTTACCTCAAAGCTTGAAGAACAAAGAGAAAAACAAAGAGAGAATAGATAATGCACTTACCTCAAAGCTTGAAGAAGAATCCCTTTGCGCTTCTCTCCTTCTTCTTCTTCTCCTTCACGGGCTCCCTCCTTCTTCTTTGCAGTTGTCCCCTCTCTTTTTGTGGTGGATTAGCGGTGGCAGCGACCTCTCTCTCTCTCTCTCTCTCTCTCTCTCTCTCTCAATCAATCTCCCTTGTACATGTTTATCTCTCTCACTACTTCTCTCAATACACTCATCAACAAAAAGAAAGAGAGAAGTAAAGAAAAGAGAGAATAGATAATGCACTTACCTCAAAGCTTGAAGAAGAATCCCTTCGTACTTCTCTCATTTTTTTCTCATTCGGGAGTTCCTTCCTTCTCCTTTACACTTGTCTCCTCCCTCTTCATGGATGGTGGCAGTGGCAATGGCCTCTCTCTCTCTCTCTCTCTCTCTCTCTCTCTCTCTCTCTCTCTCTTGCTTGTTTACAAACCTGTAAAATGCCATGCTCGGGTTTTGACAAATTTTTATGAAGCCCCTCTCTCTCCTGTTTATTATTTCTCTCCATCTCTCTCTTCCTTCCCCTCCCTTCTTCTCTCTATTTCTCTCCCTCCTTCCCTCCCCACTCTCACTCAACTCATCTCATTGCAAAGACAATCAAAGATAGAAAATAAAAAGATTAAGAAACAAAGATATTGAAAGAAATGTCACCCCACCTCTCTTTATCTCTCTCTCCCCCCTCTCCCTTTAGTTTTCTTTATTAACCTTCTCTCTTATTCTCTCATTGTTTTCCTATTTCTCTCTCTCTCTCTCTCTCTCTCTATTTTTTCTCTCTATCTCTCTTTCTCTCTCTCTCTCTTCTTTTCACTCTCCTTCCTCTCTTTACCTCACCCTTCTTTTCTACGTCCTCCTCCTCTCTTCCTTCCCTCTCCCTCTCTCTATTTCTCTCCCCCTCCCCTCTCCCTCTCTCTATTTCTCTCCTCCTCTCTCTATTTCCCTTTCTTTGTTTCCTCTCTCTTTGTTTTTTCCCCCTCTCTCTCTCTCGTTGTTTCTCTCACTCATCCTCTATCCCTCCCTTCATCTCTCATTTCTATCTTCCTCTTTCTCTTTATTTCCTTTCTCTACCTTTTTCTCTCTTTCTCTCCCTTCATTCTTCTTCCTTCTTTCCTCCCTCCCTCTCTTTCCATGTATCTCTTTGCAAAGAAAAACAAAAAAAGAAAACAAAATAACACAAAAATAAAGCAAGAAGAGGCAATGCACCTACCTTAAAGGCCTGAAGATGAAACCCTTTGTACCTTCTCTTTGCACCTTCCCTCCCTTCTCCATTGCACACTTCTTTTTCTTCTTCATATATAGTGGCGGCGGCATGGAGATGAGCTCCCTCTCTCTTTCTCTCTCCCTCGCAAAGCTTTAAGCTCTCTCGCTCTCTCTTTCATTCTTTCTCGCAAATGTTCTCTCGGCAAATGTTACGCTCGGGTTTTCAAAAAATTTTCCCCAGACCGGCGTCGCTATTTGCATCTCTATATGCGTCACTATTTGCGTCGCTATTTGCATCTCTATTTGCATCGCTATATGCGTCGCTAATATTAGTGACGCAAATAGCGACGCAAATAGAGACACAAATAGCGATTTATATAGTGACGCTTTTAGCAACACCGCCTTTTTGCGTCGCAAATGGCCGTCGCTATTGCCCCATTCCCTTGTAGTGCCTTATGCACTCAACAGAAAAACCCACCACACGGTCTTACAGGCGAAAAGCGTCTGTCGAGGGATACACTATCCTAAACACTAATCACTATGCATTTATAGTCTGTAATCCAACGAATGTTCCCTTTTCCGTCTCCTCAGAGGGAGATTATACATATATTGGCAATAAATAACACATATCACAGACAGAGGGTACCCCATCGGCTGATTGTTGTGGCCCTATTGCCAGGTCTCCTACATCTTGGGGATTGGCCCCTCAATGCGTTGCTTCCACATATAGACACATTCGAAACAAACTCCCCTCTTAGTGCCAATATATTTATCATTCCAGGAATGCACCGATCCTCACTTATCCGTCCCCTTGAATCCACCATCTAGACCTATAGTCGAGTTGCTCACTCTATCTACGTGGGTCAAGTCTTAAAGAAACCAAGTGTTATGTATCTAGGAGCTTGTAATTGATACCATTGAACGATACTTGATGCAAATGTGTATATGATTAAGTGCTCGAACAATTTTAAAAATAGCCTCGTGCATTGTGCAAATCCATTATTTTCATGTTTCCATACACTAACGTGTAATTGCTATAATGAGGGAATACACCGAGCCTTACACTCGTGATGTACTTCCCTTTATTTAGCTTAACGTCATCCTATATGAATAATGTAGCAAATGCATTATATTTTATATTATATTATAGCACTCAAACTTCCCTTCTCCCCTACCGTTTAAGGTTTTGCCTCGTTGCATACGTAAAGGGGTGATTTCATGTGTATTTCGCACGAAATAAGCAGTAAATACTCACAAAAACATATAAATGGGGATAACCTGAGGTAAAACCTCATGCTTTATCTTCATTATACACTCATAGACACATCCATAATTTTCCTCGTCCGTTCCCTATTTTTTCCCTTTTAAAAAATTAAAATTTCCATTTTCTCTTATTTTTCCTTATTTATTATCAATAAAAATGGAACAAAATTAGCATTATTTCAGAGCTGTGGCTCTTCAGTCTTTAAACAGCAAACATGTAGATTTTATTGGTGTTTTTTTCATGCTTTTCCAATTTTAAGCCGAAAAACCCCATTTTTTCTCTAAAAACCATGTTTTTTGGGTTTTTCCCATTTATTTCCCACACTTTAAGTGTATGTTTTCTAAGTTTTTTATTATACAAAGAGAAAACCAAAAACAAAAAATAGGTCCATCAATTTTCAGCCCATAAGAACTTTGTTAACCCCATGAAATGTGGAAAAAGAGTCGTTTTCTTTGTAGAAATGCAATGGTCGTGTATTTTTTAAGTATTTCGAGTTTTGAAACTTGTTGCGAGTCTGCAAACTAGGCCCCGTTTGATGCTCAACTCGCCTTCACACTGCCATCTTCAGTCCACCTTCTATTTGGAAGCGATCCAGTACCGCGCGGACGAGCATTCACCAACCGAGCTTCATTCTTCTTCACACGTAGGAACTACCCCTTGCAGGAGAGAGAAAGACTAAAATCTGATCTCCACAACTAGGCAGCCATTTGACACGCAATCTATAGCAATGGGGAGTGAAAATCAAGTGCATCTCAAGCATCAGATCGAGTGGGGGGGGTTGCTTACAGCCACCATAGCCTCCCTCAATGATTGGGATGATGGCGCCTTCATTTGCACGGTGAAAAAAAACGGTGTCCCCCCCTCTCAAATTCGTTTTTTTAATGGGGGGAGCCCCAAAAAGGCATGCCCTTTGGACTTATTAAGTCCCATTCCCACTTGCCTTTGGTTCTTGCCCTCCCGGACATCATATCTCCCGCGTCACGTACCCAATTCGCAGTACAAAAAATCCTAAGCATCCATCTTGAAGTCCTCCACTACCAATCATCTCCTAGGCTCCCATCTGGCATGCTAAAAATTTATGGAAATTCACCAACTGTCATCTAGTGGCTTTTTAAGCATTTTTGGGCATTGCCGCTAAAAATCATACTAATTGCCACCACCGCCTTCAATGACGTCTATTTTTCCCTTGAAATTCAAAATTTTAGCTATTTTTAAGCACTTCTCAGCATAAAAAATCATATGTCAATCCTATACCTACCATTATTGAGGAAAAGGCAGATGGACTAAGGAGGTCTCTAAGAATAGAGAAGCAAAGAAAGGTTTGCACCCACATAGTCGATATGGAAGAAGCATTTTCAGATCCAACATGGATAATAGCTATGCAAGCTAAGTATGAAAACATAATGAAGAATGATCCTTGGGAGCTAGTGGAGCAACCTGAAAAGAGAAAGATTATTAGCACCAAGAAGGTCTAGAAAGTAAAGTACAAGACTAATGGTAACTTACAAAAGTGCAAACCAACATTAGCTCCATAGGGATTTTCACAACTTAAAGGATTTTATTTTCAAGAATCATTTGCTCCAATTGCTAGACTGACCACTATTTGCACATACTTACAGTGACCACTCAAAAGAAGTGGCAAGTTTACCAAATGAATATTGAATGAGTGTTCTTAAATGGTGACCTCAAGAAGGAGGTGTATGTGGGTCAACCATCGGGGTTTCAGTCTCCCCAATTTGAGAATAAAGTTTATAAGCTAAAGAAGGCATTGTATGGGTAGAAATAAGCCCCTCAAGCATGATACCAATGGATAGATAAATTCTTTTGAGGCTTGAATTTTAAAAGATATATTTTAGTTGCTAACTTGTAGGGATGGTGAAAATTCTGTAGTGAGTGTCCTATCTATAGATGACCTTATTACATGTCACTATAAGAATATGCTCCATCAAACATGAAGGGCTTTGAGCTTTGAGTTTGAAATGATAGACTTAGGCTTTTGTTGCACTATTATTTGGGAATTCAAGTCTTGCAAGTGCCTTAAAAAATCTTCATCTCCCAAAAGAATTATATATGAAAGATCTTAAATGTATATGGCATGACAGAGTGTAAGAAGATAGCTATACCTTTGGAGGTCAATGTGAAGTTATCCACTGAGGGTACATTAGTACTAGCAAACATTGGTATTTACAAAAGGTTGATTGGCAACCTCATCTACTTATGTAACACCAAGCCAGATATCTTTTTTATTCTTGATGTTTTGAGACTCTTCTTAAATAAATCATAAGAAAGTCATTGGAAAGCTGGAATTCAATGCTCATATACTTAAAAGAAACTCTTGACCATGGTATCACATATAGTTTGAGAAGTGCTCTTATGGAGAACTATGACCCAAATTGGATAGGTGAAAGTGATTCCAAAAAATCTATTTCTAGATATTTTTTTACTTTAGGTTCAATAATATTCTCTTAAATGAGTAAGAAGCAACTTGCAAGGTAGCTTGTTTTGATGCATGTGTGTTGAGATGGCAAGCTCAACACATGTGGATATTGAATATAAACCGCCCAATTAGATGGGCCAACATGTCTATATTTGGCATATTTGTGATTATTATGATCCTCATTGACTTATCACTTATTATATTTAGTTTGTTGCACCTACATATATTTGGCATAGTTATAGTGCTAATTGACTAGTATAGTAAATTCTATATTGTTTGACTTAATATGCCACTTTTCTTTATATTGTATCTTATCTATACTTTGTGTATATTTTATTATGTATGGAAGAAGAAGAAGAAACTAACAAGGAAATATTTTGGTCTCCATCTCTCTTTTTGTATTCTTGAGTGAGCTTCCTCTTGTGTGTATGGTGTGTTTGGTGCAGCAACTCAAGGAAGTTCCCCCACCATACAATTCATGACAATGTGAAACAATATGATTAAGGAGGATTCTTTGCCACATGGCACAATACAAGGATATGGAGGTATAGCGATGGCAGTTTCCGATGCAAAATAGTGACGCAAATAGCGATGGTGCTCATAAAAAAATGCAGGCCAAAACCCGAGCATGTTATTTTGCGCGCATATACGAAAGAGAGAGTGAACATCTTGCATTTGAGAGGGAGAGGGAGAGAAAGAAATAAAGAGGGAGAAGGAAAGCTTCTCACCGCCGCCGACGCCTTTCGCAAAGAAGAGGAGGAAGTGTATGGAGGGTGAAAAGGAGCCGCCGTCGCGAAGAGGAGTTGCCGAATCCATCTTAGAGCCTTTACGGTGACTACATTGTTCCTTCTTGCTTTGTTTTTGTGTTTTCTCTTTCTCTTTAACTTGTTTTTGTTAAAATTCATGTGTATTGAGAGAGGGAGAGAAAATGAGAGAGAAAGAAAGGGAGAGGGAGAGGGAGAGGGAGGGAGAGGAAATGAGAGAGGGAGAGGAAATGGGAGAGGGAGGGAGAGGGAGAGGGAGAGGGAGAGAGGGGAAAGAGAGGGAAACATTAAACATAATAGGGAAAGAGAGAAAGAGAGGGAGAGGAAGAGAGAGAGGAAAGAGAGGGAGAGGGAGAGGAAGAGGAAGAGAGGGAGAGGAAGAGAGAGAGGAAAGAGAGGGAGAGGGAGAGGAAGAGGAAGAGAGGGAAACATTAAACATAATAGGGAAAGAGAGAAAGAGAAGGAGAGGGTGAGGGAGGAAGAGGAAATGAGAGAGGGAGAGGAAGAGAGAAAAGGATAGAAGGAACGCGAGAAAGATGGAATAAATATTAAACATAATAGGGAAAGAGAGAAAGAGAGGGAGAGGGAGAGGGAGGGAGAGGAAATGAGAGAGGAAGAGAAAGAAATAAAAGGAAATGAGATAGGGAGAGGAGAGTGAAAAAACATTAAACATAATAGGGAAAGAGAGGAAGAGAGGGAGAGGGTGAGGAAGGGAGAGAAAATGAGAGAGGAAGAGGAAGAGGGAGAGGGAGGGAGAGGAAAGAGAGGGAAATACTAAACATAATAGGGAAAGAGAGAGGGAGAGGAAGAGAGAAAAAACATTAAACATGATAGGGAAAGAGAGAAAGAGAGGGAAAGGGTGAGGGTGAGGGAGGGAGAGGAAGAGAGAAAAGGAAAGAAGGAATGAGAGAGAGAGGGAAAAAACATTAAACATAATAGGGAAAGAGAGAAAGAGAGGTAGAGGGAGAGGGAGAGGGAGGGAGAGGAAATGAGAGAGGGAGAGGAAGAGAGAAAACAAAATGAGAGAGGGAGAGGAGAGAAAAAACATTAAACATAATCTGGAAAGAGAGAAAGAGAGGGAGAGGGAGAGGGAGGGAGAGAAAATGAGAGAGGGAGAGGAAGAGGGAGAGGGAGGGAGAGGAAAGAGAGGGAGAGGAGAGAGAGGGAGAGAAAAGACAGAAAAATATTAAACATAATCTAGAAAGAGAGAAAGAGAGGGAGAGGGAGAGGGAGGGAGAGAAAATGAGAGAGGAAGAGGAAGAGGGAGAGGAAAGAGAGGGAGAGAAAAGAGAGGGAGAGAAAAGAGAGGAAAACATTAAACATAATAGGGAAAGAGAGAGGGAGAGTAAGAGAGAAAAAACATTAAACATAATAGGGAAAGAGAGAAAGAGAGGGTGAGGGTGAGGGAGGGAGAGGAAATGTGAGAGGGAGAGGAAGAGAAAAAGGAAGAAGGAACGAGAGAGAGGGAATAAACATACATCATAATAAAGAAAGAGAAAAAGAGAGAGAGATGGAAGGAGAGGAGATAATGAATGGATAAAAACCAAAGAGAGAGTGGTGGCGAGGTCCGGTGCAACACCACAAGACAGGAAACACTCCGACATACGTTGATTTGTGGGTGGGTGGGTGGAGACTTTACATACATTAATTTTTGTTGAGTGACAAGAGGAGAAATCCCTTCTCAAACAATTTAAGAAAGAAAAAAAGAATGATAATAAAAACAAATTGTTTGTCATAACATAGACAAAATGGAAAACGATGAAGGTCTTGATTTTCAAGATCGCGAAGCGTATCTTAATCAGTGTGTCCCATGTCCTTACTCTCAATGTAAGCTGGCAATTAGACGAAAATGTAGATTGTCTATAGAACATGTATGATGCTTCAGCGATTTTTCAATCTGAGATCATTGATCAAGTGATCTTGGATTTTCAGCAAACAATAAGAAAAGTTAATATCAATCATGCATTGTACTCGTAAGCTAATTGAATACCATATACAAAAAGATTGGGTGTGGCTGAAAAATTTTCTATCTAGGGAGGTAACATCTTGTCCCAAGGAGGAGTGCACTCTTTGCGGTCAATTAGAAGAGTTCGTGGGTGTGCAATGGATATAGTGCCTGAGCCAATCCACCACTTGGAAGGTACTACCCAATCTATATCGTTAATACCAGAGGAGACAGACAATCTTCAAGACTTACCTACAATCTTGGAGCCTGAGATGGAGGCAATGATCGATGCATTGATTCCCATGGATGTCGAGATTTTTGATTTGCTTAGAGAGGAAGCATGCATACTATATGATGGGTGCTGAGTATCTCGCCTGAAGACACTGCTTTCACTCCTAAGTGTGCAAGTAAAATATGGGTGGAGCGATGCAAGTGTGACCGAGTTGATCAGGTACCTTGTGCGTACACTTCGTTGATTTCTTTTCGACACTATCATTAAAAATATTTGTGCTTTTTCAAGGTGTTTTATGATTTTTTTCAGGTTATTGAAGTATCATATATTACCACTTGCAAATACCATACCTGAGTCTCATTATGATGCAGGACATGTTTTACGAGAGCTTGGCATGGACTACAACAACATCCATGCATGTATCAACAATTGCATACTATTTCAAGGAGAATATGAGACTATGGAGACATGTCCAAAGTGTGGTTCTCACAGGTATCGACAGGACTTGTAAGGGCAAACCATCCCTCAAAAAGTTCTTAGACACTTTCTGCCTATCCCCCGCATAAACCACATGTTTCGTACGTCCGGCATGGCAAGCTTGACAATGTGGCATGCACAAAATAGGTTCACATATGGAGTTCAACGAATATCAGCGAATTCACACACATGGAGCCACATTTACTCTACCTTCCCAGGCTTTGCCCGAGAGCCAAGGAATCTTCGGCTTGGTCTTGCAATGGATGGCTTGAACCCATTCATTCTGCGCTCAACTTCTTGCAATGTGTGGCCTATAGTCCTTATCAACTACAATATCCCTCCATGTCTTTCTACGAAGAAAGGACATCTCATCCTTAGCTTACTCGTCCTCGACCGGTACAAAGTCAAAAATATGGACGTGTTTCTTCATCCATTAGTCGATGAGCTTCAAATTTTGTGGGAGAAGGGGGTCACCGTTGTCGTAGATTTCGTGTAAGGGCTGCTGAACACGGAGTTCAAGTTGCAACAAATGAAGAGACTAACAAGAAGAAATCGAATTTTTGATGCCAAAGTTCACTATATTCCTTGTCAAGTGGGTGAGTTACATGAGGTCCATGTTCAAAAAAAGCTATAAATAACCAACTTTACATTCAGATGCTCGAGTTCAGTTTTGCCATTGGCACATAGACTTGTTAAATTCTGCTGGGTAATAATTCTTGTGAACAAATTTTTAGGATTCCATAAAAATTCAAAACAAAGGAGTTCTGTAGGCAGCAAAAGATGTGTGCCCAGCCAAGCAAAAATGAGGAACAATCTGGTTTGTATCTCCAAAGCCAAAGCAGGGTATTAACTTGTCTTCATCAAAAGGTGAGAGTGTTCTGCCAATAAAAGATATTGCCTATTCATAAGAGCTGAACAATTTGGGAATGGACAGTAGACCCTTTCTGCTTCAGGCATCCTTGCCTCTATTAGCCGCTTGTTATAGAGGTCATACCATTTCTGAGAGAGGATAGGCAGGCACTGATCAAGATCAAGTGTTTGAATGCACCCAAATTGAGGACAACGACTAGGAAGTTGACCTGTCTGCACCTTAACCTCTGAATGCTGGATAATACATATATGGAAAGATCTATGCAAAATAAACGGTTGTTTTCCCTCTCTGAATGCAACCGCTGTTGGTTTTAGAGACAGATCCAGTGGCAAATTGTTTACGACATGGCAGAAAACTAGGCATCCTTACTGCAAAGGAACCAGGCTATGAGCGTTGACACAGCAACAAGGGTGCCATCTTTGCGGAGGGCGATTCCATCAATGCCAAAATGGAGAGGATCAAAATGTCACTGATAGGAATGGATTTGCTTCAAGACTAATTACTTCCAGGAAATTTAATGTTCTCAACATCCTGATGTGTACAAAATTGAAGACTTGCGAGATGATAAGTCGGATATACTGTTTGTGAACTCCATATGCAAGAACTGATCGACAAAAATAATCATGGAGACTATATTGCTAATCTACGCCTGCAATTCAACCTTCAATGTTCTTCACAGTAAAGGCCAAAAGTTGACCAGAAATTTCTATCCAGGAAGATGTGCTCTTTCTTGTGTAAAGCCTCTTTTAAGCACTGCAACTTGAAAGAGGTAATGGGATGAAAACCAGGTTCATGTACCATTGAGGTCCATTCACGTCCATGTGTTGTATTCTCGAGTGGAAAGCCCAACCCCTGGATTGCTTTGATGTCTGAAAAGATCTTGCTGCCTATGCAATGAGCAATCTCCTGACGGCAGGTGATGATGATGAGAATCCCTGTTGCGGCTGTGCTTTACAATTCGGTGCTGTCATGCTTGATTGGCTTTGTTGTATGCAACTTTGTCGTTCTTCTTTTTCATCTTCTGCTCCATCATCACCTTGTGAGCTATTTCTCTCTTTGGTTTTTGTCACCCTTGTTTGTCGACAGGTCAGTCCTTCTTCTCCAAATTGGTGATTGAAAAAACCTCCTGAAATTCCTGGCCGCAGACATCTTGAAGACAGTGAGCGTAGAACTTATCCTTATGAGCGCTTGAAGGTGTCCTCTGCCGATCCCGTCAGGAATCAGTGAGGCAGAGGAGAACGAAAGCCCTGAGAAACCGGATCAACTTGCACGTAGAGATAATGCCGCTAGCAGCTGCAGCATTGACATAGAGAACGTGAAAAAGGACCACGTTCGTGTTGATACCATGTGCTAGGATGAAGACAGTGAGCCCCTATCATTTTTAGCTTTGAAAGTTTGTTTTCTTCTGCAAGCGCGGAACAAGAAGAGGAAGATAAAAGCCAATCATGACTTAGTCTTCCTTTCCTGTAACCTCCATTAGCATTAACATATGCTGAAGATTGTTGTTCTTTCCGCTCCCTGTTCCCCTCCATCATCTTCCACGACTCTCCTCTTTTTCCGGCAGCATCCCCCCCAAATTAGTCGATCGTCCTCCTCTTTTTCCCCCATAATTTTTGTTGATTCCTTCGATATAGCTCTAGTTTCTTTACACCAACAGGAGATCTACACACAAACTTTGATTTTGACCTTGAGGACTGACATAGGGTATCTTTGGAGTCATCAATTTCCCCATTAACAGTCAGCTTTGTGATGGGTGATCTACACACAAACTTCGACTTCGGCCTTGAGGACTGGGTGGCAAAATGCTCTCTCGGTGCTTCACTAGTGCTTTACTCACTTAAGCAGCTTTTGAGAGACTTCCTTCAACTCTATTTCATGGGAACTATTGAACTTAGATGATCGGCTTCCACAAAGCTTCCTTTGATTCCACAATTCCCTGCACTTTTCTTAGAGATCATCATTGAAATTATCAGCTTGATAATGTTCTTTGGCATCAGTTTTTTTTTTTTCTAACATACACACATCATGCATCC
Organism: Lygodium microphyllum; assembly: GCF_053477565.2. Lineage (NCBI taxonomy): Eukaryota > Viridiplantae > Streptophyta > Polypodiopsida > Schizaeales > Lygodiaceae > Lygodium > Lygodium microphyllum. Next base: position 19,214,293 of record NC_141162.1, read on the forward strand.
AAACAGAATCACACACACACACTAACGGAATATATACATTGGATGCGGGTTATCATAATGCATCAATCACACACAATGAATCACATGCGGAAAAATAACACAAATGCACAACAACAAAAATGGAGGTGTATATGGCTCAGATGCGCAGCAGCATGACATCCACCCCCTCTAAACCTGCGCATCCTCCAGATGAGCCAACTATCCAGGATCATTCAAGTCCACAAACAGGTCGAGTCCTTCTTCAGTTTCTAGTAGACATGTTTCTCCATCAGCTTCATCATCCATATTCTCTGCTTCTTCTGCTTAACTTTCTTCTACCTACTCTTCTTCTGCCAATGCTTCAAGTGAATATTCTTCATCTTCTCTTCTCTTGAAAATCTTGACTCGTTTTCCAGCAATGGGCACCCTCAATACTGTTCCATCTAATTCAGCCAACTCATAGGTGCCATTGTCAAAAACCTGTTTCACCTCATACGGTCCAAACCATCTTTGAACCATTTTTCTCATGCTACTATGCCGATTCTCTAGACTACTGTCGTAGACTAGAACCCAATCTCCTTCTTTTATTGCTCTAGGCCTCAAGTGATGCCTCAAATCAAACCTGTCCTTGTTTCTGAGTCAGGCTGCCTTCAAACGATCAACTGCTAGCTGCACATCTTCTTTCCTTCTCTCTAGTTGACGAATCCGAAGAGCTAGAAGCTCCTCCCTTGATAAATTCTCATGCCATGGAAGAACACTCCATGTGAGAGCACAGATTTCTGTAGGCATGACAGGTTTTTGCCCATACATCAACTCTGCAAGCATATATCCAGTAGTCAAACTATATGTAGAGCGATCTGCCCACAATGCAAAAGGTAGTAATCTCGGCCAATCCCCGATCCGACCTCTACAAGCTTTTTCCAATGCTTTAACTATCGGCGGATGTCCTCTTTCGCTCTTCCCATTTCCCTCTAGATTATAGGCAGTAGTAAGAGCCAACTTAATCCCAAGCTGTGAGAAAAATTCTCTAGCTTCATCCGCATCTAGCTCTCCACGATCAGCTATAATCTTGCCTATACATCCATACCTGCAAAATATTTCTTCCAACAAGAATTTACATACTATAGTGGTGGTCTTCGTCCGCAAAGATCTGCCTTCAACATAGTTTGTAAGATCCTCCCTAGCCAAGACAAGATATCTCATCTGCCAAAGTCCCACTGGCAAAGTAACCAAGTCTACCACCCACTTATAATGCATACATAGTGGATAGGTCGGATGCATACATAGTGGATAGGTCGGATGCAACTCATCACGATGCCGCACTAAAGAGTAAAGCTGGCAGTCCCTGCAAGTCTCCACAAAGTGAGAGACATCTTTATACATCCCTTTCCACTAGTATCTTTCTTTGATTTTCTCATAGGTAGCCCACACACCTCTATGACCAGCCCATGAACTCTCGCATAATCTGTATCTGCATCGTTACCTCACAAACTACTCTCAAGGGTAAGCCGCCTCTCTTCTTTGGATGCTTCCAAAGAAAACCATCTTTCAAGAAATACCCATAAGCTTTCCTTCTGATTTTCTTGAATTCATCATCTGTCCAATCAGCTCTTCGAGTCAATGAACTTAGATACTGTCCAATTTGCAGCCACTCGTCAACATAAAGTTCTTCAATAAAGGCTTCAACGGTAGATACATGACAATCATGAACAAGGACAAAAGATGCAAACTCTGTCTCATCATCTTTTGCAAGCATTGACTCCTCGTCCTCATATCTCGCTCTAGATAGCATATCAGCACAACTGGATTATCTTTCCCTGCTATGTGTCAAAATTATGGATTCAATGATTTGATATAGGCAATCCACCGAAGCATCGCTATATCTGGAGTCGAGAAGCTAGTAATCATGCCAAGTAAAGGCAAACAATCTGTTTCCACAACAACTGAAGCTCCAATAAAATACCCTTTATCACACTTCAGTGCAATGACTACTCCCCATAACTCTCTTTTAATCTGCGGATATCTCTGTCGCTCATTAAGAACTTTAGCTCCAAAGCGGATTGCATATCTATTTCCATCAGCATCATCCTATCCCACTGCCCAACCTATGCCAATAGGGCTAGTATCAACTGTCAACATGATCGACCGTCCACACTGATAATCCGCCTTGCAAAGAGTAAGAGCTGACTGTAACAACTTCTTGAGTTTACGCATGGCTTTCGAATGCTTCTCATCCCAATGAAAATTTCTGCCCCTTTCGAAGCAGCTGATAGAGAACATCTGCAATATGAGAAAAATGAGGAATCCAAATCATGTAAAATACATAAGCTCCCACAAATCTCCGCAGCTCTGAAGTAGTCGAGCAATACTCTACAATCCTGCTTATGGCATCCACCTTTGCAGATGAAGGCTTCCTGCCACAATATCCAACCATATGCCTAACTATGATAACTTCATTAACACCAAAGACAGATTTCAGCCTTGAAAGAGTCAAGTTCACCTCCTCTAATTGTGACAATATTTGCTCACAAGCAACTAAGTGTTCAACCACAAACTGTCTACATCCTCGTAAATCAAGACTTTCATTCTTTTCTTCTTCTGCACAACCCTTAATAGGCACATCATCTAGGAAAGGCATGGTATATTGCGGAATATAGTCTCGTAGAACTCTATGCATAGCATTCATCACATGAGCAACTGAGTTGGTGGCACCTTGAGGCAAGGTACACATCCTCACAAGACCAATAGGTGTCCGCATAGTAGTAATATCCCTGCTTTCCAAGGCAAGCTGAAACTGATCATAACCTGAATACAAGTCACCTAGAGAATAGATGGCTCGTCCTACAAAAGCCTCAGCAAATTCATCCACAACTGGACCTGCTCCCACATTCCTGATTGTCACTTTGTTCACGGGCTGCATATCCTGAATAAATCTCAAAGTACCATTCTTCTTTGGTATAGTAAACCACCTGTTAGAATAGGGCGCAGAAGAGGGTTCCAAAATCCCCATCTTAATCTTCTCATTCAGCAACTCTATCAGCTTTGGCAAGTGTGCTTTAGGCACAGGTATAGGACGTATATTCCATGGTACATGAGGAACAATGAAGATGACCATAGGCGCAACCAATTTGGGACTAATGTAGCCAATTTCATGAGAAAAGAAAGAAAATGCCTTACCATGACGTCCAAGCATCTCTCTAAAACATTATTTTTCCACCTGGAAGCAATAAATCATCATTTCCAATCTTCAACTCTACAAGAGTTTCAGCTGTAAATTTATGTCCAATATTTGCAGGATCTCTCAACACAAAATGCTTCATAGCTTTTTCTATCTGCTCATCACTATCAGGAGAAAGCGGCCCTGCAACCGGCGTAACCTTCTTATCAACTATTTTATACTTCATGTCAACCTTGGCATCAGTCAGGCACTCTTTTCTTTGCTGCAATTTCTGCAAATTTTCAGCAACTCTCAACTCTATTGGCTGAAAGATTTCAGCCCTTTGCTCTATGGACTGCATGGGTGCAGCCTGAAACTCTGTATGCTGAAATTTTTCAGCATTAAACTCTGTTGGCTAAATGAATTCAGCCCTCAGCTCTATGGACTGCATGGGTGTAGCCTCATACTCCATATGCTGAATTTTTCCAGCATTTAACTCTGCTGGCTGAAAGGTTTCAACCCTCTGCAACTCTGTAAGCTGATCAAGATCAGCCATAAATTCAGTTTGCTGAGTTTTCTTAGCCTCTTAACTCTGTTTTCAGCATAAAATTAGAAATTGCCTAAAACATATCCAAGGTTTGCACAGGTATGATCTTTGAACCCTTACATACATCAGTTTTCAGCATTGTTCCCATCTCAAATAATGTATCTGCATAAGACATCCCTTCATACAATCCATCTACATCCTCTTCTACTTGCAAAATACCTGCAATCTTCAACTCTTTCTCCTTACGACCAATGTACTGCCTGGCAGCTCTAGGAAAATCTGAAATTTTCTGATAACTCACTGAACTATCTAAAGAAAAACCAACAAACTTAGTGGAGAAAGACTGGCTGCTAGGAGGCAAGATCTCCTCTTTTCTCCGCTCCGTACCACTGGTGTCTCGCAAGACAGCGGTACCTAATGAAAATCCAACTCCTTCGTAATAGGTAGTGGTGCCTCATGCAAGGAGTCCCTGTTTCTCGGATGATTTACCCCAACAATCATAAACTGAACAGCTCGCATACCATCCTTACTGCGTATCCATGCATAAGCTGAGCCGTCATCCATCACTTTCGTTTCCATTCTTGCTTCTGTAATGAAAGGCTGTCCAAGAATAATCGGATAAGAGCAAGAATCCTAAACAAAGCAATGATAATCTTCTTCAACATTACCAATAGAAATTCTGATGCTCGGACAAGCAGCATACATATCACCAGAAGTATTATTGGCGGCTCTCATACTCCAGCCATGCTCTGCATCCATAGGCCACTTGCCACTTTCATAAACACCTTGAGCAATAAGATTAATCTCGGAACCATGATTGACTAAAGCGAACAAAGGAATCTGTTTCTCTCTAATCCTTACCACCGTCTTAGTGGTTGCTCTAGTCCAATGACTACGTGAAAAATGGCTGTGAGGAATGAGGATAGGGGTATCATCATCTTCATACTGCATAGACTGAACTATTTTCTCCAATTGCGGATTGACAGTAGCATTCTCAACCATCACTGCATCATCATGCTCTTCCCCAAGAGCTCCATGCCATATTCCCTGTAAAGCAGGTCCTTCCATTGCATGTCGTTTCCTCTGCAAAAGATCCTGCATCTGATCCTGTATTTCTCTTCTAGCAATCCCAAGAGCTTCTCCAACAGTAAAAGTGACTTCACTATTCAAAATTCTTTCATGAAAAATCTTACTCATATCCGTCTGCATATCAAGGTCTGACAAGAGCTTGAATCCTGGCTCCTTTCTTGGTTGCCTCTTCTCTTTCATCTGCTTGTCTCCCATAGGTTGTTCAGAACCTGATTGAGCTGGAGAACTTGTCATAGGTGGAGCCGTAACAGGTGGTGAAACAAAGTCACCCCCTCTAGTCTTTTTGGAGGTGTTGAGACCCTCCTCATCTCTTCTTCTCTTTTCCTCAACCATGGCATCTAAACCCTGTGTTTTTGCCATATAAGCAAAAATAGAATACCTGTCAACAGGAGAATCCCATCCCATTTCTCCTCGAATGCTGGAGCCCACACAAGTCATAGTAGATACCTGAACTTTCCCTCTTCTCGCTATCTCCAAGGTAGAGGACCATAAAGCAGAGTCTCCATCTGATTTCTGCTCAAGCTGGACTCCATAAGCTGAAGCATCTCCTCTTACACTCACATAAGCTGATCGCGCAGCCATATCATCAACGAGCTTCTTCATGCCTCCCTTACCAAAGTTCGTGTCAAGAGGAGCACCAGTCTCTGTCAGCCATATCTTCCCATCTTGTCCCCAGAACACTACATTCTTCTTACGCGCTTCCTAAAAAGCATCACAATCTCCATGTGACTACATTGAATAAGTTGGGTTTGTGTTAGTAGGTGACCTAACTAGAGTTAGTCAGTCTAGTCAACACTAAGACTAGGTTACTTCACATTGTATTGTGTGCTTCTTAGTTAGTGTGGAATAATGAAGAAAGCTATGGGAACTTGAAGGTTCATGGAGATTGAGTTTCCCTGTCTCTCTCTCTCTCATCTCTGAACATGGTATCAGAGCGTTGCCAGGTTGAGCTCTCTAGAGCAGCAGGAAGTCAAGAAGACTTGCAGGAGTGGAAGATCGAGGGTTCTCAAAGATCAAACAAGCTATCATTGTGATGGAAGGTAGGCATTGTGTGATTGCTTACTCTATGGTTCAAGCTACTCTCTGTTGCTTGTTTAGAGCCTTGGGAAGGGGGTATTAAGCACTAGTGTGTGCTTCATCATCATCACCATCATCAAATCGAGCTGCTGGAGCAGAGGACAGATCTGCGCAAACTGTGCTTGTATTCTGCAGACATCTTCATGGTTGAAAAACATCATATACAAGTGATATGAAGTGGCTAAATGCTTGACAGAGACTAGTGGAAGGTACTTGAAGAGTACAAGGTGTAAATGCTTATGTGAGATCTCACCTATGAGTTGAGAATAGAGACTGTAGGTCTGCAACAAACAGTGGTCTGCTATACAACAGTTGTCATCTTCATGACTCCCTTTTTTTTATAGGTTTATATATTAAGGGGGATGATGTATATTGAGGGGAAAGATGTTTCAAAATAAAACTGGTGAAATAAAATTGGATCTATATGGCCTTGGGTGGGTATTGATAGAGATCATAGGAGCTCCTTATCTATACTTAGACATGAAGTTCATCCAATGCTCCATGTGCTTTTCCCAATGCACCACAAGTGGCACACATGTTCACCAAACCATTACCAATGAGTACAAAATATTTCTCCAACAACTTTAATTTGACAATCTCAACACAAACACATTCACCCTTATCAAGTGCTTCTACATAAGTATAGGCTTTCAATGCACATGTAAATATGATTGAATTTGGAAAGTGACCTTTTTGCTCCTGCATCTTATCAAAGCATTTTAGAGCTTCATCATCATGGCCATTTTGTGCATATCCTACAATCAGTGTAGTTCATGAGGATCTATCCATGAACAATATCTTCGTCAAGTACTTGTGATTTTGCAAGAGTACCACATTTAGCATACATAGTTATTAAAGTGCTTGTAGAATAGGGGCTTCTTTCAAGTAAGCACCGTTTGCAAATGTCCTCATGTAGCCTCCGCCATTAAATAGATTGGTTTGCTTTGCACCGTTTGCAAATGTCCCCATGTAGCCTCCGACGTTGAATAGATTGGTTTGCTTTGCACAAGCCTTCAAAAGTCCCACAACATGAGTAGTCTCCTCTCAAAAGATAGCTCCTTTCTCCTCTTGAGGCTCACTTCATTCAATTTAGGTAACTGATGTTGATTCTTTTTTCTAAGCTCTTCAAAAACCTAGGTTGGATTGTTCTAGCAATTCAATCACAAGGCCTCTATTGTCTCTTTGTGCTTGAAATCTAGAGACCTTTACACTAGCCTTGGATTGCAATGGGTTGAGAGAATTTTTATAGTATCAAGCCGTGAAGCGGCCATTTGATGGTATAGTATGCATTAACCTAAAATCAAGGACTCCTTTTTTGAAGGTGACTAAGTATTGTATTATTATTAATGGTGTCAAAAAATAATCTCCAGGTTACGAAATTGGAAGCCATTTGGCTAGATAACTTAGCTCATTATTGCTAAAGTGATTCTTTTTAAAAAGTCCCCTAAGATACCACCAAGATTTTGGCCATATTGCAGCCTAGAAAACTTGCCCATCTCCTTCTCTTAAGAGGAGTTTAACAAGTTTCTACCATATCTCACGTAGTGTAAATCACCTAGTTATGCTAACAACAAAAGTTTTCAGGCTGTGATATAAAATTTTGTGTTGTGAGCAATTAATCCCCATTGACTCAATTTGGGAAGAACCTCCCTCAAAATCTAGGGGGCATGGAAACCATGCCAAAACAAGTGTAAAGGCATTTTCACTCCTCCACAAACACATAGGCCATCTAAAATACCTCTGTTCTTCAATTTTTAACATATAAAAAGAACACCTAAAATGAGTTTCCAGCTAAATACTCTATCTACGAGAGAAGCCCTAATGTCTGAAATATGAAAAAGTGCCCCCTTAATCTCAACATCTGACAATTCAATGCCCTAGATTCTGCAAATGTGGCTAAAGTCAAGTCTACACCTTAACAATAGCTTTCTAACATGAGTAGAAGACAATGATTGGCTGATCTTCTTGCCTTCTATGCAGAGAGGGGAGATACTATCCATACTAAGATGTGATTTACTACTACACCATTGTACCACTTCTATTTGGACCACTATCCATGATAGTTTATAAGGTTGAGTGAGTTGAGCAACCTCTTGATTTCCCTCCTCCAACACTTCTAATTTTCCTTGATGTAGCCAATGCCTAATTTTAAGGACTCATTTCTTTCCAAGATCCACAACTCTTAACTCATAAAGTGGGCCACTTTACTCAAGATACTGAGCCACTTAACTTGAGTAAAGTGTGGCTTATTTTTTGAAGCCATGCACCACCTTGCCATACACCATTTTACTAGCATATGCCCTAAAGGGCAATCCTAATAAAATCGCAAGGAGAGGGAACAACTATGGATGCAAACCTCGCCCGACAAAAGCACCTATGTTGCCTATAATAATCAAACATGAAAGTTGTCTGTATTTTAATGTGAACACGTGGTAAATTCAAATTGATGAAACGCTATAATAGAATCCATCCCCCCTCCCCCATGCTAGTTGTAAATATTTGTCCCATGACATTCCTTTTGTTGAGAATCAAGCTCATGATAAGTATCACTAACATGACCAACCTTATCTAGACAACTATTGTCTTAGCTATCACTCTACATGTGTGTTGTAATAACTGAGTCAATCAAAATCAACCATAGTTAGTGGTATTGTCAGTTAGTGAGCTAGCGTGTTTATCATTTATATCTAATTACACTTTAGTGAGCATTATGGAATAATGAGAAGAAGAGAACAATGGGAGTTCACTACTCTCTATTAGAGCTCCATGTCTTTGTCTCTTATTGTCCCTCTGAATCTTGAGCATGGTATTAGAGCCTGAAGCGTGAAGGCTTGACAGTGGCAATTTGACATCAAAGACATCATATCTATAAAAACGTCATCAAAGGAGACTGTGCATGTAGCCTATTTTTTTACAGAAGTAATATCTTGCTACAAAAATGGATTTTGGAGAAATGGCCTGCTAAACTTGACCATTTTGATGTGATCTACAACTTTATAGAATAAATTCTTTTCAATTTCTTCATAGATTTTGAAATATTTAGCACAGACCTATGCTGATAGACTCTTTATTGCAATAAACAGCAGGTAGTTCTAGGGCATTGGTGGCTTTCTTCCTGAGTGGTAGATGTTTTTCTAGGATACTATGAGTGCTAAAATTCCAAATTTTGGACTGATTTGTTGCTGGTTATACTGGGGTATTAAGTGGTTATTTTCTATAGGAAAGATACCTATCATCTTCACTTGATAGACATGCGGTCTATTCAGACCGGTGGGACATGTATCAACTCTTCCATAAAGTGGTACCTGAATGAGATGTTTTGGGGTTGTTTTGAGGTCTAAATACTCTTGTTTTATTAGAGAAAATATTATTGGTTATAGTAGTGGAATGGCTATAAACAAGGCTGTAAGCAACTTGTGATTTGAGTATTTGGTACTGTTACTTGCATACAGTACAAACATTGATGCTTGTTTAGTCACATATTGAATCCCCAATGTACTAGGACATGTCTATGGTGGTTTAAGGATATTTTTAAGCTGAGACTACCATTATTATTGCAAAGTTTATTCTTCTAATCATAATAAGCTACTTGTCTATCATAAACTGTGGAAAAGTCTAGTAAATGTCAACATCAGTTCTATGCATCTATTGATGCTTGTATGGACATAGTTTGTTGCTCAAATATTTTTCCACTACCATAGAATGTTTTGAGATTATTTGATCTTAGTTTATGCTCAATTGATTGTGTTTTTTCATTGTTGGAATACAATTTGCAGTAAGGAGGTTGTCAGAAACTGTTCCTGAACTGCAGAAAACTGGTCTTGAACTGCATGAAGACTATTTTTGAACTACAGAAAGTCTATTCCTGAATTGCAAAAAGTTTTCTTGAACTGCATAAAGTCAATTCTTGAACTGCAAAAAGTCTGTTCCTAAACTACAGGGAGTTAAGCACTTACAAATTTCATATAGCATTGAATACCTTAGTTGCAAATATGGCAAATGCTCAAGGCACTAACAATATCACTCAAATTATGGGAGAGAAGCTTGATAAAACAAACTTTGCTCTACGGAAGTTTAGGATGCAAATTTTTTTTATTGGCAGAGGTTATTCGAATTTATGTACGGGGGCTGAAGCTAAACCCGAATTGGTTGAACGAAATCCTACACAAGAACAACGGAGAGCTCACTGATAGTGGTCAAAAAGAGCTAGTAAAGTACTGCATTTGTTTTCTTTATGCATTTGTGATGTGATGGCTATGAAAATTACTAGTTGCTATTCCCCGAAGGATGCTTGGGATGCACTCATGAAGAATTATGGTAATGCCATGCATGCAAGGAAGATACAGATGAAGCATCAATTCAACAACATGTTTAGGAATGGTAGGAGCATTCAAGCATACACAACTAAAATAAAGACCATAGCCAATCAGTTGGCTAGTATTGGATCTCTTGTTTTAGAGGATGATATGATTGTAGTGACATTGAATGGGTTAGGCAAGGAGTATAAGACATTTGATACATCGATTTCTGTGAGAACAAAACCCCCTGGTTGGAATGAGTTACTTTCACTACTACTAGATGAAGAAGTAAAGCTTGGCTTAAATACATGTTCAAGCACATTTCAAGGCAGAGACTCTATCTTTTACTCTAGTCAACGAGCTAGAGTTGGTAGTGCTTGTAGAGCTTTTTTAGGTCAAGGAGACACTCGAAACACATAAAGACATCAGCGTAGAAATGCTTCACATAGCTCAAATACACAAGGATAGCGAGGATCTAGTTTCCATTGTCTTAAAGCTTGTACAACAGCTAACAATTCTTTATCATATGTGGAATATTTAAGTTCAGATGGTTTCAGTTTACAACTAGAATAGGCTATGGGATGATTATCTTGCATAAGTACGGCTCCTATTCCAGATCCGCTAGCATCAGTAACTACTAAAAAGAATGGTCTATTGAAATTAGGTAGTTGTAATACAGGAGCATGGGTTAATGCATGTTTTAATAAATCAAAAGATTTTTGTTGATTATCAGACCAATGATAAACAATACCTTTCTTTAATAGTTTAGTCAAAGGTAAAGCAAGTAATGAAAAATTTCACACAAACTTCCTATAAAAACTAGCAAGACCTAGAAAAGAACATAACTCATGTATATTTTTGGGTATAGGCCAGTTCAATATTGCTTCTATCTTCTCAGGGTCAACCTTAATACCTTCTGATGACACAATATGACCTAAATATTCAATTTCTATTTGAAAGAGCTCACTCTTTTTCGGATTACCATACAATTGATTATCTCTCAACAACTTGAAAACAAAAGACAGATGTTCATAATGCTCTTTCTTATTTTTACTAAATACCAAGATATCATCAAAGAATACTATAACACAATGCTGATATTTTAAAAATATGCGATTCATCATTCTACTAAATGTAGCGGGTGCGTTAGTCAATCCAAAAGGCATCACTAAAAATTCATAATGACCAAATTGTGTTCTAAATGCAGTCTTGAATATATCAAATTTATCTAATCTCACCTAATGATAACCAGATTTAAGATCTATTTTACTAAATATGGCAGAACCTTGTAGTTTATCCATAAGATCATCGACCCTAGGAATTGGATATCTATTCTTTACAGTAATCTTATTTAGGGCATGATAATCAATGCACATACGATAAGTATTCTTCTTCTTCTTTACCAACAAAACAAGTGCGCCAAATGGAGAACTACTAGGTCTAATTAATCCTATGTTTAATAATTCCTCAACTTGATTTTGAATTTCTTTCTGCTCTATTTGGTTATGCCTATATGGTGCTTTACAAGGTGGTTGTGTACCAGTAATTAAATCTATTTTGTAGTCTTCAGGACGTGAAGAAGGTAGTCCAGGTGGTAGATCTTCAACAAAACAATGTTTAAATTGTGCAAGGAATTCTTTATGCCTAGGGTGCATATGTTTTTCTTTAGCTTGAAGTTCATTCACCCAAATTAGATAAGATTTACTACTTTTGTGTAATGCACGTTTAGCTTGAGTATGAGTAAGCAGTGGGAAAGCATTAGATGCGTGCATACCATACAATGTAATGTTTTTTCCTTGAAAATGAATGTTAATTGAATGTGTGGAATAATCTATGTCAGGATTATGCTGATGACGCCAAGGCATACCTAGGATAATATCACTAGACTGTAATGGTCAAACTAAAAAATTCATTCTTTCAATGTATTCACCAATTTGAATTTCTAAATCATGCACCTCTTGTGTTCCATTATACCTTGTGCCTAAGAATGCTGCTTTAATGCGATAATGCATAGGAACAGTTTGTAATTTCAATTCTTTCACTAACTTTGCTGAAATAAAATCATGTGTACTACCATCATCATGCAAAATAATCTTTTCTTTTCCATGCACTAAACATTTCATTATCAACAAAGAATGTGGAGTTGGCATACTTGGTAAAGTATCCGAAGGAGTAGTAATGTCATCCTCATCTTCCATAAAGTCAGACATTTCCTCATGTTCTTCATCTTCCATTGCTCCAAGATAGTTGATATGGATAGGTGGCTTCTTCGATTGGCAATTGGCTGCTAGATGTCCAGGTTGATGGCATTTGTAACACACTATAGGTTTGGCTTTAGATACATTGTTTGCAATGGCAAGAAGTCTAGGAATATTAGGATTTGGCTGTGAGGATGGCTTAGGGTTTTGATTGGTATTTGATGGCAAAGTAGGTGGTTTGGTCCAACACTTACCGAAAGATGATGAAGGAAATCGACTTTGATTGAATCTTCTAAAATTTGAATTGAATTACTTTGAACCATAGTTACCATTTGCTTGAAATTGTTGTGGATGCTTGTCTCTTCCTCGAAGCTTGTCTTCAATGTCATTAGCTAAAGAAATTGCATCTTCAAGAGTTGCAGGCTTGAACATATTGACTTCAGCGTAGTAATGCCCAAGTAATCCCGACATATACTTGCGCTTATGAGTCGCTTCAGGTACGTCTTCAAGCATGCGTAGTTGGAGTAAGGCATTCCAAAAGCATTCGGTGTACTGAGAAATAGGCTCATGATCTCTTTGCTGAAGAAGGTCCCATTGCTTTATGGATTTTTCTTGGAATTGTGGAGGAAGGAAATTCTGCATAAAGTTCTTCTTGAAACTCTCCCAGGTAGTGGGACAATCTATGCTCTTACGAACCACGGTCCACCAAAGAGATGCTCTATCCACTAAATGATTAGTGACACACTTGAAATTATCTTTTTCAGTGTATGTCTCCTGATGAAAGTAATCATCAAACTGACTGATGAATGCAAGAACAGTTTTTCCATCTCGAGTGCCATTGAAAGTACGGAATTTGAAATTTCTTTTACTTATCTTTGTTTCTTTCAATGTATTCACCAATTTGAATTTCTAAATCATGCACCTCTTGTGTTCCATTATACCTTGTGCCTAAGAATGCTGCTTTAATGCGATAATGCATAGGAACAGTTTGTAATTTCAATTCTTTCACTAACTTTGCTGAAATAAAATCATGTGTACTACCATCATCATGCAAAATAATCTTTTCTTTTCCATGCACTAAACATTTCATTATCAACAAAGAATGTGGAGTTGGCATACTTGGTAAAGTATCCGAAGGAGTAGTAATGTCGTCCTCATCTTCCATAAAGTCAGGCATTTCCTCATGTTCTTCATCTTCCATTGCTCCAAGATAGTTGATATGGATAGGTGGCTTCTTCGATTGGCAATTGGCTGCTAGATGTCTAGGTTGATGGCATTTGTAACACACTATAGGTTTGGCTTTAGATACATTGTTTGCAATGGCAAGAAGTTTAGGAATATTAGGATTTGGCTGTGAGGATGGCTTAGGGTTTTGATTGGTATTTGATGGCAAAGTAGGTGGTTTGGTCCAACACTTACCGAAAGATGATGAAGGAAATCGACTTTGATTGAATCTTCTAAAATTTGAATTGAATTACTTTGAACCATAGTTACCATTTGCTTGAAATTGTTGTGGACGCTTGTCTCTTCCTCGAAGCTTGTCTTCAGTGTCATTAGCTAAAGAAATTGCATCTTCAAGAGTTGCAGGCTTGAACATATTGACTTTAGCATAGTAATGCCCAAGTAATCCCGACATATACTTGCACTTATGAGTCGCTTCAGGTACGTCTTCAAGCATGCGTAGTTGGAGTAAGGCATTCCAAAAGCATTCGGTGTACTGAGAAATAGGCTCATGATCTCTTTGCTGAAGAAGGTCCCATTGCTTTATGGATTTTTCTTGGAATTGTGGAGGAAGGAAATTCTGCATAAAGTTCTTCTTGAAACTCTCCCAGGTAGTGGGACAATCTATGCTCTTACGAACCACGGTCCACCAAAGAGATGCTCTATCCACTAAATGATTAGTGACACACTTGAAATTATCTTTTTCAGTGTATGTCTCTTGATGAAAGTAATCATCAAACTGACTGATGAATGCAAGAACAGTTTTTCCATCTCGAGTGCCATTGAAAGTACGGAATTTGAAATTTCTTTTACTTATCTTTGTTTCTTTGCGGATGGATTGAGCTTCAAGAGTCGCATCGATGGTTCGTCGGATAAGCTCTTCGGGTTGTGGTCCATCTTTGTCGGTAGTTGATCTTTGTAAATTGGCCAATTGAACTTGCAAGGCTTGCCGGGCTCTTCGTTCTTCGTCCAACTGCATCATAATTAAATCCAACTTTTGTTCCATCATAGGTTCAGGAAGATCGCCTTCAACCATTAAATCATCCATATTTTGTTCCGTCATCCTGTAAAAATTCAAAAGACCTCACACTCTCAAAATCTAATTAGCAGGATGAGGGTAGCTCAAAGTCGGGTGTACAAGGCTTATAGATTTTTGTTTGGCTTTCACGGTCTTCGACTTTTGCAGTTGCGGGGTTTGAAATCTTCATAAAATCTGTGTATGACCTTCTGCGTGTGTTGAAACTAGTTCAGCAAGTCTGCATATGCGAACCGAGTCTTCCAAGGAACAACTTTGCAGTTCAGTGCTTCTGCGCAGGAACAATCCTTATGGGAGTTTTTGGCATAAGTCAGTTCTGAGTTCTGGTGACTTGACTGACTTTCAAAGTAACAAAACTTAATGTACTTGTTCAACTTTGAAGATTTGTGTGTCTTGAGACTTATGGGATTAAGCTTAAAGCTTAAGCTAACTGCCACATCGAATTTTAGGGGGGGGGCGTTTTCTCACGCTCAAAATCAGGGGGAAGGGCTGCTGATGCCACCGAATTGACAATTGAAATATCTAAGCTTTTTAAAAGCTTAGTTTTTAAGCTTTTAAGCTTTATACAAGATATGAAACTTATCTTTGATCTTCTGAGAAGACGACTTGATAGAAGGAGATGTTGACATGGTCCTCTGCCTCCTCAGGCTGGTCCTTCACGATCAGAGGCTGTAGACAGAGGTTCTTGACCACTAGGAATCTACCCGTATTGACCGTTCGTGATGAAACTCACTCTAGAGCTCGATCGTTCCAGGAGCTCCGCCTTCGCACAAGATGGGTAGCGATTGGAAGCTCTCGATCTCAGTTTTGCTCTGATACCACTGGTGCGCAGATCGGATGCTATATGCTCGTGTAGTGAGCGCCGGAAGGTCCCCAAGAACAAAAGAATTCTACTTTTTGCACAAAAAACTCAAGGTAGAAAGCAAGCACGACATGAACAAGAGACCAATTGGGTGCAATCTCCCCCCATGCCTTGTGTGAGCGCTCCACAAAGCATGTATTTTTTGTATTAATCATCTTCAAGCTCAAATAATAGCCCAAATTACAAAATAGCACGCTTTTGGCTTTTGAGTTTGCTTTAGCACAAAATAGAAATAAAGCTAATGGGCGGGCGCCCAAATAGTCAGGCATACCCAATACAATGTCCAAATACAAATATCATAATCGTGCGCCCATGCACATACAAAATAATAAATAAATATCCAATGCCTTAATAAATAGGCGTGACAAAATATAGGCACCATGCCTAAGGTATGCGCCCATCAAAATATAAGTGATAACTTGAATACACGCTATCCTCCAATGCTTTCCTCCGCCACTACTGCTATCTCTACACATCAACTGAAGCATTCACAATCGTTAGTAAAATAATACAATTAAACCGACAAAAGTGAATACCTAGCAGTCTTCAGCTACATAAATAAATCAACTAGTTAGAAATCAATCATAACCTTAATTTATCAGGAGTGCACACTCTAAACTCATAATCGTTTATTAATTTAATATATATTTTGCAAAAACTAAATTAATAAAATGCCCGAAAAGGATAGGCGCCCCCATCAACTTCTCACACAAAGAATCCACTTTGTGTATGAGCCCCGATCAACAAAGTTTACGGAATTCACCGTAAAACCTCACGGAATCCACCGTGGCACGGAATCCACTGTGAAATATGCCTCCTGGTATCATGTCATTTGGAAAACAAGAGAGGTTCCTATTCATGAGACATGTCAAAAACACTTCTCGTCCTTTGTAGTTGATACATTTGGATATATGGGGTCCTGCCCATAATGTGTCTTTTGGTGGTGATAGGTATTATGAATCCTTCATTGATGATTTCAGCCCGATACACATGGCTATACATTCAGAAGCACAAGGATGTGATAGATGTCTTTAAGGACTTTAAGAAGCACGTTGAAAATCAACTTGGCTATTATATCTCATGTTTAAGATCTGATGGAGGTGGAGAATATGTATCCAGAGAGTTTGATAGGTATCTTGCTAAATATAGCATAAAAAGGCAGCTCACATGCAGTTACACACCTTAGCAAAACGATGTGGCATAGATAAAAAATTAGGTGCTTATGGAAGCTACCACGTCAATGCTTAATGAAAATAATTTGTCAAATGCTTATTGGGCTGAAGCAGTGGTTACTGCAGTTTATGTGCTAAACTGAACACCTACAACTAGGGTTCATGATTTGATTTTGTATGAGAAATTGTATGGGCATAAGCTCAACATTAGTCACCTAAAAGTATTTGGTTGCATTTCCTACGCACATGTGTTTGATGAAAAGAGAAAGAAGTTAGACTCGAAGGCTATCAAAAGTGTTTTTCTTGGCTATGCACACAAGAGAGAAAGGCTTACAAATGCTATGATCCATCTACTTAGGAAACCCTCATCAGCAAGGATGTAGTTTTTGATGAGTTGGCCTCATGTTATAGTAATTAGAATGCAGTGGTCTTTGATGGACCATCCAACCCTACTTATGTTAAAAATTATCCTTCATCTAGTACATCTATGAGTGGACCTACATGTGATGATTCATCTACTATTAGTCCTTGGATAGGACAACTTCGTAGTCGCGCTATTGCATCCACTGACACGGATATGTCAATGAGGTGGAGATTGGATAAAGAAAAAGAAAAGACGTTTGATGATGTGATTGGCCTGCTTACAATAGCTGGATATGAGTCACCTAGTAGTGAAAGCCTTGATTGTGAATTGGGCATACCATCAATTATGACACCTGGTGTGAGGCAAAGCAGGTATGTGCAAGCCCAGAGTGCACCACAGTTGAGGAGGTCTAAAAGGGTCAAAAAACCAATTGATAGGCTGACACACAGTGGATATTCTGTCAGAAATTATGTATATATGACTAAAGTGTCAAGCTACAAAGAGCCTATGAAGTCCAATGAGGCAGTTACATATGAGAATTGGTGTGTTGACATGGATGAAGAATACACAACATTGGCTAAAAAAATGAGACATGGGAATTGGTTTGTTTTTGTGAAGGCAATGTACCCATTGGTTGCAACTAGGTTTATAAAGTAAAATGCAAATCAAATGATTTGTTGAAAAGGTATAAAGCGTAGCTGGTTGCAAAGGGATATGCATAACAGTATAGCCTAGATTATGAGGAGACTTTCATCTCGATGCATTAGTAGCTTTTAAGGGCAAAAAATTATGGCAAATAGATGTCAAAAATGTATTCTTGAATGGTGACTTGCTTGGAGATGTGTATATGGAGTAGCTTGAAGGTCATGTACAACCTAATTATCTGACATATGTGTATAAGTTGAAAAAGGCCTTGTATGGGTTGAAACAAGCACTCAGTGTATGGAATGCTCACATAAGCACTTATTTGTAGCAACTTGGTTTTTAGATAGGTCATCTAGATCACAACCTATTTACAAAGAAGATAGAGAATGGTTATGTTTTTCTAGTGATTTATGTCGATGATTTGATCATCACTAGAGATGATGATCATGGGATTGCTGAACTTAACGCAATGTTACAAGTTGAATTCAAAGTCAAGGATCTTGGTGAGTTGAAATACTTTCTTGGGATTGAGGTTCTGTCTACACCTCAAGGTATATGGCTATTTAAAAAAATAGTATACTCATGATATACTGTTGAAATATGGCAAGATGGAGTGTTAGGCCATGGAAACACTATTGGATTAGAATGTCAAACTTGCAATTGAAGTTGGGACTAAGATTGAGAATGTCACTATGTACATATAACTTGATTTACCCTACTATTACCCATCCTGACTTGAGTTATGTAGTGGGGCTAATTAGCCAGTTTATGTAGAAATCTCGTAAGCCATACTGAGATGCAGTGAGGAGGATTATGCGGTAAGTGAAGGGTACTCCTGATTATGGGCTATTTTATGAGCATGGGAAATCATTCGACTTGACAGGTTATACGAATGTGGATTGGGCTAGTTGTCTCTATGATAGGAGGTCAACTAGTGGTTATGCTTTCAATTTGGGCAACAGTGTGATTAGTTGGAGTAATAAGAAGCAATCGACCATTGCTTTATCTAGTACTATAGAGGTAGAATACAGGGGTGCATCCTGAGCAGCATGCAAAGCAATTTGGCTTATGAAACTGCTACATGACTTGGGTATAAAGTTAGACAAAAAGGTCACATTGCGTTGTGACAATCGGAGTAGTGTGATGCTGGCTAGCAACCCCATCTATCATACTAGATCCAAACACATAGAATTTCATTACCATTTTATGAGGGAGATGGTACTTGGTGGAAAGGTTGATCTACTCCATGTGAAGATAGAAGACCAAATAGTAGATATCTTTACCAAATCACTTGGTAAAGAGAAGCATGTGCATTTCAAGGAGCTACTTGGAGTGTAGCACTTAGCTTGAGCTTAAGGGGGAATGTTGAGAATCAAGTTCATGATCAATATCACTGACATGAAACTACTACATGACTTTGGTATGCAGTTAGACAGAAAGGTCACATTGCATTGTGACAATCTCAATAGTGTGATGCTGGCTAGCAACCTTGTCTATCATGCTAAATCCAAGCACATAGAAGTTGATTACCATTTTATTAGGGAGATGGTACTTGCTGGAAAGATTGATCTACTCCACCTGAAGAAAAAATACCTAGTAGGCATCTTTACCAAATCAAGTTTTTGCATTTCAGGGAGCTACTTGGAGTACAAAAGTTAGCTTGAGCTTGAGAGGGAATGTTTAAAATCAAGCTCGTTGTCGTATTGCTGCGCATTCGAAGTGTTTAAACCACCCAAAAGTTGTGCATGGAATTTGGTACTTTGTACATACTTAGTTGTTGTGATAACATTTATTTTATGCGTATAAGTATAGTGGGGAGGAGTTGGAGACAATGTGCTGTTTACATGGGCGCCAAAGATATGGAACAACAGGCTTCTGTCTTTAATCCAGTGCTGGATATGGATCCGAGGCTAGTTGTTGGTCTCTTTGACCTTCTGAGAGACGTAGATATTAGTATATTTGTTCTCCGTTTTTGCGGGGAGTGTGAACTCGTAAGGTTGACTGACAAGAATGCCTTAGCTGTATTGCTCCGAGTTTTCAGATATTGTAAGAGCCGCAACTGCAATGCGACGAGTGGATCATGCTTCTGCATACAGTGGTGCTGTATGAGAATTTCTGTCCACCTCAGGATCAACCGCCCATGGATGGGGTTCAGCTGAAACTTGGGTAACCATAAAAGGCTCGGCACGTAGGAGACTTGATTCGAGCTGGTGTGAAGATGCTACTAGGGGAAGTTCTAAGGAAAGAGAAAAAGAAAACTAAGAAAAGAGGGAGAGGGATATTTTTGAAAAAGGGAAGAATGGCGGGCTGTGTGGCGAAAGGGGAGGAGGAGAGCTCTAAATGAGGAGACGAGGGAGGATGACTGGGGGCGTTACAGCAAGAGAAATGAGGTTTGAAGGTCGTGTGTAGTATCATCGAAGGTAACAGATGCCGAAGTTGCAAAAAGAGAGTCTAAAATCCATATCCGCGAAGAGCTTCAGATCTTTGAATTCCAGGCTTTAGGATGTCGAATGTGGTCCTCGAGTTTGTAGATATGGCACCCTGGCTTGGTAGCACTGAATGCCATCCGGAAGATCGTTGCACATGCAGAGCAGTTGCAAAACATCCTTTGTTCAAAACCATCATCTGTTCATAAGGCCGCAGGACAATCTACCATCTCATCAACTAGGGAAGCCATATTCGAGCAGGAGCAAAAAAGCAATCTCAAATTGGTGCTAAGTCTCCCACACTCGAACTACTACACCAAGATTTATGCTAGACATCAATCACGCGAAGGGGCCATGAAGAATTCTCTCCCCTGCACGATTGCCTCTGGCCTTTCGTCTCGAGGGCTATTGGGTACACCATAGTAGCTGCTTCATCGGCCGTCAAAGTTCCCCAAATCTATCTAATCCTGAAGATTCGCAGCGTGAAGGGCCTCAAACCCGTATCTTTCAAACTCGAAGTAGGCGGTCTGCACAAGACACGCTGGGGAAGAGGCAGTCGACAGATACATTGTTGATCGATGGAAAAACGAACAAAAAGCACAGATGTGAAGTGGAATCGACTCGCGCTTGCTGTGAGACAGATTATGGTTGATTTCTAGGCAGCTCAGAGATACACATTCCCCTCATTCCTTCATATTTTTCCCCTCTACAATTATGATTCTGAACTTGCACTTCAGCGCATTGTGTGTCTCCTTTCCTACTTTGCGCAGGTGCTTGATCTGACAGATGGAGAGGAAGTGGTATCTTTTGAGAGGCATACGATTGCTGGACCATCTCCTGATTGGGCTCCCTTGATGTCAAGATCAATGTCGGTCATGTCGGGGTCTTTACTGAAAGTATGGAAACATCAGATGCTGTAGGCTTTGCAAACTTTGCAAACAAGAAATTGCACATCCATAAGATTAAATCTTCCGCCACATAGGAGGCAGTACTGTTCAGTACATGACCAGAGGCCTTTGTTGGTATTTTGATTAGTGAAGAAATGTTGGACATAGAGACCATAATAATTAGAAATGTGAGGGGTTTCTGAGAGAATGAAGGGTACTCAAATACATTTCGGTTCACAGGGTTTTATCCGAATTTGAGAGCATTTGACTTTGTGTCCATTGATGCTACTACACATATGCATTTTACGAAGTCTAAGGTAGACAGGGACCTGAACAAGGCCTATATTGGCTTTCTGGCAGCATTTTTTTTTTCACAAAGTGTGAATTGCAAGCATGCTGAAGACATAGTGTGAATTGCAAGCATTTTTTTTTTCACAAAGTGTGAATTGCAAGCATTTTTTTTTTCACAAAGTGCGAATATGAATATTATAATTACAGGCCTGGGTTCAGATTATACTAGTCTAGGTTCATTTGGAACTGTAGATGCCTTTGCTGAAAAACTGGTAAATAGTCTTGACATGGAGTTGCCATGACCTGGAGTGGGTTTATGCTATTGTATAACACTACAGACCTTCATGGAGCATTGCTGAATATGCATGAGGGCTGAATCTGGAGTGGTGCTATGCTAATTAAGAACTTTGCAAGTTTTTTTTATGAAGTGAATGATCTAAAGGATTTATCAACTGGCACCCTTTGGGCTGAATGCAGTAAAACTGAACAAAGAACAGAAACATAAAAGCTCTGTTTCACTTGTTAAGTGAAGCAAGCTCTAAGGAGTGCACTCCATAAGACAGAAATGATGCAATAGGTCTCAGCAGCTAACCTGAGCTGTATATATGTCTGAAGCCAATGATCGAGCTTGTCAGAAGACTTATCTGTTGATCCTGGAATTTTAACAAGCTGGATATGACTAAATTCAGAATCTAATTGATTTATTTGGTGCCTTGAAAACCAAACTCTTATGATTATTGTAAAGATGAGGACAGATTGTCATACTTTGACATTTATTTTGACTCTTCTCTTGTTATAAAGTGAACTTTGGGATTCAATTTTTGAGTTCTTCTTGTTAGCCTCATTTCTTGCTGTACCTTGAACCCCGTGTTCTGCAGCTATTATCAGAATTCTTCGACATCGTGATCAGTATCACTGACATGACCCCAACCTTATCTAGACAATTTTCATCTTAGTTGTCACTCTACATGTGTGCTGTAATAACTGAGTCGATCAGACTCAACCACAGTTAGGGGTATAGTCAATCAGTGACCTAAAGTGTTTATCAATTATATGTGATTAGACTTTAGTGAGCATTATGGAATAATGAGAAGAAGAGAACAATGGGAGTTCACTACTCTCTATTACAGCTCCATATCTTTGTCTATCTCTCTCCCTCTAAATCTTGAACACCTTTAGGTATTGATTAACCTCCCCCCATCTTCCCCGCACCCATCCCCTTCCCACCCCACACAAAATCCCATGCCCCCCCGGCCTCCCTAAAAAAGTGTGCTTCTGAAAAATTTTGAATTAGAAGATCCCTAATGTAAATTTTACATGAGGTGCATTTATAAACCTCTTTTTTTTTGGAAAACTATAAGTCAACATAATAAAAATACCATTTCTTTTAAACTCACATGGTATATTACATGTTCTATAAGGTGACCCCCCCCCCCCCCCCCCCCCACAAGAACACAATAATGATTTGCCAAGGAGAACAAGAAACCACTATCGAGCCTAGGTAGAAGGATTTGGCCCAATTCAAGCCATTGTTAGCTAAGGCAAATCAAAGGATAATGTTTTTATTGTGTGTAGGACCTAGGCATATTACTCGACATTTTCCTAACAAGATGTTACAAGTACAAAGCACTATTGTGCCCTCATTTCTGAAAAACATGGATTCCTAGCCCTTGTTTACTGAGGATACTTCAAGTTTTATTTTGTCTATAAGAGTTTATACACCACATGCACAACTATATTTCAAAAAACTTTTGGAATGTACCAATATCTGCATGTTTCATGGATGAGAAGTTTGCTAGGTAGTGTAGTATCATAATCATCAATAAATATATCTACTCTCTACAAAATTCATAGATGACAATCTTCGACTTGCTTTGGTTGATGTCAAGTAGGAGACTCGTCCTATAAAATTGACATTAATAGACTTTGCAAATATTCAATATCATATATTGCCCTAAAAATATGTTTGTCAATGGTACCTTCTCTCAAACTATACAATCTCAATATCAATTGGAAAACTCAAAAAGTTAAACTAAGGCGGATACATTTTAGTAAAAGAGAGAATGCAAAACCAACATTGGGGCAGAGGTATGCATGAGATCAGCAAAAGATCCTAGTTTTCTTATATATGCTTTGTCAATCAAACTACTGGACTAACAAAGGCATAAAAGTGCTCTCACTCCAAGATCATGATTATCAAGATCTTCCTGAAAATAAGAAAGAAAATATGCTTCCAAAACATGAACCTTTTGCCAGTGATTCATAAGAGGGAGATTGATCACCCTTTGGACCATTCTATAAGCTATCTCAAGATGAATTTTCAAACTTATGAAAACATATTAATGTGAATAGAGACATGGGTTGCTTACAATACTAAAAGCCACTGGTAGAAACTGCAATATTTTTTTTCAAGAAAAAGAATGGCTATCTATAATGTATATGTGTGGCTATAGAGGGCTCAATAAGATAACCATTAGGGATAGTTATCCACTTCCATTGGTCCTAGAAATCTTAGACTTGGAAGCACAAAGACATTCATAAAGATTGGACTTCCTTAGGCTTATAATTTTTTTCACAATAAGAGAAGGTGTTAAATTCAAGATAGCTTTTTGCATATGTATATCCACTTTGAATATGTTTTCATGCTCTTTTTGGTCTCACAAATGCTCTAGTAATCTTCCAACATCTAATGCATAATATTTTTTGTAACAACCTAAATGATTTTGTGGTAATATATTGACCTAGTAAATAATAATGAAAACTAGATGCATTGTCCCAACACTGGTATCTTGCACCTAAAAAAGGAGATGTAGTTATGGCTAACAAGATTCCATTCTCTTCACACCAAGAAAATTCCAACTTGACATAATCACAAGAAAATTTCCAAAAGGTTCACCTTCTTTCTATGAGTCGAAAAAGAACTATCCCAGGATTTCTTTGCCCAAAATATTAAGCAAAAAAACCAAGAAGGGTATTCATGTGTTGAAGCCTTCTTGGAAGTTAACAGACCTAATATACTATCAAGGTTTGCTCTATATACAACTCGAATTGCTTGAATTACATATACTCTAAACAAGACATGGACTTCCAAGTACAAGACATTCTAGGATCAATAAAACAATAGGTCTTATCTCTCAATACTATAGGAAATTAGTCAAATATTTAATATGCACATGTGATGCACATGTGACATATATAATAGAGCCAAAGTCCCTTGCCATCTATCTTTCTCCAAAGGGGTCCCATTCCATTCCTGTTGTGGTTAATAGATTTATCAAAATGGCATACTTCATCTCCCACCTAAAAGATCATTATTTGTGAAGGAATGGCTTGACTTATCCTTGAATATATATGACTATTATCATGGGTACCAGATGATATGGTTTCAAATCTAACATACAAGCCCTTTTTAGATAAGCTTATCAAGATCTAATTGCACATGATACTTATGCTATTTTTGATTGGACAATACAATAAAATCAAAGTAGAGATGTGGATGAGTGAGATGATTTTATGGCCACATTTATAAACTTGTGAAAAGTCCCATTTAAGTTTTTAGGACAAGCCAAGGTTGTGGAAGCCTACAAAAATGCACAAATAGCCATGACAAGCTATTTATGCATTTAAATTGTGGGAAATGGATTTTAAAATTAGGCATCTAAAACACATATTTTCACATAAAATAATCTACATATTAAATGTTCCCATAAACACAATTTTTGATATAACATCAAAGACTAAAACAATATATGCAACATTATTTTCATTTCAATTTGAATCTTTTTGTTTAGTGAAACATGATGAGAGAATGGCTAAGAGAGGATTATGTGATAGATGAGACTATGATGTCTCATATGAGAGATATTATAGAGATGTATAGGTCGGGCAGGGTGAAGAGAAGAGCGTTCCTATGGGAAATGGTATTGGTATTATAAATGACTGGGAAGTCAAACCTGCCGTGGATGGACGGGTTAAAATTGTAACGTGTCCACTAGAATCATCTAGGACACGTCTTAGTAGTCCATCGGGAAGAATGTCTAGAAAACTCCGCCCGGCACTCCCTTGGAATGTTACGGGTTTTGCAATCTAGGTCTTCCCGCGTCTACCACGTAGCGGAAGTATCCTGGCCGTTTCCCACTTAGGATCGACCGGAATTAGGGTTTCCCTGTTTGGTCATTAGCTAACAGCAACTAGCGTCAGACCCGAGTGAACTACTTTACACAGGAACACCAGGTCCGAAGCGGATTCACGCTGCACTTGGTTCAAGGAGAATGGGAAACGAGAGGGATGCAAGGCTCAACCTCTCTGCCATAAAGCATAGTCCCATTCCGTTCCCCTAAAACAGCGTAAATCGGGTAGGATGTAACTCTAGGTCATCGTTCTCATTATTAGCTTTGATGATGATGATCATCCGGTTGTTTCAAGATTTTTGAGAAAAGTTCCCGGCTAACCGGGACCACCCATCCATAGGACGGACCCATGGTCCAACCTCTGCACTTTCCTCGGTTTGTTTTAGTTATGTAATTACCTAACACATTAATTTAACATATAACAAACAACTTCCTTGATTAATCCCGTTAAGCACTGGTTCCTTCACGTAATCTTATCACGTGACATAGAAAAACAATATCAAACAACTTCTTTATTATCATATCATCATTTTATCTTTGAAATACAGAGGTTCCGCCCGTAGGCTTGTTCATAATCCGCCCGAAGGCTATCCAGTAATCCGCTAGGGATCACTATTCCAAGCTTCTGCCCGTAGACTAGTATGCGGGCCTCGAGATCCAATCCCGAGTCACGTCAGCCTCTTGTGCAGGACCCGGAAGGCGAGGGATTTACGGCCAGAGCCCCCCCTGGCACCCAAGCGTCCTCCTGCTCCAAGTAGAGCTCAACGGAAAGACCTCTCGCGGCGGGTTCGGTCCACGTTCCCGGCGCGGTCAACAACCCCCTTGGTTAGGGTCAGGCAGGCAGTCGGGGGTAACTGAGCTGCCACTCCCTTTAGGCCTTCAACCTGAAGCATTTATATATCTTTCATCCTTTAGTTCCTTGAACAAACAATGCAAACAGTGCTTTCTAAACTGTTACAAGCACAATCAATTCCAGTGGTCGTTTAGTTGGCAAACTGTTAAGGAGTGAATCCTTCTCTCCGAATGCATCCAGCATTCGATCCGGAATCAGTTGCAACTTGGCAAGATTCCTATTGTCTTTGGGTTAGGTCATACCCTGTTAACCCAACTTAACCAATGTTTTGGGTTTTATTAATAGTAAATCCCGGCGGTCATGTCGCTTTAATTTATTTATTAATCAGTTGCGTCCGAGCCATTACTTAATTTCCCTTAACTTGGCAAATTTTTCCTAATGAGGGCGATGTAACAGGATGACTAACCATCCCCTTGCAAGTTAAACTTGCGCAAGAACCTGCCAACCTCATTCCAAGGAATGGCAAAACTTTCTTACGATCAAACCACAAGGCTATGCGACGTTGCAACTAGTTGCACAAGTGTCACCTCCATTCCAAGAGATCATTTCACCTATTGAATGGCATTTTCTGGTCACGGAATTATCTTCAGACGAGAAGCAGGGTTTAGGGTGTCTTTTTACCCGTCCCATCCCTAATTTCACTAGATCGACAACGTTTAGTCCTAGGGTTCCAACTCAATTCGAGTTTCATCATTTTGAGCGATTGGTCCTTAGGGTAGGAACCCTGGATTATTGTTTGCATGAGCACCCAATTGACTCAACATTTCGGGAATATGGTTAGGGCCATTGGGCATGAAGGTTTCGACTTAGCGACAATTGGAAAACTTGGCCGAATCCTTAACGTGCTAATACCTAGTTAGTGTTTGGGGTATCTGTCGTGTTGACTGAACCATGCCATACGAATCCCTTGCGGCTAGGTGATTTGGGTAATTCACTATGCTTGTCTCGCGACAAGGATGAATCCTTCCCTAGAGATAATAACTAGATCTAAAGAAGAAAAATAGTTTCGACTATCACCATACATGTAAACATGCGACTCACTCTATCTTTCATTGGTAAAGTAAAAATACATGATAAGCTGGATACCAACTTTCTTAGGACCTACTAGGACTTACTTCAAATAATCATGACTACTACCTTGTTATCTACACTTTAGAATCTCATGCTTTGTTTAAATCCTGCAAAATTTCCCAAATGCAACACTTGATGAATGAATTTTATGCACGATGAAAGTGCAACATGCAACCCTTTCATAACTACAACGTGGTTAAATGAGATTATTGTTGAGTTAGTGTTGGTATATTCTTTCTTGCAAGCACATGCCACATGCCAATCCATAGATTCATTTTTGATACACCACCATTACTTTTCGGATAACCTCCTACGGGTGTTAACAACTTTTCCCCCATGAACCATTACAATAAAGATTTTTCCTAAATTGTGACATAAGCTTATTCTTTCCATGTCTAGTCAAAATACACTTAATAACTTCAGCCTTATAATGATAGGCGGTAGGTGTTCTAGGCTCGTCCTTTGAAATGCATGATAAGGCAACATAATACTAAGGTCGTAAGATGGATAGACAACTCACGTTCATCATATTGAAAATATTAATAACTCCATTTCATGTCACGAGATAATTCTAGTAATCGATCAAATAGACAAATTTTCCTCAATTTCCTTTTAATTTGGCTTGGTAAATTTGAACATGCATAGGTGCTTTCTATTCCATGAGAGTTATCATACCTAATGCATTACTTTTGCGTAGAATCAAAAATCATAAAAACCTGGGTCTGTGGGCTCGGGGAGATGTCCACTTGAATGCTAGGAGATGAACCTCCCGCAGGTGTGCCTTGCGTCTTCTTGGGAGCCATTGTAGACGTGAATACGGACTCCGCAGATTCCCTCTAGCCTTTACTCTTGCTCTTCGAGACGGCTAGGAGGTCGATACCTTCTCCTCGCGTAGGAATAGGAGTTTCCCGATCCCGGTTTTAAAACTGAGAAGCCCGCATAGGATCAAGGCCTATGGCCTTATCCTTAGAAGCTTCTAAGAAGCTTCTGGGCAACAGCAGCAACGTCGGGGGGTCCCAATGATTGGGAAGGAGGTCGTGGTCAAGAAGAGGATGGGCGGCGGCCTGGGCCTTTCAGCAAGGCGGCGGCGTTCCTGGTCGCGGCAGCAGACGGTGGTCACGGCAGCCTCCTCCTCCTTCGAACCTCCCTCACGCAGCCTTCCGACTAGCATTCCCCTCTTCAGCACGGCGACGTGTATCCCCCCCTCTCCCCTCAGCACGTAGGGGATGATTTTATAGGCATGGGGGGGGAGAGAAGGCCTCCACCACATGGCTCCCTTGCATGGGTTCCCCCCTCCCATGCAGGCCACGACTTTCCCATGTCCCATCCCCCCCACACTCCCTTTTCTCCAGTCGTGCATCGGCTGGGGAAAAAGGGATAAAAATAAAAAAATTTGCCTTGAATATTCAAATTACCCCTCCCAAGAGGGTGTTTATGTAAGACTTGCGGTTTCGAACTTCCGGGTTTAATTTACCAATGCGGAGAACCCCATTTCTCGCGTGCGGGTCACACATTACACCGCCAATAATTTCAATACGAGAGATAACCTTTGCACAAGGCTTACGTCGTGTGCGGGAAGTCAATATTCACGGGTGGGAATATTACAAAAATCCACTCCTACCCTTAGAGGATACGGCATAAAGGTGGGGTCGTTCCTTTTCGAAGGGAGGGTGTTGCAAAACGCCATCCACGCCTCCAAGTTGGCGTAAAAAATGTGCCGCCTCCAGGTGGGTTGGCAACTATAGCCTTCCACTGTGCGAGGTACTTGGAGGACCTCGTCTTGCCAAAATTCGCGATCCTCGGCCTTGGGCAAGCCCTTGGTAATGTCCCACTCTTGAGGACCCAATTCGTGCGTCGTTGGAGGTGCGGTGCAAAACTTAGGGTGACAGGTCTAAAAGTCCTGCCCTTGGTGTGCCCTAAGTGTAAAGTGGGGGAGGGGCTAGAGAGGACTCTAGATGCAGTGAGTGTGGTGTACAATAATAGCCTCCTCCATCTCCAAGCTCCATCCTCCATAGCTGCGCGTGCAAGAGAAGAGAAGTAGAGGAGAGGAGATGGTGAAGAGCTTCACCCTCTTGATCCCTCACTCTCACATACACTCACTCCCTCACACTCTCACACTCCCTCTCTCAAGAGCACACACAAGCAAGAAGGAGAGACGAAGAGAGGAAGAAGAAGACTAGTTTTGCCACACACCAAAGAATGAGCTCTTCATTCACTTTTCAATCTGATATACAAAACTCTACTTCATATAGGGGTTTCTTGGAGAGAGGACATTTGAATCTTGTAAAGAAGCATATTTCCATAGTAAACTAAAATACTACAAATTAAAAAAATACACTAAAATGCCAAGAAAGTCATAGCCAAGGTAGCTAGACTACCATGAATCATGTTACCAAATGATAAGAAGCTTGAGAATCATTCATGAAATGCAAAAGCCTGATATCCTCCTAATGGTATGGAGGGGCATGGAATCCATCCCAATGCCATGGTGGCCAAAGAGTATGCACTCTTAGTGAATGGTGGAAGGTGGAAATCTCAAACAAGAAATGTTTGCACTTGGCAAAAGGATGATTGGTAAGTTACAACTTAGCCTTTTATATCTAACCCTAGACCTAAGGCTAAATATTGGCTAAGGTATTATTTTACATTATTATAAGCCAACTCCATGTAAAATATATTTGTCCTTAAAGCTAAAATTGGGACTATACACAATGAAGGCTACAAGGATAGCTTAAAGCATATGGATCCATGTTGAAATGAAAATTCAAGTTGAAGAAGAGCATATAAGTTGATGAAGGAGAAGCAGATATGTTGAAGAAACTATTGTAGGATGTCCAAAACATGTTGCAATATAATTTTGGCCATAACTTGAAGTAGAAGTGTCCCATTTCCATGTGAAAACTATAGAAATGTAGAGGATAATATGTAGTATCTAGCATGCCATCAAAATCCAATTTTTATGGAGATAAGGCAATTAATTTTTGTTTAAAATTTTAATATAGCAAGTTGTTTACTACTCATTGAGTGAAGTATCCTCTTAAAGAAGGCACAAAAATTGTTACAAATATAATACTCTTCCACAGGCAAACCCTTCCACTTAATGAGATACTCCACAAGAATTTCATTCCTTAGAACCTTCTCTTTCTCTCCAACAATCTTTTTGGGTTCGTAAATGATCAAACCATCTTCATTAAAGGGAGATACTTCTTCAAACACAATAAAAGTGAGTTGGGAAATCTCCCAATTCCAATTTTTTGAATACTAAAAAGGTGGCATGCAGATAACATGCCCATAAGTTTCTCAAAACCATATGAAGTGACATATCATTGGAAAGCACATGAAAAATGGAATATATTGAGCTATAAAGGGCTTGATTAGGAGTTATAGTGTTCAAGTTATGACAAATCCAAAGATTTGACCAAATGTCCCAAACTTATGGAAAATTCCCATATTCTCCAATATGGTGTTTTCAAGAACTTGGATTTCAGGGCCAAAATACTTCTTAAGTTGAGATACATGAAAGACATTGTGGATATAAGTAGTTGAAGGCAAATCAAGTTGATATACAAGATCCCCAACTTACTTGATTATTTTCTATGGACCATAAAATTGGCGGCCAAGTTTTACTATGCCCTCCCTTAAGAGAAGCATAATGAGATTTTGGAATCTTTAAGAAAACACATTTACCTTGGTCAAATTTCACATGTCTTTGTTTCTCATCCACATAGGATTTCTCTATCAATTGAGCTTTTCTAATATTGTGCTTCCATTGCTTCATAAGAACATCCATCTTCTCTAACTCTTCACAAGCATGAGGATTCACATCATCCTAAAACAATGGTAAAGGGACTTGAAATTTGTAAAACCATACAATGCTTTGAAAGAAGATATTCCAATACTCATGTGATGAGTACTATTATAGCAAGACTCTGCAATGTGAAGCCAATGATTCCATGCATTTTGTGTATTTGGAAAAAGTGTTCCAAATAGAGATCTAGCCATTTATCGACCCTTTTGGTTTGGTTGTCTGTTTGTGGATGATAAGTGGTGCTAGCAGTCAAAATAGTCTCCATAGAATAGAATAAACTCTTCCAAAAGTTACCCATAAATTTAGTGTCATGATTGTACACAATCTTCAGTGGCATCCCGTTGTCGCCGCGTTAAGAGTTGAAGGTCTACCACTGGGGCTTCTAGTGCAGAAGAAGAGTTTAGGATTCAAGATTCAAAAAGGAAAAATGGATTGGGTTTTAATAAGATTCCGAGTTTAGAAATGATTTAGGTACGGAAGGAAAATTCAAGCCTTTTCACTTCGTACTTAGCATACATGAACAGGAGGATTAAGACTAACTTGAATATATCAAATGCTTCAGGATACATTCATCATTTCATAAAGGATATTTTCAGATTTACAATTCATTTATGAATATCAAAAGCAAGCTCTAATGGCATTTTTTACATGTACAAAGATAGATTTCAATCCTTTGGGACAAGTATATTGATGCTAGAATCAAATACATCCAAGATTTGGGCCAAAGATGCATCAAATGGATTGAAAAAGAATAATTTTAGCTTCAGCCCTGTTTTAAAACAGAAAATTCCAGCCCATAAACAAATTCAAAATGAGGGCATAAACTCAAGAAGAAGCACTTTTGATCATCTATGAACAATGTCCTGAAGAAAAGAGGCTATTTTCCTCTATTTCAACCATAAAAAATCCATGTTTGCTCATAAAAATAGATCAAAATAGTGGGCTACCCTATTTATGACTGGTTATTCTAGCCCATAACAGTCCATAAGTCTTCAACATCCTCACCTATTGCTTGCCCCAAAGTCACTCAAGTACTTGGGCGCAAGTCGGGCTAGTCGTGCATAAGAGTAGGCTAAATACTCTTCTCTCAGATTTCCCCTCTTTTATAGACAGTTTCAGCATGCATTTTTGTCAGACCAAAGAGGCAGAGAAGTGGAGCTCTCACCAAGTTATCATCTTCAGTTGTTGGCCTGTTAATCTTCAGTTTGCATGCTCCATTCCATGCATCTCAGCTCCAGCTTTCTCCCAGTTTCCTTCGGGCAGAGCAGCCCACATTTTGCGTCAAAAAACGCGGGCTGCTCTCTGCTCCAATCCTGGTCACTTTTTGACCAGCCTAGGTCACCTGCTGGTCACCTTAGTCAGTTACTTTTGGTCACGTGTGGACCTAGTGGACTTTTGACAGTTTTTTGGTAACATTTTTGGGTTTTGTCCATATTTTTGTACCGAAATTAATGTGATTTATTTAGCAGACTATCAATTACTTCCAGATGTCCAAGTTTTAAGTTCCCATAGACTTATTTTTCATAAATGTACATGGTATATCTGCAAATTATATGCTAAATACAAAAGAACTTGTATAACTAGGGTAGATATTGGATAATAATGCATGAATTTTGTATGCAAATATCTCATACAATCTTCCAGTGAAACTCTTTTGTGTTCATAAGAATCCCATGATTTTTATCATGGACAGTAAACTCTTTGACATTCACCCCCTCCTAACCTGCACATCCTCCGGCATGTGCCATTTCATAAGATTACAGGTCAAGGAGGGTCTTCTTCTTCATCTTCATTCCCTAAGTCTTCGTCTTCCCGCATATCTTCAAGTAAAGGGCTTGTATCAAGGTCATCAAGTTCATAAGTTGAAGATTCTCTTCGTTTGAAGAGTTTGATTTGTTTCCCAGCTATTAGAGTCTTTATCATGGTCCCATCCATTTCAGCCAAAGAGTAAGTAGCATTATTATGTACTACTTTTACAACATATGGTCCAAACCATTGCTTGGCTAACTTCCTGTCAGCACTATATTGATTATCCAGGCTACTATCATAAACAAGAACCCAGTCATTCTCTTGAATAGCTCTTGGACGGAGTCGATGGTGCTTATCAAACCTCTTCTTATTCTTTAATCTTGTTGTTTTTAGCCTTTCAATGGCTATTTTGACATCTTCTGGCCTTCTTTCAAGTTGCCTTATGCATAAAAACAGCAATTCTTCCCTGTTTATGCCTTCATCCCAAGGCAAGATACTCCATGTGACAATGGATTCCTCAATAGGCATAATAGGTAGCTGTCCATACATGAGTTCAGCTAGCATATATCCTGTTACTGCACTATGGGTTGTTCTATCATCCCATAATGCGAATGGTAGCATTTTTGGCTATTCCCTCAACTTTCCTTTGCATGATTTTGCTAAAGCTTTAAGAATTGGTTGATGACCTCTTTCACTCTTACCATTGCCTTCAGGGTTGTAGGCTGAAGTAAGAGATAACTTAATCCCCAATTGAGCAAAGAAATGGCGAGCTTCATTGGCATCCAATTCTCCTCTATCCGCAGTTACTTTAGCAACACATCCATACCTGCAAAATACTTCTTCAAGTAAAAATCTACAAACAGCACGAGTGGACGTTGTTGTCAAGGCCTTTCCTTCGACTTGATTTGTGAGATCTTCTCTAGCAAGTACTAGATATCTCATGTTCCAAATTCCTGTAGGCATGGTTACTAAATCAATAACCCATCTATAGTGAATAGACAAAGGATAGGTAGGCTGAAGCCCATCTCTATGTTTTACCATGGAATACATTTGACAAGCATGACAAGACTCAACAAAATGCTCAATGTCTTTATACATGTTTTGCCACCAAATTTTTTCTTTTATTTTGGCAAAAGTACCCCATATGCCTCTATGACCAACCAATAGGCTTTCATGGAATTCTTGCATGACCTGTCTTTGTATCTTTTTGTCACCTAAGACACGAACATGCGCTCTTCCTTTCTTCTTTGCATGCCTCCAAAGGTAGCCATCGTTAAGAAAAAAACCATAGGCTTTTCTCTTAATTCTCTTGAACTCTTCATGAGTCCATTCTTCCTTCTTTGTCATAGTGCTAAAAAATTGGCCAATTTTTAGCCAATCATCTGCATAATATTCTTCTTTAAAGTGTGAACAAACCATAACAAAACATGGAATATGCTGTTTACTAGCTATCCATTGTCCTTCTTCAGTTAATTCATCCATCCTGCCTGATATAAAAGTTGTATTATCAGCTGAACCTGTTGTTCTTGCTGTACTTTTTGTTGTACATGCATTAACAACTTCATTTATAAACTCTGATTCTTCTTCATCCATCATTTCTTCTTCATCCATATATCTGGCACGTGAAAGCATGTCAGCTGGATTATCTTTACCTGCAATATGTTTCAAATCAGGATTTAAGGACTTAATATAGGCTATCCATCTTAGCATGGCTATGTCAAGAGTGGAACAGTTGGCTATCATGCCCAAGAGTGGTAGGCAATCTGTCTCAACTATAACATGTGCGCCCATGAAGTACTCCCTGTCATATTTTAATGTAGTTACTACTCCCCAAAGCTCTCTTTTAATTTGAGCATACCTTCTTTGTCGTTAATTAAGAACCTTTTCTCCAAAGCGGATCACATATCTGTTACCTTCAAGGTCGTCTTGACCAACTACCCATCCTATTCCAATAGGACTTGTGTCGAGTGTGAGAAAAATGGACTGCCCATTAGAGTAGTTAGCCCTCTTTAAAGTGGGAGCTGAGGTTGGCATTTTCTTGAGTTTTCGAATAGCCTGAGTGTGTTCTTTTTTCCATATAAATCTTTGGCCCTTTCTTAGAAGCTGATAAAGACTTTCAGCAACATGAGCAAAATGTGGTATCCAAATAAGGTAGAAGACACATGCACCAAGAAATCTTCTCACTTCTGAAACATTTGTACATTCTTCTTGCATCTTGCTAATGGCATTTATTTTAGATGGAGAAGGCTTTCGGCCATATGGAGCACACATATGACCAACCACAAGAACTTCTTCAACTCCAAAAACAGATTTAGCTCCTGAAAGAGTAAGATGGACTTCTTCTAATTTAGACAGGATTTGAGCACAATCATTAATATGATAAAAAATAAACTTTTGACATTCAAGTTCATTGAGTTCTTCATTTTTCTCATGAACTTCACATCCTTTGATTGGAACATAATCAAGGAAAGGAAGAGTCAATTGAGGAATATAATCCCTCAATACTTTATGCATGGCATTCATCATGTGAGCTACTGAATTCGTAGCCCCTTGAGGTAGAGTACACATGCGGACTAGGCCAAGAGGCGTCTTCATTATAGTAATGTCACGGCTTTCCAAAGCAAGCTGAAATTGGTCGTAGCCTGAATATAAGTCTCCCATGGAATAGATTGCCCTGCCTGCAAAAGCTTCAGCAAACTCATCCACAATTGGTCCTGATCCAACATTTCTTATAGTGACTTTATTAACGGGTTGCAAATCTTGAATGAATCTTAAAGATCCATTCTTCTTAGGTACGGTAAACCATCGGTTGGAATATGGAGCTGAAGATGGCTCCAATATTTGCATTTTTATCTTTTCATTTAAAAGTTCCAATAACTTAGGCAAATGAGCCCTTGGAACCAGAATTGGTTTAAGATTCCAAGGCACATGTGGGACCGTAAAGATTACCATTGGAGCCACAATGCTTGGATCCACACAGCCGATTTCATGCGGCTGAAATGAAAAGGCTTTACCATGGTTCTTTAACATCTGCATGAAAATTTGTTTTTCAACCGGCAAGAGGAAAGAGTCTTCACCAATTTTCAGCTTTTGTAGACTTTCTGCTGTAAATTGATGGCAAATATCTTTAGGATCATGAAGGCTTGGTTGTTTGGATACCCTTTCTGCCAATTCTTCGCTTTTAGGTGGTAGAGGAGTAGCTACCGGCTTGATCTTCTTATCAACTGTTTTATATTTTGTTTCTTCTCTTGCCTCATCCTTGTTTGGTTGTGCAAAGACTTCGTAATCTACAAATTCTTGAATTATGTCATACATATCCAATGTACATACCTGTATGGACTAATTTTCAGCTTGATTTTCTGCATGAACGGCTGTATAAATTTCAGCCATTGTATCATTATAATTCGGCCCATAAAATAGACCTGAAATTTCTTCATCTTTAGGTAAGACATCAATTTTCTTCAGTTCTTGCTCCATATGACTCAAATACTTTCTTTCAGCCCTGTTCATGACTGAAAATTGTTTATAACAGCCCACTCCATTGGCTGAAAAAACCTGCAAATCAGCTTTAGACCTTGCCTCCTTCATATGTGGAGGCAATTTTTTATGACATGATGCACTGCCATAGCCTCCACTTATAGCAGCGCTACCTGAAAACCCTTAAATTCTGGGGCATTAGGAGGAACGGGATGATCTCTCAATCGATCCCTATTCCGATGGTGATTAACACAGACAGTTAGGAATTGAATAGCCTTATCATTATCCGTGCTTCTTATCCGGGCATATGATGAACCATCATCAAGAGCCTTTGTCTCTAAACGAGACTCGGAAATAAATGGTTGTCCAAGAATGATTGGATAACTGCAAGAATCTTGAACAAAGAAATGAAATTCATATTTTACATTACTAATAGTAACTTGTACATAAGGACATGCTGCATAAAGATCGCCAAAAGAGTTATTGGCTACCTTCATGTGCCACCCTGGGTCCACGTCAATGGGCCATCCACCATTCTCATAGAGACTTCTTGACATAACATTAATTTCTGAACCATGGTCTATAAGGGCAATGCATGGAGTTTCTTTCTCACCAATTTTAACAGTAGTTTCAGTAGTCACTCTTGCCCAATGGGTACGGGAATAGTGACTACTTGGAATAAAGTGAGTTTCACTTTCTTCCTGCATGTTATGAAGAAAAGTCTCTTTCTTTTGCATGGGTTGCACTTTAGATTGAGAAGTTTCCACCATTATGGCTTCTTCAGCTTCTGCTTCATAAATGTCTTCTTCTTTGGCTTCTATGGTTGCAATCAATTCTTTGATTTCCTCCAATAGAATCCCTTGAGTTTTCAGCTTTTCTTCATCCTGCAAATACACATGAAGTACTTGCAGGAAAGCATGTACAGATTCTTCATTTTCCTCACCAACATATTGTCTTTTTCGTTTAATTACATCAATTATTACATCATGAAATCCTCGTTTTGCAATACCGAGAATTTCACCTAATGTAAATTCAATTCTACTACCAAGAATTCTTTCTTCTAGGATCCGTTTAAGATCCGTTGCGGTTTCTATGTCCGATTGCAACTTGTAACTGGGATGTTTGCTTTTTCTTTTTCCTTCTGTCTTCTTTGCTTGAGGGGCATCTCCCATGTCAAATTCTGGTGGTGGCGGATTTTTAGCAGCCTTCTGTTGGTCTGGTTTGCTTCTTGTTATGCGTTTAGTCGGTCCTAAAGAAGAAGGACCCGCAACATCTTCTTCTCTTCTTCTCTTTTCTTCTATCATGGCTTCTTGATTATTAATTTCAGCTAGCCGGGCAAAAGCTGAAAATGAATCCACTGGCTCAAACCATCTGGTTCTTCCTCGAATACATCGACTGGTAGTGGTTAAATCATCCTTAGTTGCCTTGGCTTGCTCCATGCGTTCTAAGGCCTGCGCCCACACTTTAGATTTTGCATTAGTTTTACATACTTTAACAATTTCATTAGTTGGCTCAATTTGCAACCCATAAGTTGCAGCATCAACAGCTACATAGGTTGTTCTTGTTGCCAAATCCTCCGATCTTTTCTTCATGCCGTCGTTACCGAAGTTTGGCTCAAGAGGAAGCCCGGTTTCCATTGCATGAATTTTGCCATCCTTCCAAAATACTAATTTTTGTGCTTCGGCTTCACGGAATGCTCCGCACTCCCTCTTGTCATACTGAAGGATATCACACCAAATGCAGCGTCTTTTAAAGCCTTCTCATGTAGGTCTTTGGGCGGTTGACCGACCCCTTTCTTCTACTTTAACATCAAGCCTTTCTACTTTAGAATTAATTTCTGTTAAATTAAGATGGAGATCCCGCATGCTTTTAATTAACTCATCCATGACATCCTTCTTTGGTGAAGGAACATCAAAATTTCTTGGTTGATCGGCCAAAGAGACATGAGGTCGAGAAGCTGGAATAGGCTCCTTCATAGAATCAGTTGTTACAGGGGTTGATCCCCATCTTAGGCGCAATCAGTCTCTTCGAGCAATCATATTAACTGCTTCAGTGACATCACTCCAAGCAGTCTTTAATCCCGACTCAGAATCAGGGTCTTCAAGTCAGTCAATCAATTTCTCCTGAAGAGAGGAATCTGCAGCTTTTAAAAATAACTCAATCTTTTGACTTTCCATACCTTGTTGGTCATCAGGATCTAGTTGGGAAAATTTGCTTTCAAACTCTCGATGAAGAGCAGTAGAGCAGTTAGACCCTTATTGGGCCTCTTGACCCATTCGGTGAAGATTTTCTTTGTCATAAGCCCAGAATCTTCAAGAAAAAATTCTTCTCGAAGAACCTTTTTGAACACAGTCCATCCAGCATCTTTTTGGGAAAGACCATGAATTTGGTCCTCGAGGCCATGCACAGCTAGGCGAGCAAAGTAACGGCTCCAGGCATGTTGAGGAACTCCAAAGAAGACCATCTTGTCAGTGTAGAGACGGATAAAAGAGGACACATTTTTCCCATTAAATTGCTTGAGCTCATGCCCAACTGCTTCTAAGGCCTTAATGGCAGCAGCATCAATCCGTTCTTCTTCTTGTCTCCGTTGTTGTTGCAATTGCAACTGCTGCTGAAATTGCAGCTGTTGTTTTTGGCTCTCTTACATTAGGCGAACCAACTGTTGCAAAGCATCTCCTTCTGAGCTTGATGATTTGGGCCAAATATGCATCAAATGGATTGAAAAAGAATAATTTTAGCTTCAGCCCTGTTTTAAAACAGAAAATTCCAGCCCATAAACAAATTCAAAATGAGGGCATAAACTCAAGAAGAAGCACTTTTGATCATCTATGAACAATGTCCTGAAGAAAAGAGGTTATTTTCCTCTATTTCAACCATAAAAAATCCATGTTTGCTCATAAAAATAGATCAAAATAGTGGGCTATCCTATTTATGACTAGTTATTCTAGCCCATAACAGTCCATAAGTCTTCAACATCCTCACCTATTGCTTGCCCCAAAGTCACTCAAGTACTTGGGCACAAGTCGGGCTAGTCGTGCATAAGAGTAGGCTAAATACTCTTCTCTCAGATTTCCCCTCTTTTATAGACAGTTTCAGCATGCATTTTTGTCAGACCAAAGAGGCAGAGAAGTGGAGCTCTCACCAAGTTATCATCTTCAGTTGTTGGCCTGTTAATCTTCAGTTTGCATGCTCCATTCCATGCATCTCAGCTCCAGCTTTCTCCCAGTTTCCTTCAGGCAAAGCAGCCCGCATTTTGCGCTGAAAAATGCGGGCTGCTCTCTGCTCCAATCCTGATCACTTTATGACCAGCCTAGGTTACCTGCTGGTCACCTTAGTCAGTTACTTTTGGTCCCGTGTGGACCTAGTGGACTTTGGACAGTTTTTTGGCAACATTTTTGGGTTTTGTCCATATTTTTGTACCTGAATTAATGTGATTTATCCAGCAGACTATCAATTACTTCCAGATGTCCAAGTTTTAAGTTCCCATAGACTTATTTTTCATAAATGTACATGGTATATCTGCAAATTATATGCTAAATACAAAAGAACTTGTATAACTAGGGTAGATATTGGATAATAATGCCTGAATTTTGTATGCAAATATCTCATACAATCTTCCAGTGAAACTCTTCTGTGTTTATAAGAATCCCATGATTTTTATCATGGACAGTAAACTCTTTGACACCGTGAAGTTTAAAGACACTTTCCATAAACTCATCAACCACTTGCTTTGCTATAAATTGAATATTTATTGGGATGAAATGGGTTGATTTGGTCAACTCTTCTACGACCACATAAATTCTAGTCCAACCATGCTTTCTCGTAGGAAATTCCATGATAAAATCCATACTAATGTCAATCCTTTTTCTATGAGGAATAGGTAGTGGTTGAAGCAATCCACTAGATAGAAGCGTGGAATCCTTGATTTGTTGATAAGGAAGACATCTCATAACATAATCTTTAATATCCCTCCAAATCCCTTTCCAATAAAAGCTTTTATGGATGATATAAAATGTCTTGAACAAACGATAAATGCCTAAAGGCAAAGTACCCATTAGTTGCAAAAGGGTTTTAAAAGTGAAATGCAAGTCAAATGTTTTGTTCAAAAGGTATAAAGTGTGGCTAGTTGCAAACGGATATGCACATTATTACGACCTAGATTATGAGGAGACTTTCTTCCTGATGCATTAGCGGCTTCTGAGGGCTAGAAACTGGTCAGATGGATGTCAAAAATGCATTCTTGAATGATGACTTGCTTGAAAAGTTGTATATGGAGCAGCCTAAAGGTTATGTACACCGTGATTATCTGACATATGTGTGTAAGTTGAAAAGGGCCATGTATGGACTGAAACAAGCACCGAGAATGTGGAATGCTCATATAAGCACTTATTTGTAGCAGCTTGGTTTTGAGATAGGTCATGCAGATCATAGCCTATTTACAAAGAAGATAGAGCATGGTTATGTTTTTCTGGTGATTTATGTTGATGATTTGATCATCACTAGAGATGATGATCATGGGATTGCTGAAATTAAAGCAATGTTACAAGCTAAATTGAAAGTCAAGGATCTTGGTGAGTTGAAATACTTTCTTGGGATTGAGGTTTTGTCTACACATCAAGGTATATGGCTATTAAAAAAAGCAGTATGCTCATGATATGATGTTGAAATATGGCATGATGGAGTGTAAAGCCATGGAAACACCATTGGATTAAAATGTCAAACCTTCAATTGATGTTCGGACTAAGATCAAGAATGTCACTATGTACAGACAACCAGATTTACCTTACTATCACACGTCTTGACTTGAGTTATGTAGTGGGGATGATTATCTAGTTTATGTAGGAATCTCGTAATTCATACTTAGATGCACTCAAGAGGATTATGCGGTACTTGAAGGGTACTACTGATTATGGGCTATTTTATGAGCATGGGAAATCATTCAAAGGTTATACGGATGCTGATTGGGTTGGTTGTCTCTATTAGGGGAGGTCAACCAATGGTTATGCTTTTAGTTTGGGCAACAATATGATAAGCTGGAGCAGTAAGAAGCAACCGACCATTGTTTTATCTAGTACAGAGGCAAAATACAAGGGTGCAGTCAGAGCGGCATGTAAAGCAGTTTGGCTTATGAAACTGCTACATGACTTGGGTATACAGCTAGATAGAAAGGTCACATTACGTTGTAACAATCTCAGTAGTGCGATGTT
Source organism: Lygodium microphyllum (assembly GCF_053477565.2). Lineage (NCBI taxonomy): Eukaryota > Viridiplantae > Streptophyta > Polypodiopsida > Schizaeales > Lygodiaceae > Lygodium > Lygodium microphyllum. The sequence goes on from NC_141162.1 coordinate 19,255,837, forward strand.
GGCGAGCAACTCCATCTATCATACTAGATCCAAACACATAGAAGTTCATTACCATTTTATTAGGGAGACGGTACTTGCTAGAAAGATTGATCTACTCCATGTGAAGATAGATGACCAAATAGTAGATATATTTACCACATCACTTAGTAAAGAGAAGTTTGTGCATTTCAAGGAGCTACTTGGAGTATAATAGTTAGCTTGAGCTTGAGGGGGAATGATGAGAATCAAGCTCGTTATCAATATCACCGACATGAAACTGCTACATTGCATTGTGACAATCTCAATAGTGCAATGCTACCTAGAAAGCTTGTCTATCATGCTAGATCCAAACACATAAAAGTTCATTACCATTTTATCAAGGAGATGGTACTTGCTGGAAAGATTGATCTACTCTATGTGAAGACAAAAGACCAAGTAGTCGATATCTTTACCAAATCACTTGGTAAAGAGAAGTTTGTGCATTTCAGGAAGCTACTTGGAGTACAACAGTTATCTTGAGCTTGAGAGGGAATGTTTAGAATCAAGCTCGTGATCAATATCACCGACATGACCCCCACCTTACCTAGACAGCTGTCATCTTAATAGTCACTCTACATGTGTGTTCTAACTACTGAGTTGTTTAGACTTAACCACAATTATGGGTACAGTCAGTCAGTGACCTAGTGTGTTTATGAATTATATGTGATTAGAATTTAGTGAGCATTATGGAATAATGAGAAGAAGAGAACAATGGGAGTTCACTACTCTCTGTTATAGCTCCATATCTTTGTCTCTCTCTCTCCCTCTAAATCTTGAACACCTTTAGATATTGATTCCCCTCCCCCCATCTTCCGCTCACCCATCCCCTTCCCACCCACACACAAGCCCATGCCCCCGACCTCCCTAAAAAAGTGTGCTTCTGAAAAATTTTGAATAAAAATGTCCTAATGTAAATTTACATGAGGTGCATTTATAAACCCCTTTTGTTTTTGGACCTAAAACTAGATGCATTGTCCCAACATTGCTATGTTGCACCTCAAAAAGGAGATGTAGTTATAACCAACAAGATTTCATTCTCTCTTCAGACCAAGAAAACTCCAACCTGACATAATCAAGCAAAGCTCCCAAAGGTTTGACCTTCTTTCTATGAGTCAAAAAAGAACTTTGCAATGATTTCTTTGCCCAAAATAATAAGCAAAGAAGCCAAGAAGGGTATTCAAGTGTTGAAGCCTTCTTAGAAGTTGAATACCTACTATACTATCGAGGTTTGCTCTATATATAAAATTGCTTCTATTACATATACTCTAAACAAGACATGGACTTCCAAGTACAAGACATTCTAGGATCAATAAAACAATAGGGCTTATCTCTCAAGATTATTGGAGGTCTCATATAAGGAAATTAGTTAAATAATTTATATGCACATGTGATATATGTAATAGAGCCAAAGTCCCTTGTTGCCATCTATCCTTGTCCAAAGGGGTCCCATTCCATTCTTGTGGTGGTTAATAGATTTATCAAGATGGCACACTTTATCTCTCACCTAAAAGATAATTATTTGTGAAGGATTGGTTTGACTTATCCTTGAATATATATGACTATTATCATGGGTACCAGATGATATGGTTTCAAATCTAACATACAAGTCCTTTTTAGATAAGCTTATCAATATCTAGCTCCACATGATACTCTTGCTATTTTTTATTGGACAATACAATAAAATTAAAGTAGAGATGTGGATAAGTGATATGATTTTATGGCCACATGTATAAACTTGTAAAAAGTCACATTTACTTTTTTAGGACAAGCGAAGGTTGTGGAAGCCTACAAAAATGCAAAAATAGCCATGACAAGCTATTTATGCATTTAAGTTGTGGGAAAGGGATTTTAAAATTAGGCATCTAAAACACATATTTTTACATAAAATAATCTACATATTAAATGTTCCCATAAACACAATTTTTAATATAACATCAAAAAATAAAATAATATATCCAACATTATTTTCATTTCAATTTGAATCTTTATTTTTATTGAAACACAATGAGAGAATGGCTAAGAGAGCATTGTGTGATAGATGAGAGTATGACGTCTCATATGAGAGATATCATGGTTTAGGAGTTTCGTGGAGAGAGGATATTTGAATCTGGTAAAGAAGCAAATTTCCATAGTAAACTAAGATACTACAAATTAAAAAACCACACTAAAATGCCAAGAAAGTCATAGCCAAGGTAGCTAGACAACCATGAATCATGTTACCAAATGATACAAAGGTTGAGAATCATTCAAGAAACGCAATAGCATGATATTCTCCTCATGCTATTGAGGGGCATGGAATCCATCCCAATGCCACGGTGGCTAAAGAGTATGCACCCTCATCGCGAATGGTGAAAGGTGGAAATCTCAAACAAGAAATGTTTTTACTTGGCAAAAAGATGCTTGGCAAGTTACAACTTAGCCTTTTATATCTAACCCTAGACCTAAGGCTAAATATTGGGTAAGGTATTATTTTTCTTTATTATAAGCCATCTCGATGTAAAAGATCTTTGTCCTTAAAGCTGAAATTGGGACAATGCACAATGAAGATTACATGGACAACTTAAAGCATATGGATCCATGATGCTGAAATGAAACTTCAAGTTGAAGAAGAGCATATAAGTTGAGGAAGGAGAAGCATATATGTTGAAGAAACTATTGTAGGATTTCCAAAAGATGTTGCAATATAATTTTGTCCATAACTTGAAGTAGAAGTGTCCCATTTCCATGTGAAAACTATAGAAATGTAGAGGATAATATGTAGTATCCAGCATGCCATCAAAATCCAATTTTGATGGAGATAAGGCAATTAAATTTTGTATAAACTTTTAATATGGCAAGTTGTTTAGTACTCATTGAGTGAAGTATCCACTTGAAGAAGCCATGGAAAATATTCCAAATATAATAGTCTTCCACAGGCAAACCCTTCCACTTAATGAGATACTCCACAAGAATTACATTCCTTAGAATCTTCTCTTGCTCTCCAACAATATTTTTGGGTTCGTAAATGATAAAACCATCTTTGTTAAAGGGAGGTACTTCTTGAAGAACTTGGATTTCAGTGCCAAAATACTTCTTAAGTTGAGATACATGAAAGACATTGTGGATATAAGTAGTTGAAGGCAAATCAAGTTGATAGGCAAGATCCCCAACTTACTTGATTATTTTGTATGGTCCATAAAATCAATGGGCAAGTTTTACTATGCCCTCCCTTAAGAGAAGCATAATCAGATTTGGAATCTTTAAGAAAACCTATTTACCTTGGTCAAATTCCACATGCTTTCATTTCTTATCCACATAGGATCTCTTTGTCTCTTGACCTTTTCTAATATTGTGCTTGCATTGCTTCATAAGAACATCCATCTTCTCTAACTCTTCACGAGCATGAGGATTCACATCATCCTAAAACAATGCAAAAGGCACTTGAAATTTGTAAAACCATACAATGCTATGAAAGAAGATATTCCAATACTCATGTGATGAGTACTATTATAGCAAGAATCTGCAAGGTGAAGCCAATGATTCCATGCATTTTGTGTATCATGGAAAAAGTGTTGCAAATAGAGATCTAGCCATTTATTGACCCTTTTGGTTTGGTTGTCTATTTGTGGATGATAAGTGGTGCTAGTAGTCAAAATAATCTCCATAGAATAGAATAAACTCTTCCAAAAGTTAGCCATAATTTAAGTGTCGTGATTGGACACAATCTTCATTGGCATCCCATGAAGTTTAAATTAGACACTTTCCATAAACTCATCAGCCACTTGCTCTGCTATAAATTGAATGTTTGTTGGGATGAAATGGGTTGACTTAGTGAACTCTTCTACAAGCACATAAATTCTAGTCCAACCATGCTTTCTCGTAGGAAATTCCATGATAAAATCCATACTAATATCAATCCACTTTCTATGAAGAATAGGTAGTTGCTGAAGCAATCCACTAGATAGAAGTGTGGAATCCTTGATTTGTTGATAAGGAAGATATCTCATAACATAATCTTTATTATCCCTCCAAATTCTTTTCCAATAAAATCTTTTATGGATGCTATAAAATGTCTTGAGCAAACTATAAATTCCTGAAGGCAAAGTACCCATTGGTTGCAAATGGGTTTATAAAGTGAAATGCAAGTCAGAGGATTTGTTGGAAAGTATTAGGGGTCAAAAAGCTTCCCCTAAGTTAACCCAAAATAGACATCTCTCTAATATAAAACAGATTCATATTATGACTAATATTCGTCTTTTTGTCTTTATCATTGCACCATTGAACATCACTTCAACATATAGACCATTTTTCCATTTCATAATTCATTTCGCAATTCAGATACACTTTAAACCAAGACATGAAACATTATATAAGACAAATTGAGACACCGTGAGATTAATCTGTTTTGTATATTCCACATCTTCTGCTTAGAAAACATTGATTACAGAAATTCCTATTCTCCTGTCTCGAACAGACATACTCAGAAACCTCACGAATCCTCCTTCTAACTTCCCAAAAAGACTCATAATCTAGTCATGACTTTTCACATCTGAACCATTATAAAGGTTTAAAATACCCTTACAAAACCAAATAAGAAACTCCTAAGTAATGCCTTAATCATGCCTTCAACACTTGCACACATAGTGGTTATTATTTTCCCAAAATAGTAGACCTGAACCCAGAAAATACCTTGATTTTATTTCAGTCCTAAGAATTTCATTCCTGCATTCCTAACTATCAATTCTGCTTTGCCTGAATATCAGTTGAAGCTTATTGAATTGATTTCTCAATCTCTGCATCACTTTTTCTTTCTTCCTCTCCTCCTCAAACAACTTCATCAATTTGGGTTGCTAAAAATGAGTTTGTGTCCACCCCCACCAAATTCAAATTAGCATCTTGGAACTTATTGAGAAAAAACAACTTTAGTCTAAAGCCATTCACAGGTTTAGCCAACAATTTACCCTCCAAATCAGTCAACTAAAATGTTCCTTGCCCTAAGTCCTTAAAAATTGTGTATGGTCCCGCATACCTGAGTTTTCATTTGCCAGGATGCTTGCCCAATTTAGAGTTATACATCAAGACCAAATTTCCCTGTTTGAATTTATTTTTCTTCAAGTATTGATTCAGCCATGCAGATCTTCTATTTTGAATTACAGTAGCCACATAAGCAATGTGAAATTTGTCTTCATCCAAAGACATAAACTGCTCCAATCTCTGTTTAAGTGAATCCTCATGTGTTAGTCTATTTGAAATTGCCACCCTCAAAGATGGTACTATGAACTCCATTGGCACCACAACTTCCATGCCATAGACCATGAATGGTGTGAGTCCTGTATTGACCTTAAAGGGTATTTTGAATGCCCACAGTGCTAAATTCAATTTCAGATCCCAATCCTTCATGTTTTCTGAAACAGTCCTTTTAAGAATTTTAACCAAAATCTTGTTAGTGCTCTCAGCTAATCCATTGGCTTGTGGATGATATATTGAGGACATTTTATGGCTAATCATTGTCAAGAATCGCATGGTGGGGGAACTTTCTCAAGATGCTGCATCGAACACACACAGAATGCACAAGGAGAAGCTCACTTAAGAGACAAGAAGAGAGATGGAGGCCAAAACGTTTTCTTGATGGTTTATTCTTCTTCTTCCACACACTTTACAATGTACACAAAGTATAGATAAGATACAACATAAAGGAAAGTGGCCAACTAAGTCAAAAAATACATAACCTAGTCGACTGGCGCTATAACTATACCAGCTGTAAATAGGTGTAACAACCTGAATATAATAAGTAATGAGTCAATGGCCATGTGAGAGTCATAATGACCACCGACGTGCTAAGTGTAGATGTGTGGACCCATCTAACCAGGCGGTCCATCATTAATGTCTGCATGTGTTGAGCTTGACATCTCAACACTCCCCCTCAAGCTCAACTACATCTCTACAACCCCAAGTAAGCTTCGAAACTTTTGAAGCTTCTTTGTACCCAATGCCTTCGTGAAGATGTCAGCTATCTGATTCTGTGTGCTGACATACACCAAGTCAATCTCTCATGCTAGTACCTTCTCTCTCACAAAGTGGTAATGTACCTCAATATGTTTTGTCCTGGCATAAAACACAGGATTCCTAGCCAACTGTATAATGCTCATGTTATCACAATAAATGACAACTGGATCTTCCACCTGCACATCTAAATCAGCCAATAACTTTTGCAGCCATACTACCTCACATGCTGCAACAGCAACACTTCTATACTCAGCCTCTATACTCGACAAAGCAACTGCAAATTGCTTTTTGCTGCTCCAAGTAACTACTTCACTACCAAGAGAGAACATGTATCCGCTGGTAGATCTTCTATCAGACATACTACCAGCCCAATCTGCATCTATGTATCCAAACACCTGTACATCTGTACCTGCCTCATAGAAAAGTCCATAAGGTAATGTGGACTTCACATATCTCAATATGCGTCTGATTGCATCCAAATGTGGCTTTCTAGGTACTTGCATAAACTGACTCACAAGACCAACAACGTAGCTCAAGTCTAGTCTTGTAATGGTCATGTAGATCAAACTTCCCACTATCCTCCTAAACATAGTAGGGTCTTCTATCTCATCCCCAACATCAGCACTCAACTTTACATTTTGCTCCAACGGGACTATAAGTGGTTTGCATGCCGTCATACCATACTTGGGCAATATATCCAAGTCATACTGTCTTTGGGATAGCCATATACCATCATCACATCTGATCACCTCAATGCCAAGGACGTACCTTAGCTCACCTAAATCCTTTATCTCAAACTTCTTCTTCAAAAAGTCCTTGACTTCAACAATCCCACTATCACTATCACTTGTAGTAATCAAGTCATCCACATAGATGACTATGATGACCAAACCTGCATCTCACATAAAGTGAGTGATCAGCATCAGAAACATAAAAGCCAATATTGACAAGATACTTTTCGATCTTGTCAAACCATGCTCTAGGTGCTTGCTTGAGCCCATAGAGCGCATTCTTCAACCTGCACACATACGTGGGATACTCTAAATCTTCATAACCTACTGGCTGATCCATATACACTTCTTCCTGCAAATCACCATGCAAGAAGGCATTCTTCACATCCATTTGTTGCAACCTCCAACCTTTGGCTACTGCCAAACCAATCACACATCTGACAGTTACCATCCTAGCAATTGGACTGAAGGTTTCTTCATAATCTATGCCATATGTCTGGGCATAGCCTTTTGCAACCAGCCTAGCTTTGTACCTGCTAATAGAACCATCTAGATTGTGCTTAACCTTATAAACCCATTTACATCCAATAGCTTTCTTACCCTTCGGCAATGATACTAGATCCCAAGTCTCATTGGCCTCTAATGCAGCCATCTCCTCATCCATTGTTGTATCCCAATGAGTATGACCAACAGCATCCTCAAAACAAGTGGGCTCAATATCCTCAACTAGTTTCACCATATAAGCAGAATGGTGAGCTACATAACCTTCAAAACCAAATCTTTTAACAGGGTATATGACCCTACTAGATCTGCGTACCACGGGATCACTCAATGGAGCCTTTACATTACTATGAGCTCTCTGTACACTTGGTGTCTTGACAAAAGGAATACCAAGCTCATCATCCAAGCTCTCTGAGCCACTGGATTCTCCATCAAGAACTACATCAATGCCATCTGACACTTTATTATTTCCTTTTTCTTTATCTATAGTGCTACTAGATGCACCTGAAGATGTAGAGCTACTCTTTAGTCTCCCAGACCAAGGACTACCAGATGATGTCTCTGGTCCACTAAGAGTCTGTGATTCTTGCTTTTCAGCCTGCAGATGAGTGTCATTATCATCATCATCATCTAATGCATCACCACTAGATGCATACTAACTGCACATTTCATCAAAGATAACATCCCTGCTCACTCTGAACTTACATGTGATAGGGTTATAACAGTGATACCCTTTCTCATCTAAAGAGTATCCAATAAGGACACATTTTTCTGCCTTTGGATCAAGCTTCTTCTGTAGCTCATCTAGCACATGAACATATGCAACATAGCCAAATACCTTCAAGTGCAATACATCAGGCTTCTTGCCAATAAAGCATTCTTCAAGAGTCATCCCATGAACTACAGTTGTGGGAGTTCTATTCATAATGTAGATAGCAGTATGGACAGTCTCAGACCAAAAATGTTTGGGCATATTTTTTTCAGCCATTAATGCCCGTGCAACTTCTGTAATATGCTTGTTTTTTCTTTCTGCAACACCATTTTGCTATGGGGTATACCTGCATGTTTATTGTCTCTTTATCCCATGAGACCTCAAAAAATCATTGAACTCATTCGAGAGGTACTCTCCCCCTCCATCTAACCTCAAGCACTTTACTTTCAAGATTATTTCTCTTTCAACTGCAGCCTTGAAAGCTCTAAAGTGCTCAAACACTTCACTCTTTTTCTTCATAAAATATACCCACAGCTTTCTATATCAATCATCAATGAATGTGACAAAGTATGAACTACCTCCAAGAGATACATTTTGTGTAGGCCCCCAAATATCTGGATGCACAACATCAAGGATATTTCTGCTTACATCTCTGTCATTGGAAAAGGGTTGTCTTGCCTACTTACCAAACTGACATGCTTCACATACCTTATGAAATTCTGCAATTCTAAAAGTAGGCAAACTTGTAACCAACCTTTTGGACTGCATTAATTTCAGCCTTTGTACATTTGCATGTCCAATGTGTTTGTGCCAAATTTCAATATCTGCGACAACACCTTTTCCTTTAGCATACATAGCAGCATTCATAGTAGGAATTCCAGCATCCAGAGTAAACATATGTCCAACTCTACTTCCCTTTGCAACCAGCCTGCACTTGTCATTGAAGTCTTCTACAAAGTAGCCCTTTGCATTAAATCTAACTTGCAGCCCTTGCTCTACCATCTGACCGACTGACACCAAGTTCTTTGTAATAAATGGCACATGTAATACATCTGAAAGACTCTTTGTCTTACCATCATGCAAGGACAAGGGAATTTTTTCAACGTGTGAAATTGGGTGGCATGAATCATCACCTATTTACACATAACTTGTATTTTGCAAATCATGCATCTCTCCAAACCATTTTACATGGCTGGTCATATGATTGGATATATACAAATAGACGTTCATTTTTGTCTTCATTCTGTCGTAAAGACGATGCATAGTTTCATTGTTGTAACTTACCACTGCAAATATCATCTTTCTTAACATAACATTGGGTTGCAATATGACCTGTTTTGCCAGAGTAGTCACACACAATACTAGAGTTGTTAGAACCTCTGTTCTGCCATCCACCTCTTCCTCTAAAGCTTCCCCTTCCTCTAAAGTTACCAGGACCTCCTGAAATCTGCATATTGCCAAAATGCTAATTCAATCTGTTTTGCCGGTTGTCACTACCACGTCCTGTACCATGGCCTCTTGAAGAGGACTTGCCACATCCACTTCCTGAACTGGAGTAGAAAGCTTGGACCTGTTTACCACTTTTTTCAAATGTCTCACTTTGCATGTTGATCTCTTCAGTGATCATAAGGGAGACCAACTCATCGAAATTTGAAAATGGCTTTCTGACATATGTGGAAGTTACATAAGACTTCCAAGCCTTTTCATTGTTAAGTCCACCCAAGGTAGATGACACCAAATCATCATCATCGGGCATTGCATCAATCACTACCAAGGCATCTGCAATGCTCCTTACATTCAGTGCATACTCATTGATAGACATCTTCCCTTTCTTCAATGTATTCAACTCTTGCTTGAGTTGAATCTTTCGTGCCTTTGTATTTACGGAAAACATACTTTCAAGTATGGTCTAAGCTGCATATGAATTCTCTGCATTTCTAATATGTCCCTGCATATTATTGTCAATTACTACAGATATCCAATACATGACCTTTTTGTCTTTTTCATTCCATTCCTTGCATGCATTTGTCTCTTCTGCAGTTGGAGGATCACTCACCTCCGGCTCCTTTTCTTCACCTGAAACAAACTCGTAGAGGCCTTTTCCAATAAGGAAGTTCGTGACATGGAACTTCCATGAAGGGTAGTTGTTCTTGTCGAGCTTCTCAATGATGGGTTTTCCACTATTCTCTGCCATTATCACAAAACTAATACTAAACAGCAAGCAAATCTTCTACAACCCTCAACCTATAATGCATAGCAATACACCAGACAACCTTTTTCACTGTCTGCTCAATAATACATGCAATCTGCAACCAATTTGTAGATAAACCTTGTGTTTATTCACTGTAAACACCTTTGAACTTACAGATCTGAAATCTGTAACTTGTGTACTTGTATACGGCAGACACAGCTGAAATTGCAGGATACCTCGAACTGCTATCCACAACCTTGCGAGTCTAAAACGGGGCCTGAAATGACCCCAGATGGCCAAAATAGCAGCAGATAAGCTCTAAAGGGCTTTTTTGCAAAATACACAGTGCTCTTCGCGCACACCAAATCTCACTGCAATCTGAGATTTTTGCTTTGCCCTGCTTCCGGTGCCTTCATAGGCACTGTCCAAGAGAAGAAGTAGAGAATGGAAGAGCTTCTTACTCATTGCTTGCTTGCTCAAATCCTTGGCTCCTCTCCTTTTCTTTAGCCTTCAAAACCAACCTCAATCAGTGGTGTAGCTTTGATACCATGTCAAGAATCGCATGGTGGGGGGACTTGCTCAAGATGCTGCACTGAACACACACAGAATGGACAAGGAGAAGCTCACTCAAGAGACAAGAAGAGAGATGGAGGCCAAAACGTTTTCTTGTTGGTTTCTTCTTCTTCTTCAAAACACTTTACAATGTACACAAAGTATAGATAAGATACAACATAAAGGAAAGTGGCCTACTAAGTCAAACAATGCATAACCGACTACACTAGTCGACTTGGCGCTATAACTATGCCAGTTGTAAATAGGTGTAACAACCTGAATATAATAAGTAATGAGTCAATGGCCATGTGAGAGTCATAATGACCACCGACGTGCTAAGTGTAGACGTGTGGACCCATCTAACCAGGCGGTCCATCATTAATGTCCGCATGTGTTGAGCTTGTCATCTCAACAATCATATGAGTTCAGTCAGAACTTTAATCACCTTGTTAAGAAAATGGACTCCCTAATCTAATATGAGTTCCACTGGTGGGCAGCCAAATCTGGTCATTATGTTATTATACAGGAAATAGGCCACACTCCTTGCCTTATTATCCTTTAATGCAACAACTTCTACCCATTTGGTACAATAATCTGTAGCAACCAAAATATATTTGTTTCCTGAAAGTTCTGCTACTAGCTTGAATGGACCCATAAAATCCATTCCCCACTTCTCAAAAGGACTGGATGCTGCCTCATTTTGTCCTTATTCCTTGGATATCCATCCCTTTGACATTTATCACAGGCCTTTCGATACTGATGTGAATCTTTGATTACTATTGGCCACCATAAACCACTCTGAAATATTTTTCTACTAGTTGTGTCACTTGAAAAGTGACCTCCAAAACTTCATGTATGAGCTTCAGTTAACACTACTACTTGTGACTGTGAGGAACACATATCCTAATAATATGATCCACTCCTCTCTTATACAAATATCCTCCAATTATTGAATAGGTTGCATTTCTTAATACCAACTTCCTCCTATGGTCTTTTGTCATTCTCTCAGGGAATATACACCTTCAATAAGGTAATCAAGCATCTATTCATACCAATAATCTCACTTGGTTACCTGAATCTGAAATAAGTTTGCATTAGGTAAATCATCTAGTATCCCTTTAGGAGGTTCTCCTGACTCCAATCTACATAAATAATCAGTATCAAATGTCCTCTTCTTGGTCTATGCACAATGGAATAATCAAATTCCTGTAATAACATAATCCATCTAGCCAATCTTCTTGTTGATTGTGGTTTATTCATCGAATAGATCAATGCCTAATGATTCACATGAATTATGATTGAATTTTTAAACGAATAATGCCTAAAATTTTTCACTGCAAAGATAACTCCCAAGCACTCTCTTTCAGTGAATAGAATCATTTCTTTCTGCTCTTATCATGACCTTGCTTGCATAATAAACTAGTCAAAACCCCCCTTTATGTTTTTCCTACATTAACAGAGCTCCCACTACAATGTCAGAGGCATCTCCAAACACATGGAATTGTAAACTCCAATCAGGAGGCTGCATTATGTGCTACTTGTAACATCTTCTTCAGTAATCTGACTGCTTTTTCTTACTCTTCTGTCCAGACATACTTCACATCCTTCTTGATCAACTTGGTCAATGGAACACAAACATGAGATAAATATTTCAAAAATCTGTTATGCCACTTGATCTATCCAACAAATCTGCTTAATTCCTTTAAGTTTGCTAGTGCCTTGGCCTTTTGAATAGCTACCACTTTCCTGGGATCAACCTGAATTCCTTCTTCTGAAATGATATGCCCCAGTAAAATCCCTCTTTTAACAACAAAAGCACATTTGGCTGGATTAAGACTCAACCTAGCCATTCTGCATCTTTCAAAGCATAATCAAAGTTGATTAAGGTGATCCACAGCCTTCTTAAACACATTAAATCATCTACTAGAAAGACTCTCATGAATGTTGTCAAGTATGGAGCAAAGACTTCATGTACCCATTTTTCAAATGTAGGTGGAGCATTTTTCAAGCCAAATACCATTATATTACTGGCATATACTCCCCACTCTGTAGCAAAAGTAGTCTTCTCTCTGTCTTCTTCTACCATCAATATCTGATTATAACAACTAAATCCATCCAAGAAATTATACATCTAATGACTTGCAATTGCATCCAACAGAGTATCTTGAAATGGTAATGGGAAAGGATTAGTTATAATGGCTGCATTTAGTTTCTTGTAGTCAACACAGATTTTGATTTTTCCATTATTCTTTGGCACCACCACTCTAGGTGATAACCATGTCACCTTCTCCAAAGGATAAATAAATCCCACTTTCAGAATTTTATCCAACTCCTCCTTGACAGCTTTGCATAATTTGGATTCATCCTGTATCTTTGTGAAATAATAGAACTACATTTTTTTTAGGTTAATCCTATGCATACAAAACCTAGGATCCACTCCTTTCATATTAGTGTAAGTCCATGCAAAATTATCTTTAAATTCATTTAATAGTTGACTTAGATCTGTTTTGAATTGGCCTTCCACATGAACAGTGACTTTGACCATCTCAGGATCCTCTACACAACCTAAATTAAGATCCTGAAAATCATCTTTTGGACTCTAGTTGTTTTAGCCATCTACTTCTCAAAAGCCTTTTTAGCTTGAATAATTTTCTGAATATGCATCTTCTCCTCCTATTCAAATAACTTCTTGTTTATGTCTTCCTCTTTTGAATCTTCATGTTTACTTTCACTCTATTGTTGTGAAGCTTTAGGTTTCTTCTACCCCTTATAATGTTCCAAAATTCTAACCACGTCTATATCAAAAATAGGTACAACTCATTCATTGACTTTAAGGAAAGCATCTTCTTCATCATCATCAACTTCCTTCACCATATTGATACCATGTGCATACAAGGCTCTGGCTTCTCTGGGCAAAGTTGCACTAGGTACCATATTCATATGCACTTTCTTCTTTCCCTTCCTGATTATAATTTTAGTAGCTCCCCAATCTTGTTTAACCTTAGCATGCTTAAAATAAGGCCTTCCCAAGAGAATAGGATAAGGGATGTCTCCTTCATCCATTTTCAGAACCACAAAATTCACTAGAAAGGTAAGTCCTGAAATAGTAATCTACTAATTTCGGAGAATTCCTAAAGACTGAATCCTCCTCTGATCTCCCGTCTTCACTTGAAAATGAGCTTCTTCTAGCTCAGGCAGCTTCAATGTGGTATTCATGAACTCAGATAAAATATTCACACTTGAACATACATCCAATAATGCTTCGTGAATCTCCTATTTCTAAAAATTAACAATGATTTTGGGTACTTTGTAATCCATATCTTCAGCTTCAATCTGACTTGCTTCAGGTTCATCCACCTGTTCTTCCTCCTCACTCAAATTTCGAAGTACTTGTCCTTTAAACTTAGGGACCAAACTTAAAATCAGATCCATTGTAACAGTTGTATTCATCAAAACTTTAGCTGTCAACTGTGCCTCCCTTATCTCTTGATGATGGATCCCATCATGAATACTTAACTATATATCAGGTATGTGCTACTGCAATTTATGTTTACCATAGTTAGTTCTTTGACTCTTATAAATTTCCTTCAAACATCCTTGTCTACCTGTCTTTGATTCTCCCAATACTAAGGGTGTCTCATCTCTTTATGAGATATAACAGGTTCAGCTACATATTATGCACCTGATCTTGTAATGACCAATACTGATGTTGATTTGTCAGGAATCTCCTCCATCTGCATACAGTTGGAACAATCACACTATACATTCAACATATCAAGATAATCGTTCTGTTTTCTCTGCACCACAGCTTCATGAACCTATTTGGTTTCTTCCAGAATAGCTACATTACCTGTGGTGGTATGTTATGCTATGCCTACGCAGGTGGTCTTTGATTGTTATATCTGATAATAGGAAAACCTCTCTCCTCTCTCTGTTTACACGACAATGGGAAATTACAACCCTGCCTGTGATTCTTTTCTCCACAATATGTGCATGGATTATCATTCAGGTTACCATTTCCTTGAGGATTAGGTGGTCCCCAATTATTTCTCCCCTGAAATCTTCTAGGTGGACCTTCCATTGCTCTATTTTTTTCTGGTTCTATTGCATTTGCAACTGGTGCATTTTCCCTTGGCACTTGTTGTCTTGGGTTTGCCCTATTGTTAGGATTGTACCAACAAGTAGCATCTGTGTGCCCATGCTTCTTGCATATGTTACGATATGGTTTGTTCTTCTTCTGAGATGTTGAAATTTCCATACTCTTTAGAGTTGCAGTAATTTGTTTATTTAGGTTCTGAGACTTTCCCTTTGTCTTTCCCTTTCCATTTTTGTCATTATTTCCCGTAGCTTTACTTCTCTGCTTCTCTTTCCTTTTCTTCTTCCTGCTTCTGGATTTCCTTTCCTCATCTTCTGAATCATCAGAATCTGAATGTGAACTGTCATCTTCTAAATCTGAACCTAAGTCAGACTGTGAATCTGAGTCTAAATCCCAATATGTATCTGAATATGAATCACTGATGTACTTCTTCTTCTTCTCTTTTTGACGGTTCCCAACCTTTTCTCTGCTCTCTTGGCAGCTACAACCAACTGATTAAATACTCCTGCACCTCCAGGAATATATGTACTAGCTACTGCAATTCTCAAGGATTCCCTCAATCCATTACAGAAATATTCCCCCAGCATCTCATTGGTTGGCCTGTCATTGGTGGGTGCAAGTCTTCCATTCAAATCTAAAAATTGTTGTGCATAATCCTCCACAAGGAGCCTCTTCTGTTTCATTGTTTTAAGCTTCTTCAAAATATCACTAGGTGTTTTTCACCTTTTGAATTGATGTTTGTAATGCTTGTGTATCAACAAAATGGGTTGCACCATCCTGTATAAACCACTTCATAGCCTTACCCTCCAATGTGGTAGCAAATTGCTGCTTTTTCACATCATCTCCATACAATACTCCTAGTCCACTTGCTTTCCATTTTGTGCTGAATTGAGCTACATGGGCATCAGGGTCTTCCTTTTTAGACTCACCCTTGAAGTCTGCAAATTTGACTTTGAGATTTTCTGGATTAGGGGGTTGTGCCATTGATCCTGGCTATTGTGTTGATGCAACCTTTCTTCTTGTTGGTGTTTTAGGCAATGGTTGAAACCTTAGTTTCTCCTTGCCTGTCTTTGAATTTGAGACCATGCTAGCAATCCCACAAATCTATTTCTATTTATCTCCTCCTCACCTGGTGTAACTTGTAATTGTTGATCAGTAAAACAACATCTTCTGTTGTATGACTAGGGCCTAATTCTTTAGTCTATACTTCCTGATCACTCAAATACCCTAAATCTAGGATATCCACTTGATTGCCACTGTTGGACCTATGTTGTTCTTTCTTCCTCTGTTTCTCTTCTTGTTCTAATTTTACCTCTAGCCTGGTATAATAGTTTCCAAAACCTTCACCCCCGTATTTCTCAATAGACATACACCATACATTTGTTCTGCCAGATTATTCTACTGTGTTGAGATCTAGATGCACAATGTTCACAGTGATGACTTACACAACCACACTGATTTTTCCATCTTCCCCTGACCAACTTAGGTGTATAACTCAACCCATAAGGTTGATGAAATTTCCAAAGATCTTGATTATGCTGAATTTGTCTGAACACACTGCCTGTATTCTACAAACCAAAAGAAGTAGCATGTTTTGTTTGTTCTTTCCACACTACCTCCCTAACCTTTCCAATAATGTCCAAAGTTAAATCAAGAAACTATGTGTTCAGAAATACCTGACTATATGCCTCAGACTCCTCTTTTTCTATTGTCCAATTCTGAAACTCCTGTAACAGAGCCTGTGCAAAGGATTCACGTTCCTACTCTTCAGTAGTCCAATACTGAAATTTCGCAAGCCAAGAATCCATTTCTGACTGTATCCTTTAACTCGTGAATCTTCTGCACCTTTTCCATTCTCAACCATCCCATCTAATGCCCAAAGACTAATTTGCATGATCGCCAAAAGTGTTAGGGGTCAAAAATCTTCCCCTAAGTTAACCCAAAATAGACATCTCTCTGATATCAAACAAATTCGGATTACGACTAATATTCGCCTTTCTATCTTTGTCATCACACACCATTGAACATCACTTCAACATATAGATCAGTTTTCCATTTCATAATTCATTTCGCAATTCTAATATACTTTAAACCAAGACAAGAAACATTATATAAGACAAATTGAGACACTCTAAAATCTATGCAAAGCCGGATCTGATTATTCTTCTTCTTCCAGATCACAACTGGTGAGCACCATTCAATATGCTGAGCATGGAAGATCAAACCCACTTTCTGCAACTTCTGTAGTTCCTCGAACAACCCGTCCCTTAATTCAAAAGGCATACGCCTTACTTTCTAACGTACAGGGTGGGTACCTTCCTTTACATGAATATTATGCACAACTAGACTGGGAGGAATACCCTTAAGTTCGTCATAGCTCCAAGCAAAGATGTCACGAACTCCTGAATCATGGACACATAGTCCTCTCTCTCTTCCGAACTAAGCATAGAACCCAATTTGATTGGCCGCGAATCATTAGACATACCAGGGTCTAGCTCAATAACATCCAGGTCTCTTATTCAATCATGAGGCTCTATCAGCTCATTAAAGGTTGTCTAATAAATATCCTCTTATTCGATCATGAGGCTCTATCGCTTGATGATGTCTCACTATTAGATGGATCATCTATTGTTTCTAGTTTAGTGGGGGATAAAGGAGCTCTCTCACTCTGAGGAGACTCAGGGTAAGCATCCACTATTACACGATGGACACCTCGACCTAGAATCACTCAACCAGTAAGTGTATCGACTTGACAGTCTATTCGTAAAATCTAGGGCCTTCCTAGCAAAACTTGATAGCTAGGAGGTCCTACAAACCTTATCACCCTAAAGTCGAGATAGCATTCCACGCTTGCAGTAGTAACCTGGACTTTAGTGATGCAACCTTTGGATTGTTGTAGACTATCATCCGCCATCCTAAGAAGTGTGGAGCCGTCTTTTTGAATTTTGAGACCTACCCGCTCCATCAAGTCTAGACTTATGATATTGACGGAGGATCCAGTGTCCACGATAGTGTGCTCCACTAATATTTCATCCACATACGCTAGAACCCTAGGGCAATGCTTTTCAGCATGATCAAACCAATCTTCTCCCACTCTAGCTATGCCCAAAGGTTCTACTATATACCCGATACACAGGATTTTCTTGAATTCCTTGCCTACTCCTAGAGAAATTTTAATCAATCGCAGGAGATTCACATTTGGTTTGACTTCGCAAAGAGAACTTGCTAGGTCAAAGTCATGGTAGTTAGCCAAAGTTCTCTTCTCGCGCCAAACCATTCTTTCCTTTGGTCGTTGGACCACCGGCTTTAGTGCCTCTTTTTTTACTTTTGTCTTCTTTCTTGGCACCTCTCTATCCTTCTCGGGATCCACTTTACCATCAAAAGGCCTTAGAGGTCCACCTTCCATATCCGGATTCAAGACTCGCTTTTCCCTAGCATCTTGCTTAGGGTTTCCCTCGACAGGCTTTACAGTTCCTTTATCACCCTCTTTAATCTTTTGCCCTCTTGTTACAGCTCGTAGATTAGAAGTTTCAGCATCATTGACACATACAACCTCAATAAGGTTGACTCCACTACCATGAGGCAACTCCTCTATAATAGCCTTTCCTCGTTGCAGTATTTTTCTTGGTCCCTCATCTTGCTCGAGATTATTCCCTTCTTGTGCACGATGATTAACTGGACCAAGTTGTTTACTTCCTTGTTGGAGAGAACTGATCTTACTCCCACAAGTAGCAGCTAAGTGGCCAGACTTTCTGCAAATATCACATTTGACATTCGGGCAATTCCCAGGGAAATATTGGCCACCACACCACTTACAACTGAATCTTGAGGGGCCACCCTCTTCAGGGCATCGGCTCCCTATCAAATTCTGTTGTTTACTTCCTTGTTGGAGAGAAATTATCTTACTCCAACAGGTAGCAGCTAAGTGGCCAGACTTTTCGCAAATATCACATTTGACATTCGGGCAATTCCGAGGAAAATATTGGCCACCACACTACTTACAACTGAATCTTGAGGGGCCACCCTCTTCAAGGCGTCGACTCCCTATCAAATTTTGTTGGTTCTTAAGGAAATTGACTTCCACAGCTATTTTTCGAACTGTTCAAAGATCATATCAGTGTAGTGCTTCATCATGTCACTAACTTCACCAAGGACATTAGAGGCACTCGACTCGTAGCCGCGATCGTCAGTTTGTTGTCCCATAGGCCTAAACACTTGATTAGGGATTGGCCGTTGACCTGCTGGGACAACATTAGGATTCATTGTTTGGCCCCCACTATTTAGTGAGACCGCCTAACTAGCCATGGGCATAGTCATGCTCAGAGGAGCTGGTAACATAGGCAAATTTGGCATGATACCTCCTCTCTCATTCGCTTTTGACATGGGATCCCCTTGACTCCCATTGGTCAAGGCCAAGTTATTACCATTCCAATTTATCCTTGATGTATAAGCCACTTGCAAGCGTGACTCTACTCCTTTTGCTTGGTAATAGCAGTGTCAATGTCAGCCAAAGCAACACTACTCAGCTGCACCTGGATATTAAAATCCAATCCATGTAGGAAATATTGTAACTGGGCAGTCTCACTGGAATGGAGATATAAGTATTTAGTTTACAAAGACCTTGCTTTAATTTCTTGGCATAGGCTTGGACATTCTCCTTTGGCTCTTGGCATGTTACATTCAATATAGGCAACCAATATTGTCCACCCTTCTCAGGGGCAAACTCTCTATGGAAAGCCGTAAAGAATTGGGTATGTTAGTTATGGTTCCGACTTTGAGACCATGGTACCATATTGTCACTCTTCCTTTTAACGTCATGTTGAAGGACATCATTAGATGTCCTTCATCTTGGATTCGATAATTGAACATTAGTGTTTGAAACTCCTTAATGTGGAGTTCTACATCTTCTTCTGCTAACCCATGGAAAATGGGCAACGATGCTCCTAATGCTAGCAAATCCAGTGTCCCTGCTAGAATTGCAATAGATTGTATGTTTTCTAAGTTTTTTATTATACAAAGAGAAAACCAACAACAAAAAATAGGTCCATAAATTTTCAGCCCATAAGAACTTTGTTAACCCCATCAAATGTGGAAAAAGAGTCGTTTTCTTTGTAAAAATGTAATTATCGTGTATTTTTATTATTATTTCGAGTTTTGAAACTTGTTGCAAGTTTGCAAACCAGGCCCCATTTGATGCTCAACTCTCCTCCACACTACCATCTTCAGCCCACCTTTGACTTGGAAGTGATCCAATACCGTGCCGGACAAGCATTCACCAACCAGGCTTCATTCTTCTTCACACGTAGGAACTGCCCCTTGCAGAAGAGAGAAAGACTGAAATCTGATCTCCACAACTGGCCAGCCATTTAACACACAGTCTAGAGCAATGGGGAGTGAAGATCAAGTGCATCTCAGGCATCAGATCGATCGAGGGGATTGCTTACAGCCACCATAGCCTCCCTCAATGATTGGGATGATGGCACCTTCATCTGCACGGCGCAAAAAAAACGGCGTCCCCCCCCCTCAAATTCGTTTTTTTATGGGGGGGAGCCCCAAAAAGGCATGCCCTTTGGACTTATTAAGTCCCATTCCCACTTGCCTTTGGTTCTTGCCCTCCTGAACATCATATCTCCCACGTCACGTACCCAATTCGCAATACGAAAAATCATGGGCATCCGTCTTGAAGTCCTCCACTGCCAGTCATATCCTAGGATCCCGTCTGACATGCTAAAAATTTATGAAAATTCACCAACAATCGTTTAGTGGGTCTTTTTAAGCATTTTCAAGCATTGTCGCTAAAGAAGTCTAATTTTTCCCTTGAAATTCAGAATTTTTGGCTATTTTTAAGCACTTCTCGGCATCAAAAATCATCTGTCAATCCTACACCTACCATTATTGAGGAAAAGGCAGATGGACTAAGGAGGTCCCTAAGAATAGAGAAGCAAAGAAAGGTTTGCACCCACATAGCTGACATGGAAGAAGCATTTTCAGATCCAACATGGATAATAGCTATGCAAGCTGAGTATGACAACATAATGAAGAATGATACTTGGGAGCTAGTGGAGCAACCTGAAAAGAGGAAGATTATTATCACCAAGAAGGTCTAGAAAGTGAAGTACAAGACTAATGGTAGCTTACAAAAGTACAAACCAACATTAGCTCCATAGGGATTTTCACAACTTAAAGGATTTTATTTTCAAGAATCATTTGCTCCAATTGCTAGAATGACCACTATTTGCACATACTTACAGTGACCACTCAAAAGAAGTGGCAAGTTTACCAAATGAATATTGAATGAGTGTTCTTAAATGGTGACCTCAAGGAGGAGGTGTATGTGGGTCAACCATCGGGGTTTCAGTCTCCCCAATTTTAGAATAAAGTTTATAAGCTAAAGAAGGCATTGTATGGGTAGAAATAAGCCCCTAGAGCATGATACCAATGGATAGATAAATTCTTTTAAGGCTTGAATTTTAAAAGATATATCTCAGTTGCTAACTTGTAGGGATGGTGAAAATTCTGTAGTGAGTGTCCTATATATGGATGACCTTATTACATGTGACTATAAGAATATGCTCCATCAAACACGAAGGGCTTTGAGCTTTGAGTTTGAAATGATAGACTTGGGCTTTTGTTGCACTATTATTTGGGAATTGAAGTCTTACAAGTGCCTTAAAAAATCTTCATCTCCCAAAAGAAGTATATATGAAAGATCTTAAATGTATATGGCATGACAGAGTGTAAGAAGATAGCTATACCTCTGGAGGTCAATGTGAAGTTATCCATTGAGAATACATTAATACTAGCAAACATTGGTATTTACAAAAGGTTGATTGGCAACCTCATCTACTTGTGTAACACCAGGCTAGATATCTTTTTTGTTATTGATGTTTTGAGACTTTTCTTAAATAAATCATAAGAAAGTCATTGGAAAGCTGGAATTCAATGCTCATATACTTAAAAGAAACTCTTGACCATGGTATCACATATAGTTTAAGAAGTGCTCTTATGGAGAACTATGACCCAAATTGGATAGGTAAAAGTGATTCCAGAAAATCTATTTCTAGATATTTTTTTACTTTAGGTTCAATAATATTCTCTTAAATGAGTAAGAAGCAACTTGCAAGGTAGCTTGTTTTGATGCATGTGCGTTGAGATGGAAAGCTCAACACATGTGGATATTGATGATAAACCGCCCAATTAGATGGGCCAACATGTCTATATTTGGCATATTTGTGATTATTATGATCCTCACTGACTTATCACTTATTATATTTAGTTTGTTGCACCTACATATTATTGGCATAGTTATAGTGCTAATTGACTAGTATAGTAAATTCTATATTGTTTAAATTAATAGGCCACTTTTCTTTATATTATATCTTATCTGTACTTTGTGTATATTTCATTATGTATGGAAGAAGAAGAAGAAACTAACAAGGAAATATTTTGGTCTCCATCTCTCTTTTTGTATTCTTGAGTGAGCTTCCTCTTGTGTGTATGGTGTATTTGGTGCAGCAACTCAAGCAAGTTTCCCCACCATGCAATTCATGACAATGTGAAACAATATGATTAAGGAGGATTATTTGACACATGGGACACTACAAGGATATGGAGGTATAGCAACGGCGGTTTCCGATTCAAAATAGTGATGCAAATAGCGACGATGCTCAGACGAAAAAAATGCGGGCCGAAACCTAAGTGCATTATTTTGCGCACATATACAAAAGAGAGAGTGAAAGGGAAGAGCGAACATCTTGCATTTGAGAGGGAGAGGGAGAGAAAGAGAGAAAGAGGGAGAAGGAAAGCTTCTCACCGCCGTCGCCACCGATCGCGAAGAAGAGGAGGAAGTGTACGGAGGGTGAAAAGGAGCCGCCATCACGAAGAGGAGCCGCCGAATCCATCTTCGAGCCTTTACGGTGACTGCGTTGTTCCTTCTTGCTTTGTTTTTGTGTTTTCTCTTTCTCTTTTACTTTTTTTTGTTAAAATTCATGTGTATTGAGAGAGGGAGAGGAAATGAGAGAGAAAGAGAGGGAGAGGGAGAGGGAGGGAGAGGAAATGAGAGAGGGAGGGAGAGGAAATGAGAGGGAGAGGGAGAGGGAGGGGAAAGAGAGGGAAACATTAAGCATAATAGGGAAAGAGAGAAAGAGAGGGAGAGGAAAGAGAGGGAGAGAAAGAGAGGGAAACATTAAACATAATAGGGAAAGAGAGGGAGAGGGAGAGGAAGGGAGAGGAAATGAGAGAGGGAGAGGGAGAGGAAGAGAGAGAGGGAGATGGAGATGGAGAGGGAGGGAGAGGAAATGAGAGAGGGAGAGGAAGACAGAAAAAATATTAAACATAATAGGGAAAGAGATAAAGAGAGGGAGAGGAAGAGAGAAAAGGATAGAAGGAACGAGAGAAAGAGGGAAAAAACATTAAACATAATAGGGAAAGAGAGAAAGAGAGGGAGAGGGAGGGAGAGGAAACGAGAGAGGGAGAGAAAGAAAGAAAAGGAAATGAGATAGGGAGAGGAGAGAGAAAAAACATTAAACATAATAGGGAAAGAGAGGAAGAGAGGGAGAGGGAGAGGGAGGGAGAGAAAATGAGAGAGGGAGAGGGAGAGGGAGAGGGAGAGGAAAGAGAGGGAAACACTAAACATAATAGGGAAAGAGAGAGGGAGAGGAAGAGAGAAAAAACATTAAACATGATAGGGAAAGAGGGAAAGAGGGAAAGAGAGGGAAAGGGTGAGGGTGAGGGAGGGAGAGGAAGAGAGAAAAGGAAAGAAGGAACGAGAGAGAGAGGGAAAAAACATTAAACATAATAGGGAAAGAGAGAAAGAGAGGGAGGGAGAGGAAATGATAGAGGGAGAGGGAGGGAGAGGAAAGAGAGGGAGAGGAGAGAGAGGGAGAGAAAATGAGAGAGGGAGAGGAGAGAGAAAAAACATTAAACAGAATCTGGAAAGAGAGAAAGAGAGGGAGAGGGAGAGGGAGGGAGAGAAAATGAGAGAAGGAGAGAGAGGGAGAGGAAAGAGAGGGAGAGGAGAGAGAGGGAGAGAGAGAAAAGAGAGGAAAACATTAAACATAATAGGGAAATAGAGAGGGAGAGTAAGAGAGAAAAAACATTAAACATAATAGGGAAAGAGAGAAAGAGAGGGTGAGGGTGAGGGAGGGAGAGGAAATGAGAGAGGGAGAGGAAGAGAAAAAAGGAAGAAGGAACGAGAGAGAGGGAATAAACATACAGCATAATAAAGAAAGAGAAAAAGAGAGAAAGATGGAGAGGAGATAATGAATGGATAAAAAACAAAGAGAGAGTGGTGGCGAGGTCTAGTGCAACACCACAAGGCGGGAAACACTCCGACATACGTTAATTTGTGGGTGGGTGGGTGGAGACTTTACATACGTTAATTTTTGCTGAGTGACAAGAGAAAAAATCCCTTCTCAAACAATTTAAGAAAGAAAAAAAGAATGATGATAAAAACAAATTGTTTGTCATAACATAGACAAAATGGAAAACGATGAAGGTCTTGATTTTCAAGATCGCGAGGCGTATCTTAATTAGTGTGTCCCATGTCCTTACTCTCAATGTAAGCTGGCAATTAGACAAAAATGTCAATTGTCTATAGAACACGTATGATGCTTTGGTGAGTTTCAATCTGAGATCATTGATCAAGCAATCTTGGATTTTTAGCAAACAATAAAAAAAGTTAATATCAATCATGCATTGTACTCGCAAGCTAATTGAATATCATATACAAAAAGATTGGGTGTGGTTAGAAAATTTGCTATCTAGGGAGGTGACGTCTCGTCCCAAGGAGGAGTGCACTCTTTGCGGCCAATTAGAAGAGTTTGTGGGCGTGCGATGGATATAGTGCTTGAGCCAATCCACCACTTGGAAGGTACTACCCAATCTATATCGTCAATACCAAAGGAGACAGACAGTCTTTGAGACTTACCTACAATCTTGGAGCCTGAGATGGAGGCAATGATCGATGCATTGATTCCCATGGATGTCGAGCCTTCTGATCTGCTTAGAGAGGAAGCATCCATACCATTATATGATGGGTGTCGAGTATCTCACCTGAAGACACTGCTTGCACTCCTAAGTGTGCAAGTAAAATATGGGTGGAGCGATGCGAGTATGACCGAGTTGATCAGGTACCTTGTGCGTACGCTTTGTTGATTTCTTTTCGGCACTATCATTAAAAATATTTGTGCTTTTTCAAGGTGTTTTATGATTTTTTTTTAGGTTACTGAAGTATCATATATTACCACTTGTAAATACCATACCTGAGTCTCGTGATGATGCAGGACATGTTTTACGAAAGCTTGGCATGGACTACAATAGCATCCATGCATGTATCAACAATTGCATACTATTTCAAGGAGAATACAAGACTATGGAGACATGTCCAAAGTGTGGTTCTCACAGGTATCGATAGAACTTGCAAGGGCAAACCATCCCTCAAAAATTTCTTAGACACTTTCCATCTATCCCCCGCATAAACCACATGTTTCGTACATCTGGCATGGCAAGCTTGACAATGTGGCATGCACAGAATAGGTCCATAGATGGAGTTCAATGAATATCAACGAATTCATGCACATGGAGCCACATTGACTCTACCTTCCCATGCTTTTTACGAGAGCCAAGGAACAGCTCGGTCTTGCAATGGGTGGTGTAAACCCATTCGTTCTGTGCTCAACTTCTTGCAATGTGTGGCCTATAGTCCTTGTCAACTACAATATCCCTCCATGGCTTTCTACGAAGAAAGGACATCTCATCCTTAGGTTACTCATCCCCAGCCGCTATAAAGTCAAAAATATGGACGTGTATCTTCGTCCATTAGTCAATGAGCTTAAGATTTTGTGGAAGGAGGGGGTCACCATGCAAGATATGAGCAAGCGCGATGGTCGATGGTCTGCCAATATTCGAGCCATTCTCACGTGGACAATATAGGACTTTCTGGGATTCTAAGAGTGCTCAGGTGAATAGACTTCTTACCAGAGGGTCATGAACTCAAGGAAGGTTTCTTACCAGAGGGTCATGAACTCAAGGAAGGTTTTCTTAGATGACCTCCAACACGTATGAATGCCCAAAGTTGGTATGAGCTAAAAATGGTCCACGTGGAGTCACATCCAAATGGAATGCAACGGTTCTCAGTTTTCTACGAGTTGCCATATTGGACCCACTTACAGATCGACCACTTGTTGGATCCCATGCATATTTTCAAGAACGTGGGTAGCTTGCTATGGGACCACATCACAGGAAAGAGAGACACTATAGGGGCACGAATGGATTTAAAGGAGGTAGGCAAGATGGAGGTGCTTTGCCTGCAGTCGAGTGCTGATGGTCACATGCAGCTACCTTGCACTCCTTGGGTTTTGTCCACTAAAGAAGAGCGTATTGTGAAGTAAATAGTCAAGTCTATCCGCACTCCGATGGGTATGATGCATTCTCTCAAGTCTGCATTTTCTAAAGACGACCAATTATTAGGGCTAAAATCTCATGATTGGCATAAGATATGTCAGGTTTGTACTACTAATAAATTGTAAGTGGCTTGCACATTTTGCTATTTGGAGTGTAGTCATTATTCATAATGCTTTCTCATTTGTGGCAGTTTGTACTACCGATCATGATCACAGGATGCCTTACTCCAAAAATATGCAGGACCATTTACAGGTTGTTGACTTTAGTGCAATGGATCTCACAGAAGGAGATTAAGACATCCTCTATTGAATCCGCGAGGTGGGGAGCAGTGGAGACGGTCTGTCTCTTTGCTTACCAGCATGCTCACGATACAAATCCACCTTCTTGTGCATCTTGTAGATGAAGTGGAGATTGCTGGACCTGTCCCCATACACGATGAATGAAAATACAGGAGTCCATGAGAAGGAGGTGGACTCATCCTTTTGTGATGACATGTCTATTGACATTCCAGTTTATGCTGAGTTGTGTAAGGAGATTGACATGGGACCATAGAATACTTCATACTTGGAGCATCCACTCACTCAATTCGTTGACTAATCGCTTATAAGGGTACATAAGATATGCATTTTAAGTAAGATCATTTTTAAAGACTTATATTATTGTGCTTTGTATGATTTAAATTGATTATTCTAACATCATTTTTTGTCTATGCAGGTGACCTTTTTGGATACTTAGATCATCAGGATGAGTCGAGGGATGAGTGATGAGGAGTTGCAGGATATCTTCACGCACATGTCTCCATATCAGATGGCAAGATTCAGAGACATGGCAGACCAGGAGCTATCTCAAACATCGTCATGCCGCTCTATTATATCTACTTCGGCGTGATTAGATACTTCAGTTTCGAGCAGACGAGGTTGACGCTCTAGACTTGGGCCAGAAGGAGGGAGTGCTTCAGGGTCAAGGGGATGCTGTAGAGATCCAAATGCAGTGAGCCCACGGTCGGCTCGAGATATAGGTGCTACTCCTTGCTCTTGTAGCGGTTCTAGAGAGCGTGGCTTAGGTGGTTGTTGTGGAGGCACAGACGTGGTGTCTCCATCTCGTTGTTCTGTTAGAGTTGCACCACCTCTGGGATTTGTGACACCTGTGGGGACGTCTACTCCAGTCACTCCGGCTTTTGCTCAGTCATCCGCAAGTAGCACCCCTATGGGTGCTACTCCGATAGATACTACCCCGCTCAATACACCAGATGTACAGGGGTCTCCTGGATATGCCTAGGAGCATGGTCGCAAGTGGGAGAGGACCCATCTTAGGCATACCCTAGAGGGGTATGCCTACCTTGTAGATGATAGGTCAGGAGCCATCATCATGAATGATGAGGGGAGGAGGGTGATGGCTTGCATGAGAGAGTTGTGCCAACAAGTTTTTCAGCACAACGTCTTGGATCATTGAAAAAACATACTGGAGGGGAGCAGGGACTACATAGTAGCATCCTTGCGTGCGGAGTTTCCAGTACCAGTCATAGTAGATAGGTTTTTTACGGTGTCGAAGGGTTTTTGAAAGCAAAGTCGTGACCATAGAGGTTCTTGAGAAATTCCAAGATAGAAGATCAATCAAGCGAATAAGCAAGATGAGAAAATGATGCCAAGTCTCTGTTTTTATTTCTACCAATAACTATTATGACTCCAATGATCTGCGAACACACTGTCTGACTTTCCTGTTGTAGAAGGCAATGTCATTTTGGTATAATGAGACAGCTATTGCATTTGCAGGGCTTGCAGGATTTGGATCCGTCAAGAGAGACTGAATAGAAGTGAGAATGGTGATTAGTGTAGCCCTAAACAGCTTCAATGCATGACAGCAGAGTCGTCAATCTCACTGGAGCATTCATAGTCATTGCCTTCTCATCTATGATAATTTTTACCCTCCCTGTTTTGGTTTGAATGGGGTTAGTTGAATTTTATCCATAGCTTCACATAGCTTCTAAGAATTCCGAACTCAATCTAGGACAACAATTATGTATGTCTCAACCCTCAGAATAGCTACGATAGCAATAATATCATTATATGTAATTGTAGCAGCCACAGACTCATGTAACTCTCCAGAGTTGCCAATGCAAGTGGTGCATCCATAACCTACAAGAGTGAAACCTTGCAAATCCAAGAATTTATCCAGCCCACTCTTTGACCAAACCCAATCCCTGAGTTAAAAGCAGTGTATAAGCAAGTTGTTTATAGAAGAGATCCTCTCTGATTCAGAGACTCATAGTTCCAGCCAGAGCATATGCAACTACAAGGGGCGGCGATGCCAAATAGTTAGCACGGTAAAGTAGAACCTTTCTACTCGCTTCTTCCAGTCAATATTTTGAGCACATACTGTTGCTGATCACCTGTTTGCCAGTCGGATCTCTGCAGAGACTGTTAGGACACTTCAAATATATGGAGCAGTAAGTGTCTCGTTCTGCCTTACTAACGGAGCATTTCAGGAACCCCGCCTAGTCTGTGATGAAATTCTGGAAAAACGATTCGGGTGCGGAGATTGGATGCTTCCCACAGTAGAATTATTCAAGCTCCCGTTATGGAGAGAGAACTACAATCACTAAGCAGATACTTTGCCCAAGTTTGGCATGCTGAAAAGAACCGTTGTCCTTCCAAGCCACTCCGGTACACAACGTCACTGCGATTAGGCACGTAGCATTCACAGCAACTGTCCTATTCACGAGGTTGTTTTACAGGTTTCCCACCTGATCACATGAAACACACACATTGCATCGTTCCCTCATATATTGCGGTCTCCCCCTCTCTCTCCCTTTTCAAATCCGATCATACCCTTTTCAGCCCGCTGCAGGTAGACAAAGCTCCGAGATCTGTCGATCACTTGAGAAAGCTGATCGAATTATGTGTCCTTTTGATCGGCTAGTATTTCCAAACCATCAACATCCCTTCTTCCTTCTTCTTTCCTGTTTATTCTTTCACCTCTGTGCCCCTTCGAATGAGGAGGGAGATTGGATTGATGCTTTTCGTATTGTTGGCATTTGGCCTTCTTGTGCAACAACACAGCCTGCCCCCCTCTACTGCCTGTAGTTCCTACTTTTTCTCCCCTAGGTGGAGTTTTTCTTTTCGGTGTGCTTTTTTTAGCATACAACACGCAGCTTTAGCATACAGAAAAGTGGCCTCTTCTTCTCTTTCCTCAATGGTTGTTGCTATTTGCCTCTTTACCAAAGCTTCACCAACTTCATTAAGGATTTCAGAATGCATTATCTCGCTGCACAACACCATCATAGTCACTTGATGTAATGTGGCTTTTGACATAACTGTTCCAACAAATACTACTAAGCATGGACTTGTTTACCATCTCAATAACAGGGAAGTGAATATCTACATTCTCATTCAAAACTGCATCACATTCAAAAACTTTGATCTGTCTGCAAACTCCAGCTATTGAAAGTATTCTTGATCACGTTCAAAGCCCAACGAACAGACCATATTGGCAGTATTCATCAGGTCACCATGGCGAAGAGTGGCCTTCACCTCAAATCTGCTATACCTTGCATACTTGCATAAGCTCTCAAAGAAACATCCAAGATAGTTCGATTCAAGACTATTGAAAATGTGAAAGCCTTCACCATGCATTGCATCTGTAGCTGTACTGATGCACTTACTCTCAGAGTGAGTTATATTACTGCAAGACTCAGGTTGAACTTTCCAATGCATAGCAAAATAGACTTGCTCAAGTTGATCAAAGTTGCTCATCAAACGAGCACATTTTGATTGCAACTCTTCTTGTTTACATTTCCCTCAACTTATGTTTTCTTCAGAGTCACTCTCAATATCATCTACTGATCCTTGCCTTGGCATTTCATTTTCCCCCCTCATCCCCTATGTCTAGATTTTTATGCTTTAATGCTCCTAAGTTCCTTGAGGTTTCCAACTTAGAAACTTTACTGAAAATTCCCTAATCTTCTTGAACTCCCTTGTCGATACCATTTCTATCTTCAGCATAAGCAAACAACTTGAAAATCTTGGGAAAACCATACTCATTGCAGATCTAGAGCCCATTCTCCTTCTAAATTGTTTGTAACAAATACCAGATTCACTCCCAAACAACACTTATCTCTTCTGTGAAATTGAACATGAACCAACTGAAGGTAAAACATCCAGGCAGAGCAAAGCACAACGTCTAAGTATGCACAAAGTAACGAATGTAACACACACAAACTTTTTGGTGGATTCCACACCTCGAATGTGCAGCAGCACGACAACGGGTTGGATGATGGAGTGCATGCATGCATATATGTCACACACACGATCGGAGACGCATGCAAGGCACTCAAGAGTGGGGCTACAAAGCCCAAGTGGCTAGACACAGACAACTAGCACCGACTGAGGGAGGAGGATACAGATTCTCTAGGACATTGGAGACAGTAGCGCAAGGTGGCAAGGGCACGACTAGAGGCCAGAGTGGTCCATCATCTTGGAAGTGACGGCCACCATACGACATATCTGGAGGACTTTGTAAGTTTTTCTTTTGTTTTGCTTGCTTTTTTTTTTGCAATATCTTTTTTTACTGATAATCGTATTTTTAATAGTTAGTATTTTATTTCCTTTGCAGCACTCCATTACAAATCGTGATTTGACCGCCCTTGAGACTCGATATGCAGAGAGGCATGGTCTCACTGCATTGATCGACCGATTGTATGGACGCAACGATCCTATAAGTCACTCATCTTTCTTGTATGTAGTTACCATGTTTAATTAGAATGCATTATTGCATGGTGGACTGATGTGAAGTTGTTTCTTTTTTTGCAAAGTCCGTTCGATGCTCCTTTGTGACGGGACGAGCTTTCAGATGGCAATGATCTATAGCTCGCCCTTGGATCCCTAGAGATCATATACCCTTTTTTTTTGTCACGTGATCTATGTAGACATTTTCTATGTAGTAGTGATATCTTTCCATGATTGTACCAATCACTTTCATTATGCGATCATGTATTTATTTCATGTATCAATGTTATGATTTAAGTACACTTTGTCTTTATTTACACGAGCATTGTATACAATGCAGAAACTATTTTGTATGGCCCAAATAAAGCACATAGTGCTATATTTTTAAAAAAATCCCTATTACCATCACTATTAGCGTTGCAATTTTATTGCACGTGTCGTTATTGGCATCATTATTAGCATCGAAATGCATCGTTATCAAGGTCATTATTTGCATCGGTATTAGCGTCGCAAATACGATGCAAATAGTGACGCTGATAATGACGCTAATACCGACTGTTCTATGGCGTCGCCAATAACGACGCTTTTTGCGGCGATGGAAAAAATTTTCTTTATTTACATTTTCATCACTTTTGACGTCAGTATAAGGCCTATATCTTGTAGTGGGAATATTGGATGAAGATCCAATAGTGCTAAGATGTAACAATTAGAGTTGCATTGTTGTTACCAGAAATCTAGTTTCTCATGCATACATCAAACAGTTGAGATCAAGTATCACTATATGTGTGACTTGATCAAGGATGGGATTGTAGATCTTGTCTACTGTCCAATGAAGGATAATGCAATTGATATCTTTATCAAATCTCTTACAAAGGATTTTTTTTTTGAGTTGAACTTTAGAGACTCGATGTTGGGCCAATGATGTAATTCACCTATGGATGGACATAGAGGGGGGATGCTAGATATGTTCAATACCCCATCCTTGTAAGGTGCCACCAATGTTCCATGGATCTCTAAGTTATAAGGTTTCCATTATGAGGAGAAGCCATGTCTGAGCATGTGGGTCCTAACTGTTGGAAACTGCGAGGAAGACAAGAGACGAAAGGAAGAGAGGAGAAGAGAGATATGAGACACCAGAAGTGGAACCCCAGAAGTGTGTCAACTGAGCACACATGATAGGAATATATAGAGGGGACCTAGGGCACTATATATAGACAGACTATATATAGCTAATAGGAGCGCTATATATAGACAGACTATATATAGCTAACACCCCCGCTCAAATAAAGGTCCCTTACTATGGATGAAAAAACCCTTGGGGGCTCAAGGGAAAAACCCACAGCTCTATATAGGCCTACCGTTATATTAATATTAAAAATATAAAATTACAAAGTTGAACTTACAAGAGCCTATTCGTAGGCATCAAATGAGCTACATTACTCGTGAATTACAACATCAATGGAGAAGGAGCTACATCACTCCTAAATTACAACAGCCTATTCAGAGGCATCAAAAGAGCTTTATGTCTCTACAAGAAGAAGAAGAAAAGCATCTCCTGATTCTTACCAGCCCCTTCTCTTCTGGCTCTACATTTCTTGTTGTTGTGCACTCGGACACACGTTCTGAAAACATCTGTGCAAGTCGTTGTGCACTTGGCTGTTTATCTAGCACTTCAAGAGAAGACGAGCTGTTGGGAAACGTGGTGTAGATGCATTTGCATCCTTGTCTAACAATCCACTGCTAGTAGCTGAAGAGGCTTGAGATTGAAGGTTATTTGAACAATGGAAAATTGATCATACTGATTGGATAAGTGTGAACTTGCCCAATCAGCATCTGTATATCCAATAAGGTCAAGAGAAGTTGAAGAAGATAAAGAAGAATCCTCTCGACGACAATAAATAAGACCAAATTCCTTAGTACCCTTGAGGTACTTAAGAATACGTTTTGCAGCACTCCAATGAATAGTGGAAGGGGAAGAAAGATACTGTCCCAAAAAGTTAGCCTTGGTAGAGCTTGAAAGAATGGGAGTGTTGGTAGAGTGCGCATTTGTCAACCCAAACCTCTTAACAATATCATTAATAAACTTTGTCTGGCGAAGAAGAAGAATGCCTTGTTGTCGATGTCATTGAACTTGAATACCCAAACAAGAATGTATCTCACCAAGATCCACCATTTCAAATGCAGTCGATAAAAGCTTCTTCATAGCATCCAAGAAAGCAATATTATTTGACACAAGAATAGTATCATCAACATATAGAGCAAGAATAATAAAATATTTGTCCTCCCTTTTGATGTAAAGATTTGGGTCAGCAAAACATGCAACAAAACCTTTAGATGTGAGAAACTGATCAATCTTAATATACCAAGCACGAGAGGCTTGCTTCAATCCATATAATGCACGATGAAGCTGGCATACAAGATGCTCCTTTTCTGCAATCATAAAACCTTCAGGTTTCTCCATATAGATTTCTTCTTCAAGATCTCCATTGAGAAAAGCCGTTTTAACATCCATTTGGTGAATTTCTAAATCAAATAGTGTTGCAAAAGCCAAAATCATACGAACAGTTGTGGAGCGCACAACGGGAGAAAATGTTTCTTGATAATCTACTCCTGCAATCTGTGAGTAACCTTTTGCAACAAGTCGTGCTTTGAACTTGTCAAATGAGCCATCAGCTTTGGTCTTGGCTTTATAAACCCATTTGGGGGGAGTTCAGTAATAATCCATGTACCTTTGGAGATTAAAGAATCATACTCAACTTGCATAGCTTCTTGCCATTGATCCCTTTGAGACGAATTGATAGCTTCCATATACGATATTGGATCCTCTTGAACAGGCATAGCATCATCAAAGACATCATATTCAATAGAATAGAATCCATGCTCTATCTCAATAGGAAGATCGACTATATATAGCTAACACTAACTTCTATGTTAGATGAGGTCTATAGCGATATCCCAACAATAAATACATATATTCCCTAGAATATTTTCTAGCCAACTAGGAAAGGTTCATAAAATGGTTAGACTTTCCAACTAGACTACCTTATAGGGATATCAAAGGGAGACCCCCAAATCCATCATCAATCTATCTTTTACCATTTCAAAGTTCTTATAAAAATCCTTACGCTCTTCACCTATCATCTATCTAGACTGTCATCTAAGATTCATAGTGAAAGTGCATAAGTTGAAAAAGCTATCTTTGTATTGGTTTGTTTGAAATGAAACTAGTTTCCATTCTTCTTATATTTGCTATGGATTCTCTATTCCTTGCTTAGATTCTATTTACTGTTGCACAATGTAATTTCTACATAAGCAATAGTACCCTATTCCAGTACCATTCCTACAAGTTCTTGTGTCTAGGTGTTGAGTTGTTTATAGGTGTTGATATTTTACTAAGATAATCATCTTTCCTCTTGCTTCATATTGTAGCTATAGTGCATCATTCTCCTATCATCAAAACTTCATAGAAATAGACTTCAATACAATAGTTTTTTTGTATGATTTTGGTTGTAGCTATGCTCTAAAGACTCCTTGATAAATTTTACATAAGGTTTAGTGAAGCTATTCCCTTAAGACCCCTCAAGTCCTATGTGTGCAATGTGCTCTTTTGTTCCTTTGAGAATGATTGCTTTGATGACATGGCCCTATGCAAATCCTTGGACACAAGATGCACACTCTATGAGCACATTGCAAGATTACTTTAGGATGGACCTAGATCCAAAAGAAACTCTATCTATACAAATTTCAACATATGATCCATCCTTTCATCATTTGTTTGTGAGTAAGAGTGAGGAGGTTGAGGTTGTGTTCATGCTCAATTGGAGCACTCATTTATATGAATGCCATAGATAAGATAGGTTTACAACAACTTTTCTTTCCATTTTGCATGCTATAGAGCTGAGCCAATGTTGTGCATCTAACCATGTAAATCATTAGAATAGTTGGAGGAATGGAGATTCACCCCCTATATGTGGAGCTTGTGTCCCCACATCTAACAATAAGTTACCCCAAATGCCCATAAAAAGGTGGATTTCATGTTCCTCTCTTGTTTTTTTACCCATACAAGATGCTAAAAGACAAAATTAGATGACGTTGTGCAAAAGTGGAAAGTGCAAGATGGCCTTGTGGTCACCTTTTCTTTGTCCTCTACTATGATGCTACCTTCATGTGGGGTAATTATTTAAAGTAATAAATGGAATTTAACTTAATATGTTTTGGATCCAATGTAGTTAACAATTTAGCCATGAAAGAATGTAGGGCAAGATGGGATTTAATAAGTATACTCATCATCAATCAAGCATCAAGCAAGTGGGTTCTTATATAGGGGATAGGGATTGTGCAAATCCTTCTAAACTATCCTATCATTTTTCTAGCATGAGTGTTTCATCAATTTTGAAATAATTCAAGAATAAATATCTTGATTCTTATCTCATCATTTTTAAAATAATCCTATTGGAAGCATGGAATATCTCATGTTTAAAGTGTGTATGAATATTTCAATGCTGTAGTACTATGTACCAACTACTCAAACTTCATACATTATTCTCTTCAAACATTTGAGACCAATAACTAATGATGTGTTGATTTTTTTTTGTTTCTTGGATCTTATAATAGCTTTGCTAGATTTAACTTAGCAAGAAAGCAACTAGGTAGCATGCTCCAAATGTTCAACATTGATTATATCAATATTTGAATGTTGTAGTACTATGTATCAACTACTCAAACATCATACATTATTATCTTCAAATACTTGAGACTAATGGCTAATCATGTGCTGAGTCATTTTTGTGTCTTGGATCTTATAATATCTTTGTTGGATCAAACTTAGCAAGATAGTAACTAGGTAGCATGCTTCAAATGTTAAACATTGGTTATATAATTAGTAATGCATCTACTTGGATTATCCTAAAAAATGGGGTAATTTTTTCCACTTCCTTGACTTGATTGTAGGGTTCTTATTTCCATGGTCTTTATATGTGTTTCTAGACTCTTATGTGCACTTAACTAGATATTATTACTCATTCTATGCTTTTGTTGTTGGATCACAAGGAGAACTCACCATTAGGAAATGCTAGAGCAAACATAAAGACACACCTCGAGTAAGTTACTCATGAATATATTTTTACATACATAAGGTATAATATAGAGGGGTTATTCATAGATTGAATAGAAAAGGGTTATGTTTTATTCATGGAAAATTCACAGATAAGGATATTTATAACTAGGCCTTGAATGCACATGATGTAGAGGATATACATATAGTAACTTCCCCTAGAGAGACACAAAAAGCATGACACACAATAAATAGAATAATGAATGCCAATGAAGGAGGAAGTGTATAGAAATGAGAATGCTACCCATGTGAATGAAAAAAATCGTGTGAGTTTCAACCTATTGCCTAAGGGACCGCTAATGAGATCAACTAAGCAAAGTGTTAAGCAATGGAAGCAATGGATATCTGAGCAACAAGAGGATCCACAAATCCAATGTGATATTACCTCTTGAACCTTTGTGCACTATTTGTGGAATTTTCAACTACTTCATGGGGAAATTCCATTTGATGAAGAGCTTACCAAGCCATTTCTTAACACTTTTCAACCTCATGACTGTGATCGAATCTACTATAGGTTTTTGAGAAAGGGATTTTGCTTGGATCTACTTGGATTGCAATAGAAACACTTTGAGTATTATCTTGCTCGATGAAATTTCTCTAGTGAAGATGTACTACTATTTGAATGCCCTATCTAACCACCCTATGTGGGTGTCATATCTAGATGTGCATGCAATGATGGAAAGAAAAATTAAACCAAGTGCATCTACTCTTGGAAGAGTCTTGTGTGCTCCTTTTCTCCCACATCAAACCCTTGAAGAGAGCGGAAAGAATGCATATTATGGGAGTATAGGCTAGAACCATGTGAGATACTACAAATTAAAGCAATTGGAGTCTCAAAACTATTTATAAAGGAAGATTTTTGAATTATTTAGATGCTTATTATTACTTTCATGGGTTAGGCCACTTTTCTCAAGCATGTTGGAGAAAGAGCTGGTCAAAGGATAATGAGAAAGGTGATATTGGCTAGTTGACTAAGGATAGGAGAATGCCCAAATAAGGAGCCAATGGGGGTGGAAAAGTTGAGACAACTACTACCCAAGAGAATCAAAAGAGTAGAAATGGAACTACAAATAAGGTGGTTCAGACAAACCAAGTGAGTCTAGAAAAATAGAAATTAGAATCGAGGAATTCAATGACAAGTACAAGAATGGCCAAGACTAGAGCTCAAAATAAAGAGCATCTAGTAGTTTCTCATGAGAATGAGGAAAGGAAATAGAATTCAAAAGAATACAAAAGAAAACTGCAAATAAAGAGGTAAAACAAAAGCTTAAGAAATAGGCTCAAAAGTCATCATGTTTCAATGTTGGGAGATTTGGATCCAAATAGTTAATCAAATGGATAGAATCTCAAGGAAATTTACAACAACTATTTGAAATGTGGATGACCAACAGATAGAAGATACATCAAAGAATGCTTAAGAATATTCCGATTCATGATCAAAGAAACTAAAAGAGGTCCTAATACTATTGTTAACTTAGATGTTATAGGGGTATAAACATTTCACAAATGCATAAAATAGATGTTAACCTCATTTTCAAAGTGTGATGAAAAAGGAAAAAGAATGTACAAAATTCTAAGAGTGGGCTCCAAGGATACATGTCATTGCATGTTCATCAAAGAAGAGTTTTGGAATGCTTGTAATTCTCAAGAAGCTATAATGTTGCAATTTTATTACTTAGGATTCGAGCTCTCTCCCACACAAATTGTATCACATTCTAGTTAAGAGAGAGTCCAATATTCAACTTCTAATGTACAAATGTAACACAAGAATTAGTCAAGAGCCCAAGAAAGGGATGGGGTGCCCAAATTTTAAAGGGAGCTCTCAAAATTCAAAGTCCATGTACAAAAGGCCAAAAAACTAAATAGATGAGGTCAAGAAGGCCGAGGAATGATCATGTACTCATTTAGCTAGAGTGGAGTGGGATGATGCCCAAAGAAGGCCTCTTCCTTCCTCAACCCTCTCTCTCTCTCTCTCTCTCTCTCTCTCTCTCTCTCTCTCTCTCTCTCTCTCTCTCTCTCTCTCTCTCTCTCTCTCTCTCTCTCTCTCTCTCTCTCTCTCTCTCTCTCTCTCTCTCTCTCTCTCTCTCTCTCTCTCTCTCTCTCATCCTCATGGTTAGGGTCTTAAGATGATGACCCCACTACATCAAAATTTGCATTAAGATCACGAGAAACATCTACAAAAAATAGTGTAGAACCTCAACTATTACTATAGCAAACCATGATTTTAAAAAAATAAACCAAACATCAAAGTAAATATGGATAAACATACTTTTGATTAGCTGGTTTTTTTGGTTCCTTTTCTTGAAGTAACAAATAGCACAATTGGTGAACCCTAAATACACAACAAATAAACAATAAGATAAGCTACTACTTAAATATTAAATTAGATAATTATTTAATTCAACAACTATATAACTTAGTATAAGTAAAATGACGTTTTTGACTCCTATGCTTCATAGAGTGAAATACTCTCCTTGAATCAATCAAACTTATTAAATTTCTCCCCAAACTGTACAACTTTCAATCATATTTCATTTATCAGTTCATGTGTTTTTCCTTTAACTACTAGGACTATAGTTGGCATGCAACTATGCTTCTTCATGTAAGCTTAGTGAAGCCTAGTATAGCTTATCCCAAGTGTAGTGAAGCTTACTAGGGGTTTTCCCACACTTAGTATAGGCAATCATGGCCAATCCTAGTCACTTGGCATAATGTGGCCTATGGTTAGCTATGCCCACAATTTTCCTAAGGTTAGAGAGACCTAGCCTAACATGGCTTTCCTTGCCCACAATTAGCATAGGCAGGCATATCCAATCCTAGTGGCTTGGCTTAATGTCACCTATAGTTTGCCTATGCATATACTTTGCCTCAACCTAGTGAGGTTGAGTCTAACATTGCATTCCTTCCCCACACTTAGCATAGGTAAGTGCAACCAATCCTAGTGGCCTAGCCTCTAACCTATAGTTTGCCTATGCCTATACTTAGCTTAAGATTAGTGAAGCCTAGCCTAGCATGTCTTTCCTTGCCCACACTAAAGATAGATGAATATACCCATGCCTAACATCATTCACCATAGCATGGCCTACACTTAGCTTGCATCTATCTTTGACATAGTCTTAGTAAAGCTTTGTCTAGCTTGTCCCTAGCCTAGCAAATCATAACTAAGAAGATCATGTAGCAAGTAATTGATGATGTGGTAGATAGTTGATGATGAAGCACATCCTATGGTTTGCAAGTCAGGTCTAGCTTGGTATATTCTAGCCTACAATTATCTTATATGTATTCTTGGATGTGGCTTAGCAATGCCTACCTTGCTTATATGTAGCCTACACTTAGTGTGTGATTAAAGCTATATTACTCATAGCCAACTTCTACACATAGCATATGGTCCTTTTATTTTAGCTCTTCACTTTCTCTCTCTTGCCCATGTTCACACACACACACACACACACACACACACACACACACACACACACACACACACACACACACACACACACACACACACACACACACACACACACACACACACACACACACACACACACACACACACACACACACACACACACACACACACACACACACACACACAAACACACAGAGCGAGAGCTTTCAAGAAAATTTCAATGAAAGAAGAGGACATGTATTCTATTAAAGCTTACAAGGTAAAGTTTCCATTTTTGTTATAAATATTTTTTTGCTTATTGCCTACACAAACATGAAGGGCACCATCACCGCAAGGTTAAGGGAGGTTCTTTGTGTAGGCAAACATGGGCAT
The DNA here is from genome assembly GCF_053477565.2 of Lygodium microphyllum. NCBI lineage: Eukaryota > Viridiplantae > Streptophyta > Polypodiopsida > Schizaeales > Lygodiaceae > Lygodium > Lygodium microphyllum. Next base: position 19,295,644 of record NC_141162.1, read on the forward strand.
TACTATCTTTGTAAGCACAGTTTGGTTTGTAGAAATACAGCTATGTATGTGTATTTAAATAGATGTTATTGTAGGTATTCTCAAAACTATTAACATCAATTTTCATGTGATTTTGGCTAAGTTCATTGAGTGTTAGCAAGGTAAAAAGTAGGACAAGCCAAATGCTAATTTTTAGAGGTTTTGTGGCATTTGGGATAAATTTTTTGGCTTGAAAACTCTAAAAATAGCCCATATATACAAAAATGTATACATTTTGGCCTAAGATTTTCTTAATAACTAATCAAACATAGGCTTTTCTTTTAATATTTAACCAAATTTCTAATCTCTTTACCATTGATCAGCCAAAAAATCTCCCACCTATCTACAAAGTCAAAATTATGGGGGGACCTTATTTTTTACGCCACTTGTTAGGATTGTGGTTTCTACAGAGAAAACATGATCTCTATCGTCGTAAGGATAAATGCACTACTGAGCTAGTGAATGAGACTATTGATAGAGTATGAATGTGCTAGAGACATGTATTTCCAATTTCTCAAATAAGACTTGAAAGGGATTTTTATCGATCTTGTTCATCAAAATGTATGTGTACTAACATGTTAACTATTATAAGTACAAAAAAACTAGCTTTGCATGCATATAAAATACTACATTGTGTGTGTGTGTGTGTGTGTGTGTGTGTGTGTGTGTGTGTGTGTGTGCACGCATGCACATGTGCATGCGTGCGTGTGCGTGCGCATGCTTGTTCACATGCATGTGCATGTGCATGCTTGTGCGTGTGCGTGTGTGCGTGTGCATGCTTGTGCACATGCATGTGCATGTGCGTGTGTGTGTGCGTGTGCGTGTGTGTGTGCATGTGCATGTGCGTGTGCATGTGCATGTGTGTGTGCATGTGTGTGCATGTGTGTGTATGTGTGTGTGCATGTGCGTGTGCATGTGCGTGTGTGTGTGCGTGTGCGTGTGCATGTGTGTGCATGTGTGCATGTGTGTGTGTGTGTGTTTTGTTTTGTTTGAAGTTCTACTTTTCCTTCAACAAGAGGAAAGTTGAAAATAGCAAGATGTTGGTTTTAAAATCAAAATGCATGTAAATGTGTGCTTATAACCATGATAAATTTATCACTCTCTTTTGCATTTAAATTGATGTTTATATTATTTTTTGTCATTCTAAGAGCCCCATGCATATATATGTTACTTTTACGAGAAAATAAACGTGGCCTTGGGACACATAAGGCATCATCATCTCTACTTTGATTTTATTGTAGTGATTTTTGTACTCTTGAGCAAGTAAAATATGACCTAATAACATGCAAAACAAAAAGCTTGCCAAACTTTCTAAACTTGCTACTGAGCCTATCATGCTCAATCAAAACCCTAGTAGGCTTCCAAAAATCTATAGGAGAAGTCTATGGACCTTGTCGGGAATCTCATTCTCTTTCTCATTTAGATAATTTATTGTCTCTTTTCCTCTCTTATGTTGTGTAGTGTGTGTGGTAGGGGAGGCCTATCGATTCACATGCTCTGTGAATGTAACATATTCATGTCATGATGCAATCTTCTCTAGTGACTTAGCATGCATCCATGAACGTATGTGTGCATGCATATATACACACATGTTTGTAGAATGACCATTTACTGAGATGCATCCTAAACTTGTCATATGCATGCCATGAGGATTGATGAGGCAATCGTCTTCTATCACTCATTATATGTATGTGTGCATCTTCAACATGCATGTGCATGATAAGGGGAAGACTCTTGATTGAACAATGTAGCTTTTATTGGTGGGTTAACTGAGACAACCAGTTTTACCAGCAATTTTAATAGTATGTACTGAAAATCTCAAAGTTAATAACATGTTATGACTAGAAAGCACAAAATCATAATCATATCATGGTGATCCCTGGTGAAAACTCATGAATCCTGTAGCACAAAGATAGCTTGCATTGGCTGCACCACTAGGCCAACTTATTGGTGCATTAAGACTATAGAAAATTAGGGTCTCCACCCTTGACTAGCAAAGATAGTTGGTGGTCTTTTTTATATCTCTATCTTGGGTATTCCAAGTTTTCAACCTTATGGAATGGTTAGATATAACAATATTTAATGACTCATGGTTATACTATTAATACTTACTAGGAATCACATGCCACAATAAGAACACAAAGCTCATTTGCACCATGAAGCATACTTTGTGTGGAAAGAGCATTTGCTGGTTCACACATTAATGGACTTCATTTCTCAATAAATAGAATGTGATAAGCAAGTATTTTAGAGACATCAAGAGAAGTGCCATGGAGCTTCATTGAGTTTAGATATCAACACAATCTCGAGGAGGTCACCTTATAGAAGCCCTCTATATAACGTGCGTTCAAAGGATACTTTAAAAAACCATTTTTAAAAAATGTTCACCATTTTATATACCCCTTTTGTGAATTTTGAAGGCAATAGTTATATCCCCTCTATAAAACTAAAATTCAAATTGAATGTGCATTGTCATGGCCCCTTTTGTACAATTCAAATAAAAACATGATACTGTATTTTAGCGATGGAATTATCACAATGATCCAAGATGGATATCCGGACATGATGTTAATATTATGAAAATTTTATAATAGCACTATAACATAGAGCTATATGCAAAATACTCCAAGATCCACATGTCCAAAGCATGTCTTATACATTTGGATTGTGTAGTATGATAACAAATGTATACTATAAAAAAGAATAATACATAAGTATGTTGACTTCGTTGCTTCCATGACTAGCCATCTCCATGCATTATGATGCTTGAGAAGACAATACAAATCTTATCATAGATTAAAATCACTTACTTTGAGCATGAAAATGATTACTCGGTGCACTTGAGAATGTCATTAAATATCTTATAATCATTCTCATCTAGTTGGTATCTATCATTTGATGCATTGTATGTTAAATTTTCCAATGTGATGACTGACTCTATAGCAATCATATTCAAGTAAGTTAAATCGTATGCTAACATACGTTGTCCTTTCACCCTCTCGTACCAACCAAGCTGAACTTCTATCCCTTGAGGTCGATTTGTCAAATCAAAGCCCCATTTATAATCCTCATATCTACGTCCTAATTTCTTTCTCATCTTTTGGACTCATCAAGATACCATACGCCATGAGACTTATCCATTTTATTTAAGTTTGTGGCTTTTCCATCTCTCTTTGGATGCTTGCTACTACCTTGATCTTGCATTCACACACAAAATATATTGCACAATCATAACCTATCCCAAATAAATTCACATTGCTTGATGATTGTGATTTTGATTCGTGAATGAAATAGACACCTTGCCTCACTCTTTTCAATCTATCTTTTGACAATGATGAGTTCCCATTCAATTGATTGACCAATGTGGACTTGAAGATATACATTCCATCAACTTCTACCATTGGGTTGATCGTCTGTCTCTTTGCAATAGTGCCTAAGTCATGAACTTCATCCAAGAGCCCATTGATTTCATGTCAAATCTCACTAAGAGCAATGATCTCATCATCCCCATCTAAAACCTCTCATAATTGCTGGTCATCACTGCTTGGTTGTGCAAAGTCATCGTACTCATTAGCCTCCCTCATCTTAGCCTCTAGTTTTGACCATGTCAAATATGTATCCTTCCAAGGGTGTAACCACCAATTCAAGTTATCTTCTTTACCAAATTTCAATCCCAATGACTAACACAACATTTGTGCTTGATTCAATCCCTCTTTCAAGGCATCCACTGTTACATTATCCGAAGACACACATTCATAGTTGCCTAAATCTACTTCTATAATTCCATGTTTTTCATTCAAGCATTTCCATATATGCTCCTATTTTTTATGAGCCCTTGAGAAAACTAGCCCATGTGAACTACATTCATGCATGACAATCTTTTTCAAAGTACCAACACTATGAAACAAATCTCCAAAGTCAAAGGCTCCCTCTTGTCCCACCATACCTCCAATTTTACTAAAATAAATTTCAACAGCATCCGATCCAGTGAGATGTAATGGACACTTAAGAGTAGGATAAAATTCACAAACAACCTTAATGAGAAGCACAAAAGAATGGCATGAAAGTTGAATATCTATGTAGGCCTATCTACTTATGAAATTTATCTTCAAGTTGTAGGTTGCATGTTGATGTATCCACAACCTCCAAAGCTTCAAGAAGAAACTAACCTTAGCTCCCATCACCACACTATCCTTCAAGTTTAGATATGGTGATAAGAAAGCATCAATGTAACCAGCCACAATATGCAAATATGCCACAGTTCTTTGCATACTTCTCTCTTTCTTGTGTAATTGTCTCATACAACATTGCACTTGTCTGCTTGCAATTCTTTGGGAAGATGCCCAATCTTGGCGATCATTTATTTTTATATCTCCATCCTATAGCTTGATTTCATCAATGGAAAATGAGTTATAGACCATTACAACATGATTGAGTGTAATCCAAACTTTACCAATTGCAAGTTGTCAAGTAGGTCTATCAAGTGGACTAACAAGCTTTTTTCCATAATATACAAAGTCTTGATGTAAACCATAGACACGCCCTTCCACAATTCTCCCTTTTAATTTCCATCCACACCAATTAATAATGATTTGGTCACTATGCTCTCCAAGGTAATCTTCAAGCATGAGCTTTCACTGTCTACTATCTCCATCTAAAGTATGCCTAATTATTGGACCTATCGTATCCTTTATCCTTGCACTCCATAAATGCTCCAAAAAATTCCATTGATTTCCAATAAAAACACTATCAAATGATTTCATGTGACTTGCACTACCAAAGCTAGTCGTGCAAGACTCTCGTGAAGAGGGTTTACTATCAAAAGTCTTGCATAATTTCCCACCACATGATTTTGAAAGGCATCCACTATCTTATTATAACCCTACGATCCCTCTCCCACAATAATTGTGTCGTTTGCAAGGCATTGGGAATGTTCTCCTTTACTTCCATAGAATCCAATAAGAGTGTCATCCTTCGCATTCCACTTGCATAAATAAAAGTTTGCTTTAAATTTCAATATCTTACAAACTTCCTTTACAAGATTGAAAGTAAAAAACATTGCAAACTACAATACATTAGATCTATGAAGCTCACCTTATACAAGGTTTGATGGATGTCTCATCTTCAACAATGATAATTGGCACCATTGACGTTACTCCATGTTTACTTTTTGTATCCATGTATATCTTACCCACTGCCTCAAAGATATACTCATTCTCTCAGGCATGAAGTGAATTGATTTCTTCCCTTTCATTCTTGTAGTACACATGGATAGCCCTCCAAGGTTAGAACTCATAAATCCATGCGAGCATGGCCCACCCAAAGCTTAACGAGCTAAAAAATGGCCTTTGTGGAATCACTGAATTAATATGCTTGTTTTTTTTGTACTATATTCTTTGCTAAATCTTGAAAATATTCCCATAAAGCTTGTTTACCTCCAAATTTACCTTGTCATTGGGCCTCAACTATATTATTACAAAACTGCCTCACATCCTTCGTGTTAAAGCATTCAAAGTTTGCTTCTTTCAAGGAGCTAATCCTCACATAAATCATGACAATTCTTACTTCTAACCAACATAGCTTTCTCTTGGCTTCTTTCAGGTCTATCTTTGACTTAACTGTCACATTTTTCAACTCTTCACGACTAAAATAATCTAGCCGCCTATCTTCTCCTGTATTCCTAACCCCTCTCTTCTCAATAGTAGTACTCTCTCTGTATACTCTCATGAGAAATCATCCTTCTTGAAAGGGTAGTAATACCTAATTAAGCACGTAATTACAAAAATCAATTAAAAATTATAAACTAAAATGCACACTTTACCTTACTAATCTGAGACAATAGATATCTTGTTGGCCCAACACTAGTGCACCTTTTGGTGTTTCTTTAACTTTAATTGCTAATGGATTTTTAGGCCAATTGCCCTTTGATTTTTACCTAGTGGAAAAACTTATTACAACTTTTTCCTTTGGCACTAGCTGATATCTCGGGGTCTTAGATCCCACACTACGAAATAATTAACTTGCACTTCACATATGCAAGTCACATTAGCACATTCAATTAACTTTTAATGAAATGCTAAAGTAATAAAATCTCATGTCCTCATCGTGACACCTATTCATAGGACTCAAGACCCCATAATGCATATCATTGTGTGATCACCACTCTTGGACTCTTAGCCCTAGGCCATGGGGGATTCACTAGTAGTAATAAAGAGACATCACCTGTGTGCAAGAAATATATGAAAATATCCCTTATCTACCCCCTATTTATGGGACCTTACCTTATAAAATATACCTTCCTTCCCTTAAATAACCCCCCTCCCTTACACTCACGTGGTACCATACAGTAAACCCTAGTGGACCCCCCAACCCTAGGCTAACACATTCGTACACTATGATTGTTTTATGGGACCTTACCTTATAAAATGTACCTTCCTTCCCTTAACTAACCCCCCTCCCTTATACTCACGTGCTACCATACAGTAAACCCTAGTGGACCCCCCGGCCCTAGGCTAACACATTCTCACACTATGACTGTGTGGGCTAATGATATGGGACGCAAGCTCTTGGAATATGGTCATGACCCCATAGACTACTAGCTCCAAAAGCTCAAGGATGAGCCAATTGGCCCTCAAGCTAGGAGGTAGGGTCTAATGTACATTCCATTTATGTTATTTGTCATGTATATGTCCTATGCCATGTTTTGTGGTCACCTTGGATACTAGGGAGATGTTTCACTAGCATCAGAGCGTCAACACGCTATGGCTAGCACGAGATACAATGACATGCACAAAGCCACCATTTTCTCACAAGACTATGATGATCGACACCTGACAAGTACCCTTTTATCCCATTATAGGGTGATATGGGATGCTGCTAATGAGAGGGGTATGCATGGGGTGTGAAGAAATGACATCGAAAAAAAGGAATCCAAAGTGTACAACAATAGCCAAGTGCAAGTAGTTTGGGCACCACACATAGTGTAGGCAAGTGCAAGGGCAGCAAGCAAACAAGCTTGGGCAGTCAACCATGCCAATCAGATTGCCACTTGGTGGTCTAGCCTAAATGCATCCTATCAATCAATTTTGAATGTCTCATTTGTTCTCCTCCCCCCTCCCCAACCAATTAGAGGTCTGGTCATTGCTACATCATCTCATCTTTTTTGCATTTGAGAGGTGACTTGATGAATGCATACACACATGGCCTCTTGTATCTATTCTACTTGATCCAATCACTATTCAACTTTCTTTATTTCTAAGTTGATGAATGTTGGGAAACCTAGGAAGAAACCATACACAGGTAGATCTGATGTTTTAGGTAGTTGGACTAATCAAAAAATAGGTCACCAATGTACATGAAACTTGTGTGCATCTAGATGGCCCCAGTAGAATTAGCAAATGTAGCAGTGAGACTTAAAAACAAGTCACTTGTATGAACATCAGCTAAAGACAACAAGGCAGCACTTGGAGAAGGCTCTGCAAACGGTTAATGTCCTATGAAAGAGGTGTGGCCAGCAATAGTAGAATCAAAAGTGCTAAGGGTAGCTAGCTAGAATGAGGGATTGAGGATGCACACACACATGACTCTTATTTATAGGGGATTGGGGGTACATTTGGCCTACTATAAAATCCATTCATTTTTTGTAATTCTACATTATTTACTTTTTGGGGCTATTTTAAGGAGCATAAAATAAATATTAATGCACTATAATTATCATTGAGTGAAATCCCTAATATTAGTGTCTCAACACTCCCTCTTAGGCCCAAAACATACAATTCCGTAGATGGTGTGCACGTCACATCTCCACCCTCTTTTCATAACTTAAAGATCCCATAGCAATTCCCTAGATGGTGTGCACGTCACATCTCCACCCTCTTTTCATAACTTAAAGGCATCAGTCAGTACGTGCACATCAGTTGTCCAAGAACCTATCAAAACTGCAAAGGTGATGGATATATTCATTGAGAAATCCCTATTTAAAGAGTCTAAATTTTTTCTAATGGCTATTAATCACAATAAAAGGGGAAACTTTACATCCTCCATAACCTGAGTTGGCATAAGGCAAGGTTAGGGTGCGCAAGTATAGCAGCAGTAATAGCTTCCAAAAATGCCAATTTACATACTTTTTCTTGCTACAAGAAAACCTCAAACAAATATGGCATAACCATCCCATTCCTCTTCTAGTCACTACAACTACTAGTACACTAGGGTCTAATGGCCAACAATGATCACTACATCAACCAATACCAATAATGGCCAACTAGTAACTGCTAGCATCAATCATGGTGACTATCCACATGGGGTTTGACAAGCCTATAATCTATCTACTTGGGTGAAAGAGGTAGGTATATAGGGTCAAGATAGTGTTGGAAAAGTGAAATCTATGTGCTAAGAAAAATAAAATCACACAAATATATTAGAGTTTGCACATTTACATTGCAAGAGACTCAAATTCCCAAGTTTGTAAATGCAAAAATATCTATAAAAGCAAGCATAAGGCATTATGGAAATTTCCTCCCATGCACCTCTAAATGCTTCAACACAACTAACACATTTTGGTACATGGATTCCAAGCCATCAAACCTTTTTTTCTTTAACTTCTATGAATACAAAACATGAGTTCGGTAGGTAACTACAAAACACAGGTTCATCAGGTAACTTATTCTTGTAACAAGTGTGCATAAATTCTACCTGAAAATTTTTCAATAGATAGAAGTTTAACAAGCACTGTTACTAAATTTGTCAGCCCTAACATCCTACCATAGAACAAAGTCTGTAGAAAACCCACTGTGTAATGTCCAAAAATAAAAATTATACACCTTTCTTCCAAGCTCCTAATATATTCCTAAAGCAAGGGTGGTCTTTTTTGTGGTTGGAGCACCAACAAGAAGTAGTGCTTGTTCAACCATCTTTTTTTACATGATCATATCAACCACCAATCCTGTTGCTTCTCTAGCTTGTTCTTGACCAACAAAACTTGATCCCATACTGAGAGCTATTCCATCTTCCTAATTGTAAGAAACACCAACCTCTTCAATCATTCAACTTTGATACAACAGTTACATGACCAATAAATTGTTAAACTGCATGTTACAAAATTGTTAGTTGTTGTAGTAGTTACCAATTGATCTAAGTTGTGCCTACATATGGCATGTGAAGTACAGTTGTTTGAAGAGAATTACAGAAAAAAATAGGCTTTTCAATAATACAAGCAAGTAGTATGCATAAGCTCATTACATGTAAAATACAAAGCATATTGATTTCACAAAGTACCACTGCATGCAAATGACCCAATAGTAAAATGGTGACGCTCACAAATACAATAGTGGCCAGATTGCAACATCAATCTATTAAGGTTGAGAAATTAAACTTATAATGAATAGGTCTAGCAAGGGACATCAATGGGGCTGGTTTTTTATGCAATGTCCCTTACAATCTATTAAGGTTGAGAAATTAAACTTATACTGAACAAGTCTATCCAATCCATTGTAACTATTTGCATGATAATAGTTACAATGGCTTGGCTACATGATTAAAACTCCAAAGCAAGACACAACTTGTAGTCTGGACGTTTGTATATAGTTGAACATTTTATGTCTTTTTTTGTGTGGGAAACCAACCATGCATAATTCCTATATGATAATATCGATGTAATGGCTTGGCTCTATGATCAGAACTCGAAAGCAATACTAATAGCATTACGGTTTGTAGTCTAAGTGGTAGGCTTGTTTGAACATTTGTTTTCATGAAACAAAAACAATAGTTTATGTCCTATGTAAAACCTGCCATGTGCATAATTTTTGCATGATAAGGTTGCTATTATGGCTTGGCTCTACGATCAAAACTCCAAATCAGGACATAATAGCATGACAATTTATAGTCTGGACGTATGTATGCTTGTTAAACGCTTGTTCATAAGGAAACAGAAACAACCATGGGATGGTAGAGGCAACCTTCAAACCATGGCCTTGATGTGTGTGTGGGAAGCCACCCATTGCTTCTTGGTTGTGGACCGCACTTCCTTGATCTTCATGGTTGCGCAAGGAAGGCAGTTAATGCTACCATCACTCCGTTACTGTCTGTCCAATATATCGCAGTAGAAATGCACTACCTCCTAAACCCCATCCCTCTCTCGCAAGAAGCAAAAAATGTTCGTTGTTGTTTTCTTCTATTTTTATTGTTATTAGTATTTTTATTTTTATTCCTACTATTAACTTAATTTTCCCTCATTCTTGAGACTTCAACAACATTCTTACACACTAGTAGAAATTGTTTTAAAGGGGCTTCCCACCATCCCTTCTCGGAAACACACTAGTAGAAATTGTTTAAGAGAGGCTTCCCACCATCCCTTGTGAGACTCACAACAAGCTTTGGTGGGGCCAAAATAAAAAAGATACCAATAATATGTGGCTTGTTGTGGAGATTTTCATAACTTTTGTAAATTGCAAGATTTTGACAATTGTGTATATTTATTTTAGGAATTTACAACCTACAAAAGGTAAGTAGCATGCAAGAGGTTATATAAGTTTGCATTTACTCCAGCTTTACCTTCAAGACCCCATGCTTTGGATACTTGGGAAAGATAACACGCAAAAATACCCTCTATTTTTGAATAGTTTGAGATGTCATTTAGAAATGGTTAGTGGGAAACCCCTCTCAACACTAGTTCACTACTAAGACATTGTTATGCCCTTTGATATTAAGAGCTTGATGTAGATTTTCCAAATGCAATGTAAACAAAATAGGATTGGACTAGTGGCATTGTATGTAGATGAGCATGCACATACACAATTGGATCTTTTCATTGAAGTAAAAAGCGTAAATTGAAGGCATTTTAGTCTAAAGTAATAAGATGAGGGCAAATGGAGTTCTTTCAAGCTGTCTATTGATGAAAAAATGACAAATATTGAAGAAGGGTTCTCAAGGGGTAGATGAGCACCACATAACCTTGAATTGGGTCCAATTTGGATCCATAGGTCTCAGTAATCCTCCCTTTATTTTTTCCCACTCAAGATTTCATCCATGTAAACCTAAAGTTATTCGATTCCTTATTTTCTCTATTTGGGGGTTTCTTTGTCTTCTAATTTCCTAACAACAATGTGCCTCCCATCCATCCCTCTTTTCAAAAAAATGACCCTCGAAAACCTTTCCTCTCACCTTAAAGGGGTAGAAGGTGTGTGTCCCAACAACTTCCTTTAGGGTGGATTGGACCAAGAAATAGTACAGAGATGCCAGGAGCATGTTGTTGCAAGGAGAAATTACATTAGAATATTTTACTAGAGAGAGTTGCATTAGTTAGCATTAGCATGATCTAGAATATTACCTTAACCTACTTGACGTATGGTACTGGGATTTGTTTCTTTTCTTTTATTTGAGCTTAGTCATTCCCATGCAAGTGTGGAACTTATGTGTTGAGTGTTGAAATGACTTGTTTTTTTGGTTGATTTTTGTTGTTTTTGAGAGCTAAATGGTTGATTTTATGAGATGATTGATTGGTTTGGAAGTGGTTTGAGAGTGTTTTGGATTATATTGATTGTATTATGGAATTTCATGATGTTTATCAGTGGAGATATGTGGTTCTGTGATGTTCTGATAGGTTCTGATTGGTTCTGTATACCTTTTGTTTTGTTCTGTTTTGTTCTGATTCTCTTCTGTAACGAGGGATGGATTATTGATTGATGAAGATTGAGATCTTGTGAAAGCTTATTGAATGGTTTGTGAAAGTTTCTCATCCATCAGAACACATACAGAACAGTCACAGAACAATACCAGAACAGCTACAGTACAGAACAGATGAATACAGGTGGAAAAGAGCTGAAAGAAGTGAAAGAAGTAGTTGCTGAAGACTCAAGTGAAGACTAGAGTGAAGTGACAGTAGTGAGCTATGAAAGGACACTGTAGTGGCTCTGGTGACTCTTCATATCAGATATACCTCTTGGGAGGGGTATCCACGACCTAAGAATAATTATTGAGAGTGATTTTGAGAGATTGTAGTGAGAAGATGATGTATTATTGATAGAGAGAGAGAGAGAGAGAGTCAGAGATAGCCAATTTTACTAAAACATAGTGATTGTATACGAGAGATTGAGAGAGAAGACTATGAAGACATTGAAGATGAATACTATGTGATGTATTTCCATTCAAAGATGGTGTATTCCTTTGCTTTCTTTGTTCTATTGATGGATTTTATGAAGATATTGAAGAATATGGTTGATTCTATCAAATCCGTGAGAGGTCTACATGATGCTGCATGAAGATTTGTTGTGCCTGGTGTTCTTTTCTTCATTGTGATCATATAAAACATAATAAACAAGATTTTTGATGTTACAAGATAGATTTTCTTGCAAGAGAATTCCCTTTTCCTTGGTGTCCCTCTTGGGGCCCCATGTTTTTGGTGCGCAGCCGGGGAAACTTGCCATCAACAAGCACTAGAAGAGGCTGAAAATGAAGGAAATGGCATTGCCAAGAAGAGAAGAATTCAATGGATGTTTGTAAAGTTCCTTCTTCCACTGAGGAGTTGGAGTTTCTCATAATGAAAGCTACTTTCCACAAGAAGTTCATCCCATAATGGCGGAAACACATCACCATCATGATGCATGCTCTATGTGGTGGACAGTTTCCTCTTCCTGTTGAAGCAGCAGAAACTTGCATCTTGGTGGCAAACTGTTTGGGAAAAAACTGAAGAGCAGAAACAGAGAGAATGACCATCCATGGAAGATTTGGCATTCATTGAGAAGTTTCCAGACAACATCAAGTGGGAGATTGTGAAGAAGCTTCAGGAGTCTTGGTCTGTAGAGGTTCACAAAGACAAGAAGGAAAAGAGTTGGAATTTGTTCGTGGATGCTCAACAGCAAGATACATAGGATGCTTGGTGCACTGATAACCTTCTGTTTGTTCAATTGGCAACCCACTGGAAGTTGGTAGACAGAGTGTTTTTCACAACCTACACTATTGAAACCATCAGAAGCTGGCATTACTATGATGATGGCACCACCAAAATGCTCAGACGTATGCATTTTGACACCTTCAGAACCGAATACCTTCCTCTGTGCAGTGGAATGAAAGCAGAATTCAGGGACGTTGAAAAGAAAGAAGTAGAAGAAATGTTGGCAAGAGAGTCCTCCAGAGACTGAAGCCTTCTGTTAACCCTCTGTGGAGCACTAACAACATAGTGGATCCAACCCCCTGATGAATGACGGAATAAAGAGGCAAGCGTTAGAACGAGTCCAGAGGTACGTGAGAAGAGAGAAAGCAAAAATCAGAGCCGAGAACGAGCTCGCAGCAAAAGCCGCCTTTGAAGCCCTTGCGGAACTATTTACAGAAGTCCCAATGGCACATCAAGCCCTTCCTCCTCCTGCTGGAGGTCCACTTCCAAGCTAGATCCGTCCTGGAAATATTGATGACAGAGGCCAGCGAATGTAGTCCCATTGCCAGTTTTTAAGGGAGAGTACAATGAAGACCCCGATCTTCATGTAGCAAAGTTTATGGTAGCATGTGTGGCTAACAATGCCAGAACCCCTGAGCATTGGTTAGCAATATTCCCCGCCACTTTCAAGGGTGCGGCGTTTCAGTGGTATGAGAGACAAGTAGCAGGAACTTTTGGCACATGGGATGACCTGAAGTTGGCCTTCCTCACTAAATTCAGACGTGAAGGTTTTGAAGAGCGGATGCGAGAGGAATTTTTGAGCCTAAGTCAGTCTTCTGGAGAAAGAGTAGAAGCGTATGTCTCACGAATGGAATCCATCCTGAAGAGATGGACTAACCATAATCTAGATGATGGCATTCAGAAGGGTGTGTTTCTCAGGGGATTACAACCAGAAGTCCATAAGTTTGTGGATCTGCAAAGACCAGCCACACTACAAGCTGCAACAGAAGGTGCAAGACTGTATGATGAAGTGGAAGCTAGATTAGCGATGAATACAGGAAGAGGAGTCCTACCTCCTCTGATGCCAGGAATGATGTACTCACCAAATGCAGTCCCAAGGACTATCCCCTACCCTTACCAACAGATGCCCCCAGTATCACAGTACAGTGCACCAAATCCACAATGGCCACAATCCATGCCTCAAATGATGGTTCAACCACAACAACAATGGTCCCAACCAATTTCCTCAATGCCAAATTAGCAGCAACAGTGGAATCCTACCAACTGGAGCCAACAGCCAATAGTTCAAACAGGAGCTCTGAATCAGAATCAGAACAGAGATTCCTCTGTACCAGCCCAACTTGTTTATGCAGTGATTATAGAGACTCCTCAAAACCCTCCTACCAATGCCTCAGGAGGAGAAAGCTTGAAGGACTACTTATCCAACTCAGTTGCAAACATAAAAAAGGAGTTGATGGATGTGTAGAGCAGCTACAGACGCTGAAAGTGAACACCGCTAGCATATCCAACGTTGCAGGAGCATGAAGAGATGTGATGCGGTCAAATACTTGGTGTGGTAAGTGTCATCAAGCAGGCCATTTAGCCACTGAATGTACACAAAAACCAACCATTCCTGGAGCCTTCTGTTCCTACTGTTTGCAAAAGAACCATATAGAGGACATTTGCTCTCTGAAGGAGATGCATGATAGGAGAAGGAAGGAATAACGCAAGATTCAACTTGCTGGAATCCAAAATGACAACACAGGATATTGGACCCAAGCCTAGAGAGTTTGGTCCTAATTTCGGACCTAGAAGATTTCCATCCCAAAGTTACAGAGGAAGACAGTCTGGCAGTGGTCAAAGATCAGAAGTGGAGTGTTATAGATGTGGAGAAAAGTGACACATCTCACCAAATTGTCCAAATCCCAGAAGGTCAATGGATTACAAGCCCTTATGCAGTCGATGCAAAGGAGAAGGCCACACTACAAAAGACTGTCCAAGCCCAGCCCCAATGAAAAACAGTGCTACTGATAGTCCGGCCAAGGCCCAAGAGCCTACCTCCAATTTAGTGGAATTGGAAGTTGCTGCCATCACTCGTGCAAAGCAGAAGGAACCACCTATCCAGAAAGAAAATAACCCTCCTGCCAAAACAGTGAAGTTCAATCTTCCACCAGAAGAACAGAACAGAACAGAGCCTGACAGTGCCGTACAGAGCACTACAGTGCCACAGAGAGTTACAGAGACAGGACCAGAGGTCCAGGAGACAGAAGACGAGGAAGTGCCACAAGTGGCAGAAGAAGTTCCCATGATGCCTCTGTTGGAAGAAAGAGGGAAAATGAAAATGGGTGTTGTCCCATTCCCTAACCGCTTAGAGAAGCCAATGGATCCTATTAAGGAATACGATCTAGTCAGAGATCTAGATACCTTTAAACCAAACCTTACATTCGGACAATTATTGATGTTGTCTCCCAGTTGCCGAAAAAGGTTCAAAAGTATATTGACAAGAAGACGTGGATTAAGGATTGCTCCCTCAACAGCAACAAAGTCCAACAAAGCTCCAGAGCCTGTCAAAGAAGTGGACGTAGCTAACGCCTTCCTAGATCCGGGTACTCTAGAGACTGGCGTGTGGATAGAAGGCTGCTTCATTGCAAATGCACTGATTGATGGTGGTTCATCAGTGAACATTATGACGGATGTGACAATGAAGGATCTAGGCTTACAAGGTGTGCAACCAACCCAATGGCTCATCAGATTGGCGGATCAGAGTAGAATCAAGCCTTTGGGCATTCTCCCATATGTGAAGACTACAGTGGCTGGAAAATATTATTGGCTAACCTATCTGGTGGTGAAGCCAAACTCTTATGGTACATCCTATCCTCTGTTACTGGGCAGACCATGGCTTTTTGAAGCTCGAGCAAGGATGGATTGGTTCAAAGGAACCTTGACCTTGGGTAGTGTGGATACTGTAAGCCGACTTCCAAAAGATGCAAAGCCATTATCAATGGGTGAATACTTCCTGCCTGAACTAGGAATGACTTCTGAAATCACTTCTGACTGTGAGATAGAAGCATGGATGTACTGCTCTCCCTGTTACATGGCCATAGCAGAGACAGAGATAGAGGCAGAAGAGGAAACAGAGAATATGTTCTTCTATTATGGAGCTCCTACAGAGACAGAAGCAGAGACAGAAGCAGAAGCAAAAGCAGAGACAAAGACAGAAGAGGATGAATATGATATGGACGAAGAAGGTTATGAAAGTGAGCCAAAAGAATCTATCCCACCTGCAGAGGATAAATTTGAAGAAGAAGTTCCAGAAGCATCAGAAGCAAACGAGCTCATGCTATGGGACAGAATGACGATGGTACCATTTGGTCTGGTAAATGGATCTTCTTATATGCAAAATCCTTATAAGACGTGGGTTAAGAAGAACAAGCCGTCTTTCAGCAGTGGCTCATGCCGTCCTCACCCATCCTTGCCAAAGAATGATGATGATGATGCACCGTGCCAACAAGCACCAGTCCCACAAACCCAACAGAAATCAGAGGGTCCCTGTTATGTGACGTTCCTGGATGCATCATCAGAAGATGAGTCTTCAAGCCAAGAGGTAATTAATCTTGAAACCAAACCCGAAACGGCTCTAATCCCATTTCAACATCTTAAGGAGCAACCTAAGTCTCCACCAAAAGATGAAATGGGTTCTAATGGGACATCAGAAGAGGATACCACTCCTTTGAAGGAGTCGGATCTGTACCCAGAAGCAGTCCGTGGGACCTTCATTCGTGAAGTAGAAGGTGAAAGACAGTTAACCTTTGTGGATGCAGAAGGCACTGAACGCCACTTGAAGGTGGGTAGCAGCCTCCCAGAAGAGGAGTTGTCAACCTTGTACAACTTGTTGAAAGAAAATTTGGACGTATTTGCATGGCCTTACAAAGACCTAAAGGGGATTGATCCCACAATATGTCAACATCATATTGACTTGGAGCTTGATGCCAAGCCAGTACAGCAACGACAGAGGCGAATGAACCCAAATTATTCCACATTGGTGAAAGCAGAGCTGTTAAAGCTTCTGGAAGCCGAGTTCATCTATCCAGTGGCAAATAGTGAATGGGTTTCACCCATCGTGGTTGTACCCAAGAAGAATGGCAAGCTTCCAATATGTGTGGATTTCCGAAAGCTCAATTCTAAAACGAAGAATGATCACTTTCCTATCCCTTTCACATACCAACTGTTGGACACAATGGCAGGACATGAGCTTTATTCCCTTCTGGATGGATTCAACGGATACAACCAAGTCCAAATCGCAGAAGAAGACCAGTCCAAAACAACCTTCACCACAGAATGGGGGACCTACGCTTACCGAGTGATGCCGTTTGGGCTCTGCAATGCCCCTGCTACTTTCCTGCGAGTCATGATAGCCGCCTTCCAAAATCATCTGCATGATTTTATTGAAGTATATTTGGATGACTTCTGTGTCTATAGTTGGATCCGTGAACACTGGGGACACCTGGAACAATGCTTTGATCGATGCCGGGAGTATGGGATTTCCCTCAACCTCGACAAATGCATCTTTGGGGTCTCTTCTGGAGTTCTGTTGGGCCACATTGTCTTTGCACAAGGGATATCAACAGACCTTGCAAAGATCGAAAAGATCGCAGCTTTGACAGCACCCACCAACCTCAAACAATTGAGGGGATTCCTAGGCCATGTGGGTTACTACAGAAGGTTCATAGCCCATTTTGCAACAAAGGCAACTTCCTTGCACAAGCTTCTGAGGAAAGATGCAGAGTTTACTTGGACGAAAGAATGTGACAAAGCCTTCCACACTCTGAAGCAGTGTCTGATTGAGGCACCCATTCTGCAGCCTCCTGATTGGACGAAGGAGTTCCATGTACATACTGATGCATCTATTGAAGGCTTAGGCGCAGTCCTATGCCAGAAGGGCTCCTCAAAGCTGGATCAACCAATCTATTACGCAAGCCAAAAAGTCACTGATAGGGAACGTAACTATACAGTGACAGAGCTTCAGTGCTTGGCAATGGTGTTTGCCCTAGAGAAGTTCCGCCACTACCTACTGTCCACCCACTTTAAATTTTATGTGGATCATGAGGCCCTGTCCTTCCTGATGAATAAAGCATATGTGAAAGGACGAATGATGAGATGGCTCCTTCTATTTCAGGAGTTCGACTTTGAGGTGATTACTAAGCCTGGTCGTTTCCATGTTCTGGCTGATCATATGTCGCGTATCCCACAAACTGCAGACGAGGAGCAGGATGATCCAGACCTCCCTGATGCTTCCTTATTCCTGGTAGAAACTGTAACTCCCTGGTATGCAGACATTGCCAATCTACTGGCAACCCAACAGTACCCTCCTGGTATCTCTAGTCAGGAAAGGAAGAAGCTTATGCTAGAATCAGCCCCCTACACCCTATTAGGCGGTGCACTGTATAAGAAAGGCAAAGATGAAGTGCTCCGAAGATGTGTTGCAGGAGATGAGATTGGGATTTTTCTGAAGGCTTGCCATGACGAGCCATGTGGAGGTCACTTTGCAGGAGAAGCCACAGCCAGGAAGGCTCTGCTAGCAGGTTACTGGTGGCCTATCATTCATAAGGATGCCTATGATTACTATAAAAGATGTGATGCTTGTCAGAGAATGGGGAAACCCACCAAGACAAGTGCCATGCCACTGCAGCCTATTCTTCCTTTGAAGCCGTTTGAGAAGTGGGGTTATCGACTTCGTAGGCCCAATCGATCCTCCCACCAGAAGGAAGCAGAACAGATACATCCTTGTATGTACGGATTATGTCACAAAGTGGTGTGAAGCTAAAGTCCTAAAGCGGGACGATGGTAACAGCGTGGCCCTGTTCATGTACGAGAATATCATCACCCGTTTTGGCAGTCCCTTAGAGCTTGTAAGTGACAGAGGTACTCATTTCCTTAACAAAGTCATGGAAGAGTTGACAGAGTTGTATAAGATCCGCCATCGCAAGTCCACTCCTTATTACCCCAGAGTCAACGGCCAAGTCGAAGTCACCAATCGCATCCTCTGCTCGATTCTGACAAGAACGATTGCCGTACATCATCGTGATTGGGATGATCGACTTACAGAGACCCTCTGGGCGTACAGAACCTCCTATAAAGCAGCAACAGGACAGACACCTTTCCAGCTGGTGTATGGTACAGAAGTTGTTTTCCCTGTTGAACTGGAATTACCCTCTTTGAGAGTGGCTATCAAAGAGCGTTTGGGGGACGATGATTCACTGCAACGCCCTCTCTTGCACCTGGAATGTTTGGACGAAATTCGTAGGATGGCTCTACAGTGCATGGAAGCCATGCAAGCTCGACGTAAGGCTTACCATGACAGCTTCATCAAGCACAAGGAGTTCAAAGAAGGTGATTTAGTCCTAGCTTATGATTCACGATTTGGCAAGTTTCCTGGCAAGCTCCAACAACGGTGGATGGGCCCCTATAAGGTACTTTCCGTCAACCCTAATGGCTCTGTCCAAGTGTAGACCGTTGATGCCTCTGATGATCCCTTCCTGATCAATGGATATCGCCTGAAGAAGTACTTCCCTCCTTGGGGATCTTGACAATTACGGTCACTTGATCCTTTCCCTCGTTGGCGCAGCCCTGTACTTCTTATGATGCTACTTCTGATAGCCGTTCTTTAGTCACTCTTGATGAGATGGACGCAACCCTCTGTCCCCTCAACTCCACCTTCCAGCCTTGATCTCTTATCCTCTATTTTCCACCAGCGACAGTGGCGAGGTTGGTTCTGATACATGGTCTTTCTACCATTCCCTTGCTCAATTCGAAGAGAAAAAAAAAAACAAACAAACAAAAGAAAAAAAAAAGAAGCAAAAAAAAAACAAACAAACAAAAGAAAAAAAAAGTAAAAAAAAAAACATATCGGTCATGGGAGAAAAGGACTTAGGTCCCTGTCATGCCGACCTATTCTTTGAGAAAAGGTGGAAACAACCTCGGGAATAAGGAAAAACAAACAAAAAAATAATTTTTTTAAAAAAAAGAAGAGAAAAAAATGAAAAAAATAATAATAAGGAAAACCAATCTGTTATGAGAGAAAAGGAAGCAATTCCCTATCGTAGCAGGCCTCGTTCCAAGAAAAGGTGGTAAACACCCTTGGGGCGAGAAGCTGGCTGTGGAAAAGGTGGCAACACCCAACAGTCCAGGAAGTGGATTCATTACTTGAAATTTCCAGGATCCAATTCCAAAGCTGCCTCCCTTGGTACGCTGTGTCCTGGGTCTTTCAGCAAAGTGTCTAACTGTCGCACACGACATGTTCCTATCCAACACAACATTCGATTTGATGGCTACCTCCCTGGGTACGCCTCTTCAACACTGACGACATGATCTTCATCGACAAACAATCGAGTGATGTGAGCTTTCATCCTAACTGGATGGGAACGTGAGTATGGATTGCCCCCTGTATCTATCAACAGAGAGTGAGACAGAGGGTGGGCCGAGTGACCAATCTTTTCCCTTCAAATCAAATGAGAGGTGAGAAGTGTGAATGAAGTGTTGCACGCAGGGATGGGCCTCTCAATGCAGAAAGCACAATTTGTTTTGTGCACTGCACCATAAGGCTCCCTGGCCTTTCTTCTTGCACCGTATGCCGGCACAGGGCGGGATACACAATTGCACCATCAAATGCACACAAGGTATACAACCTTTGCACAAGTGACTGTGAGGATTACATCAATGGATTTCAGGAAAAGGCTGTCCTCCTGTATCTATCAACAGAGCGTGAGACAGAGGGTGGGCTGAGTGTGACTGGAGTTTCTTCAATCAATTACCGAGAGGTGAGATTGAGGGACATTACGACACTTGGAGTAAGGTATGTTTTCGTTTCCTTATGCACCCACGGGACGGGTCTTTACCATCATCACAAGACACATCACCCTATTCTGTACACTGCAATGTAAGGCTCCCTTGCCTTCCTCCTTGCACCTATGCCAGATGGGTTCGACGCACTAATGCACCATCAACTGTGCACCCTGGCATACTCCTTCTGCACCATTCCCCTATTGATTTCTAAACCGGGTATGAGATATGGGTTTCCATCATTCTTCCTCGAGTGATATTAATAATGGGGTGAGTGACTGTTCTTTCATTCCATTTGAGTAACTGTGAGTTGAGTGCAATATCCCTCATCATCGACGAATTTCCTGCGATTCCTTCAACCAGCTACCTCCCTGAGTGCTGCCACATGGTCCCTGCCATGAAGGACGTGTGCCGAGAAGATGCCTTGGTACCTCCAGCAGCCGACAACAACATAGGACGTGCCATCGACACTCAACCTTGCTTCTTGACAAAATGAGCCAAGTTTTTCTAACCCTACACCTTCTGTTTCTCAGTGACATTCATGTTTTAAGTGTGGGGACGTTAGTGGATGGTCTGTGATGTGGTTCTAGGTCCCTGTTGCTTGGTTAACCCTATCTGTTAAGGTCTTAAGTATGGGGACGCATCCCTGCACATCTACATTACATACCCTTCTTCCTATGCCTGAACATGCTCATGCATATATGCCATGACTTGTTGTTACCCTGATGGGATCCCTTCCCACCCGACCGTTCATTTTCCACCCACCCTTGGGGCTGTTCCCTTGCAGTTTTCCTTCATTCCCTGGTTTTGAGGTCCTGCCATGAGAATGTACCCTAAGTTCACCGAAGTCCAAATCCAACCTTATAGCCCTGTTCCTCCCTTTGAACTGACCATTTTTCCTTTTTATCTACCCTTGTTCTGGTACACCGTTTTCGAGTTATTAATTTTTGATGCATTTTCCATAAATTAGCCGATTTTCCATGTGAACGCACTTTTCTTGCTTCGAAACCGTGATCTGACATCATAGCCCCGGCAACCACTTTCTCCTTGACATTTCTCCTTTTTACTCCGAGTCATTCCGATGCACAGTTTGTCCAATATTAATTTTTCTGATTTTTTTAGACTTTTTCGTGTGTCTTTTTGACATTTTTCCATGCGAACCTGCCCTGTTTGCATCGGAACTCCAATTTGATTTGACATACATGTCTCTTGTGTCTTCCCCTACCTTTTTCCTTTTTCCTCCACCCTCTTTCGTTTTCTGGATTTTTAATTATTAATTCTTCAATGAGTTTTCGGGTGTATTTTTGAAGTTTTTTGCATGTGAACCTCTCCTACTTTCACCGAAACTGCGGTTTCACGTGACAACCTTGTGCGATCCCTTCCTGCGGCCATTTTTCCTTCTTACTACATGTCCTTCCGGTGACCGGTTCGTCCAATATTAATTTCTGATCCCATTTTCGGGTTTGTTTTTTGGGTTTTTCCCACGTGAACGCGTCTTATCTCCGTCAGAATTATGTTTTGATGTGATAGGATTATCGGGCACGTCTTTCTGCACAGTTTTCCTTTTTCTTGCACCTCGTTTCGATGCAAGGATCTTCTGATATTAATTTTTAATTGCATTTTTTGATCCGTTTTTTATGTTTTTTGCACATGACTGCCCTTTACCCCTCCCGAAACCTCCGTGGCATATTTTTCATGTCTTCCCCCTGTCTTCCTGTCCACTTTTGTTTTTACACTATTTCATTTTGACATCCGGATTGGGAGTTATTAATTTTTCTTTATTTTTATGAGTTTTTACGCGCCTCGTCCCGCGCGTGAACGCGCCCTTTTTCAATTTTACACGTTTTAACGCACTCCGGTCGTGTCCGCATGCTCCGTCCCCGCATCGGGGCACCCTTTCACTCCCGTCACGGCAAATTTTTTTTACCCCCGCCCCGTGCACACACATGGGACGGGGGGGTACGCCTCCTTTTTGAATCCTAACCCTCCCCCACCCTTGGGCACCCTCCCTACCCTACCCACTAACCCTAGCCCCTAATCCTAACCCTCCCCCACCCTTGGGCACCGTCCCTACCCTACCCACTAACCCTAGCCCCTAATTCTAACCCTACCCCACCCCCTGGGCACCCCGCCCATGGACCCCGCCCATCTCCATTTCCACCCTCCCCCATGTCCTTCTCTCTCCCCGACCCCTCCCAAATCCTAACTGCCTCCTCTCCCCTCTTTCCCTCTCCCCCTGCTCCTGCGTGCCGCCATTTCCCTTCCTTCCGTCCTCCTCTTCTTCTCCCTCTCTCCTCCTTCCTCCCCTCTCCTTCCCCTCCTTCCTCTCCCTCCAGCCCTCGTCTCCAACCCGCCCGTAGTTCCTCCAGCCCTTCGCCGGCCAGCCAGCCGCCTCCAGCCCTTTGACGCTGCCTCCAGCCCTTTGACGTTGCCTGCAGCCGCCTCCAGCCCTTCGCCCGCCCGCAGCCGCCTCCAGCCCCTCGTCTCCAGCCACAGTCCCCGCCCTTCTCCGTCCTGGCCGTGGCAGCAGCGCCCCGGCCGCCACTCGTCGTCGATCGCCTCGTGTGCCTCGTTCGCCTCCTCGCCTTACAGCAGTGCCGCCGCCTGGTCCTTCGAAGTTGCCGCCGCCGCCGAAGTCGCCGCCACCGCCCGTACCTCTTCCTCCTCCTCCTCCTCCTCCCCCACCACCTACTACTCCTCCTCCTCCTCCCCCACCACGTGCACCTCCTCCTTCTCCTCCTCCATCTAACCACAGCCAGGTTAGACCCTAACCTCAGTTCAGTTAAAACTAACCTAGGTTAGGTTAAAAACTAACCTAAGTCAACCTCTAACCTACCTTAAGTTAAAGACTAACCTAACTTAAGTTATTAAACCCCCTTTTAGTTACCCTAACCCCACTAGGTTTCCACTAACCTAACAAGGGTTAGGTTTCCACTAACCTAACTAGGGTTAGGATTCCACTAACCTAACTAGGGTGGTTAGGTTTCCACTAACCTAACTAGGGTTAGGTTTCCACTAATCTACCTGTAGTCAGTCTGACTAACCTAACTCCGGTTAATTCCACCCCCACTAACTAACTATAGGTTAGTTAGTTTAACCCTAGTTAATTAGACCTACCCCTAGCCTAACTTAACTTGACTAACTATCCCTAGACTAACTTAATTGACCTAACTAACCTAGACTAACTCAGACTACCCTAATCAACCCTGACTAACCTGACTAGACCAGACTTGACTTACCCTGACTTATCTAGACTAACTTGACTTAGTTAATTTAAAAAATTCATTTAAATTCCAAAAAAAATTACAAAAAAAATTCTTAAAAATTTCCCATATTTCTGCCCTATTTTGGAATATTTGTCAGGTGAAATTTTGCCCCAAAATTTTTTAAATTTTTTTAAAGAAAATGCACAATTTAATAAGTCATTCAAAATGACCTGAAAAATGCATAAAATTCATTTAAAATTAGTAAAAATACATTAAAAATTCTAAAAAAAAATTCTAAAAAAATTCCACCCAACCCTGAACTTTTTCCATTAATTTCTCCCTTTAAAATATTTTCATACAAGGCCCAAATATTTTCTTTTTTAAAACCCTAATTTTATTAACCTAAATTATGGATATTTCCTCCATGGATGAATTTTCATTTTTTCCCTTCATCACATATTCATGTGCTATATATCTTACTTTTATTATTATTATTATTTTAAAAAAAACAAAACAAACACAAAAACAAAAACAAACCATAAATAATAACTTTTAAAAAACAAATAAACAAAACCACACTATAAAACCAAAACAAACACACCTAAAATATAACCCCACTCCCATCTAAAATAACAAATTAAAAATACATTCAAAATCCCCAAACCCACTAAGGTGTTGTCTTTGTTGTTTCGTCAGTGATCTTTACTTTTCTTTTACTGGATTCACTCCTTTTGGGGGACTCTTCCGTGCGCATTTAGGCATTACCTACACACCCTTCCAGGTATTTATTTTATGTGCTTTATTTATTTTTATTTCCCCCTTAATCACAAATTAATTATTAAAATAAACTATTTATTTCCCCACAGTTTCCACACGCATTCGTGCTAAACACATAATTTTTTTTAATTAAAATAAACCCGGCATTCACTTCGCACATGCTACGTGCGCTAATGAGGCCCTTTAATATTTTTAATTAAAATTAACCAGTCGTCACAAGAGCACGCACTGGCAAAAAAGTGCTCCACATCACTTTAATTTGTAATCAATGAACTTGCATTTAGAGACCCCATCTAGGTATCGAAGTCCGGGATTCGCATTAACGCACCGTTTTCACCTAATAATTGGTAATTAAATTTTTAAGAAGGAACCGCCGTTTTCTTGCTAAGGTTTATCACTTAATAAAAATTCACCCATTCTTAATAATTTATTAAAATAAACCCTTCATTAAATTAATTTTCCCCTCACTGCACTTAATTCCCCTTTTTAACGAACCCGTTTCGTGGGCTGGGTATGCGCAGTCATTAGAGTTATTTCCATGGTCAAACACTGGTTTATCAATGATGTAGTCTTGATATGTGTTGGATGTGGTGATGTTTTGGTTTACTGTCTTTGATACAGTTAAGGGTACAGTGTGTAGTTTTTTCTTTTATTGCTTGATACGGGGTTCTGGGTGCTTGTCTGATGCATAGCATGAAGCTTTCGGTCGCATATGTCTAGAGGTCATGTCAAATTTTTTCTAGGCTATGGTTTGCTTGGGGTTAGTTGGTCGCGTCACATTTTATTGTTTTGGTTGTTCTCTTATCCTTGGTTTTTTTGTCTATTGCTTTGCAGGCATTCTCCTTGATTGTCTGTGTTTGTGGTGTGTGTATAACCATCTGAATGGCGCCTTCTCACGCTCCTCCCCCTATCCAGTACGTCCCACTAGTTAGTAGGGATTACTCTTCCCTACTCACTTTTGAGCCTCTCACGAAGGCGGGACTCACTGCTTTTGTGGCTACTTCCTTTCTATTGCTTCCGGAGGATCCGTCGTTATGTGATGAGTTTCTGGCCTCCTACAGCAAGGAGACAGGACTAGTCCAGGGAATTTCTATGACTTTGACACCTCGAGGCTTAGGGAAGGCTCTGTCTCTTCCCTCCAAAGGTAAACCTTTTGCTACCACTCGTCAGCTTTTCTCTAATGAAGAGATTCTGAAGCTGTTGCAAAAGCAGACAAGGGAAATGATGGATGTTAAGAAGGTGATCAACTCTTCCGGAGTTTCCTTTTCCATGATCGCTGATCCCGTATGGAAGATGGTCTGTCAATTTCTCCAGGACAGGTTTATGCCTGCCAAAACGCCATCCCAGTATTTGTCCAAAGAGCTTTTCATAGCTTCCAGGATGGTGTTGAAAGGAGTTGCTATTGATTGGAGCACTTACCTTCTCACTAAAATGGATCAACATTTCATCAAAGTCACCAGGGGTAATGTTACCAATGTCACATATGGATCATATTTGTCTGCCTTCTTAACCTATTCAGGTTTACAGAAGACTGTTCCTCCACCTCCCCCATCAGATCCAATACCTCCTCCTCCACCTTCAGATGAGTCAGAACCTATTGACATAGAGGATGATGATTCTCTGCCTCCCCTGGTCATACAGCGCAAATGCTTGAAGCGGGTAGCGGATAAAGCTCCTTCAATACTTCCTTCAGTGCCCATTCCTGCTACCTCTGGCAGTGATCTTCCTGGGTATCTCACTTGTAATAACCTGTTCAGAGCACATCGAGAAGGATCATTGGACATATCAGTTCCCTCACTGAACAGTCTAGTCTCAGGAGATGCAATTCCTTTCCTCTGTAAAGACATTCAGAGTTCCATTGAATTGTCAGTGACAGCCCGTGTTCAATAGTTATACGCGTCCTTTTATGAAGAACTCATGCAGTCTAAGGACCAGTTGCATAAGGCAACATCCGAGTTAGCTTCTGCTAAGGATACCCTAGCAGATTTATTTAAGCAAATGGAACAACAAACCCAATTGGTTGCCACCCAAAGCGATGAGATCTCTTCTTTGAAGCTCCAGTTCTAGAGGCTCAATCACAGGTTACTAACCTTTCAGAGGAGAAGGAGAGGATGTCCCAAGAAGGGCAGGAGTTGCAAGCTCTCTTAGATGACAAACTTTCAGCTTTACAGACTGCTAATGACACAATGGCATCCCAAGTCTCCCAAATCAAGCAGTTGCAAGATCAACTGGCAAAGTCACGCTATGTTCCTCCAAGCCCTAATGTTCCCTTGATTCCTTCTCTTTCACAGCAGGACTTGGCTGCTCTTCAAAGACAGGCTACTTTGTGTCCTCTATTCCAAGATAAAGTGGAAAGATTGCAATCCAGAATGGACTTGTTATGGTCTACATTTGAGCAATTTCAGGAATATGTTCCACCAGACCATTCTTTCTTTGTCCACTACCACTTACATAAGTTGGTCTTCTACATGAAGCTTTCCACGATGGATTTACCTCTTCCAGAGGATGGATGGAGTGGGGCTTGGTCTGCTGAGTTGTTGACAGAGGTAGTCAGGATGGTGTTTGAAGATTCTGTCACGCCAGATACCATGTTGATGTCATACATGTATCTACGAGGAGACTTGTTAATTCCAGATGAGGTGGATATGGCATAGTATGTGGGGGATGTGGTCCTACAAGCTGTTTTTCATGTCAACCATTTGGAGTTGCGTATAGCTGACATGTTCCAGAGTTACTCCTCCAAAGTGGATGACTGTTATGATAATTCATGGCATCCCATGATTGATTCTGTGGTCTTGAATCAAAGACAAAACACAACTCCTACCTCTGCCCAAAGTACTAATCAACTGAGGATGGATCTCTTAGCCTATCTTTCAAAAAATAATCTGTTTGATTCTACCTTCTTTAATGCCTATCATAGACGATCTCTCTTAGGACCTTATGTTCCTACCCTCTTATATTACCAACAAATGGCTCACCGATATGCTCTGTATCTTTCCCTTTGTCAATCTAATTCCACCACTATTTTACCCCTTCTTTTCCAACCTTCATCTCTCCCTCAAATTCCCATTTTCACATACTGTCCCTTTATTGAGGATAGGGTATTTTCCCCTTCTCCACCCTGTCCTTCTCCATCCATTCATGTACCCTCCACATTTCCTATTTATCAGTTAACACCCTTCCTTAGTGATTCCCTACAAAATTCTTCCACTCCTTCTTTAGATCATTCTTCCTTTTATGATTTTGCCTATCCCTCACTTCATCCACTTTTCCTTATTCCATTACCCTCTCCTAACACTTCTATATCTCAACCACCTCAGTTGGTTAGTGACTATGACGGGTTTGATAATCAGATTTCCAGAAGAAGGGGATAGAGTTCGAATGATTCTCTTACAGGACCTCAGATCAATTGGCCAGTAATTCCAAGAGAATGGACAGCTGCCTGTCAAGCTTATCAGAACTATGTTCATTTTGCTCAGCAGTATTCACAGTATGCAGATCCTTCAGTGTGATTAACTGCTTACTTTGCTTGGTACCTGGCGTATATGCATAGGCACTCTCATAATGATTCCAAGCCTATTCCAAAGTTGTGCATGAATGTCAATGTGAGTATTGATTCCCAACAGCTAAATATATTGTATTTTCATGCCCTTTGTTTGCCTAGCAGATACCTAGTCCTGTTGGAAAGGATGTGCTGTCTTCAGTTTTTTCAAAATCTTCCCAAAACCTTTGTAGATGAATCTTTGTCTATGGATCGTTTCTGACAACATCAATCTTTCAAGAGGGATCATCTTCATTGATACCTTTCCAATGTATGGTGGATGCTTTTTAATGAAAATCTCTCTTTTTGGAGGAGTCATTCAGATGGTTGTGTTGTGTGTAGTGTTTGTGTTGTGAGTTCATTTATGTAAAACGAACATGGTGGTTTTCTATTGGATTGGATTTCGTGCGAGCTACATTTTGGAGAATTGTGGTGTTGAGGTCGTGGTTGGAGAGTTGAAGCTGATGCAGATGAAGAAAAAGAAAACTCTTATATCCTTTATAAGTTTGTTGTGATTTTCAGTTTGATAAGAAGTGTTAATGTATAAAGGGTTTTCCTTTCTTTGTATTTTTATGTCAGATACAGGTTATAAGTTGAGGTCGTGGTGGTGTGCTGGATTCTTTTTGAAGAGATATTGAAGATTAAAGTTGAGCTTTTTACCTGAACTTGTATTCCCTTTTTCCTGGGTCGCGAGGACGCTTCCTTATGAAGTGTGGGGATATGTTGAGTGTTGAAATGACTTGTTTTTTTGGCTGATTTTTGTTGTTTTTGAGAGCTAAATGGTTGATTTTATGAGATGATTGATTGGTTTGGAAGTGGTTTGAGAGTGTTTTGGATGATATTGATTGTGTTTTGGAAGTTCATGATGTTTATCAGTGGAGATATGTGGTTCTGTGATGTTCTGATGGGTTTTGATTGGTTCTGTATACCTTTTGTTTTGTTCTGTTTTGTTATGATTATCTTCTATAAGGAGGGATGGATTATTGATTGATGAAGATTGAGATCTTGTGAAAGCTTATTGAATGGTTTGTGAAAGTTTGGAATGTTTTGAGTATGAGTTATGTGGTTTTGATGACCTTCTGTAACCTTCTATAGGTCTTCTGTAGAGCCTCTGTCTCTGTTCTGTTCTGTTCTGTACAATAGCTGTTCTGGTACTCTTCTGTGAGACTGTTCTGTATGCTTCTGTATGTGTTCTGATGGATGAGAGTGTAGCTTGGGAAAGTTTTCTAGCCTTGGAAAGAGGTGAATACAAGTGCAAAAGAGCTGAAAGAAGTGAAAGAAGTAGCTGCTGAAGACTCAAGTGAAGACTAGAGTGAAGTGACAGTAGTGAGCTATGAAAGGACATTGTAGTGGCTCTGGTGACTCTTCATATCAGACATACCTCTTGGGAGGGGTATCCATGACCTAAGAAAGATTATTGAGAGTGATTTTGAGATATTGTAGTGAGGAGATGATGTATTATTGATAGAGAGAGAGAGAGAGAGAGAGAGAGAGAGAGAGAGTCAGAGATAGCCAATTTTACTAAAACAGAGTGATTGTATATGAGAGATTGAGAGAGAAGACTATGAAGACATCGAAGATGAATACTATGTGATGTATTTCCATTCAAAGATGGTGTATTCCTTTGCTTTCTTTGTTCTATTGATGGATTTTATGAAGATATTGAAGAATATGGTTGATTCTATCAAATCCGTGGGAGATCTACATGATGCTGCATGAAGATTTGTTGTGCTTGGTGTTCTTTTCTTCATTGTGATCATATAAAACATAATAAACAAGCTTGTTGATGTTACAAGATAGATTTTCTTGCAAGAGAATTCCCTTTTCCTTGGTGTTCCTCTTGGGGCCCCATTATGTAACTCTCAAATAGGTTACAATTATGCTTTCAATGCCCATGATGAGGTTACATGTAAGGATTTGGCTTTTCACTTGGTTTCTAATCCGGTGAAGACCTTGCTAATAAAGGCCCCCCTACTTTGTTAGGTATTACTTCTTTGCAATTTTGTTGAATAATTTTTTGGCTAAAATTATGTTACCAAAGTCACTGTATTGTTGGTGGTTCAACCATTATACTATTGGCCATTACTGCTAGTTATTTAGCCATTATGTTGTTGTTATTCTATTGTTACATTTTTTGTCATTACTATTGTTATTCAACCATTTTAGTCATTTAGCCATTATATTTTTAGTATATTATTGGTTATGAAATTTTTTTTATTATTGCTATTTAGAAATTATTTCTAGTTAAACAATTATATTGTTATTATTTTGTCGTCATATTATTGGTTACTAATATTGTTGTATTGTTGCTATTAAACCACTATATTGTTGTACTGTCATAGGTAGGTCTCAAGCACTCCTCAAGTATGAAGCTATTGAAGAATTTGAGGGACCAAAACAAGGTGATATTGGCACACACATATGTAAGCAAGAGAACTTTCTATGCAAGGACACTTTACATCAAGATCAAGCACCATGAGATACATGCAGATTTGCTTACAATGAAAGCAAGGGGTTGTTAGCATGTTCTTGGATAGATTGTTAGCATGTAGATTTTCTTATGATGAAAGTAAGGGATTTTTATCATGTTCTTGGATAGATTGGTAGAATGTAGATTTTCTTATAATCAAAGCAAGGCGTTGTTAGCATGTTCTTGGATGGATAGAAGGCCAACTTTTCTTTCAATGTCATTAGAGTGGGAATGAAAGAGGTGTCTAGACAAGAGGGAGCTGGGATAAAATCCCATGCCCCATCTCCTACTTCAATTGCCATTGAATAAAACAAATATAAGGTTGGATCTAACATGTTTGATAGTATGGTCTTGGGAAGTGGATATAGTCTTAAGGACACTATTGTTAGTTAGAAGTGGAAACCTAATTGTTATTTGGCCTTCTAGTCTTGGGCTGTGCAAACTGTTGGATCATATGGGGAGAGTTCCATGGTTACAAAGTAGGAAACAACTTTGAGTTCATGTTGAGACGATGTGAATACTTTGTGGGTACATGTTTTTAGATTACATGGTCACTTTTGACTTTATATTTGTGCATGACTATTTGGGATACCATGTCTTTTTTTGAATGAATGATGTCACTTCCAAGTATTGTGTGACTAATTTAAAGCAACACTTGAAAGAGGGAAAAGGGGTTACGACTGAGAAGCCCATTTACATGGTTTGGGGTTGTGAGAAGTAGTTTTGAATCAATGGGTGATTTGAGAAGTATCTTTCAAGAGCACATATTCTCTTCTTAATAAAAAGAAAATGAATGTAAAAGAATACATCCATTAAGTGTGTCTTGTGAGTAACATAATGATGTGATTGATATCATTATCTCACAACAGTTGTCATCTTCATGACTCCCTTTTTTTTATAGGTTTATATATTAAGGGGGATGATGTATATTGAGAAAGGGAAAGATGTTTCAAAATAAAACTGGTAAAATAAAATTGGATCTATATGGCCTTGGGTGGGTATTGATAGAGATAATAGGAGCTCCTTATCTATACTTAGACATGAAGTTCATCCAATGCTCCATGTGCTTTTCCCAATGCACCACAAGTGGCACACATGTTCACCAAACCATTACCAATGAGTACAACATATTTCTCCAACAACTTTAATATGACAATCTCAACACAAACACATTCACCCTTATCAAGTTCTTCTACACAAGTATAGGCTTTTAATGCACATGTAAATATGATTGAATGTGGAAAGTGACCTTTTTGCTCCTGCATCTTATCAAAGCATTTTAGAGCTTCATCATCATGGCCATTTTGTGCATATCCTACAATTAGTGTAGGTCATGAGGATCTATCCATGAACAATATCTTCATCAAGTACTTGTTGTGATTTTGCAAGAGTACCACATTTAGCATACATAGTTATTAAAGTGCTTGTAGAATAGGGGCTTCTTTCAAGTAAGCACAGTTTACAAATGTCCTCATGTAGCCTCGTGCCATTGAATAGATTTGTTTGCTTTGCACAAGCCTTCAAAAGTCCCACAACATGAGTAGTCTCCTCTCAAAAGATAGCTCCTTTCTCCTCTTGAGGCTCACTTCATTCAATTTAGGTACTGATATTGATTCTTTTTTCTAAGCTCTTCAAAAACCTAGGTTGGATTGTTCTAGCAATTCAATCACAAGGCCTCTATTGTCACTTTGTGCTTGAAATCTAGAGACCTTTGCATTGGCCTGGGATTGCAATGGGTTGAGAGAATTTTTCTAGTATCAAGCCGTGAAGCGGCCATTTGATGGTATAGTATGCATTAACCTAAAATCAAGGACTCCTTTTCTAAAGGTGACTAAGTATTGTATTATTATTAATGGTGTCAAAAAATAATCTCCAGGTTACGAAATTGGAAGCCATTTGGCTAGATAACTTAGCTCATTATTGCTAAAGTGATTCTCTTTAAAAAGTCCCCTAAGATACCACCAAGCTTTTGGCCATATTGCAGCCTAGAAAACTTGCCCATCTCCTTCTCTTAAGAGGAGTTTAACATGTGTCTACCATATCTCAGGTATTGTAAATCACCTAGTTATGCTAACAACAAAATTTTTCAAGCTGTGATATAAAATTTTGTGCTGTGAACAATTAATCCCCATTGACTCAATTTGGGAAGAACCTCCCTCCAAATATAGGGGGCATGCAAACCATGCCAAAACAAGTGTGAATGCATTTCCACTCCTCCACAAACACATAGCCCATCTAAAATACCTCTGTTCTTCAATTTTTAACATATAAAAAGAACACCTGAAATGAGTTTCCAACCAAATACTCTATCTACGAGAGGAGCCCTAATGTCTGAAAGATGAAAAAGTGCCCCCTTAATCTCAACATTTGATAAATCAATGCCCTAGATTTTGCAAATGTGGCTAAAGTCAAGTCTACACCTTAACAATAGCTTCCTAACATGAGTAGAAGACAATGATTGGCTGATCTTCTTGCCTTCTATACAGAGAGGGGAGATGCTATCCATACTAAGATGTGATTTACAACTACACCATTGTACCACTTCTGTTTGGACCACTATCCATGATAGTTTATAAGGTTGAGTGAGTTGAGCAACCTCTTGATTTCCCTCCTCCAACACTTCTAATTTTCCTTGATGTAGCCAATGCCTAATTTTAAGCACTCATTTTTTTCCAAGATCCACAACTGTTAACTAATAAAGTGGGCCACTTTACTCAAGATACTAAACCACTTAACTTGAGTAAAGTGTGGCTTATTTTTTGAAGTCGTGCACCACCTTGCCACATGCCATTTTACTAGCATATGCCCTAAAGGGCAATGCTAATAAAATTGTAAGGAGAGGGAACAACTATGGATGCAAACCTCACCCGACAAAAGCACCTATGTTGCCTATAATACTCAAACTTGGAAGTTGTCTGTATTTTAATGTGAACACATGGTAAATTCAAATTGATGAAAAGCTATGATAGAATCCATCCCCCCTCCCCCATGCTAGTTGTAAATATTTGTCCCATGACATTCCTTTTGTTGAGAATCAAGCTCATGATCAATATCACTGACATGACCAACCTTATCTAGACAACTATTGTATTAGCTATCACTCTACATGTGTGTTGTAATAACTGAGTCAGTCAAAATCAACCACAGCTAGTGGTACTGTCAGTTAGTGACCTAGCATGTTTATCAGTTGTATCTAATTACACTTTAGTGAGCATTATGGAATAATGAGAAGAAGAGAACAATGGGAGTTCACTACTCTCTATTGCAACTCCATGTATTTGTCTCTTTCTATCCCTCTGAATCTTGAGCATGGTATTAGAGCCTAAAGCGTGAAGGATTGACAGTGGCAATTTGACATCAAAGACATCATATCTATAAAAACGTCATCAAAGGAGACTGTGCATATAACCTATTTTTTTACAAAAGTAATATCTTGCTACAAAAATGGATTTTGGAGAAATGGCCTGCTAAACTTGACCATTTTGATGTGATCCACAACTTTGTAGAATAAATTCTTTTCAATTTATTCACAGATTTTGAGATATTTAGCACAAATCTGTGCTGATAGGCTCTTTATTGCAATAAACAGCAGGTAGTTCTAGGGCATTGGTGGCTTTCTTTCTAAAAATGTATATGCCCTTATTCTCATGCATTTGAGCATGATATTAGAATGTGAAATGCTCAGTTTTGGAGCTTATTTGTAGGCTAGAAATAGTGAACTGGTTGATGTCCTAAATTTGGAAATTGTATACCTAGAGGGTTGAAGTATCTGTCACACTTATTTGCTACTGACAAATTCTTGGATCATACCACTTGAGTGGTAGATGTTTTTCTAGGATACTATGAGTGCTAAAAGTCCAAATTTTGGACTGATTTGTTGCTGGTTATACTGGGGTATTAAGTGGTTATTTTCTATAGGAAAGATACATATCATCTTCACTTGACAGACATGCGGTCTATTCAGACCGGTGGGACATGTATCAACTCTTTCATAAAGTGGTACTTGAATGAGATGTTTTGGGGTTGTTTTGAGGTCTAAATACTCTTTTTTTATTAGAGAAAATATTATTGGTTATAGTAGTGGAATGGCTATAAACAAGGCTATAAGCAACTTTTGATTTGAGTATTTGGTACTGCTACTTGCATACAGTACAAACATTGATGCTTGTTTAGTCACATATTGATTCCCCAATGTACTAGGGCATGTCTATGGTGGTTTAAGGATATTTTTAAGCTGAGAATACCACGATTATTGCAAAGTTTATGCTTCTAGTCATAACAATCTACTTGTCTATCATAAACTGTGGAAAAGTCTAGTAAATGTCAACATCAGTTCTATGCATCTATTGATGCTTGTATGGACATAGTTTGTTGCTTGAATATTTTTCCACTACCATAGAATGTTTTGAGATTATTTGATCTTGGCTTATGCTCAATTGATTGTGTTTTTTCATTGTTGGAATAAAATTTGCAGTAAGGAGGTTGTCGGAAACTGTTCCTGAACTACAGGAAATTGGTCTTGAACTACATGAAGACTATTTCTGAACTGCAGAAAGTTTATTCCTGAACTGCAAAAAGTTTTCTTGAACTGCATAAAGTCAGTTCCTGAACTGCAAAAAGTCTGTTCCTAAACTACAAGGAGTTAAGCACTTACATATTGCATATAGCATTGAATACCTTAGTTGCAAATATGGCAAATGCTCAAGGCACTGACAATATCACTCAAATTATGGGAGAGAAGCTTGACAAAAAAACCTTTGCTCTACGGAATTTTAGGATGCAAAATTTCTTTTATTGGCAGAGGTTATTCGAATTTATGTACAGGGGCTGAAGCTAAACCCCAATTGCTTGAACGAAATCCTACACAAGAACAATGGAGAGCTCACTGATAGTGGTCAAAAAGAGCTAGTAAAGTACTACATTTGTTTTCTTTATGCATTTGTGATGCGATGGCTATGAAAATTACTAGTTGCTATTCCCCGAAGGATGCTTGGGATGCACTCATGAAGAATTATGGTAATGCCATGCATGCAAGGAAGATACAAATGAAGCATCAATTCAACAACATGTTTAGGAATGGTAAGAGCATTCAAGCATACACAACTAAAATAAAGACCGTAGCCAATCAATTGGCTAGTATTGGATCTCCTGTTTTAAAGGATGATATGATTGTAGTAACATTGAATGGGTTAGGCAAGGAGTATAAGGCATTTGATACATCGATTTCTGTGAGAACAAAACCCCCTGATTGGAATGAGTTACTTGCACTACTACTACATGAAGAAGTAAAGCTTGGCTTAAATACATGTTCAAGCACATTTCAAGGGAGAGACTCTATCTTTTACTCTAGTCAATGAGCTAGAGTTGGTAGTTCTTGTAGAGCTTTTTTAGGTCAAGGAGACACTCGAAACACATATAGACATCAGCGTAAAAATGCTTCACATAGCTCAAATACACAAGGATAGCGAGGATCTAGAGCCTTTAGAGGTAAGGGGAGATCACCTAGAGGTAGAGGTGGCTCCTAGCAGTCGCATGAGCAGTCTAACAGGGATAAAGACTAACAGTATTGTGGAAGATATGGGCATATTGCAAAGTATTGCCATAAGAAGCAAGCTGATATGGAGGCAAAAGGCAAGCTAGATGGACATTATGCATCTTCCAATGGTATTCAAGATGACCAAGGAGATAGATTATTTTCTATGTAGCATGTATTAGAGAATACGCCTAAGCAAGGCAAAGATGAGAAATGGTACATAGACTCAGGAGCATCCAAACGTATGACTCCTCATGGCGAATGGTTTGACGAGTTAGTAGCAAGATCTCATGGATTTGTATGTACTGGTGATGATACACAACATGATATTTAGCAAACAGGTGTGGTTGTGTTGCTCATGCTGATGGCAGAAAGAAGAGCCTACATGATGTACTACATGTACCTTCTTCTATTACCAAGAATTTACTATCGGTTGGACATATGGAAAAATTTGCAACTTAGATTTAATAGGGATGGTTATTTTATTGAAGAATATGGGAATGGTTGTAAATTGATTGCTAAAGGCAAGAGAGATGGCAGAATGTTTACTTTGGATGCATCTTTTCCGTAATTGAAAGAAGCCATGTTTGTGCCCATGATAATGGAGTAGTTTGGGATGTAGAAATCTGGCACAAATGCATCAGTCATGTTAATGTATAGAAATTGAAAAATATATAGCAGAAAGAGGCTGTACTTGGCTTGCCGAAGTTCAAGTACACTGATCTTGGACAAGTATGCTTTGATTGTCATTTGGAAAACAAGCGAGATTCCTATTCATGAGACATGTCAAAAACACTTCTCAGTCTTTGTAGTTGATACATTTGGATATATGGGGTCCTGCCCATAATGTGTCTTTTGGTGGTGCTAGGTATTATGAATCCTTCATTGATGATTTCAGCCCAATACACATGGCTATACATTCTAAAGCACAAGGATGTGATAGATGTCTTTAAGGACTTTAAGAAGCATGCTGAAAATCAACTTGGCTATTATGTCTCATGTTTAAGATCTGATGGAGGTGGAGAATATGTATCCAGAGAGTTTGACAGGTATCTTGCTAAATATAGCATAAAAAGGTAGCTCACATGCAGTTACACACCTTAGCAAAACTATGTGGCATAGATTAAAAATTAGGTGCTTATGGAAGCTACCACGTCAATGCTTAATGAGAAGAATTTGTCAAATGCTTATTGGGCTGAAGCAGTGGTTACTGCAGTTTATGTGCTAAACTAAACACCTACAACTAGGGTTCATGATTTGACTTTGTATGAGAAATTGTATGGGCACAAGCTCAACATTAGTCACCTAAAAGTATTTGGTTGCATTGCCTACGTACATGTGTTTGATGAAAAGAGGAAGAAGTTAGACCCGAAGGCTATCAAAAGTGTTTTTCTTGGCTATGCACACAAGAGAGAAAGGCTTACAAATGCTATGATCCATCCACTCAGGAAACCCTTATTAGCAAGGATGTAGTTTTTGATGAGTTGGCCTCATGTTATAGTAATCAGAATGTAGTGGTCTTTGATGGACCAGCCAACACTACTTATGCTAAAAATTATCCTTCAGCTAGTACATTTATGAGTGGATCTACATGTGATTGTTCATCTACTATTAGTCCTTGGATAGGACAACTTTGTAGTCGTGCTACTGCATCCACTGACACGGATATGTCAGTGAGGTGGAGATTGGATAAAGGAAAAGAAAATGCATTTGATGATGTGACTAGCCTGCTTACAATAGCTGGATATGAGTCACCTAATAGTGAAAGCCTTGATTGTGAATTGGGCATACCATCAATTATGACACCTGGTGTGAGGCAAAGCAGGTATGTGCAAGCCCAGAGTGCACCACAGTTGAGGAGGTCTAAAAGGGTTAAAAAAACCAATTGGTAGGCTGCCATACAATGGGTATTCCGTCAGACATTATGTATATATGACTAAAGTGTCAGGCTACAAAGAGCCTATGAAGTTCAATGAGGCAGTTACATATGAGAATTGGTGTGCTGCCTGAGAGTGGAGTTTTGAGCCTGGAATGTGCCTAAAATTTGCGAAAAAAATCCAAAATTTAGGGGAAAAATCTTCGACATCGAAGGCAGCTTGCAGTTAGGACTATTTTAAGCACCAAATGAAAGACAACTTTCAAAAGGCGCCCGAGTGACATTTGTGGATTTTTCATAATTTTTTCGACTGCCATGTAGGATGCTGGGAGCTGTTAGTCAGTGTGGGACGTCGAGACGGATGCACAGAATTTTTCAGAGGTCAAATCGAAGCCCGAACGCGGAAGATGCCAGAAACTGGCCAAGAATGAAGAGGTGGACAAAAATTAAGGCCAAATGAGGGTGCCCTTTGGGAGGGGGCACCCCCCCCCCCCCTCCATTTTTCTTAACGCAGGTAGCAGCATCTTCACGCCATGAACGGCGGGAAAAAAAGTCCCCTCCCCCCCCGCCCCCCCAAATCAAGCATGGAGCATCCAAATAACACATACAACAGATCATAGCCGGCAAATCCTCCTTCTTTCCTGATCCTATGGTCGCCCTTCACGCGAGATATGGCTGACCGAATGGAGAGATCAGAATCTAGTCTTTCTCTCTCCTCCCTCTCTCTCCTCTCTATGGGCTGCTCATGCGCACTATCTTGAAGGAGGAATCAGAAAGAAGATTGAAGAAAACGATGATGGAGATTGATGGAGATGCTGAAGATTGATGTGCAGCATTGGATTGAGAGCAATGGAGGCTCTGTCCGCTGGTCACGCAGTCATTTAATGCGTCTCGGGTTTCGTAAAAACACGGTATGACTATTTTTATGAAGGAAATGAAGGGTTTTTTGTATTTTATGATGGTAATGATATTTTTATTTGATGAAAATTTGTTTGAGTGCTGGTTGCATCATGTTTAATTGATGTTTATCAGAAAATTCTTATTTTGCAATGATTTACATACGCTATTTAAATTCCCACAAAACCCGAAATGCGGTTTTTAAGCGGTAAAATGATAGTTTTGTCGTTTCGGGTGGGTGCAATGTATTCCTATGGGGAAAAAATGGAAAATAAATTGAATGTTAGTTTGCTGAAGTGATGAGAACAACAAGAATAAAAAAATAGCATATTTTATT
This sequence comes from Lygodium microphyllum, assembly GCF_053477565.2. Classification (NCBI taxonomy): domain Eukaryota; kingdom Viridiplantae; phylum Streptophyta; class Polypodiopsida; order Schizaeales; family Lygodiaceae; genus Lygodium; species Lygodium microphyllum. The sequence goes on from NC_141162.1 coordinate 19,335,003, forward strand.
GACCAATAAATTTAAAAAATGAAAAAAATAAGGGGAAAAATAGAAATACGCTTCACAAAAATAAGAAAAAATATAATGAGTGTTTGTGGATGTATGGTAGTGGCAAAGCATGAGGTTTAGTCCCAGTTTTCCCTATCTCTTTGTCAAAGTTTGTGATTTACTGCTTTTCATACATCAAAACATGACAAAACGAACCTCTACACCTATGCAACGAAAGCAATACCTAAACATAGGGGGGTGAGATGTTTGAATGGTGCGATTTGCATGCTGATTGTTGTTGATTTTCTTATGCATATCATGACATAGAGTTTGTTGTGTTTTAATTAAGAGGATAGTAGCACGAGCGTTGCCTCGGTGCTATCCTTACATCGCCACAACGAGTTAGTGAATGAGCATTGTAAAGTCTGGTTGTGCACAACACATTTCTAATTGAAAATTATGTTTGAGCACTTTAGGATCATCCACTTTTGCATGTGCATGTCAACCATGGTATCAGAATACAAAGGACTGGATGCATAGCACCTGTTTTCGATTATGATGACCCACGCTTGAGTGTGGAAAGGCAACCTAAGCCATAGGATAGACATTCGTTTCTTGGGGGATTATTTGGTAAGGACACATGGTATCTCCTGGAATACTTTCAAAATGAAAGAGTGGAGTTTGTTCATTTGTTCTATATGTTAAGCAGCGCATCAAGGGGCCAATCCCTACAATGTAGGAGAGCTGCAGTGGGGTTGCGGTGATTCCACCGAGAGGTTTCCTCCCATGTATGTGATTATCATGGTAATTTTTGCCAATGTGTATGGGTTCTCCCTCAATGGAGTTTATAGCAAGGGAAACGTTGGACTACAAAACTATAAACACATAGATTAGGCTTTGGGACAGTTCATCCTTTAGCGATTGATAGATGCTCCTAGCCCACGAGGCCGTGTGGGTGTGTTTGTCTGTTATGAGCATGAGATTTGGCTAGTGCCATAGCCAGTGCTGGCCCATTTGAGGTCCCTTCATTGGTGCGTCTGCCGGGAGCTGCCAACAAGTGGTGGTTCTTGAATCTAGGGTTTTTAGGGACCAAAAAGTTGGTTTATTTCCTCTAACAAGGACCGTCAAGCTGAAATACAAAAAGCAAAATGTGATGAGAGGGCTACATAGCGGTTGGAGATTGTAAGACGCTATTCTTCTCAAAGGAACAGCCGGATAAGCATAAAAGGCAGTGGTCTTAGTAACTCAACTGCTGCACATAGTCCTTTAGGTGCAGGAGAGGAAGCGCAAGTTCTTCCTCTCTTCCATCAAGTCAACCCACTTCAAGTGGGGGTGTGATCCCATCAGTCCAAACTCCTATTGTCAATCCAATTGTCTTCATGGCACAACCCATTGCAATTCCTACAGGGACACCGGATCTGCCAGCTTTAGGAGTTCCTTTGCCCATTTTTAATGGGTTAGCTGAAGAAGATGCGGAGTTTCACATTTGTGAATTCCAAAGATTGACGTTTAATTACCGCATCCAAGAAGAGGGAAATCTTATGATGTTCTTTAACATGACGTTAAAAGGAAGGGTTGCAATATGGTATCATAGCATAGAGACTGGAACCATAACTATAATCTACCAATTTTATGTGGCTCTCCAAGGAGAACATGCCCCTGAATGAGGTGGCCAATACTGGTTGCGTGTTTTGAATGTAACACTCCAAGAACCCCATGAGAATGTGAAAGCCTATGCCAAGAAGCTTAAGGAAGTGTTTCATAAGTTACAAACTTACATTCCTATTCTGGCGGCTGCCCAATTGCAATACTTCTTGCATGGATTGGATTTCAATATTCAGGTACAATTGAGTAGTGCGCCTTTGGTTGATATAGACACCACCATCACGCGGGTAGAAGGAGTAGAGTCATGATTACAAACGGCCTACTCCTCTCGAATAAATCTTAATGCAAGTCTAGTACTTGGAGGCAATTTACCATTGATAAATGGAAGTCAAGGGATGCTTATGAATAACCCTAATGGGAGAGGAAGCATGGTTCAAAATGTACATTTGCTGCCAGCTCCTCCCAGTGTGACTATGCCTATGGCCAGTCAGTTGGCTCCGCCAAATATTGGAGACCAAGCTTCGAACCCTAATGTTGTTCCTGTGAGTCAACAACCAATGCCCAATCAAATTGTTAGGCCAATGGAATGACGGATAGACGATCAAGGCTATGAGTCGAGTGCCTCTAATGTCCTTGGTGAATTTAAGGATATGATGAAGCACTACACTGACATGATTGCTGAACAATATCGGCAAATAGCTATTGACTTCAATTTCCTGAAGAAGCAGCAGAATTTGATAGGGAGTCGACGACCTGAAGAGGGTGGTCCCTCAAGATTCAACTATAAGTGGTGTGGCAGACAACATTTCCCTGGAAACTGTCCAAATGTTAAATGTGATATTTGTGGAAAGTCGGGCCACTTAGCTGCTACCTGTTGGAGTAAGATTAGTTCCCTCCAACAAGGGAGTAAACAGCCAGGTCTAGTTAATCATAGAGCGCAAGGTAATAACCTCCAGCAAAATGATGGACCAAGACAAATACTGCAAAGGGGAAAGGCCACTATAGAGGAGTTTCCAAAGGCAATGGAGTCAGCTTTATCAAGGCTATACGTGTCAATGGCGCTGAAAACTCTAACCACGAGCCGTGAACAAGAGGCCAAAAGGCTAAAGAGGGTGATAAAGATAATGCAAAACCAATCGAGAAAAACCCTAAGCAAGGGGATAAGGGGATGCAAGTCCTAAATCCTGGCGTGGAAGGTGGACCTCTAAGGCATGTTGACAGAAAAGTCAATCCTAAGAAGGATGAGGAAGTGCCAAGAAAGAAGGCAAGAGCTAAAAGAGAAGCACTAAAGTCGGTCCCGAGACCAAAAGAGAGAATGGTTTGGCGAGAAAAGAGAGCTTTGGCTACCTATCATGATTTTGATTTAGAAATTTCTCTTTGCGAAGTCAAACCAGATGTAAACCTCTTATAGTTGATTAAATTATCTCCAGGAGTACGCAACGAATTCAAGAAGATCTTGCATATCGGGTATATTGTTGATTTTTACTAGCTTACTTGTTTGTGTGATAGTTTGTTTTGTTATTTCGTAGTTGGATTTCTTGTGTTTGTTTAGCCTAGGATTTGCTTCTGTCATTTTGTTTGATTTGTTGAGTGTGAAACTTGATAGCCTTGGTCTAGCTTGGTATTTTTTTGGACAAGATGAAGCTTGTGTTTGTCAATAACTACTATTGAACATTTTGGAGCTAGGTAAAGTTTTCTTATTGAGACTTTTGCACATCACAGAGATTATGGGTTCACGAGCACTTCATGTTGCACTTGTTGATGCACCGCACTCGGGGGTCATCTCTTGTTCTTATCAAATACTTCCATGCCATGGGTTGGGATTATGCACGTCTTGCACCATCATTGAGCTCTAGCACAGCATGAGATCCACTACAGCTATATGCAGTAAGTTTTAGATGCACGCGCACATGAGAGAGCACCTATCATTGAGCACGCACATTTCTTGCACGTACGATATTTGGGATTCTTATCACAAAGTTAGGAACCTCTGGTTGATTGTGTAAGGTGGTTAGGAGAGTTCGAGGGTCGTGAAGGATGCTACCAGTTGTGAGATGGGTTGTTCTTATCTGGTCAACATCTTGAGGACCATCATTTTCTAGAGTGATTGTGAGATTTTGGATGGGTGGAGTGGAGTATATCATATCTTTTTTATGAGAGTTGAGAGGCGAGGATAAGAAATTTTAAATTAATCAATAATTTTTATTTGCATCTTGCATGACGCATGATCACATCTAGATAGAATAGGCACAATATCTTCAATGCCATACATTATTTTTGTGTGAGTATGGATGGATTGATTGCATATCATGGATCCAACATTGCATATTTTTTCAAATCAAGTATGATTGGGCACGGAGTTCTCTTTCATAGCATATTTATGCTAGGACACATTGCATAAAAAAATAGGTTCATATCCAAAGAATATTCATTTTGAAGACTCAAGGATCAAAGGAAAAAGGTCGTACGTTTTACATCATCAGTGAGTATTTCTTGAAGAAAAAGAGGATATGTGTGGTGAAAGTGTGTGCAATTATAATAAGTCATCCAAGATGAAAGATGGAGAAAAATGATGCAATTTATGAATATCGGTATTTTTGTCCATTTTTTAGGGATTTTCATAATTCTGCCCGCGTCAGCTTGTCGACCAGATGCATTTAGATTGTTTTGAGTATCCGAATGACTATATTCGGAGTTCAAATGACGAAGTTATGATCCAAACAAGTTGCAAACAGGCATAAAGCAGAAAAAACGAAAATAGTGAAAAGCAGTAGAAAAGCCAAAAGCTGAAAGCTGAAAGCAAAAAGCCTAATGTGTGTGAGTGTGGATAGAAAACTATATAAGGAGATGAGAATGGAGAGTTAAGTGCCTTCCCCCTTGCTTACAATTGTATTTCGTGAGAGAGGAGAGTGGAGGGTCGCATGCTAGAGTGAGCTCTTGTCATGCTCATGCCAATTTGGAAGTTGGAGCTTTTGGGTGTCAAAGCGCCGAGCATCGACTCAAGGTTGTTAAGGTACCAAAATATATCTCACTTGGTTTGTTTTTGATTTATTGGTATTTTTGTTATGTTGTGGTTGTGTGATGCTCTACCCGCATACGGGTTTTAAAAATTTTTTGAGCTATAAGAGGCTTTGTTCTGTTTTTGTCTGGCTTGTGGTATATGATCGAATAATTGAATTTTTTAAGTTGTGTTGTGCATTCGACAAAGTCAATTACCCCAATCGACACTCCTTAACGTCTCGTTATCGGGTTATGAGTGAGGCTTGCTCTCGATCACCGCTCGCGTAACATCTCTTTTTTGGTGCCCCCATTGAGGAGTGCCGAAATTGACATTGTTTTTTAATGTGAGTTTGTTTTGATTTCTTGTGATTGTTGAAAATGGTTGATAATTTTCCTGAGTTCCATGGTAATCATACTGAAGATCCCTAAAGATTTTTAGAAAAAGTAGAGTTGTGTTGTTTGATAGAGAGAGTGACTGACCCTAAGGATAAACTCCAGGTTTTTAGATATCAATTGCAAGGAGAAGCACGAAATTGGTTGCTTGACTTTGGGAGAAGCTTGAAATTTAGGAGACAAGATTTAGACTATGAGACTATTAAAAATTCTTATCTAGGTTTAAAAAAAGAGAAAGTCAAAGTGAGATTTGGGTGAAAATAGAAACTTGTGTTCAAAAAGATGATCAGTGTGTTGAGGACTTTGCTAGGGAGCTTGAAAGATTGTGGAATCGATGGATTTTAACATTGTTAGAAGGTGAGATAGCCCCAGTTATGTTGAAGATAACGTATTTTGTAAATGGGTTGAAATTAGAAGATTGGAGAGTGAAATTAGAGGTAAAAAAACCCTAAGACTTTTGAGGAAGCGGTGAAGATAGCTCAATATCAAGAGAGGAAGATCAAAAGAAAAAAAGAGTTAGGGTTTGATGAACGAAGGGAAAGGTTGAGTTCAAGGCGAGTTGAGAGAAAAGTTTTTGAGGAGAAAAGAGTTAGTTATGCCTATCTTGAGAGAGGTATACTATATTCTCTATTTAGAAGAGATGAGTTGACTTGTGAGAAATCAATTTAAGTCTATGAGGAGAAACTCCCTAGGGTGGTTGAGGAGAAAAATACTTGTTTGACTGATTGGAGTGAATAGTCTAGGAGTGTGAATTCATATCCATTGATCATGGATACTTTTACTTCACTGATTAGTAATTTAACTAAAGAAGAGGGATCCACTGATGATACTTTGGAGCCTAAGGACTTTAGAGATGAGCTAGAGTTGGATCTAAGTTGTAAAGAAGAAAATGAGAGACTAGATTACTTTGAGGACCAAGAGTTCTCATGTTCCTTGGGAGAGGATGAGAGTCAAGAAAGTTTTGATATTTCTGATGAGGGAAGGTGTGATGAAAATTCTGATAGTCATGGTAGTGTTGAAGAGAATAAAGATAATTTAGAGAGTGAGCTTGTTTGCCTTGGTGATAGTATAGATGGATCTGATTGCTTGAAAGATGAAGAGAGAATAGAGGATGATTTTTTGAGTCTTTTGGAAAACTATGAGGGGGAGGGCTTAGAAACTGTAAGTTTTCAAGATGAAGTTAAGGGTTCGAATTTGTTGCCTGATGAGTTTGTTGAGATTTGTTGTGAGTTTCATGATCAAGAGAATATGGAGGTTTTAGGTTCTGACTCATGTTGTGATTTTGGTGTTGGTGACTCAGTTGAGTCTTGTGAGTTATTTGTTGATGGTTTGAGTAGCCCTGGAGAGGCTTTTATTTGTGGTGTTGATGATGTTATTTTGAGTAGACCTAATCTCTTACTCCTTGATAGTTGTGTAGATAATTGTTTGGTTGTTTTAGGCAACAATGATGAAGAGAAAACTTCATTTAATAGTCTTTCAGTTTCTTTGAGTTCTCCTAGGATTTGTGATGATTCTGATTGGGGTTTTGAGGATCTTGAGAGTGACGTTGATGAGGATGTAAGAGAGAATTTGCGTAAGGCTTTGAAAATAATTGAAATTTTGAGGGAAGAGAGATTTAAAACCAAGGAAATAGGGTTGGAAGGTATTTGTGAGGAGGAAGTTAAGAATTTGGTAGTTGAGGAGTCTTTGGTTGAGGTTATTGACCCGAAGTTGTTGCATTATGGAGATGTTATTTGTAATGATGATGTTTCTTGTGAGGTTGCTTGTAAGGATACTATGGAAGGTGTTTACCACTCTTCGTGTGTGAAAGACTCGATGGAGTCTTGTATTGTTGATGATGAGTGATCCCATTTGTGGATATTGTTGGTTTTTGTGGTGTTATGAGTCTGGAGTTGACTCCTTTTGATGTTGTGTTTGATTTGGATATTGAGTTGGGAGATCCTTACATAGTATCTTTAGGAGAAGTTATAGATGAATCAATGGGGATGAATTTGAGATTGGCAAAAAAGAAAGGGTCAAAATTTTTTTTAGAGACTCTAAAAGTAACATGGTTTTTCCTAGGGAGGATGGGTGGGATATGAACATTTTTTAGTGTGGTTGGGTGGTGCGCAGATCGGTCGCAAAATGCTCACGTGGTGAATCCCGGAAGGTCCCCAAGAACAATGAACTCTACCTTTTTGCACAAAAAACAATGTAAAAGCATGCATGACAAGAGGCAAGAGACAAATTGGGTTCAATCTCGCCCATGCCTTGTGTGAACGCTTCACAAAGCATGTATTTTATGTATATTTCAATCTTCATGCTCAATAATAGCCCAATTTACAAAAATATGATAAGCTTTTAGCTTTTGAGTTTGCTTTCTACAAAAATAGGGAAATAAAGCTAATGGACGGTGCCCATAGAGTCTAGCACTCCCAATCTCAATGTCCAAATAGAAATAGCATATCCGTGCACATAGGCGCATACAAAATAATAATAAATAATCGATGTCTCAATAGACATAACCAAAATATAGGCATGGCGCCTATCAAAATATAATCCAAAGGTCGAATACTCGCTAGACTCCAATGCTTTCCTCCGCCACTGCTGCTATCTCTACACATCAACTGAAGCATTCACAATTGTTAGTAAAATAAAACAATTAAACCGACAAAAGTGAATACTTAGCAGTCTTCAGCTACATAAATAAATCAACTGGTTAGAAATAAATCCTAACCTTAATTTATTACGAGTGCGCACTCTAAACTCATAAACGTTTATTAATTTAATATGCATTTTGCGGAATCACCCGCTATGGAATCACCCATGTACACACTAAATTAATGAAACGCCCGAAAAGGACAGGCGTCCCCATCAACTTCTCGCACAAAGAATCCTCTTTGTGTATGAGCCCCGGTCATCTAAGTTTACGAAATCCACCGTAAATCCTCACGGAATCCACCGTGGCACGGAATCCACCGTGGAATATGCCTCCTGGCATCATACCCCCGGGGTGGGATAGCAATTGACCTCAATTGCTATTAGCTCAATGTGGAGCTAACAGAGTGGGGAAAGCATTTAAGTCTCTAGCGTGCATCCATTGTGCTTCCTCTACAGGATGGTTCTTAAATTTTACTAGATATCTAGAATACCTTTGGCCAGTTCTAGTGGTCATATAGTCAGTGTCTATGATGGCTTCTAGTTCAAGTATTTCAGTTTCTTCCTCTAGTAAAGGTGGGTTTTCATAAACAGGGTGGATAGGTAATTGGCCTCTAAATGGTCTCAATAAACTAATGTGAAATGTATTATGAATTTTCCAATGAGATGGCAATTCTAACTTGAAGGCATTGTCATTAATCTTATGACTGATTCTAAATGGTCCATAAAATCTAGGAGCTAATTTGACAACTGGATGTCTATCTACACTTTGCAGTCTACGCTTTTCTATTCTAAGCCAAACATAATCATGAACTTTGAAATTCATAGCTTGTCTTTTCTTGTTGGCTTGTTTGGTATATGAACGTTGGGCTTTAGCAATCATATCCTTAACCTCATCAAAAATACTGTTGTGCATAGTAGCAATATCATCAGCACTCTAAATTCTATTAGACAAAGATGCAACAGGTGTAGATAATCTATATCCATAAATAACTTCAAAATGTGCTTTCTTTGTAGATGTGTGCGGTGTATTGTTATATACAAACTGTAATAAATGCAAAATGAGTATCCCATGTCTGAGGTTTAGAGATAGTGTATGCACGTAAAAGATCTAGAATAGTGCTATTTGTGGCTTCTGTTTGTCCATTTGTTTCAGGATGAAATGCAAATGAGAAATCAATCTTTGTGCCTAGATTTGCAAACGGTGTAATCCAAAAATTGTTACAAAATCTAGAATCACGATCTGAAATAATCACTTTTGGCAATCCATGGTTAGTAAAAACAGTTTTCAAAAATAACTGTGCTGCTTGTGATGCTGTTAAAGTTTTCTTACATGCAATGAAATATGCTTGCTTACTAAATCTATCTACAATTGTCCAAATCATGTCATGGTTAGATTTAGTATTTGGTAAACCAGTAATGAAATCCATAGATATATGTTTCCAAGGTTTAGATGGAATAGACAAAGGCATTAGTAATCCATACTGTTTACCATGATGTCTCTTTATTCTTTGACAAATCAAACATTCAGAAACGAAATTAGATACATCTGCATCCATATGCGACCAATAAAAATCTTCAGTTAACATGCGTAATGTAGAAATGATACCTCTATGACCTTGATATGGGGGACAATGAATTTCATTCAAAACAAAAGATCGGAATGGAATAGTAACACAGAGTCTCTTTTCCAAAAACATAAATCCATCATTATATGACAATGAATCAACATGAATGAAATTATTTTGAACTAATTTTTGCCAATCAGAATGAAAAGTAATATCCTGGTGATATGTGTCTTTCATAGCAATCAAAGGATCAAAAGATATGATGGAAATATTATGAATTGCAGGTCTTCTACTCAATGCATCAGCAACTACATTTTCTTTTCCAGGTTGGTATTGAATGATAGGATGAAAACTTTGAATGAAGGAAGCCCATTTGATATGACGGTCAGAAATTTGGGGTTGGCTAAGTAGATGTCTAATGCTTTGCTGGTTAGTCTTTATCATGAATTCTGAACCCATTAAATAGTGCTTCCACTGTTTTAATGCTTGTACAACTGCTAATAGTTCTTTGTCATAAGTGGAATATTTGAGCTCAGAGGGTTACAACTTAGAACTAGAATATGCTATTGGATGGTTGTCTTGCATTAGTACGGCTCCTATTCCTGACCCGCTAGCATCGGTCACAACTAAAAAGAATGGTCTGTTAAAGTCAGGTAATTGTAGAACAGGGGCATTAGTTAATGCACGTTTCAGTAAATCAAAGGATTTCTGCTGAGTTTCAGTCCATTGATAAACAATTCCTTTCTTAAGAAGTTTTGTTAATGGTAAAGCAAGTAATGAAAAATTATGTACAAACTTCCTATAGAAACTAGCAAGACCAAGGAATGAGCGTAATTCATGTACATTTTTAGGAACAGGCCAATGCAATATTGCATCAATTTTCTTAGGATCAACTTTAATTCCTTCTTTTGATACAATATGACCTAAATATTCTATTTCTGTCTTAAAGAATTCACTCTTTTCAGGATTTGCAAACAATTGATTTTATTTCAGTAATTGAAAAACTAATGATAAATGCTCATAATGCTCTTTTTCACTTTGACTAAACACCAAAATATCATCAAAGAAAACAATCACACAATACTGATATTTCAGAAAGATACAGTTCATCATTCTACTGAAAGTAGCAGGTGCATTAGTCAATCCGAATGGCATGACTAAGAATTCGTAATGGCCAAACTGTGTTCTGAATGCAGTCTTAAATATGTTAGTTCTATCTAACCTCACCTGATGATATCCAGACTTAAGGTCAATTTTACTAAATATAGAAGATCCTTGCAGTTTGTCCATAAGGTCATCAACTCTAGGTATAGGATACCTATTCTTTACAGTGATCTTATTTAATGCTTGGTAGTCAATACACATACGATAGGTATTATTCTTTTTCTTGACTAAGAGTACAGGTGCACCGAATGGAGAACTGCTAGGTCGAATTAAGCCTCTATTTAGTAATTCTTCAACTTGACTCTGGATTTCTTTTTCCTCTATTTGATTGTGCCTATATGGTGCTTTGCAAGGTGGTTGTGTGCCAGGAATTAAATCAATCTTATGGTCTTCTGGACGTGAAGGAGGTAAACCTGGTGGTAGGTCTTCTGCAAAACAGTCCTTAAAATATGCAAGAAATTCCTTATGCCTAGGGTGCATATGATTTTCCTTTGCGTGCAATTCATTCACCCAAATGAGATATGATTTAGTATTCTTGCGTAGTGCACGTTTTGCTTGAGTATGCGAAAGCAGTGGAAAAATATGAGATGCATGCATACCATATAATGTAATAGATTTTCCTTGAAAATTAATATTCATTGTGTGAGTGGAATAATCTATATTTGGATTATGCTGGTGTCTCCATGGCATTCCTAAAATAATGTCGCTTGACTGTAATGGGACAACTAAGAAATTTCTTCTTTCAATATATGAACCAATTTGAATCTCTAAATTTTGTACTTCTTGTGTGCCATTGTACCTAGTGCCTAAAAATGCAGCTTTTATGCGATAATGTGTAGGTACTGTATGCAATTTCAATTCCTTTACCAATTTTGCTGAAATAAAGTCATGGGTACTACCGTCATCATGCAAGATAGTTCTTTCCTTTCCATGCACCATACATTTCATAGTCAACAATGAATGTGAAGTAGGCATACCTGGTAAAGTGTCAGAAGTAGTAGTAGGATCATCCTCATCTTCAGTAAAATCTGGCATATCCTCATGCTCGTCTTCGTCCATGGCTCCAAGATAGTTGATATGTGCTGGTGGCTTCTTTGAATGACAATTTGCTGCGAGATGCCCTGGCTGGTGACATTTATAGCATACTATTGGCTTGGCTTTGGTCACATTATTTGCAATGGCTGGAAGTCTAGGTAGATTTGGATTTGCTTATGGAATAGGCTTTGGATTTGGATTGACAGTGGATGGTAATGCAGGTGGTTTAGGCCAATTCTTGCGGAAAGATGGTGATGAGAAACGACCTAGATTAAACCTTCTAAAATTGGAATTGAATTGTTTAGATCCATAATTACCGTTGACTTGGAATTGATGTGGTCGTCTGTCTCTTCTGCGTAACTTATCTTCAGTGTCGTGAGCTAAGGAGATAGCGTCTTCAAGGGTAGCAGCTTGAACATGTTCACTTCAGCGTAGTAATGTCCAAGAAGTCCAGACATATACTTCCACTTATGTGTCATCTCTAGTACGTCTTCAAGCATGCGTAGCTGTAGGAGTGCATTCCAAAAACGCTCTGTATATTGTGGAATAGGCTCACGATCCCGTTGTTGAAGTAAATCCCATTGCTTGATAGCCTTCTCATGAAATTGCGGTGGAAGGAAATTCTGCATGAACTTCTTCTTGAAATCTTCCCAAGTAACAGGACATTCTATGCTCTTGCGGACTACAGTCCACCAAAGTGATGCTCTGTCTATCAGATGGTTAGTAACACACTTGATTTTATCTTTTTCGGGATAAGTTTCCTCATGGAAATAGTCATCAAACTGGCTAATGAATGATAAAACAGCCTTTCCTTCTCGTATGCCATTGAAAGTGCGAAACTTGAAACTTCGTTTACTTATCTTGGATTCCTTGCGAATGGTTTGTGCTTCAAGAGTGGCGTCGATGGTACGGCGAATCAAATCTTCAGCTTGAGGTTCTTCTTTATCGGTGGACGCTCTTTGTAGTTTTGTCAATTGCGCTTGCAATGCTTGCCTAGCCCTTCGCTCTTCTTCCAATTGTAGCATGATTAGATCCAGCCTTTGTTCCATGGAAGGCTCAGGTAGGTCGTCTTCAGTCATAGGATCATCCATATGTGGGGTAGTCATCCTGTAAAACTCAACAAACCTTTCTCACTCAAAATCAGGTTAGCGGGATGAGCGTAGCTCAAATTTGGGGTTACAAGGCTATGTATTTTTGGATATTTCTTTGTCTGTTTTCAAAAAATCTGTAATATTTCCGTCTCTGTTTGCTGAAAGTACTTCAACGAACGTGTTGATGGGTAGAACACCTTGCTACGAACAACTTTCCAGTTCAGAGTTTTTGCATAGGAACAAGTCTTCTATGAGTTTTGAGCACTAGTCAGTTCTGATTCTAATTGACTAGTCTGACTTGCAGAGTTGCAGACTTAGCAGACTTGCAGAGTTGTTGACTTGCTGAACTTAGGCCGACTTGCAGAACTTGCAGAACTTGATTCCAATTGACTTGCTGAACTTGACTTTTGCAGTGCAAGACCTGAAGTTTGTGGACTTTCTTGTCCTGTGTGATTTGCAGAGCTTGACTTAACTTAAGGAAGTTAAGCTTAATAGCTTAATGACAGCCGTCGTCAATTTCGTGAGGGGGGGGGGTCCGTTTTTTTTCGCCGCGCGAAAAATTCGGACCTCCTCTGAGGCCACGATGAAAAAAAATAAGAAGCTTTTAATCTTCTTAAGCTTCTTCTAAGCTTAGAGCTTTATCTTATGAGAAATAATGGATGAAACTTTTTTTTTCTCACTGTTTGTTGGCGACTTGTTGAAGGAGATGGATGCGTGGTCCTCCGCCTGCAAAGCCTGGTCCTTCGCGATCTGACAGTGGAAACAGGGGTTCTTGATCGCCAGAAATCTGCCTGTATCGACGGTTCGCGACGAGATTGATTGTAGAGCCCGTTTGTTCCTGGAGCTCTGCCTTCGCCCGAGATTGGTAGCGATTGGAAGCTCTTGATCTCTGCTCTGCTCTGATACCACTGGTGCGCAGATTGGTCACAGAATGCTCACGTGGTGAATCCCGGAAGGTCCCCAAGAACAATGAACTCTACCTTTTTGCACAAAAAACAATGTAAAAGCATGCACGACAAGAGGCAAGAGACAAATTGGGTTCAATCTCCCCCATGCCTTGTGTGAGCGCTTCACAAAGCATGTATTTTATGTATATTTCAATCTTCATGCTCAATAATAGCCCAATTTACAAAAATATGACAAGCTTTTAGCTTTTGAGTTTGCTTTCTACAAAAATAGGGAAATAAAGCTAATGGACAGTGCCCATAGAGTTTGGCACGCCCAATCTCAATGTCCAAATAGAAATAACATATCCGTGCACATAGGCGCATACAAAATAATAATAAATAATCGATGTCTCAATAGACATAACCAAAATATAGGCATGGCGCCTATCAAAATATAATTCAAAGGTCGAATACTCGCTAGACTCCAATGCTTTCCTCCGCCACTGCTGCTATCTCTACACATCAACTGAAGCATTCACAATCGTTAGTAAAATAAAACAATTAAACCGACAAAAGTGAATACCTAGCAGTCTTCAGCTACATAAATAAATCAACTGGTTAGAAATAAATCCTAACCTTAATTTATTACGAGTGCGTACTCTAAACTCATAAACGTTTATTAATTTAATATGCATTTTGTGGAATCACCCGCTATGGAATCACCCATGTACACACTAAATTAATGAAACGCCCGAAAAGGACAGGCGTCCCCATCAACTTCTCGCACAAAGAATCCTCTTTGTGTATGAGCCCCGGTCATCTAAGTTTACGGAATCCACCGTAAATCCTCACGGAATCCACCGTGGCACGGAATCCACCGTGGAATATGCCTCCTGGCATCATTGGGATTTGAGGGATATGAAGATTTTGGATTATGGTTGGGATTTAAAGAATTTGGAGGATGATGTATTTTCCTTAGATGGAGAGGATTGTCTCAAGGAATTTGATGGGAATTTCATGGATGAGTTTTGTCTACCTGTAAAGGAGTTGTTTGAGAGAAATGTGCCATTTGTGTTTGTTGAGAAGATTGTGGATAGATCGTTGGATTTGATTTTTCATTGGCTCAATAAATGTTGCATCGTTTTATGAAAACAACTGCTGCACATGAATGTTTGCAGACTAGGGGGAGGGCTAAATATGTCAAGCGTTTTTCTGAAAACTGAAATCCCCTAGTCAAATTGTAGTTAGGTTTGATTTTTGCTAGCTTAGTTGTTTGTGTGACAGTTTGTTTTGTTATTTCGTAGTTGGATTTCTTGTGTTTGTTTAGCCTAGGATTTGCTTCTATCATTTTGTTTGATTTGTTGAGTGTGAAACTTGATAGCCTTGGTCGAGCTTGGTATTTTTCTGGACAGGATGAAGCTTGTGTTTGTCAAAAGCTACTAAACATTGTGGAGCTAGGTATGTTTTCTTATCGAGACTTTTGCACATCACAGGGATTATGGGTTCACGAGCACTTCACGTTGCACTTGTTGATGCACTACACTTGGGGGTCGTCTCCTGTTCTTATCAAATACTTCCATGCCATGGGTTGGGATTATGCACGTCTTGCACCATCATTGAGCACTAGCACGGTATGAGGTCCACTACATCTATATGCAGTAAGTTTTAGATGCACGCGCACATGAGAGAGCACCTGTCATTGAGCATGCACATTTCTTGCACGCACGATATTTGGGATGCTTATCACAAAGTTAGGAGCCTCCGGTTGAGTGTGTAAGGTGGTTAGGAGAGTTCGAGGGTCATGAAGGATGGCACCAATTGTGAGATGGGTTTTTCTTATCTCGCCAACATCTTGAGGACCATCATTTTCTAGAGTGATTGTGAGATTTTGGATGGGTGGAGCGGAGTATATCATATCTTTTTTATGAGAGTTGAGAGGCGAGGATAAGAAATTTTAAATTAATCAATAAATTTTGTTTGCATCTTGCATGACGCACGATCACATCTAGATAGAATAGGCACAATATCTTCAATGCATACATTATTTTTGTGTGAGCATGGATTGATTGATTGCATATCATGGATCCAACATTGCATATTTTTTCAAATCAAGTATGATTTGGCACGGAGTTCTCTTTCATAGCATATTTATGCTAGGACACATTGCATAAAAAAACAGGTTCATATCCGAAGAATATTCATTTTTGAAGACTCAAGAATCAAAGGAAAAATGTCGTACATTTTACATGGTCAGCGAGTATTTCTTGAAGAAAAAGAGGACATGTGTAGTGAAAGTATGTGCAATTACAATAACAATAGGCAAAGGAAGGGAATAAGTTGTCCAAGATAAAAGATGGAGAAAAATGATGCAATTTACGAATATCGGTATTTTTGTCTATTTTTTAGGGATTTTCGTAATTTTGCTCGTGTTAACTTGTCGACTAGATGCGTTCCAATCGTTTTGATTATCCGAATGACTATATTCGGAGTTCAAATGACGAAGTTATGATCCAAATAAGTTACAAACAAGCATAAAGCAGAAAAAACGAAAATAGTGAAAAGCAGTAGAAAAGCCAAAAGCTGAAAGCTGAAAGCAAAAAGCCTAATGTGTGTGAGTGTGGATAGAAAACTATATAAGGAGATGAGAATGGAGAGTTAAGGGCCTTTCCCCTTTCTTACAATGGTATTTCATGAGAGAGGAGAGTGAAGGGTCGCATGCTAGAGTGAGCTCTTGTCATGCTCATGCCAATTTGGAAGTTGGGGCTTTTGGGTGTCAAAGCGCCGAGCATCGACTCAAGGTTGTTAAGGTACGAAAATATATATCGCGTGGTTTGTTTTTGATTTATTTGTATTTTTGTTATGTTGTGGTTGTGTGATGCTCTACCCGCATACGGGTTTTAAAAATTTTTTGAGCTATAAGAGGCTTTGTTTTGTTTTTGTGTGGCTTGTGGTATATGATCGAATAATTGAAGTTTTTAAGCTGTGTTGTGCATTCAACAAAGTCAATTACCCTAACCGGCACTCCTTAACATCTCGTTATCGGGTTGTGAGTGAGGCTTGCTCTCGATCACCGCTCGCATAATATCTCTTTTTTGGTGCCCCCACTGAGGAGTGCCGAAATTGACATTGTTTTTTAATGTGAGTTTGTTTTGATTTCTTGTGATTGTTGAAACTGGTTGATAATTTTCCTGAGTTCCATGGTAATCATACTGAAGATCCCGAAATATTTTTAGAAAAAGTAGCGTTGTGTTGTTTGATAGAGAGAGTGACTGACCCTAAGGATAAACTCCAGGTTTTTAGATATCAATTACAGGGAGAAGCACGAAATTGGTTGCTTGACTTTGAGAGAATCTTGAAATTTAGGAGACAAAATTTGGACTATGAGACTATTAAAAATGCTTTTCTATCTAGGTTTAAAAAAAGAGAAAGTCAAAGTGAGATTTGGGCGAAAATAGAAACTTGCATTCAAAAAGATGATCAGTGTGTTGAGGACTTTGCTAGGGAGTCTGAAAGATTGTGGAATCAATGGATTTTAACATTATTAGAAGGTGAGATAGCCCCAGTTATGTTGAAGATAATGTATTTTATAAATGGGTTGAAATTAGAAGATTGGAGAGTGAAATTAGAGGTTTAAAAACCCTAAGACTTTTGAGGAAGCAGTGAAGATAGCTCAATATCAAGAGAGGAAGACCAAAAGAAAAAAAGAGTTAGGGTTTGATGAACAAAGGGAAAGGTTGAGTTCAATGCGAGTTGAGAGAAAGTTTTTGAGGAGAAAAGAGTTAGTTATGCCTATCCTGAGAGAGGTATACTATATTCTCTATTTAGAAGAGATGTGTTGACTTGTGAGAAATCAATTGAAGTCTATGAGGAGAAACTCCCTAGGGTGGTTGAGGAGAAAAATACTTGTATGACTGATTGGAGTGAAGAGTCTAGGAGTGTGAATTCATACCCATTGACCACGGATACTTTTACTTCACTGATTAGTAATTTAACTAAAGAAGAGGTATCGATTGATGATACTTTGGAGACTAAGGACTTTAGAGATGTGGATCTGAGTTGTAAAGAAGAAAATGAGAGACTAGATTGTTTTAAGGACCAAGAGTTCTCGTGTTCCTTGGGAGAGGATGAGAGTCAAGAAAGTTTTGATATTTCTGATGAGAGAAGGTGTGATGAAAATTCTGATAGTCATGGTAGTGTTGAAGAGACTAAAGATAATTTAGAGAGTGAGCTTGTTTGCCTTGGTGATAGTATAGATGGATCTGATTGCTTGAAAGATGAAGAGAGAATAGAGGATGATTTTTTGAGTCTTTTGGAAAACTATGAGTTGGAGGGCTTAGAAACTGTAAGTTTTCAAGATGAAGTTAAGGGTTCGAATTTGTTGCCTGATGAGTTTGTTGAGATTTGTTGTGAGTTTGATGATCACCCCGTCGTCTACTACTTAGAAGGAATACATTATAGTAGCAACTGATGATTTTACAAAATGGTCAGAAGCGCGGGCGACAAGGCAAGACAATGCAAAAGAGATTGCAAGTTTCCTCTTAGAGCATATTATCTGCCGTTTCAGTCCACTGAAGGAACTAGTGTCGGACCGTTGTCGTCACATTAAGAGTTGAAGGTCTACCACCTGGGCTTTTAGTGCAGAAGAAGAGTTTAGGATTCAAGATTCGGAAAGAGAAAATGGATTGAGGTTTAATAAGATCCGGGATTTAGAAATGATTTACATATGGAAGAAGAGTTCAAGCCTTCTCACTATGTACTTAGCATACATGATCAAAAGGAATAAGACTAACTTGATTACATCAAATGCTTCAAGATACATGCATCATATCATAAATGATATTTTCAGATTCTCAATCCATTTATGAATGTCAAATGCAAGTTCTAATGGCATTTATTTCATGTACATAGATGAATTTCAACCCTTTGGAATAAATATATTGTTGATAGATTCAAATGCATCCAAGATTTGGGCCAAAGATACATGAAATGAACTGAAGAAGCATAATTTTAGCTTCATCCCTGTTTTAAAACAGAAAATTCCAGCCCATAATCAAGTTCAAAATGAGTGCATAAACTCAAGAAGAAGCACTTTTGATAATCTATGAACAATGTCTTGAAGAAAAGAGGTCATTTCCCTCCATTACAACCATAAAAAACCCATGTTTGCTCATAAAAATGGATCATAACAATGGGCTGCCCTGTTTATGACTGGTTATTATAGCCCATAACAGTCCATAAGTCTTCAATATCCTCACCCTTTGCTTTCCCCAAAGTCACTCAAGTACTTGGGTACAAGTCAGGCTTCATTGGACCAAGAATAAGGTAAACAAGATGAGAGAAGTCGTGTATAAGAGCAGGCTAAATACTCTTCTCTCAGATTTTCCTCTTTTATAGACTGTTTCAGCATGCATTTTCGTCAGACCAAAGAGGCAAAGAAGTGGAGCTCTCACCATATTTACATCTTCAGTAGTTGGGCCTGTTGATCTTCAGTTTGCATGCTCCATTTCATGCACCATAGCTCCAGCTCTCTCTAGTTTGCCTCAGACAGTGCAGCCCGCATTTTGCACCGAAAAATGCGGGCTGCTCCTTGCTCAATGTCTGGTCACTTTTTGACCAGCCTAAGTCACTTGCTGGTCACTTAAGTCTTGTTACTCCAGGTCCCATGTGGACCTAGTGGACTTTTGGCCGTTTTTGGCATCTTTATTGGGCTCTGACTATATTTTTGTACCTGAATTAATGTGATTTATCCTGCAGACTGTCAATTTCTTCCGGATGACCAAGTTGTAGATTTCCATAGACTTATTTTTCATAAGTATACATGGTATAACTGAAAATTATATGCTAAATACAAAAGAACTTGTATAACTAAGGTGGTTATTGGATAACAATGCCTGAATTTTGTATGAAAATGTCTCATATAACTTCTAGTAAAACTCTTCTGTGTTCATAAGAATCCCATGATTTATATCATGAACAGTAAACTTTTTGATATCGTGGAACCCACTTTTTGAATAAAGTGATCAAAAGCCTGATTGAAGCTTGGTAAATCAAGTACAACAAAACGACCCCTTATAATCCGCAAGCCAACGGGCAAGTCGAAAGTACTAATAAGCAGCTTATGGGTATCTTGTCTAAAATAGTCTCTGAGAAGAAACGAGACTGGGACGAGAAGTTGTATGTGGTAGTATGGGCGTACAATACAACATTCAAGCGAGCTACTGGCCATACTCCATTTAAATTGGTTTATGGAGAAGAGTGTGTGTTACCCCTCGAAATCGAGTTGCCAACCATACGGTTTGCAATTAACCACTCTTTGGGAGATGAGGATGTACTCTTTAAACATTTCATGACCATAGCCCACCTGGATGAGCTGAAATTGCAAAGCTTATTACACCAGGAGGTAGCTAAACGTTGGATGAAGCAGTTGCACGACCTTAAAGCAAAGAAGTATACTTTTTAAAAAGGGCAATTAGTTCTGTACTACGATGCACGTAGGGAGCTATTTCCAGGGAAGCTGAAACCTAGATGGGATGGCCCCTACAAGATTGTCTGGATAGGAAAAATAGATCTATGGCTCTACTAGTTGATCTGCAGCAGGGAGTAGAATTTAAAAATAAGGTTAATCTTAATAAGATTAAACCTTATTATTTCTAAGTATGCTAATGCGGAAAAAATGCATTGCAGGTCCAGACTGGGGCTGATTTGAGACCTGCAAAAGTGCTTAAAGCTGGTTGATGGGGCAGTTAATTCCTTATTTGGAGCATCCATATCTAGAGCAGAGATACCATCAGGGGAAGCTTATCTGGTGGAACAAAGGATACAAAGTGATTGAGCAAGAAGGCTGAAAGCTAAAATGATGAACGGGTTGCCTCTTACCCTTCCAACCTCCAATCCTCACTAAGAGAACTAAAGATGGGCACTACCTAACCAAAGGGAGGATGGGCTAAGACATCCCTTTTCTCAAAGAGAATCAAGAGAACCAAGACACGAATTTACAAGAGAGAATATATGTA
Source organism: Lygodium microphyllum (assembly GCF_053477565.2). Lineage (NCBI taxonomy): Eukaryota > Viridiplantae > Streptophyta > Polypodiopsida > Schizaeales > Lygodiaceae > Lygodium > Lygodium microphyllum. The sequence goes on from NC_141162.1 coordinate 19,355,375, forward strand.
CTAGACACCATATTGGAATATGAGAGAGAGAGATGAGAGGAGAGGGAGACAAGAGGAGAAGATGTAGAGGAAGCTTGCCATTATGATACATGGAATGAGAAGATGAGAAGAGAGGGAGATAATAGGAGAAGAGGTAGAGGAAGCTTGCCATTATACTACATAATAAAAGAACTTACTCATAGCTTACCTTACAGAGATGAGGGTATTCTAGAGTGCTCTCATGGGCTTGTCATTGTCCCTCTTCCTTCATTCTCCATGGGCTCTTTATATAGCCTCCATGAGGGATTAGATTAAGCTAATCTTCTTGATTAACATAATCCTAGATTATGTATGACATCTTTGAAAATATGGAGAATAATGGATGGGACAAGTCTCCACCTTGGTCATCATGCAAGAAGCCAAGGGTGGTGGTAGACAAAATAGAGAAATGGAGCTAGATTACAAGAGGTGGATGTCTAAAGCACATTATTATAATATATTTACAAGGATAGAATGGAAAGTTGGTGTGGTGAAAGAGAGAAGCAAATTGCATGTAGCTAGCAGTCTGCGCCTTCATAACTTCAAATCTGTGAGGAATCTGAAAAAAGTTTCTTCTGCAACTTTGTAGACCAGGTCGAAACCGATCGAGTTTAATGGAAATTTTCTTGAAATTCGCTTTTTCTTGGGAGTTATTGAGATTATAAAAAATGGCTTCCAAAATTTACTTTGACTTTAGTCCCCCATATATATAAATACATATAAGCATGTGACAAAAGGGGTCCATGCTTGTAAGCTTTTGTGCAAGATCCAAGTGACACCATGATGTGGATATTGACTTGTGTGCTAGGGTGAGGTTTCCTCTAATGATGGTGATAGATTCCAAATCCTAGTGATGCAGGCGGAGCCCATGCGTAGTTGGAGGCTAGTCCTTTAAAAAATCTATGCACTCACTCAACTCCTAGGTGTAATCCATTTCCATCTTCACTAAGATAACCATCCCTTTTACCCTTTACATTGACATGCCTCCTAAGAACTTGTTCCCCCCATTTGCTAGAGTTATCATAATCGAGAAGCAATGTAGCATACCTAGTGCTTGAAGAGTAAACCCAAAGTGATATGGTAAGCTCTTGATAGGGGTTTTGGCCAAATTTTGTGGTAATAATCCGGGTTGTAAAAAACCCGGATCAAAGGTGAAACCTTTGTGTGGGAGATCAAAGTCTCTTGTCATCACTGCTTACGAATGTTGACAAGTGTCGGAATGAGCGGGATCTAGGACATGGCAGTGAGTTATGGTGGATGAAAGGAGAAGAGTAAACTCATGATGGAGAAGAAAAAGACACTGTTTGTTACACAAGTGAATTAGGTTCCAAGATTGATACTTGGACTCATAAACACAATCTTGTGTATGTTGACAATGACATTGACACTTCACTGATAAGAAAAGAGTACTATCATTGCATTAAGGAAAAGGAACCAAGTACAATGCTTTATAGGAAAGTAGGAAACTGCAGTAGGCATCACTATGCATATGGGATAGGTAAGCTTACATGTCCTTGGCCCTGAAGCTCCATACAAAGAGGCTGTTAGTGAGTGTGATTGTTGAATCTCAACACCCCTCCTCAATCACAACTAGAGAGGCACAAAGTGTGTAGAGGCTGTAATGAGAACCACCTGCAAAGTGTAGGCACACCACAAACATGGTAGACACCAGAGGCTGTAGCAGAAAAGGCTAAGTGTGGGCACCAAAACATGATGGACATCCAAAGGTTGTAACAGGGGTCTCACAATGTGTACACGGACTATAGTGCCAGGTTACATGAGGAGTTTACAAAGCTTATGGCAAGAAGCATTAGGGCTAGGAAATACAAGGCTTTTTAAAATAGTCTATCAGAGTAATGAGAGTAGAAGGACTGATGAGGCTTGTTCTTCCGTTCCTGGTGGTCTTCATCTTCATCTTTTGGTCCATGGTCTTCTTCTTCTTCCACAGCTATAAGATAGGCCTTTTGGAACCTCTTCCTAGCATGAAAGAACTTCTCAGTGTGTCCAGTCATTTTGCAGAAGTCACAGAAGAGCAGTTCCTTTTTACCTTTGTATCTGTTGTTTACATATAACATTTGTTCATCCTTTGAAGTGCTAGGCTCTTTTTTGCTTTTAAGTTTCTTTTCTTCCTCTAGCAGAGAGGCTTTAATATCAACAAGTTGAGGATCAGGCATATTGGTTAGAGTGGTTGATACATTATCATAGGCAGGAGGCAGACTTTTTAACAAGACACCAATACAAACATCTTCATCCATTTTTAGCTTTATCCTTGCAAGTTGAGTAAGCAGGCTTTCCATGTAGTCCAGATGGGATGCCAGGGATGTATGAGGCTTCATATCAAGTCGTAAAAATTCAATCAATAGACCATACTTAGACGACTTTGACTGTGCACCAAATAAGGTATCCAGTTTGTCCCAAGTGTCATGGGACATATCACAGGCATCCACATGATGGATGTAGCTGTCATCCAATTCCACCTTAATGATGTCTTGTGCCTTGTCATCATTCTTCTACCAAGTAACTGCAAGGTCCACATCTCGAGGTTTCTTTTCTTCGCCATTTGTGATAGCCCAGAGACCCTTCTTCATCAGGATGAGCCTGATGCGGGTTTGCTAGGTGTGAAGCCCGACTCCTTTAAATCGAGCATTTGGAGAGTCTTTTCCCATGTTGAGTTTGCAAGATCAGCAGCAAATTAGTAGCAAATGACTGAGAGTAACCAGCAAGAGAGTTGAAATCTAATGTGTCAAACGACACAACCAATGTCAGTGTGAAAACACACTATGTAGTATCAAAAGATACTATGGTTGAACTTGATGATGGTTCTTGATGCGTGTCCTTCAATCTTGAACTTGATCTTGAGGTCTTTTCAAAATGTAAAGAATCTTCCAAATCTTCTGAGTTTCACAATGGCTTCACTTGACTGATATTGATCAGCAACCAAATGTGTTAAGGGACATAAGTAGTGGGATCTCACAATGCTTGTCCTTGAATGCTTCGAACCTTCCAAGTCTTCAAGATCTTCAAAGATTACTTGTTGGATATTGAAATCTTGATGGAGGATTCTGATCAGAGTGGCTTAGACTTGCTTTAAGTGGCAGGAGTGAGAAATGAAGTGGAAGAGAAGTTTGACACAAAGTAGCTATGGAGTTTTTGTTAGGGTTTCTGGCAACGTCTGTGTTTTCGTCTGTAGCAGGAGATAGGCGCAATCATCGGGGCTGAAACTTGGTGGTTAGGTAGCCTGGATAGTAAGCTTCCTTTGCCATATGGTCACAGGAAGAATGGCGTTGTGTATGGCGAGATCAGAACGTACGATCAGACAAGGACGCAGATATGACAGCGATCACGAATTTGACTAATGCTGGACCAATGTCGGTGTTTGAAGTGACAGGAGGCAGTGCCCTGAGCCAAGGAACATATCTCTAGAAGAAAGCGTGTTGAAATATTGACTGTGGAGGGAGATCAAGAAGCTCCAAGGAGGCAGGGTGCAGGTTTGGCTATGGCTACAGGTCAAGTGGAGATAGAGTTTAGAAATGAGCTCATTACCTGGGATTGAGCTAGACTTGAGCTGACCTGAGTGAACAGGAGGTGAGAGAGGAGTGAAATGAGCTAGGCCATGCCCGACTGCACTCTGATACCATGTCGGAATGAGCGGGATCCAGGACATGGCAGTGAGTTATGGTGGATGAAAGGAGAAGAGTAAACTCATGATGGAGGAGACAAAGACACTATTTGTTACACAAGTGAATTAGGTTCCAAGCTTGATACTTGGGCTCATAAACACAATCTTGTGTATGTTGACAATGACACTAACACTTCACTCATAAGAAAAGAGTACTATCATTGCATTAAGAAAAGTAAGCAAGTACAATGCTTTATAGGAAAGTAGGAAACTATAGTAGGCACCATTGTGCATATGGGATCCGTAAGCCTGCATCTCCTTGGCCCTGAAGCTCCATACAAAGAGGCTGTTAGTGAGTGTGATTGTTGAATCTCAACAACAAGTATGCCTATTGAGTTTAATGAAGAAGGTGGGATGGAGCCGTCAGTTCATCCTCTAAACGTGCTAAATTCTGACTATCATAATTATGAATAGAGGAGTTCCTGATGGCAGGCCGTGTAAACCCATTGTGGACATACATATTATATTTTGACGGAGCGTCCAGGGGCCCTAATAAAAAAGGGAGTGTTGGAGTAGTAATCTGAGATCCCCGATGTAGAGTTACGATGAAGTTAGTTGCTTATCTCGGGGTAGGATTCACTAACAACATGGCGGAGTATAAAGCCTTGATTATGGGACTGCATATTGCCAAGCAAGGTGGTATTCGGCGGTTATTAGTAAAAGGGGATTCCCAGTTGATCTTGAATCAGCTAGATGGGACATACACTGTGCAGAATCCCATTCTTTGTATGTATCATCGAACTGCCATGACCCTACTTGAGGAGTTTGAGAGAGTGTCTCTTCAGCTGATTCCACGTTACTGGAATCAGTTTGCGGATTCACTAGCAAACCTTGCTTATGAAGAAGACCTTTTCTTCAACTGTGGTCCTAGTTTGGATATTACTATCAATAATGAGACAGGACCTGGTCGCTTGTTGGGAATGTTATCAGAGCATGCAATATATGGCAGGCGATGGTTGATATGGGTGATACAAAGAGTAGCCGAGACTCATCTACCGTTGTTATCCTGGACCCATAGGCTGATTAGCCAACATGTTATGCGTACGCCTCTTGCTATATATGCAGGAGGGATGGGACACAATCTTATGCATTTAGCTTAGGGCTACGAGCCCTATTTTTCATCCTTGGAAAGGAGCATATTATTGTATATCTGTACTATTTCGGGGAGGGATGTGTAGGTGCTATTTTGTTTGATCTCATTAGGCCAAGAGGGCCAGTTTTGCGAGGTTTTAGTGTTTTATTTCATTAGGCCAAGAGGGCCGATCAGTTTTTGTAGTGAAATGTTTTATTTCATTAGGCCAAGAGGGCCAATCGTCTATTTAGTAAGGGTGTGGTTAATGGTTTCTTGTTTTAGTCCTATGCTAGACAGGTCCAAAGAAGAGCTTGGAAGGAGCTTATGTCGCGCGGAAGCTTCTGGTGGCCCTATCCAGGTGATATCTCTCATTTTACGAGTACCATGTTTTTATGCTATATGTGTCTGTGTACTTGTAGGGAATTTTCTTTTCTTGTTAGGGACTAGCATCCAAGGCATGAAGTCCCAGGTTTAGGTTAGGTATGTCTGAGCGAGGTCTAAGTAGTCATTGCCTCCTGTAAAGACATTGCCAGGCATCAAAAGACCTATTTTAGAAGGCAGTTCTAGTGACCTTGTTCTGCCAGCCTGCTAGGCAGCCGTTCTAGGAGTTCTTGTTAGTTGTGAGGTAGTTAGAGAAGCCTGCCAGAGGAAAAAATGATGATGATAGAGAGAAGAAAAGGTGGAAAAAAATCCCTAAATATCTCAAAGGTAAAATATATACAAAGGTGTGTAAAAAGGGGTTCTAACCCCTATACAAGAATAGCAAAAGGAAAAAATCTTAGAAGCAGTTGATCATTGCCTTGCGAAGGCCTGGTAGGTTCCTGGGGACGAGTCAGACCCGAGGCCGATGCCTTGTCTTCCTAGGGGTGGCATCTCGCTGGAAAAGAAGAAAGTAAGGAAGGTTGGAGCGAAAATAAAAGTGAGCATCAGAAAAGGATTAAGTATCGCCTCGCGAGGGCTTGGTAGGTTCTTGGGTACTGAGACAGGACATGAGGCCGATGCCATGTTCTCCTTAGGTCACTACGCTTAGCTCCCTCCTTTTTACACACCCGAGTATAGAAAAATAAAGCCTAAAAGAATAAATGTACTAAAAGAAAATACTTCTTGACCAGGCTATAGGACTCCTCGCCTAGTAGAAGCTCCTGGTTGTGTTGTCCTTAGTTTGGTAGGTAGTTCAGACCACCACTTAGGGCAACCTCTTTGATAGTTCTTTTTAGTCTGGCCGTGTTGGAGCAGCCGGTCAGTGACTAGCTTCGGACTTTCTATCGGATTATGTTCAGCCTACTCCTTGTGGATTTCTTGCCTTGGTTTTGTCACGGGGTAGGGTGAGCATTGTGTTGTGTTTTAGTATATATCTATTTTGTATCAGCTTGATGCTTCCTTTGGTTGTTTTGTGCAGGTCTGTTGTGGGATTCGACAGGCTAAGTCGCCCTATCCCGTGGTTGCCAATGAGAGTGGATTTTTGAGCCCGAAACGTGCCTAAATTTTGCCAAAAAATCCGAAATTTAGGGGAAAAATCTTCGACATCGAAGGCAGTGGTTGCAGCTTTCTAGGACGATTTTAAGCACCAAGTGAAAGACGGCTTTCAAAAGGCACCCGAGCGACACTTGCAAAATTTTCATAATTTTTTTGACTGCCATGTAGGATGCCGAGAGTTGCTAGTCAGTGCGGGACGCCGAGATGGATGCGCAGGATTTTTCAGAGGTCAAATCGGAGCCCGAACACGGAAGATGCCAAAAACTGGCCAAGAATGAAGAGGTGGACAAAAATTAAGGCCAAAAGGGGGTGCCCTTTAGGAGGAGGTATCCCCTCCCCTCCATTTCTTTTAATGCAGGCGGTAGCATCTTCACGCCATGAACAGCGCGAAAAAAACGCCCCCCCCTCTCCCCCACAAATCAAGCGTGGAGCATCCAAATAACACATACAACAGATCATAGCCGGAAAATCCTCCTTCTTTCATGATCCTATTGCCACCCTTCGCGCGAGATATGGTTGACCGAATGGAGAGATCAGAATCTAGTCTTTCTCTCTCCTCCCTCTCTCTCCTCTCTATGGGTTATTCATGCGCACTATCTTAAAGGAGGAATCGGGAAGGAGATTGAAGAAAACGATGATGGAGATTGATGGAGATTGATGGAGATGCTGAAGATTGATGTGCAGCATTGGATTGAGAGCAATGGAGGCTCCGTCCGCTGGTCATGTAGTCATTTAATGCATCTCAGGTTTCGTAAAAACATGGTATGACTATTTTTATGAAGGAAATGAAGGGGTTTTGGTATTTTATGATGGTAATGATATTTTTATTTGATGAAAATTTGTTTCAGTGCTGGTTGCACCATGTTTAATTGATGTTTATCAGAAAATTCTGATTTTGCAATGATTTACATATGCTATTTAAATTTCCACAAAACCCGAAATGCGGTTTTTAAGCGGTAAAATGATAGTTTTATCGTTTCGGGTGGGTGAAATGTGTTCCTATGGGGGGAAAATGGAAAATAAATTGAATGTTGGTATGCTGAAGTGATTAGAATAACAAAAATCAGAAAATATCATATTTTATTGACCAATAAATTAAGAAAATGGGAAAAAATAAGGAAAAAAATAGAAATACGCTTCACAAAAATAAGGAAAAATATAATTAGTGTTTGTGGATGTATGGTAGTGGCAAAGCATGAGGTTTAGTCCCAGTTTGCCCTATCTCTTTTTCAAAGTTTGTGATTTACCGCTTTTCATACATCAAAACATGACAAAACGAACCTCTACACCTATGTAACGAAAGCAATACCCAAACGTAGGGGGCTGGGATGTTTGAATGGTGTGATTTGCATGCTGATTGTTGTTGATTTTTTTATGCATATCATGACATAGAGTTTGTTGTGTTTTAATTAAGAGAATAGTAGCACGGGCATTGCCTCGGTGCTATCCTTACATCGCCGCAACGAGTTAGTGAATGAGCATTGTAAAGCCTGGTTGTGCACAACACGTTTCTGATTGAAAATTATGTTTGAGCACTTTAGGATCATCAACTTTTGCATGTGCGTGTCAACCATGGTATCACAATACAAAGGACTGGATGCATAGCACCTATTTTCGATTATGATGACCCACTCTTGAGTGTGGAAAGGCAACTTAAGTCGTAGGATAGACGTTCATTTCTTGGGGGATTATTTGGTAAGGACACATGGTATCTCCTGGAATACTTTCAAAATGAAAGAGTGGAGTTTGTTCGTTTGTTCTATATGTTAAGCAGCTCATCAAGGGGCCAAGCCCTGCGATGTAGGAGAGTTGCAGTGGGGCCGCGGTGATTCCACCGAGAGGTTGCCTCCCATGTATGTGATTATCGTGGCATTTTTTGCCAATGTGTATGGGTTCTCCCTCAATGGAGTTTATAGCAAGGGAAACTTTGGATTACAAAACTATAAACGCATAGATTAGGCTTTGGGACAGTTCGTTCTTTAGCAGCAGATAGACGCTCCTGGCCCGCGAGGTCGTGTGGGTGTGTTTGTCTGTTACGAGCATGAGGTCCGGCTAGTGCCATAGCAAGTGCCAGCCCATTTGAGGTCCCTTCACTGCCATGGATGAAGAATACGCAGCATTGGCTGAAAAATGAGACATGGGAATTGGTTTGTTTGCGTGAAGGCAAAGTACCCATTGGTTGCAACTAGGTTTATAAAGTAAAATGCAAATCAAATGATTTGTTGAAAACGTATAAAGCGCAGCTGGTTGCAAAGGGATATGCACAACAATATAGCCTAGATTATGAGGAGACTTTCATCTCAATGCATTAGCGGCTTCTAAGGGCCAAAAATTATGGCAAATGGATGTCAAAAATGTATTCTTGAATGGTGACTTGCTTGAAGAGGTGTATATGGAGTAGCCTGAAGGTCATGGACAACCTGATTATCTGACATACGTGTATAAGTTGAAAAAGGCCTTGTATGGGTTGAAACAAGCATTGAGTGTATGGAATACTCACATAAGCACTTATTTGTAGCAACTTGGTTTTCAGATAGGTCATGTAGATCACAACCTGTTTACAAAGAAGATAGAGCATGGTTATGTTTTTCTAGTGATTTATGTCGATGATTTGATCATCACTAGAGATGATAATCATGGGATTGCTGAAATTAAAGCAATGTTACAAGCTGAATTCAAAGTTAAGGATCTTGGTGAGTTGAAATACTTTCTTGGGATTGAGGTTCTGTCTACACCTCAAGGTATATGGCTATTTAAAAAAATAGTATGCTCATGATATGCTGTTGAAATATGGCAAGATGGAGTGTTAGGCCATGGAAACACTATTGGATTAGAATGTCGAACTTGCAGTTGAAGTTGGGACTAAGATTGAGAATGTCACTATGTACATATAACTTGATTTACCTTACTATTACCCATCCTGACTTGAGTTATATAGTGGGGCTAATTAGTCAGTTTATGTAGAAATCTCGTAAGCCATACTGAGATGCAGTGAGGAGGATTATGTGGTAAGTGAAGGGTACTCCTGATTATGGGCTATTTTATGAGCATGGGAAATCATTCGACTTGACAGGTTATACGGATGTGTATTGGGCTAGTTGTCTCTATGATAGGAGGTCAACTAGTGGTTATGCTTTCAGTTTGGGAAACAATATGATTAGCTGGAGTAATAAGAAGCAATCGACCATTGCTTTATCTAGTACTATAGAGGTAGAATATAGGGGTGCAGCCTGAGCAGCATGCAAAGCAATTTGGCTTATGAAACTGCTACATGACTTGGGTATAAAGTTAGACAAAAAGGTCACATTGCATTGTGACAATCGGAGTAGTGTGATGCTGGCTAGCAACCCCATCTATCATACTAGATCCAAACACATAGAAGTTCATTACCATTTTATGAGGGAGATGGTACTTGGTGGAAAGATTGATCTACTCCATGTGAAGATAGAAGACCAAATAGTAGATATCTTTACCAAATCACTTGGTAAAGAGAAGCCTGTGCATTTCAAGGAGCTACTTGGAGTGTAGCACTTAGCTTGAGCTTAAGGGGGAATGTTGAGAATCAAGTTCATGATCAATATCACCGACATGAAACTACTACATGACTTGGTATACAGTTAGACAGAAAGGTCACATTGCGTTGTGACAATCTCAATAGTGTGATGCTGTCCAGCAACCTCGTCTATCATGCTAAATCCAAACCAATACGATTTTATTAGGGAGATTTTATTACAGCAGACATGTAGAGTGACAACTAAGATGAGAGTTGTCCAGATAAGGACGGGGTCATGTCAATGATACTAATCATGAGCTTGATTTTAGACATTTTATTAGTATCATTGACATGACCCCGACCTTATCTGGACAACTCTCATCTTAGTTGTCACTCTACATGTGTGCTGTAATAACTGAGTCAATCAAACTCAACCACAATTAGGGGTACATTCAATCAATGACCTAAAGTGTTTATCAATTATATATGATTAGACTTTAGTGAGCATTATGGAATAATGAGAAGAAGAGAACAATGGGAGTTCACTACTCTCTATTATAGCTCAATATATTTGTCTATCTCTCTCCCTCTAAATCTTGAACACCTTTAGGTATTGATTCACCTCCCCCCATATTCCCCTCACCCATCCCCTTCCCACCCCACACAAAACCCCATGCCCCCCCCCCCCCCGGCCTCCCTAAAAAAGTGTGCTTTTGAAAAATTTTGAATTAGAAGATCCATAATGTAAATTTTACATGAGGTGCATTTATAAACCTCTTTTGTTTTTGGAAACTATAAGTCAACATAATAAAAATACCATTTCTTTTAAACTCACATGGTATATTACATGTTCTATAAGGTGACCCCCCCCCCCCCCCCCCCGCAAGAACACAATAATGATCTGCCAAGAAAAACAAGAAATCACTATCGAGCCTAGGTAGAAGGATTTGGCCCAATTCAAGCCATTGTTAGCTAAGGCAAAGCAAAGGATAATGTTTTTATTGTGTGTAGGACGTAGGCATATTGCTCGACATTTTCCTAACAAGATGTTACAAGTACAAAGCACTATTGTGCCCTCATTTTTGAAAAACATGGATTCCTAGCCCTTGTTTACTGAGGATACTTCAAGTTTTATTTTGTCTATAAGAGTTTATACACCACATGCACAACTATATTTCAAAACACTTTTGGAATGTACCAATATCTGCATGTTTCATGGATGAGAAGTTTGCTAGGTAGTGTAGTATCATAATCATCAATAAATATATCTACTCTCTACAAAAGTCATAGATGACAATCTTCGACTTGCTTTGGTTGATGTCAATTAGGAGACTCGTCCTATAAAATTGACATTAATGGACTTGGCAAATATTCAATATCATATATTTCCCAAAAAATATGTTTGTCAATGGTACCTTCTCTCAAACTATACAATCTCAATATCAATTGGAAAACTCAAAAAAGTTAAACTCATGCGGATACATTTTAGTAAAAGAGAGAATGCAAAACCAACATTGGGGCAGAGGTATGCATGAGATCAGCAAAAGATCCTAGTTTTCTAATATATGCTTTGTCAATCAAACTACTGGACTAACAAAGGCATAAAAGTGCTCTCACTCCAACATCATGATTATCAAGATCTTCTTGAAAATAAGAAACAAAATATGCTTCCAAAACATGAACCTTTTGCCAGTGATTCATAAGAGGGAGATTGATCACCCTTTGGACCATTCTATAAGCTATCTCAAGATGAATTTTCAAAACTATGAAAACATATTAATGTGAATATAGACATGGGTTGCATACAATACTAAAAGCCATTGGTAGAAACTGCAATATTGTTTTTCAAGAAAAATAATGGCTATCTATAATGTATATGTGTGGCTATAGAGGGTTCAATAAGATAACCATTAGGGATAGTTATCCACTTCCATTGGTCCTAGAACTCTTAGACTTGGAAGCACAAATACATTCATAAAGATTGGACTTCCTTAGGCTTTTAATTTTTTCACAATAAGCGAAGGTGTTAAATGCAAGATAGCTTTTTGCATATGTATATCCACTTTGAATATGTTTTCATGCTCTTTTTGGTCTCACAAATGCTCTAGTAATCTTCCAACATCTAATGCATAATATTTTTTGTAACAACCTAAATGATTTTGTGGTAATATATTGACCTAGTAAATAATAAGGAAAACTAGATGCATTGTCCCAACACTGCTATCTTGCACCTAAAAAAGGAGATGTAGTTATGGCTAACAAGATTCCATTCTCTTCACACCAAGAAAATTCCAACTCGACATAATCACAAGCAAATTTCCAAAAGGTTTACCTTCTTTCTATGAGTCGAAAAGGAACTTTCCAAGGATTTCTTTGCCCAAAATATTAAGCAAAAAAACCAAGAAGGGTATTCATGTGTTGAAGCCTTCTTGGAAGTTGAAGACCTAATATACTATCAAGGTTTGCTCTATATACAACTCGAATTGCTTCAATTACATATACTCTAAACAAGACATGGACTTCCAAGTACAAGACATTCTAGGATCAATAAAAAAATAGGTCTTATCTCTCAATACTATAGGAAATTAGTCAAATATTTAATATGCACATGTGATGCACATGTGACATATGTAATAGAGCCAGAGTCCCTTACCATCTATCTTTCTCCAAAGGGGTCCCATTCCATTCCTGTTGTGGTTAATAGATTTATCAAAATGGCATACTTCATCTCCCACCTAAAAGATAATTATTTGTGAAGGAATGGCTTGACTTATCCTTGAATATATATGACTATTATCATGGGTACCAGATGATATGGTTTCAAATCTAACATACAAGCCCTTTTTAGATAAGCTTATCAAGATCTAATTGCACATGATACTCATGCTATTTTTGATTGGACAATACAATAAAATCAAAGTAGAGATGTGGATGAGTGAGATGATTTTATGGCCGCATGTATAAACTTGTGAAAAGTCCCATTTAAGTTTTTAGGACAAGCTAAGGTTGTGGAAGCCTACAAAATGCACAAATAGCCATGACAAGCTATTTATGCATTTAAATTGTGGGAAATGGATTTTAAAATTAGGCATCTAAAACACATATTTTCACATAAAATAATCTACATATTAAATGTTCCCGTGAACACAATTTTTTATATAACATCGAAGACTAAAACAATATATGCAACATTATTTTCATTTCAATTTGAATCTTTTTGTTTAGTGAAACATGATGAGAGAATGGCTAAGAGAGGATTGTGTGATAGATGAGACTATGATGTCTCATATGAGAGATATCATGGTTTAGGGGTTTCTTGGAGAGAGGACATTTGAACCTTGTAAAGAAGCCTATTTCTATAGTAAACTAAAATACTACAAATTAAAAAAAATACACTAAAATGCCAAGAAAGTCATAGCCAAGGTAGCTAGACTACCATGAATCATGTTACCAAATGATACAAAGTTTGAGAATCATTTATGAAATGCAATAACCTGATATCCTCCTAATGGTATGGAGGGGCATGGAATCCATCCCAATGCCATGGTGGCCAAAGAGTATGCACTCTTAATGAATGGTGGAAGGTGGAAACCTCAAACAAGAAATGTTTGCACTTGGCAAAAGGATGCTTGGTAAGTTACAACTTATCCTTTTATATCTAACCCTAGACCTAAGGCTAAATATTGGCTAAGGTATTATTTTACATTATTATAAACCAACTTGATGTAAAAGATATTTGTCCTTAAAGCTAAAATTGGGACTATACACAATGAAGATTACAAGGATAGCTTAAAGCATATGGATCCATGTTGAAATGAAAATTCAAGTTAAAGAAGAGCATATAAGTTGATGAAGGAGAAGCAGATATGTTGAAGAAACTATTGTAGGATGTCCAAAAAAATTTGTAATATAATTTTGGCCATAACTTGAAGTAGAAGTGTCCCATTTCCATGTGAAAACTATAAAAATGTAGAGGATAATATGTAGTATCGAGCATGTCATCAAAATTCAATTTTGATAATAAGGCAATTAATTTTTTTAAAAAATTTTAATATAGCAAGTTGTTTACTACTCATTGAAAGAAGTATCCTCTTGAAGAAGGCACAAAAATTGTTCCAAATATAATACTCTTCCACAGGCAAACCCTTCCACTTAATGAGATACTCCACAAGAATTCCATTCCTTAGAACCTTCTCTTGCTCTCCAACAATCTTTTCGGGTTCGTAAATGATCAAACCATCTTCATTAAAGGGAGGTACTTCTTCAACCACAATATAAGTGAGTTTGGGAATTCTCCCAATTCCAATTTTTTGAATACTAAAAAGGTGGCATGCAAATAACATAACCATAACTTTCTCAAAACCATATGAAGTGACATATCATTGGAAAGCACATGAAAAATGGAATCTATTGAGCTATAAAGGGCTTAATTAGGAGTAATAGTGTTCAAGTTATGACAAATCCAAAGATTTGACCAAATGTCCCAAACTTATGGAAAATTCCCATATTCCCCAATATGGTGTTTTCAAGAACTTGGATTTCAAGGCCAAAATACTTCTTAAGTTGAGATACATGAAAGACATTGTGGATATAAGTAGTTGAAGGCAAATCAAGTTGATATGCAAGATCCCCAACTTACTTTATTATTTTGTATGGACCATAAAATTGATGGGCAAGTTTTACTATGCCCTCCCTTAAGAGAAGCATAATGAGATTTTGGAATCTTTAAGAAAACACATTTACCTTGGTCAAATTCCACATGTCTTTGTTTCTCATCTACATAGGATTTCTCTGTCAATTGAGCTTTTCTAATATTGTGCTTCCATTGCTTCATAAGAACATCCATCTTCTCTAACTCTTCATAAGCATAAGGATTCACATCATCCTAAAACAATGGTAAAGGGACTTGAAATTTGTAAAACCATACAATGCTTTGAAAGAAGATATTCCAATACTCATGTGATGAGTACTATTATAGAAAGACTCTGCAAGGTGAAGCCAATGATTCCATGCATTTTGTGTATCATGGAAAAAGTATTGCAAATAGAAATCTAGCCATTTATCGACCCTTTTGGTTTGGTTGTCTATTTGTGGATGATAAGTGGTGCTAGGAGTCAAAATAGTCTCCATAGAATAGAATAAACTCTTCCAAAAGTTACCCATAAATTTAGTGTCATGATTGTACACAATCTTCAGTGGCATCCCGTGAAGTTTAAAGACACTTTCCATAAACTCATCAGCCACTTGCTTTGCTATAAATTGAATGTTTATTGGGATGAAATGGGTTGATTTAGTCAACTCTTCTACGACCACATAAAATTCTAGTCCAACCATGCTTTCTCATAGTAAATTCCATGATAAAATCCATACTGATGTCAATCCACTTTCTATTAGGAATAGGTAGTGGCTGAAGCAATCCACTAGATAGAAGTGTGGAATCCTTGATTTGTTGATAAGGAAGACATCTCATAACATAATCTTTAATATCCCTCCAAATTCCTTTCCAATAAAAGCTTTTATGGATGCCATAAAATGTCTTGAACAAATGATAAATGCCTGAAGGCAAAGTACCCATTAGTTGCAAAAGGGTTTTAAAAGTGAAATGCAAGTCAAATGGTTTGTTCGAAAGGTATAAAGAGTGGCTGGTTGCAAACGGATATGCACATCACTATGGCCTAGATTATAAGGAGACTTTCTTCGTGATGCATTAGTGGCGTCTAAGGGCTAGAAACTATGGCAGATGGATGTCGAAAATACATTCTTGAATGATGACTTTCTTGAAGAGGTATATGGAGCAGCCTGAAGGTTATGTACACCGTGATTATCCAACATATGTGCGTAAGTTGAAAAGGGCCATGTATGGACTAAAACAAGCACCGAGAATATGGAATGCTCATATAAGCACTTATTTGTAGCAGCTTGGTTTTGAGATAGGTCATGCAGATCATAGCCTATTTACAAAGAAGATAGAGCATGGTTATGTTTTTTTGGTGATTTATGTCAATGATCTGATCATCACTAGAGATGATGATCATGGGATTGCTGAAATTAAAGCAATGTTACAAGCTAAATTGAAAGTCAAGGATCTTGGTGAGTTGAAATACTTTCTTGGGATTGAGGTTTTGTCTACACCTCAAGATATATGGCTATTAAAAAAAACAGTATGCTCATGATATGATGTTGAAATATGGCATGATGGAGTGTAAAGCCATGGAAACGCCATTGGATCAAAATGTCAAACCTTCAGTTGATGTTTGGACTAAGATCAAGAATGTCACTATGTACAGAAAGCCAGATTTACCTTACTATCACCCATCTTGACTTGAGTTATGTAGTGGGGATGATTATTTAGTTTATGTACAAATCTCGTAAGCCATACTTAGATGCAGTCAAGAGGATTATGCGGTACTTGAAGGGTACTGTTGATTATGGGCTATTTTATGAGCATGGGAAATCATTCGAAGGTTATACGGATGCTAATTGGGCTAGTTGTCTCTATGAAAGGAGGTCAACCACTGGTTATGCTTTTAGTTTGGGCAACAATATGATTAGCTAGACTAGTAAGAAGCAACCGACCATTTTTTAATCTAGTACAGAGGCAAAATATAGGGGTGCATTCTAAGCGGCATGCAAAGCAGTTTGGCTTATGAAACTGCTACATGACTTGGGTATACAGCTAGATAAAAAAATCACATTACGTTGTAACAACCTCAGTAGTGTGATGTTGGCTAGCAACCCCATGTATCATACTAGATCCAAACACATAGAAGTTCATTACCATTTTATTAGGGAGATGGTACTTGCTAGAAAGATTGATCTACTCCATGTGAAGATAGATGACCAAATAGTAGATATATTTACCACATCACTTAGTAAAGAGAAGTTTGTGCATTTCAAGGAGCTACTTGGAGTATAATAGTTAGCTTGACCTTGAGGGAGAATTATGAGAATCAAGCTCGTTATCAATATCACCAACATAAAACTGCTACATGACTTGGATATACAGTTAGACAGAAAGGTCACATTGCATTGTGACAATCTCAATAGTGCAATGCTACCTAGAAATCTTGTCTATCATGCTAGATCCAAACACATAGAAGTTAATTACCATTTTATCAAGGAGATGGTACTTGCTAGAAAGATTGATCTACTCTATATGAAGACAAAAGACCAAGTAGCCAATATCTTTACCAAATCACTTGGTAAAGAGAAGTTTGTGCATTTCATGGAGCTACTTGGAGTACAACAATTATCTTGAGCTTGAGAGGGAATGTTTAGAATCAAGCTCGTGATCAATATCATCGACATGACCCCCACCTTATCTAGACACCTGTCATCTTAATAGTCACTCTACATGTGTGTTCTAACTACTGAGTTGTTTAGACTTAACCACAATTATGGGTACAGTCAGTCAGTGACCTAGTGTGTTTATCAATTATATGTGATTAGAATTTAGTGAGAATTATGGAAAATGAGAAGAAGAGAACAATGGGAGTTCACTACTCTCTATCATAGCTCCATATCTTTGTCTCTCTCTCTCCCTCTGAATCTTGAACACCTTTAGATATTGATTCCCCTCCCCCCATCTTCCACTCATCCATCCCCTTCCCACTCCACACACAAGCCCATGCCCCCGGCCTCCCTAAAAAAGTGTGCTTCTGAAAAATTTTGAATAAAAAGATCCTAATGTAAATTTACATGAGATGCATTTATAAACCCCTTTTGTTTTTGGACCTAAAACTAGATGCATTGTCCCAACATTGCTATGTTGCACCTAAAAAAGGAGATGTAGTTATAACCAACAAGATTTCATTCTCTCTTCAAACCAAGAAAATTCCAACCTGACATAATCAAGCAAAGCTCCCAAAGGTTTGACCTTCTTTCTATGAGTCAAAAATGAACTTTGCAATGATTTCTTTGCCCAAAATACTAAGCAAAGAAGCCAAGAAGGGTATTCAAGTGTTGAAGCCTTCTTAGAAGTTGAATACCTACTATACTATCAAGGTTTGCTCTATATACATAATTGCTTCTATTACATATACTCTAAACAAGACATGGAATTCCAAGTACAAGACATTCTAGGATCAATAAAACAATAGGGCTTATCTCTCAAGATTATTGGAGGTCTCATATAAGGAAATTAGTTAAATAATTTATATGCACATGTGATATATGTAATAGAGCCAAAGTCCCTTGTTGCCATCTATCTTTCTCCAAAGGGGTCCCATTCCATTCTTGTGGTGGTTAATAGATTTATCAAGATGGCACACTTCATCTCTCACCTAAAAGATAATTATTTGTGAAGGAATGGTTTGACTTATCCTTGAATATATATGACTATTATCATGGGTACCAGATGATATGGTTTCAAATCTAACATACAAGCCCTTTTTAGATAAGCTTATCAATATCTAACTCCACATGATCCTCTTGCTATTTTTTATTGGACAATACAATAAAATCAAAGTAGAGATGTGGATAAGTGAGATGATTTTATGGCCACATGTATAAACTTGTAAAAAGTCGCATTTATGTTTTTAGGACAAGCAAAGGTTGTGGAAGCCTACAAAAATGCACAAATAGCCATGACAAGCTATTTATGCATTTAAGTTGTGGGAAAGGGATTTTAAAATTAGGCATAGCCAAGGTAGCTAGACAACCATGAATCATGTTACCAAATGATACAAAGGTTGAGAATCATTCATGAAACGCAATAGCACGATATTCTCCTCATGCTATTGAGGGGCATGGAATCCATCCCAATGACACGGTGGCCAAAGAGTATGCACCTTAGCGAATGGTGGAAGGTGGAAATCTCAAACAAGAAATGTTTGTACTTGGCAAAAAGATGCTTGGAAAGTTACAACTTAGCCTTTTATATCTAACCCTATACCTAAGGCTAAATATTAGGTAAGGTATTATTTTTCTTTATTATAAGCCATCTCGATGTAAAAGATCTTTGTCCTTAAAGCTGAAATGGGGACAATACACAATGAAGATTACATGGACAACTTAAAGCATATGGATCCATGATGCTGAAACGAAACTTCAAGTTGAAGAAGAGCATATAAGTTGAGGAAGGAGAAGCATATATGTTGAAGAAACTATTGTAGGATGTCCAAAAGATGTTGCAATATAATTTTGGCCATAACTTGAAGTAGAAGTGTCCCATTTCCATGTGAAAACTATAGAAATGTAGAGGATAATATGTAGTATCTAGCATGCCATCAAAATCCAATTTTGATGGAGATAAGGCAATTAAATTTTGTATAAACTTTTAATATGGCAAGTTGTTTAGTACTCAAGCAAGATCCCCAACTTACTTGATTATTTTGTATGGTCCATAAAATCGATGGGCAAGTTTTACTATGCCCTCCCTTAAGAGAAGCATAATGAGATTTTGGAATCTTTAAGAAAACCTATTTACCTTGGTCAAATTCCACATGCTTTCGTTTCTTATCCACATAGGATCTCTTTGTTTCTTGACCTTTTCTAATATTGTGCTTGCATTGCTTCATAAGAACATCCATCTTCTCTAACTCTTCACGAGCATGAGGATTCACATCATCCTAAAACAATGCAAAAGGCACTTGAAATTTGTAAAACCATACAATGCTATGAGCACCGGTCGATTGTCCATCAGGATTGGATTGCCTTCCTCATCATAGGAGATGTATGGGTTTACGTAGCTTTCTTCTTCACTAGGTTCCTCCACATAATGAACAGGAGCATCACTCGGTGGTTGGGTTACGTAGGGTCTTGGTCATTTGGGTATGCCTAGTGGGTTCATCTTTAGCCTAGGGATGACTGGTCTTGTGTCGTTTGGTGTTGGGAGTGCCAACTGGGCTCCCCTACCAGGGAAGTTAGATGGCATGTTGCCTAGGTAAGGAGGGTTGTATTGCTGTGCATACGGAAATGCTACATCCCAATGAGTATGACCAACAGCATCCTCAAAATAAGTGGACTCAACATCCTCAACTAGTTTCACCATATAAGCATAATGGTGAGCTGCATAATCTTGAAAACCAAATCTTTTAATAGGATACCTGACCCTGCTAGATCTGCGTACCACCGGATCACTCAATGGAGCCTTTACATTACTATGAGCTCTTTGTACACCTGGTGTCCTGACAGAAGGAATACCAAGCTCATCATCCAAGCTCTCTGAGCCACTGGAGTCTCCTTCAAGACCTGCATCAATGCCATCTGACACTTTATTCTTTCCTTTGTATTTACCTGTAGTGCTACTAGATACACCTGAAGATGTAGAGCTACTCAGTCTCCCAGACCAAGGACTACCAAATGATGTCTCTGGTCCACTAAGAGTCTGTGATTCTTGCTTTTCAACCTGCACATGAGTGTCATGATCATCATCATCATCCAATGCATCACCACTAGATGCATATCAATAGCTCATTTCATCAAAGATGACATCCTTGCTCACTTTGAACTTACATGTGACAGGGTTATAACAGTAATACCCTTTCTCCTCTAAAGAGTATCCAATAAAGACACATTTTTCTGCCTTTGGATCAAGCTTCTTTCGTAGCTCATCTGGCTCATGAACATATGCAACACAACCAAATACCTTCAAGTGCGATACATCAAGCTTCTTGCCAGTAAAGCATTCTTCAGGAGTCATCCCATGAACTGCAGTTGTGGGAGTTCTATTCATAATGTAGACAGCAGTATGGACAGCCTCAGACCAAAAATATTTGGGCATATTCTTTTCAGCCATTAATGCCGTGCAACTTCTATAATATGCGTGTTTTTTCTTTCTACAATACAATTTTGCTATGGGGTATACCTATTGAGATATCGAGCTCCACTCGTGATATGCCAAGGTGACCGTTGTGCATTTGTCACCGACTTGTCAGTTGCAGATGCGGTTGGTACACCGCCCATGAATAATAGCTAGATGACAGCTATCCTTATCTACTCTAGTTCATGGCTCAGTTAGTATGCCACCTTAGTTAGTTGAGTTTGGTTTGAGACCCATATATAGGGTTCTTCTATTTCTTTGTACTAGAGTTCTTTTGGCTTACACAACTAAGAAGAGGAAAATTGTTTTCAGCCTCCACCTTTGTGTGTATTTTCCCATTGTGCAAGCAAGAAAGCTACAAGTGAGACTCCTTCCTTCTCTCCCACAATCTTGACATGGTATCAGAGCCTTGTTCGTGGTAAGGAGCTCAAGAAAGCAAACCAAGTTCGCGGTGTTCTGGTAAGAGGACCAGTGTTGCTTTCATTTTTCTATTTTGGGAGCAGGTCTCTACAGGTAGCACAGCCGAAAAGTGCAAGAGTGCATTGTCTCAGATTGAGACGCCCTTTGCGGTATAGCAAGAGGGTAGTATATGCTGCGAGGGAGGGCTTTAGCCCATGGTTGCTCTGTTTTTTTTATTTGAGGCCATTTCGGGGCCTGTTTTGGAGGCGGAAGTTTTCTGCGTGCACTCAGGAAAAGGCCCTGTTTTATGCAATGCGACCACTATTCTACAGGTTGGTGAAAAGTTACTGTAGAAATTGCATCGTATGCCTGTGTGCAGAGACATTGGGAGCTACAGAATCATCCTTGTTGCCTGTTGATGCAAAATCGTCACGAAGAAGTACTGTGTGGTCAAATACCACTTTCGTCAGTTTTTGTAGATTTTCCCTTGTGAGGCTGAAGCTGTGTTCTTTGCAGTGACAGAATTTTTTGCAGTGTTCTGTAATGGCGTCTGATTCTCTTTCACAGATTGTCACTGAAAAGCTTGACAAGAACAACTTCCAAGCATGGAAGTTTAGAATGACGAATTACCTTATGGGAAAAGGATATTGGAAATTTGTTGCATGAAATGAAGAAGAACCAGTTCTTCCTGATGTTCCCAATCAACAGCAAATGCAGGCATTTAAAGCATGGCATGAGAGAGCTAGGAAAGTTATATACTAGTTGTCTATCAGCATTTCAGACTCTATGATTGTGCATATTCAAGATGCAAGTACGCCAAAGGAGGCATGGGATACTTTGTCAAAAATGTATAGCACAAATACGCAAGCCAGGAAAATGCAGCTCAAGCAAGAGTTGCACAATGTGCAAAGAGAAAGTATGAGCATCAATGACTACCACATGAAGGTGAAGAAGATTGCAGATACACTTGCTTCCATAGGGTCGCCAGTGGAAGATGATGATTTAGTTTCTGTGACCCTGAATGGTCTAGGAAAGGATTATGCACAGTTCCGAGCATCCATTTCCGTCCGTGAAGGATTTCCTGATTTTTAGGAATTGATTGCTCTTCTAATTTCTGAGAAGCAAAGAAATGGTGGTGCATCTTCTTCAGGAGGAACTTCAAAAGAAGCTGTCTTCTACTCAAATGCTGGAAGAGGTAGAGGCAGAGGTAGAGGAGGCCGATCTGGAGACTGTGGTAGAAATTAGAATATGTAGCAAACTCAAGAAAACCAGTCCTTTGGAGGAGGACGTGGTAACTCTAGAGGCAGGGGGAGCCAAAGAGGTCGTGGTGGATGGCAAAGAGGCCAAAATGCAAAGAGTAATGTTGAATGCTACTACTATGGTAAAATGGGTCATATGGCTAAAGACTGCTATAAAAAGCAGAATGACATCATGAATGGAAAATTGCAACAAGGGAATTATGCATCTTCTAGTAGACAGGGTGATGATAGAAATGAGCATTTGATTATGGTGCAGCACATGACCAATTCTGTGACAAGTGCAAAAGAAAGCAACGATGTGTGGTATGTTGACTTAGGTGCATCAAACCACATGACAGGTCATGCAGAATGGATGCAGGATGCAAGGAAAATGGAAAAACCAGGATTTGTGGAGACTGGTGATGATACTGCACATCCTACTGTGCAGATTGGAAAATTTCCTTTGTCTATGCAGGATGGGAAAAAGAAATACCTCTCGGATGTATTTCATGTCCCGAATATCACCAAGAACCTGGTTTCTGTTGGTCAAATGGTTGAGCAGGGCTTGCAGGTCAGATTTAATTCTCATGGATGCTTTGTTGAGGATATGAAAAATAAAGGTCGCTTGATAGCAAAAGGAAAGAAGAAGGATAGAATGTTTACGTTGGATGCAGACATGCCTGAATTGAGTGCAGCAATGTTTGCACATGGGACCGGTGTAGTTGCAGATATTGATATCTGGCATAAACGCATTGCTCATGTTAATGTACAGCGACTTAAATCAATGCAAGCCCAAAATATTGTTGCAGGATTGCCAAAATTCAAGGTTGTAGAAATGCATAAGGTATGTGAAGCCTGTCAGTTTGGAAAACAGGCAAGGAAACCATTTCCTAGACATGTTCAAGAGAGTAAGAAGCCATTGGAATTAATCCACTATGATGTGTGGACTACTAAAGTTGCATCTCTTGGAGGATGTCATTATTTTGTCACTGGATTCACCATCCATATGCAGGTATCTACGAAAACAGGTCACTCTTATGTGGATGGTGAATCCAGTGGCTCAAAACAGAGCATTGATGATGAGTTGGGTATTCCTTCTATTGTTACACCTGGAGTAAGGAAGACCAGGGATGTTTTGAGAGCACCTGGGAGTGAAGCTACTTTGCGTAGGTCTACCAGAGCTAGGTATCCTGTGGTGGATAGGCTGAAATATGATGGATTTACAGCCATTCACTATGCCTATATGATCAAAGTGATACAGGAACCAGAACCCACTTCTTTTGAGCAAGCCATGGGAAAAGAAAAATGGGAGAAAGCCATGGTTGAAGAAATGGATGCCTTGGAAGCAAATGCTACATGGGAATTGGTACCTTTGCCTAAAGATAAGAATGCAATTGGTTATAAGTGGGTTTATAAGGTGAAGCACAATGCAGATGGTTCTGTGAACAGATACAAGGCAAGATTAGTAGTCAAGGGGTATGCACAAACATATGGCATTGATTATGAAGAAACATTCAGTCCGGTTGCAAGGATGGCAACCGTAAGAGCAGTCATTGCTATGGTTGCATCAAAGGAATGGTCTTTACATCAGATGGATGTAAAGAATGCCTTCTTGCATGGTGATTTGCAAGAAGAGGTATATATGGAGCAGCCACCAGGTTATGTGCATGCTATTCATCCTGAGTTTGTTTGCAGGTTGAAAAAAGCCTTGTATGGCTTGAAGCAAGCACTTAGAGCATGGTCTAACAAGATAGGACAGTATCTTGTCACTATTGGCTTTCGAATTTCCAAGGCAGATTTTTCACTTTATGTGAGAAAAACAGAGAAAGGTATTATGCTACTTGTCATTTATGTTGATTTGAGTATGATATGTGACACTGATGAAGATATCCTTCATGTAAAAATGCTATTGAAGCAGAAGTTTGAGATGAAGGATTTGGGAGAGCTGCGTTATTTCTTGGGCATTGAGATGATTAGATCACCAAGTGGGATACAGCTGTTGCAGAGGCAGTATGGATTGGACATGCTGTCCAAATATGGGATGACAGGCTGTAAGCCTATTTCAGTTCCTTTGGAGCAGAATGCAAAGCTGAGCGCAGATGCAGGTGAGCGGGGGAGAGTACCTCTTTGCCATCCTTCCTTCTCTCCCACAATCTCGACAATACATGCATGTGAACTGTCTCTTTATCCCATGAGACCTCAGAAAATCATTGAACTCATTTGAGAGGTACTCTTCCCCCTCCATCTGACCTCAAGCACTTTACTTTCAAGCCTATTTCTCTTTCAACTGCAGCCTTGAAAGTTCTAAAGTGCTCAAACGCTTCACTCTTTTCCTTCATAAAATATACCCACAGCTTTCTAGAACAATCATCAATGAATGTGACAAAGTTTGAACTACCTCCAAGAGATACATTTTGTGTAGGCCCCCAAATATCTATATGCACAACACCAAGGATATTTCTGCTTACATCTCTATCATTGGAAAAGGGTCGTCTTGCCTACTTACCAAACTGACATGCTTCGCATACCTTATGAAATTTTGCAATTCTAAATGTAGGCAATCCTGTAACCAACCCTTTGGACTGCATTAATTTCAGCCTTTGTACATTTGCATGTCTAATGCATTTGTGCCAAATTTCAATATCTGCGACAACACCTTTTCCCTTAGCATACATAGCAGCATTCATAGTAGGAATTCCAGCATCCAGAGTAAACATACGTCCAACTCTACTTCCCTTTGCAACCAACCTGCACTTGTCATTGAAGTCTTCTACAAAGTAGTCCTTTGCATTAAATCTGACTTGTAGCCCTTGCTCTACCATCTAACCGACTGACACCAAGTTCTTTGTAATCTCATTGCAAATCCCACTGCAATCTGAGATTTTTGCTATGCCCTACTTCCAGTGCCTCCACAAGCACTGTCCAAGAGAATAAGTAGAGAATGGAAAAGCTTCTTACCCGTTGCTTTCTTGCTCGAATCCTTGGCTCCTCTCCTTTGCTTTAGCCTTCAAAACCAGCCTCAATCAGTGGTGTATCTTTGATACCATGTCAAGAATCGTGTGGTGGGGGGACTTTCTCAAGATGTTGCACCGAACACACACAGAATGCACAAGGAGAAGCTCACTCAAGAGACAAGAAGAGAGATGGAGGAAAAAACGTTTTCTTGCTGGTTTCTTCTTCTTCTTCCACACACTTTACAATGTACACAAAGTATAGATAAGATACAACATAAAGGAAAGTGGCCTACTAAGTCAAACAATGCATAACCGACTACACTAGTCAACTGGCGCTATAACTATGCCAGCTGTAAATAGTTGTAACAACCTGAATATAATAAGTAATGAGTCAGTGGCCATGTGAGAGTCATAATGACCATCGACGTGCTAAGTGTAGACGTGTGGACCCATCTAACCAGGCGGTCCATCATTAATGTCTGCATGTGTTGAGCTTGTCATCTCAACAATCATATGAGTTTCAGTCAGAACTTTAATCACCTTGTTAAGAAAATGGGCTCTCTAATCTGATATGAGTTCCACTGGTGGGTAGCCAAATCTAGTCATTATGTTATTATATAGGAAATAGGCCACACTCCTTGCCTTATTATCCTTTAATGCAACAACTTCTACCCATTTGGTACAATAATCTGTAGCAACCAAAATACATTTGTTTCCACAAAGTTCTGCTACTGGCTTGAATGGACCCATAAAATCCATTCCCCACTTCTCAAAAGGACTCGATGACAAAACTGGATGCTGCCTCATTTTGTCTTGATTCCTTGGATATCCATCCCTTTGACATTTATCACAGGCCTTTCGATGCTGATGTGAATCTTTCATTACTATTGGCCACCATAAACCACTCTAAAATATTTTTCTACTAGTCATGTCACCTGAAAAGTGACCTCTAGAACTTCATGTATGAGCTTCAGTTAACACTACTGCCTGTGACTATGAGGAACACATCTCCTAATAATCTGATCCACTCCTTTCTTATACAAATATCCTCCAATTATTGAATAGGTTGCACTTCTTAATACCAACTTCCTCCTGTGGTCTTTGGTCATTCTCTCAGGGAATATACCTTAGTAAGGTAATTAAGCATCTATTCATACCAATCATCTCACTTGGTTACCTAAATCTGAAATAAGTGTGCATCAGGTAAATCATCTAGTGTCCCTTCAGGAGGTTCTCCTAACTCCAATCTACATAAATAA
Organism: Lygodium microphyllum; assembly: GCF_053477565.2. NCBI lineage: Eukaryota > Viridiplantae > Streptophyta > Polypodiopsida > Schizaeales > Lygodiaceae > Lygodium > Lygodium microphyllum. Next base: position 19,381,725 of record NC_141162.1, read on the forward strand.
TCAGTAATCAAATGTCCTCTTCTAGGTCTATGCACAATGGAATAATCAAATTCCTATAATAACATAATCCATCTAGCCAATCTTCTTGTTGGTTGTGGTTTATTCACCGAATAGATCAATGCCTGATGATTCACATGAATTATGATTGAATTTCTGAATGAATAATGCCTAAACTTTTTCACTGCAAAGATAACTCCCAAGCACTCTCTTTCAAAATAGAATAATTTCTTTCTGCTCTTGTCATGACCTTGCTTGCATAATAAACTAGTCAAAACCACCCTTTCTGTTTTTCATGCATTAACAGAGCTCCCACTGCTCCTTCATCCATTTTCAGAACCACAAAATTCATTGGAAAGGTAAGTCCTAAAATAGTAATCTACTGATTTTGAAGAATTCCTAGAGACTGAATCCTCCTCTGATCTTCCATCTTCACTTGAAAAGGAGCTTCTTCTAGCTCAGGCAGCTTCAATCTAGTATTCATGAACTCAGATAAAATATTCACACTTGAACATACATCCAATAATGCTTCGTGAATCTCCTATTCCTAAAAATTAACAATGATTTTGGGTACTTTGTAATCCATATCTTCAGCTTCAATCTGACCTGCTTTAGGTTCATCCACCTGTTCTTCCTCCTCACTCAAATTTCGGAGTACTTGTCCTTTAAACTTAGGGACCAAACTTAAAATCAGATCCATTGTAACATTTGTATTCCTCAAAACTTTAGATGTCAACTGTGCCTCCCTTATCTCTTGATGCTGGATCCCATCATGAATACTTAAGTGTGTATCAGGTATGTGCTACTGCAATTTATGTTTACCAAAGTTAGTTCTTTGACTCTTCTAAATTTCCTTCAAACATCCCTGTTTGACCTGTCTTTGATTCTCCCAATACTAAGGGTGTCTCATCTCTTTATGAGATATAATAGGTTCAGCTACATATTATGCACCTGATCTTGTAATGACCAGTACTGATGTTGATTTGTCAGGAATCTCCTCCATCTGCATACAATTGGAACAATCACACTATACATTCAGCACATCAAGATAATCATTCTATTTTCTCTGCACCACAGCTTCATGAACCTGTTTGGTTTCTTCCACAATAGCTACATTAGCATGTGGTGGTATGTTATCCGCAGGTGGTCTCTGATTGTTAAATCTGATAATAGGAATACCTCTCTCCTCTCTTTGTTTATACCACAATGGGAAATTACAACCCTGCATGTGATTCTTTTCTCCACAGTATGTGCATGGATTATCATTCACGTTACCATTTCCTTGAGGATTAGGTGGTCCCCAGTTATTTCTCCCCTGAAATCTTCTAGGTGGACCTTCCATTGCTCTATTTTTTTCTAGTTCTATTGCATTTGCAACTAGTGCATTTTCCCTTGGCACTTGTTGTCTTGGGTTTTCCCTATTATTAGGATTGTACCAACAAGTAGCATATGTGTGCCCATGCTTTTCGCATGTGTTATGATATGATTTGTCCTTCTTATGAGATGTTGAAATTCCCATACTCTTCAGAGTTGCAGTAATTTGTTTATTTAGGTTCTGAGACTTGCCCTTTGTCTTTCCCTTTCCATTTTTGTCATTCTTTCCCGTAGCTTTACTTCTCTACTTCTCTTTCCTTTTCTTCTTCCTGCTTCTGGATTTCCTTTCCTCATCTTCTGAATCATCAGAATCTGAATTTGAACTGTCGTCTTTTGAATCTGAACCTGAGTCAGACTGTGAATCTGAGTCTGAATCCCAATCTGTATCTGAATATGAATCACTGTTGTACTTCTTCTTCTTCTATTTTTTACAGTTTCCAACCTTTTCTCTGCTATCCTGGCAGCTACTACCAGCTGATTAAATCCTCCTGCACTTCGAGGAATATCTATACTAGCTACTACAGCTCTCAAGGATTCCCTCAATCCATTACAAAAATATTCCCCCAACATCTCATTGGTTGGCCTTTCATTGGTGGGTGCAAGTCTTCCATTCAAATCTAAAAACTGTTGTGCATAATCCTCCACAAGGAGCCTCTTCTATTTCATTGTTTTAAGCTTCTTCAGAATATCACTAGGTGTTTTCCACCTTTTGAATCTTGCCAAAAATGATGTTTGTAATGCTTGTGTATCAACAAAATGAGTCGCACCATCATGTATAAACCACTTCATAGCCTTACCCTCTAATGTGGCAGCAAATTGCTGCTTTCTCACATCATCTCCATACAATACTCCTAGTCCACTTGCTTTCCATTTTGTGCTGAATTGAGCTACATGGGCATCAGGGTATTCCTTTTTAGACTCACCCTTGAAGTCCTCAAATTCGACTTTGAGATTTTCTGGATTAGGGGGTTGTGCCATTGATCCTGGCTGTTGTGTTGCTGCAACCTTTCTTCTTGTTGGTGTTTTAAGCAATGGTTGAAACCTTAGTTTCTCCTTGCCTGTCTTTGAATTTGAGACCATGCTAGCAATCCCACAAATCTGTTTCTATTTCACTCCTCCTCACCTGGTGTAACTTGTAATTGCTGATGATTAGTAACAACATCTTCTGCTGTACGACTAGGGCCTAATTCTTTAGTCTATACTTCATGATCACTCAAATACCCTAAATCTAGGATATCCACTTGACTGCCACTGTTGGACCTATGTTGTTCTTTCTTCCTCTGTTTCTCTTCTTGTTCTAATTTTACATGTAGCTTGGTATAATAGGTTCCAAAACCTTCACCCCTGTATTTTTCAGTAGACATACACCATACATCTATTCTACCATCAGATTATTCTACTGTGTTGAGATCCAGATGCACAATGTTCACAGTGATGACTTGCACAACCACACTGATTTTTCCATCTTCCCCTGACCAACTTAGGTGTATAACTCAACCCATAAGGGTTGATGAAATTGCCAAAGATCTTGATTATGCCAAATTTGTCTGAACACACTGCCTGTATTCTACAAACCAAAAGGAGTAGCATGTTTTGTTTGTTCTTTCCACACTACCTCCCTAACCTTTCCAATAATGTCCAAAGGTAAATCAAGAAACTATGTGTTCAGAAATACCTGACTATATGCCTCAAACTCCTCTTGTTCTATTGTCCAATTCTGAAACTCCTATAACAGAGCCTGTGCAAAGGATTCATGTTCCTACTCTTCAGTAGTCCAATAGTGAAATTTCGCAAGCCAAGAATCCATTTCTGACTGTATCCTTTAACTCATGAATCTTCTACACCTTTTCCATTCTGAACCATCCCACCTGATGCCCAAAGACTAATTTGCATGATCGCCAAGTGTTAGGGGTCAAAAATCTTCCCCTAAGTTAACCCAAAATGGACATCTCTCTGATATAAAATAGATTCGGATTACGACTAATATTCGCCTTTCTATCTTTGTCATCACACACCATTGAACATCACTTCAACATACAGACCAGTTTTTCATTTCATAATTCATTTCGCAATTCAGATATACTTTAAACCAAGACAGGAAACATTGTATAAGACAAATTGAGACACAACAAGATGAAGTTGTTCTGTATATTCCACATCTTCTGCTTAGAAAACATCGATTACAGAAATTTCTATTCTCTTGACTCAAACAGACACAGTCAGAAATCTCACGACTCCTCCTTCTAACTTCCCAAAAAGACTCATAATATACTCATGAATTTTCACATCTGAACCATTACAAACGTTTAAAATACCCTTACAAAACCAAATAACGAACTCCTAAGTTATGGATTAATCATGCCTTTAACAGAAAGCTATAAAATGTGGCTGGTTGCAAATGGATATGCACAGCAATACTGCCTAGATTATGAGGAGACTTTCATCCTAATGCATTAGTGGCTTCTAAGGGCTGGAAATTATGATAGATGGATGTCAAAAATGCATTATTGAATGGTGACTTGCTTGAAGAGGTGTATATGGAGTAGCCTGAAGGTTATGTACACCCTGATTATCCAACATATGTGTGTAAGTTGAAAAAGGCCTTTGACAACAACCCTCCCATTAACATAATCAACCACAAAACCAGGGATAAAGCACACAAAATCTATGTGTATGGCTCTACCATTAATCTCAAAAATTGAAAAGAAACCATAAATCTCTCTTTTAATAATGAACCAATTTGTCATCTTCATCCATAGCTTCAAGCATCATGCACAAAAGAAAAGAGCAAAAGGGAAAAGAGGAATTTTGGCACAAAAGATAGAGGAGAGAGGAGAGAGAAAGATTGGAACCATAAAGGGAGAACGTATGAGTCTTGGAAGAAAGGAGAGGAGAGGCACATAATCAATCGTGCACTCTACCCCACCTTTTCCACAAAAGACACAATTCTTCATATTTTTATTATTTCTTTGATTTTTTTTATACATTTGTATTTGTAAGGCTTTACCCTTCTCATTTCAATTCTTTCTAACCTTTTACAAATGCATGATTGTACACTTTTGTGTATACCATTTATTTATGATGGATTGGATGTGGATGTGGCCCCCTCATATCTCTCTCTCTTTTTGGTGTTTTTGCAATAATTTAGTACTATTCTCATGACAAAAATTAAAAATATGATGCATGTTTGGATTCTTTTGTGCCTTGTTTTTATGCTTCTTTTGGTGTCATCATTTTCTCCCACATTGAAACATGAAGCGTCCTTGCGAACCTTATTAAAGAAGAACCATTGTCTAACATAAACAACTTCCAAAATTGTTAATAAAACAACTTCGATTACAAAAATGAGGCCTAGCCATGGTAGGATATGGGACTCCAAAGCCATGACCACTAGAGTAAGGGAACTCCTACCTCAACTGCACTCCCACATTGAAAAAATTGTATAGTCTTCAAAGGATAGGATTCAATCTTCCACAAGGAATTACAAGAACAAGTTCTCCATCCAATGGAGAAAGAAGAATGACTTCCTCCATCATGTAGCTGCAAAGGCACTTAAAAGGAAAAGGATTTGGATTGTAGAAAAGTTTTCACTATCTCCTCATATGGAGTAGGATTATTGGTGTTGTGAGGTATGAGGATCGGATATTAATAGAGGATTATAACTTGACAAAGGGCTTTGAGTCTATATGTCAAGGATATGAGGTTTATGAACCTTTAGTTTATGTGTTTAGGTTTTATCTTGTCTTGATTTCTTTTTTTAATAAATGGTTCCTTTATATCTTCAAAGATATATTTCGATAGTTGTATGCTTTTGTTGTTTTTCTAAAGGTTGTCTAGTTGGGACCGTGTAGGAAATGATCATATTGAGAAAAAAATATGGATGGGAGTCTATGTTAAGGAAGTGAAAGTAATGAAGATGTACTTTGTGGGACTTTTATTTTGTTATATAAGGGAAATAAAATAGCATGGGAACAAGCTTTAATGGAAAGGATGGTTGATTAAATTCAATGTTTATATGTTTTCTTTTAAAATAAAAAGGTTAGAGGTTTCAGATAAGCAAAGACGAAGAAACCAATGATGTTGCTTTGCAAATATGGGGGTTGCGGCAAGATTAGGGCCAAGACAAAATGAGAAATTGGATTGCATGAGGTGAGGAAGGGTGGCATGAAAGAGAGGGAGATGCATTGAAACCTCACTTTCTCTCTCTCTCTCTCCATGATTGATGATGCTTCTTTTTCTTCCCCTTTGCGTGTTTTTGCATCCTCCTCGCGATCTCCCATTTGGCCATGTTTAAATATAGTGATCATATGCCATGCCCGTCCAATCACTATTGTAGAAACATTGCCACTCGTCATAGAAGAAACGATGGCATTGCCACTGTCGAAATTAGAGAGCTAGATATCGTAATAGCATGTTTCTCTTAAATCAACTTCTTCTTCTTGTTTCTTGAGATCAGCTTCTTCCTTGGCTCCACACCAAAATGATAGCAACCCTCCCACGAACATAATAAACCACAAAACCAGGGACAAAGCACAAAAAATCTATGTGTATGGCTCTGCACCCCATTAATCTCAAAAACTGAAAAGAAACCATAAATCTCTCTTTTAATAATGAACCAATTTGTCATCTTCATCCATAGCTTCAACCATTATGCACAAAAGGAAAGAGCAAAAGGGAAAAGAGGAATTTTTGCACAGAAGACAAAGGAGAGAGGAGAGAGAAATATTGGAATCATAAAGGGAGAACGTATGAGTCTTGGAAGAAAGGAGAGAGAGAGAGAGGCACATAATCAGCCGTGCACTCCACCCCACCTTTTCCCCAAAAGACACACAACCCTTCATATTTTTATTATTTCTTTGATTTTTTTTATACGTTTGTATTCGTAAGGCTTTAGCCTTGTCATTTCAATTCTTTCTAACCTTTTACAAATGCATGATTGTACAGTTTTGTGTATACCATTTATTTATGATGGATTGGATGTGGATTGGGCCCCCTCATATCTCTCTCTCCTTTTGGTGCTCTTGCAATAATTTAGTATTATTCTCTTGACAAATAGTAAAAATATGACTCATGTTTGGATTCTTTTGTGCCTTGTTTTTATGCTTCTTTTGGTGTCATCAACCTTGTATGGGCTGAAACAAGCACCGAGAGTATGGAATGCTCACATAAGCACTTATTTGTAGAAGCTTAATTTTCACATAGGTCATGCAGATCACAGCCTATTTACAAAGAAGACAGATCATGGTTATGTTTTTATGGTAATTTATGTCGATGATTTGATCATCACTAGAGATGATGATCATGGGATTGCTAAAATTAAAGCAATGTTACAAGCTGAATTCAAAGTCAAGGATCTTGGTGAGTTGAAATACTTTCTTGGGATTGAGGTTCTGTCTACACCTAAAGGTATATGGCTATGAAAGAACAATATGCTCATGATATGCTATTGAAATATGGCATGATGGAGTGTAAAGCCATGGAAACACCATTGGATCAGAATGTCAAACTTGCAGTTGTTGATGTTGGGACTAAGATCAAGAATGTCACTATGTACAAACAACCTGATTTATCTTACTATTACCCGTCCTAACTTGAGTTATGTAGTGGCGGTGATTAGCTAGTTTATGTAGAATTCTCGTAAGCCATACTTAGATGCACTCATGAGGATTATGAAGTTTATGAGCATGGAAAATCATTCGACTTGATAGGTTATACAGATGCTGATTGGCATGTTTCTCTCTATGACAAGAGGTCAATTGGTGGTTATGCTTTTAGTTTGGGCAATAGTATGATTAGCTGGAGTAGTAAGAAGCAACTGACTGTTGCTTTATCTAGTACAGTGGTAGAATACAGGGGTGCAAAGCGGCATGCAAAGTAGTTTGCCATATGAAACTGCTACATGACTTGGGTATACAGTTAGACAGAAAGGTCACATTGTGTTGTGATAATCTTAGTAGTGTGATGTTGGCTAGCAATCCCCTCTATCATACTAGATCCAAACACATAGAAGTTCATTACCATTTTATTAGGGAGATGGTACTTGCTGGAAAGATTGATCTAATCCATGTGAAGATAGAAGACCAAATAGTAGATATCTTTACCAAATCACTTGGTAAAGAGAAGTTCATGCATTTCAAGGAGCTACTTGGAGTAGAGTAATTAGCTTGAGCTTGAGGGGGAATGTTGAGAATCAAGCTCTTGATCAATATCACCGACATGAAACTGCTACATGACTTGGATATACAATTAGACAGAAAGGTCGCATTGCATTGTGATAATCTCAGTAGTGCAGTGTTGCCTAGCAAGCTCATCTATCATGCTAGATCCAAACACATAGAAGTTCATTATCATTTTATTAGGGAGATGGTACTTGTTGCAAAGATTGATCTACTCCATGTGAAGACAAAAGACCAAGTAGCATATATCTTTACCAAATCACTTGGTAAAGAGAAGTTTGTGCATTTCAGGGAGCTACTTGGACTACAATAGCTATGTTGAGCTTGAGAAGGAATGTTTAGAATCAAGCTCATCATCAGTATCACTGACATGACCCCGACCTTATCTGGACAATTGTCATCTTAGTTGTCACTTTACATGTGTGTTGTAATAACGGAGTCTATCAGACCCAACCACAATTAGGGGTATAGTCACTCAGTGACCTAGTGTGTTTATCAATTATATGTGATTAGAGTGAGCATTATGGAATAATGAGAAGAAGAGAACAATGGGAGTTCACTACTATAGAGAATGCAAAACCAACATTGGGGTAGAGGCATTCATGAGATCAGCAAAAGATCCTAGTTTTCTAATACATGCTTTGTCAATCAAACTAGTGGACTAAGAAAGACATAAAAGGGCTCTCACTCTAACATCATGATTATCAAGATCTTCTTGAAAATAAGAAACCAAATAGGCTTCCAAAACATTAACCTTTTGCCAGTGATAAGAGGGAGCTTGATCACCCTTCGGACCATTCTATAAGCTATCTCAAGATGAATTTTCAAAACTATGAAAATATATTAATGAGAATATAGACATTGGTTGCATACGATACTAGAAGCCATTGGTAGAAACTGCAATATTTTTTTTCAAGAAAAACAATGGCTATCTATAATGTATATGTGTGGCTATAGAGGGTTCAATAAGATAACCATTAGGGATAGTTATCCACTTCCATATGTCCTCGAACTCTTAGACTGGGAAGCACAAAGACATTCATAAATATCGGACATACTTAGGCTTATAATCTTGTCACAATAAGAGAGGGTATTAAATGAAAGATAGCTTTTTGCATATGTTTTTTCACTTTGAATATGTTTTCATGCTCTTTTTGGTCTCACAAATGCTCTAGTAATCTTCCAACATCTAATGCACAATATTTTTTGTGACAACCTAAATGATTTTGTGGTAATATATTGACCTAGTACATAATAAGGAAAACTAGATGTATTGTCCCAACACTGCTGTCTTCAACCTAAAAAAGGAGATGTAGTTATGACTAACAAGATTACATTCTCTTCAGACCAAGAAAATTCCAACTTGACATAATCACAAGCAAAGCTCCAAAAGGTTTTGACCTTCTTTCTATGAGTCAAAAAAGAACTTTCCAAGGATTTCTTTTCCCAAAATATTAAGCAAAAAAAACCATGAATGGTATTCAAGTGTTGAAGCCTTCTTGGAAGTTGAAGACCTACTATACTATCAAGGTTTTCTCTATATACAACTCGAATTGCTTCCGTTACATATACTCTAAACAAGACATGGACTTCCAAGTACAAGACATTCTAGAATCAATTAAACAATAGGGCTTATCTCTCAAGACTATTGGAGGTCTCATATAAGGAAGTTAGTTTAATAGTTTATATGCACATGTGATGCACATGTGATATATGTAATAGAGCCAAAGTCCCCTACCATCTATGTTTCTCCAAAGGGGTCCCATTCCATTCTTGTGGTGGTTAATAGATTTATCAAGATGGCATACTTCATCTCCCACCTAAAAGATAATTATTTGTGAAGGAATGGCTTGACTTATCCTTGAATATATATGACTATTATCATGGGTACCAGATGATATGGTTTCAAATCTAACATACAACCCCTTTTTAGATAAGATTATCAAGATAAGCTTTTCTAATGTTGTTCTTGCATTGCTTCGTAAGAACATCCATCTTCTCTAACTCTTCACAAGCATGAGGATTCACATCATCCTAAAACAATGCGAAAGGCACTTGAAATTTGTAAAACCATATGATCCTTCGAAAGAAGATATTCCAATACTCATGTGATGAGTACTATTATAGCAAGACTTTGCAAGGTGAATCCAACGATTCCATGCATTTTATGTATCATGGAGAAAGTGTTGCAAATAGAGATCTAGCCATTTATTGACCCTTTTGGTTTGGTTGTCTATTTGTGGATGATAAGTGGTGCTAGCAGTCAAAATAGTCTCCATAGAATAGAATCAACTCTTCCAAAAGTTACCCATAATTTTAGTGTCGTGAGTGGACACAATCTTCATTGGCATCCCATGAAGTTTAAAGACACTTCCCATAAACTCATCAGCCACTTTCTTTGCTATAAATTGAACGTTTTTTGGGATGAAATGGGTTAACTTAGTCAACTCGTCTACGACCACATAAATGCTAGTCCACCCATGTTTTGTTGTAGGAAATTACATAATAAAATCCATACTAATATCAGACCACTTTCTATGAAGAATAGGTAGTGGCTAAAGCAATCCACCAGATAGAAGTCTGGAATCCTTGATTTTTTAATAAGGAAGACATCTCATAACATAATATTTAATATCCCTCCAAATTCCTTTCCAATAAAAGCTTTTATGGATGCTATAAAATGTCTTGAACAAACTATAAATGTCTGAAGGCAAAGTACCCATTCATTTAAAATGGGTTTATAAAGTGAAATGCAAGTCAGATGGTTTGTTGGAAAGGTATGAAGTGCGGCTGGTTGCAAAAAGATATGCACAACAGTACAGCCTAGATTATGAGGACACTTTCATCCCGATGCATTACCAACTTCTAAGGGCTAGAAATTGTGGCAGATGGATGTCAAAAATGCATTCTTGAATGGTAACTTGCTTGAAGAGATGTATATGGAGCACCTTGAAGGTTAAGTACACCCTGATTATCCAACATATGTCTATAAGTTGAAAAAGGCCTTGAATCAATTGAAACAAGCATCGAGTGTATGGAATGCTCACATAAGCACTTATTTGTAGCAGCTTGGTTTTCTCATAGGTTATGCAAATCACAACCTATTTTCAAAGAAGACAGAGCATGGTTATGTTTTTCTAGTGATTTATGTCGATGATTTGATCATCAATGGAGATGATGTTCATGGGATTGCTAAAATTAATGCAATGTTACAAGCTGAATTCAAAGGCAAGGATCTTGGCAAGCTAAAATACTTTCTTGGGATTGAGGTTCTGTCTACACCTCAAGGTATATGACCTTGTTTTTTTTATTTGAGGCCATTTCGAGGCCTGTTTTGGAGGCGGAAGTTTTCTGCACGCACTCAGAAAAAGGCCTAGTTTTATGCTGTGCAGCCACTGTTCTACAGGTCGGTGAAAAGTTACTGTAGAAATTGCATCGTATGCTTGTGCGCAGAGACATTGGGAGTTACAGAATCATCCCTGTTGCCTGTTGATGCAAAATCGTCACTAGGAAGTGACTGTGTGGTCAAATACCACTTTCACCAGTTTTGCAGATTTTTCCTTGTGAGGGTGAAGTTGTGTTTTTTGCAGTGACAGAATTTTTTGCAGTGTTCTGTAATGGCATCTGATTCTCTTTCACAGATTGTCACTAAAAAGCTTGACAAGAACAACTTCCAAGCATGGAAGTTTAGAATGACGAATTTCCTTATGGGAAAAGGATATTGGGAATTTGTTGCAGGAAATGAAGAAGAACCAGTTCTTCCTGATGTTCCCAATCAACAGCAAATGCAGGCATTTAAAACATGGCATGAGAGAGCCAGGAAAGTTATGTATTGGCTGTCTATCAGCATTTCAGAACTCTATGATTGTGCATATTCAGGATGCAAGTACGCCAAAGGAGGCATGGGATACTTTATCAAAAATGTATAGCACAAATACACAAGCTAGGAAAATGCAGCTCAAGCAAGAGTTGCATAATGTGCAAAGAGAAAATATGAGCATCAATGACTACCACATGAAGGTGAAGAAGATTGCAGATGCACTTGCTTCCATCAGGTTGCCAGTGGAAGATGATGATTTAGTTTCTGTGACCTTGAATGGTCTAGGAAAGGATTATGCACAGTTTCAGACATCCATTTCAGTTCGTGAAAGATTTCCTGATTTTGAGGAGCTGATTGCTCTTCTAATTTCTGAGGAGCAAAGAAATGGTGGTGCATCTTCTTCAAGAGGAACTTCAAAAGAAGCTGTCTTCTACTCAAATGTTGGAAGAGGTAGAGGCAGAGGTAGAGGAGGCCGATTTGGAGGCCGTGGTAGAAATCAGAATATGCAGAAACTCAAGAAAACCAGTCCTATGGAGGAGGACGTGGTAACTCTAGAGGCAAGGGGAGCCAAAGAGGTCGTGGTGGATGGCAAAGAGGTCAAAATGCAAACAGTAATGTTGAATGCTACTACTGTGGTAAAATGGGTCATATGGCTAAAGACTGCTATAAAAAGCAGAATGACATCATGAATGGAAAACTGCAACAAGGGAATTATGCATCTTCTAGCAGACAGGGTGATGACAGAAATGAGCATTTGTTCATGGTGCAACACATGAACAATTCTGTGACAAGTGCAGAAGAAAGCAATGATGTATGGTATGTTGACTTAGGTGCATCAAACCACATGACAGGTCATGCAGAATGGATGGAGGATGCAAGGAAAATGGAAAAACCAGGATTTGTGGAGACTGGTGATGATACTGCACATCCTATTGTGCAGATTGGAAAATTTCCCTTGTCTATGCAGGATGGGAAAAAGAAATACATGTCCGATGTATTTCATGTCCCGAATATCACCAAGAATCTGATTTCTGTCGGTCAAATGGTTGAGCAGGGCTTGCAGGTCAGATTTAATCCTCATGGATGCTTTGTTGAGGATATGAAAAATAAAGGTCGCTTGATAGCAAAAGGAAAGAAGAAGGGCAGAATGTTTACGTTGGATGCAGACATGTCTGAATTGAGTGCAGCAATGTTTGCACATGGGACCGGTGTAGTTTCAGATATTGATATCTGGCATAAACGCATTGGTCATGTTAATGTACAGCGACTTAAATCAATGCAGGCCCAAAATATTGTTGTAGGATTGCCAAAATTCAAGGTTGTAGAAATGCATAAGGTATGTGAAGCCTGTCAGTTTGGAAAACAGGCAAGGAAACCATTTCCTAGACATGTTCAAGAGAGTGAGAAGCCATTGGAATTAATCCACTCTGATGTGTGGACTACTAAAGCTGCATCTCTTGGAGGCTGTCATTATTTTGTCACTTTTATTGATGACTATAGCAGAAAAGTTTGGGTGTATTTTATGAAAAAGAAAAGTGAAGTTTTTGGGCATTTCAAAACCCTTAAAGCTATGGCTGAAAAAGAAACAGGTCTGCAAATAAAATGCCTAAGGTCAGATGGAGGGGGAGAGTACCTCTCAAATGAGTTTGCAAAGTTCTTGCAGGAGCATGGCATAAAGCAGCAATATTCATGCAGTTATACCCCACAACAAAATGGAATTGCAGAAAGGAAAAACTAGCATATTGGAGAGGTATCTCGTGCCATGCTCAATGAAAAAGACTTGCCAGATTTTTATTGGGCTGAAGCAGTTGCTACAGCAGTCTATATAATGAACAGGACTCCCACTGCAGCAATACATGGGATGACTCCAGAGGAGAGGTATACTGGTAGGAAACCAGATATTTCTCATTTGAAAATTTTTGGTTGCATTGCCTATGTACATGTGCCAGATGAGTTAAGATCCAAGTTGGATTCAAAAGCTGAGAAGTGCATGTTTATTGGTTACTCTCTGCAGCAAAAAGGGTATAGATGCTATAACCCTTCTACTTGTAAGTTTACAGTGAGCAGAGATGTTGTTTTTGATGAGATGAGTAGCTAGTATAAACCAGTAAATGTGATTGATGATGTAGATGCACAAAATGGTAATGCTGCACAGAATTCACATCAGCAGTCACAAAATATTAGTGGACCTGGAGCGTCCTCTAGCAGTGGTTCACATTTTTCACCGTGGACAGGCAGATTGAGATCAGGAGAATCTTCTCAAAGCAATGCAAATAGTGGTATGCAGGTATCACGAAAAGGAAAAGAGAAGGTTGATCAGCCCATGTTTGATGTGAATGCATGTCACTCTTATGTGGATGGTGAATCCAGTGGCTCAGAATAAAGCATTGATGATGAGTTGAGTATTCCTTCTATTGTTACACCTGGAGTAAGGAAGACCAGGGATGTTTTGAGAGCACCTGGGAGTGAACCTACTTTGCGCAGGTCTACGAGAGCTAGGTATCCTGTGGATAGGTTGAAATATGATGGATTTACAGCCATTCACTATGCATATATGGTCAAAGTGATACAGGAACCAGAACCCACATCTTTTGAGCAAGCCATGGGAAAAGAAAAATGGGAGAAAGCCATGGTTGAAGAAATGGATGCCTTGGAAGCAAATGCTACATGGGAGTTAGTACCTTTGCCTAAAGGTAAGAATGCAATTGGCTGTAAGTGGGTTTATAAGGTGAAGCATAATGCAGATGGTTCTGTGAACAGATACAAGGCAAGATTAGTAGTCAAGGGTATGCACAAACATATGGCATTGACTATGAAGAAACATTCAGTCTAGTTGCAAGGATGGCAACTGTAAGAGCAGTCATTGCTACGGCTGCATCAAAGGGATGGTCTTTACATCAGATGGATGTAAAGAATGCCTTCTTGCATGGTGATTTGCAAGAAGAGGTCTATATGGAGCAGCCACCAGGTTATGTGCATGATGTTCATCGTGAGTTTGTTTGCAGGTAGAAGAAAGCCTTGTATGGCTTGAAGCAAGCACCTAGAGCATGGTCTGACAAGATAGGACAGTATCTTGTCACTATTGGCTTTCAGATTTCCAAGGCAGATTTCTCACTTTATGTGAGAAAAATAGAGAAAGGTATTATGCTACTTGTCATTTATGTTGATGATTTGATTATGACAGGTGACAGTGATGAAGATATCCTTCATGTGAAAATGCTATTGAAGCAGAAGTTTGAGATGAAGGATTTGGGAGAGCTGCGTTATTTCTTGGGCATTGAGATGATTAGATCACCAAGTGGGATACAGCTCTTGCAGAGGCAGTATGGATGATGCGCAGATCGGACGCAGATAGCTCACGTGGTGAATCCCGAAAGGTCCCCAAGAACAAAGTACTCTACTTTTTAGCACAAAAACCCATGTAAAAGCAAGCACGACAAGAGGCAAGAGACAAATTGGGTTCAATCTCCCCCATGCCTTGTGTGAGCGCTTCACAAAGCATGTATTTAATGTATATTTCCAATCTTCATGCTCAATAATAGCCCAATTACAAAAATATGACAAGCTTTTAGCTTTTGAGTTTGCTTTCTACCAAAAATAGGAAAATAAAGCTAATGGACGGTGCCCATAGAGTCTGGCACGCCCAATCTCAATGTCCAAATAGAAATAACATATCCAGGCGCATAAGCGCATACAAAATAATAATAAATAATCGATGTCTCTATAGACATAACAAAATATAGGCGTGACGCCTATCAAAATATAGTCCAAAGTCGAAAACCCGCTAGACTCCAATGCTTTCCTCCGCCACTGCTGCTATCTCTACACATCAACTG
This sequence comes from Lygodium microphyllum, assembly GCF_053477565.2. Classification (NCBI taxonomy): domain Eukaryota; kingdom Viridiplantae; phylum Streptophyta; class Polypodiopsida; order Schizaeales; family Lygodiaceae; genus Lygodium; species Lygodium microphyllum. Next base: position 19,396,928 of record NC_141162.1, read on the forward strand.
AAGCATTCACAATCGTTAGTAAAATAACACAATTAAATCGACAAAAGTGAATACCTAGCAGTCTTCAGCTACATAAATAAATCAACTGGTTAGAAATAAATCCTAACCTTAATTTATTACGAGTGCGCACTTTAAACTCATAAACGTTTATTAATTTAATATGCATTTTGCGGAATCACCCGCTATGGAATCACCCATGTACACACTAAATTAATGAAACGCCCGAAAAGGACAGGCGTCCCCATCAACTTCTCGCACAAAGAATCTTCTTTGCGTATGAGCCCCGGTCATCTAAGTTTACGGAATCCACCGTAAAACCTCACGGAATCCACCGTGGAATATGCCTCCTGGCATCATACCCCCGGGGTGGGATAGCAATTGACCTCAATTGCTATTAGCTCAATGTGGAGCTAATAGAGTGGGGAAAGCATTTAAGTCTCTAGTGTGCATCCATTGTGCTTCCTCTACAGGATGGTTCTTAAATTTCACTAGATATCTAGAATACCTTCGGCCAGTTCTAGTGGTCATGTAGTCAGTGTCTATAATGGCTTCTGGTTCAAGTATTTCAGTCTCTTCTTCTAGTAAAGGTGGGTTTTCATAGACAGGGTGGATAGGTAATTGGCCTTTAAATGGTCTCAATAAACTAATATGAAATGTATTATGAATTTTCCAATGAGATGGCAATTCTAACTTGAATGCATTGTCATTAATCTTATGAATGATTCTAAATGGTCCGTAGAATCTAGGAGCTAATTTGACAACTGGATGTCTATCTACACTTTGCAGTCTACGCTTTTCTATTCTAAGCCAAACATAATCATCAACTTTGAAATTCATGGCTTGTCTTTTCTTATTGGCTTGTTTGGTATATGATTGTTGGGCTTTAGCAATCATATCCTTTACCTCATCAAAAATAGTGTTATGCATAATAGCAATATCATCAGCACTTTGTATTCTATTAGACAAAGATGCAACAGGTGTAGATAATCTATATCCATAAATAACTTCAAAAGGTGCTTTCTTTGTAGATGTGTGCGGTGTATTGTTATATGCAAACTGTAATAAATGTAAATGAGTATCCCATGTCTGAGGTTTAGAGATAGTGTATGCACGTAAAAGATCTAGAATGGTGCTATTTGTGGCTTCTGTTTGTCCATTTGTTTCTGGATGAAATGCAGATGAGAAATCAATCTTTGTGCCTAAATTTACAAACAGTGTAATCCAAAAATTATTACAAAATCTAGAATCTCTATCTGAAATAATCACTTTCGGCAATCCATGGTTAGTAAAAACAGTTTTCAAAAATAACTGTGCTGCTTGTGTTGCTGTTAAAGTTTTCTTACATGCAATGAAATATGCTTGCTTACTAAATCTATCTACAATTGTCCAAATCATGTCATGGTTAGATTTAGTATTTGGTAAGCCAGTAATGAAATCCATAGATATATGTTCCCAAGGTTTAGATGGAATAGATAAAGGCATTAATAGTCCATACTGTTTACCATGATGTCTCTTTATTCTTTGACAAATCAAACATTCAGAAACAAAATTAGATACGTCTGCATCCATATGCGGCCAATAAAAATCTTCAGTTAACATGCGTAATGTAGAGATGATACCTCTATGACCTTGATATGGGGGACAATGAATTTCATTCAAAACAAAAGATCGGAATGGAATAGTAACACACAGTCTCTTTTCAAAAAACATGAATCCATCATTATATGACAATGAATCAACAGGAATGAAATTATTTTGAACTAATTTTTGCCAATCAGAATGAAAAGTAATATCCTGGTGATATGTGTCTTTCATGGCAATCAAAGAATCAAAAGATATGATAGATATATTATGAATTGCAGGTCTTCTACTCAATGCATCAGCAACTACATTTTCTTTTCCAGGTTGATATTGAATGATAGGATGGAAACTTTGAATGAATGAAGCCCATTTGATATGACGGCCAGAAATTTGGGGTTGGCTAAGTAGATGTCTAATGCTTTGCTGGTCGGTCTTTATCATGAATTCTGAACCCATTAAATAATGCTTCCATTGTTTTAATGCTTGTACAACTGCTAAGAGTTCCTTGTCATAAGTGGAATATTTAAGCTCAGAGGGTTTCAGCTTTGAACTAGAATATGCTATTGGATGGTTGTCTTGCATTAGCACGGCTCCTATTCCTGATCCGCTAGCATCAGTCACAACTAAAAAGAATGGTCTGTTAAAGTCAGGCAATTGTAGAACAGGGGCATTGGTTAATGCACGTTTGAGTAAGTCAAAGGATTTCTGCTGGTTTTCAGTCCATTGATAAACAATGCCTTTCTTAAGAAGTTTGGTCAATGGTAAAGCAAGTAATGAGAAATTACATACAAACTTCCTATAGAAACTAGCAAGACCAAGGAATGAGCGTAGTTCATGTACATTTTTAGGAACAGGCCAATGCAATATTGCATCAATTTTCTTAGGATCAACTTTTATTCCTTCTTTTGATACAATATGACCTAGATATTCTATTTCTGTCTTAAAGAATTCACTCTTGTCAGGATTTGCAAACAATTGATTTTCTTTCAGTAATTGAAAAACTAATGATAAATGCTCATAATGCTTTTTTTCACTTTGACTGAACACTAAAATATCATCAAAGAAAACAATCACACAATATTGATATTTTAGAAAAATACGGTTCATCATTCTACTGAAAGTGGCAGGTGCATTAGTTAATCCAAATGGCATGACTAAGAATTCGTAATGGCTAAACTGTGTCCTGAATGCAGTCTTAAATATGTCGGATCTATCAAGCCTCACCTGATGATATCTAGACTTAAGGTCAATTTTACTAAATATAGAAGATCCTTGCAGTTTGTCCATAAGGTCATCAACTCTAGGTATAGGATACCTATTCTTTACAGTGATCTTGTTTAATGCTCGGTAGTCAATACACATCCGATAAGTATTATTCTTTTTCTTGACTAAGAGCACAGGTGCACCGAATGGAGAACTGCTAGGTCGAATTAAGCCTCTATTTAGTAATTCTTCTACTTGACTCTGGATTTCTTTTTGCTCTATTTGATTGTGCCTATATGGGGCTTTGCAAGGTGGTTGTGTACCAGGTATTAGGTCAATCTTATGGTCTTCTGGACGTGATGGAGGTAAACCTGGTGGTAGGTCTTCTGCAAAACAGTCCTTAAAATATGCAAGAAATTCCTTATGCCTAGGGTGCTTATGATTTTCCTTTGCATGCAATTCATTCACCCAAATGAGATATGATTTAGTGTTCTTGCGTAGTGCACGTTTTGCTTGAGTATGCGAAAGCAGTGGAAAAATATGAGATGCATGCATACCAAACAATGTAATAGATTTTCCTTGAAAATTAATATTCATTGTGTGCGTGGAATAATCTATATTGGGATTATGTTGGTGTCTCCATGGCATTCCTAGAATAATGTCGCTAGACTGTAATGGGACAACTAAGAAATTTTTTCTTTCAATATATGGACCAATTTGAATTTCTAAATCTTGAACTTCTTGTGTGCCATTGTACCTAGTGCCTAAAAATGCAGCTTTTATGCGATAGTGCGTAGGTACAGTATGCAATTTCAATTCCTTTACCAATTTTGCTGAAATAAAGTCATGGGTACTACCGTCATCATGCAATATAGTTCTTTCTTTTCCATGCACCATACATTTCATAGTCAACAATGAATGTGAAGTAGGCATACCTGGTAAAGTGTCGGAAGTGGTAGTAGGATCATCTTCTTCTTCAGTGAAATCTGGCATATCCTCATGCTCGTCTTCGTCCATAGCTCCAAGGTAGTTGATATGTGCTGGTGGCTTCTTTGAATGACAATTTGCTGCGAGATGCCCTGGCTGGTGACACTTGTAGCATACGATGGGCTTGGCTTTGGTCACATTATTTGCAATGGCTGGGAGTTTGGATATATTTGGATTTGCTTGTGGAATAGGCTTAGGATTTGGATTGACAGTGGATGGTAATGCAGGTGGTTTAGGCCAATTCTTGCGGAAAGATGGTGATGAGAAACGACCTGGATTAAATCTTCTGAAATTGGAATTGAATTGTTTAGATCCATAATTACCGTTTGCTTGGAATGGCTGTGGTCGTCGATCTCTTCCACGTAACTTATCTTCAGTGTCGTGAGCTAAGGAGATGGCGTCTTCAAGGGTAGCAGGCTTGAACATATTCACCTCAGCATAGTAATGTCCAAGAAGTCCAGACATGTACTTCCGCTTATGTGTCGTCTCTGGTACGTCTTCAAGCATGTGTAGCTGTAAGAGTGCATTCCAAAAACGCTCTGTATACTGTGGAATAGGCTCACGATCGCGTTGTTGAAGTAAATCCCATTGCTTGATAGCCTTCTCATGAAATTGCGGTGGTAGGAAATTTTGCATGAACTTCTTCTTGAAATCTTCCCATGTAGCAGGACATTCTTTCCTCTTGCGGACTACAGTCCACCAAAGTGATGCTCTGTCTATCAGATGATTAGTAACACACTTGATTTTATCTTTCTCGGGATAAGTTTCCTCATGGAAATAGTCATCAAACTGGCTAATGAATGATAAAACAGTCTTTCCTTCTCTTATGCCATTGAAAGTGCGAAACTTGAAACTTCGTTTACTTATCTTGGATTCCTTGCGAATGGTTTGTGCTTCAAGAGTGGCGTCGATAGTACGGCGAATCAAATCTTCAGCTTGAGGTTCTTCTTTATCAGTGGACACTCCTTGTAGCTTTGTCAATTGCACTTGCAAGGCTTGCCTAGCTCTTCGCTCTTCTTCCAATTACAACATGATAAGATCCAGCTTTTGTTCCATGGTAGGCTCAGGTAGATCGTCTTCAGCCATAGGATCATCCATATGTGGGGTAGTCATCCTGTAAAACTCAACAAACCTTTCTCACTCAAAATCAGTTAGCGGGATGAGCGTAGCTCAAATTTGGGGTTACAAGGCTATGTATTTTCGGGTATTTTTCTTCTTCAATTTTCAGAAATTCTGCAATATTTCTGTCTCCGTTTGCTGAAAGTACTTCAACGAACTTGTAGATAGGTAGAACAGCTTGCTGCGAACAACTTTCCAGTTCAGAGTTTTTGCATACGAACAAGTCTTCTATGAGTTTTAAGCACTAGTCAGTTCTGATTTAGTCTGACTTGCAGAGTTGCAGACTTAACAGACTTGCAGAGTTGTTGACTTGCTGGACTTAGGCCGACTTGCAGAACTTGATTCCAAGTGACTTACTGAACTTGACTTCTGGGAGCGCAGGACCCGGAGTATATCGACTTCTCTGCCCTGTGTAACTTGCAAAGTATTCTGTGACTTAAGTTTAATGAATTAAGCTTAAGCTTAATAAGCTTAGTAGATTAGGCTTATGAGAGAAGAAGAGTCGACTGAAAACGGCGTGATTCGTGGAGGACGAGAGGAGGTGTTTGATGACGACGCGGATTTTTCGGACGTCCTCAGATACCTCGTGGAGAATTTTTGTGGAGCTTCTTTAATTTCCTAAGTCTTTTAAGCTTGAAGACTAAGCTTTTTGAAGAAATAGATATGGCTTCTTACTGTTTTATCCACGACTTGTTCATGGAGATGAGGGAGTGGTCCTCCGCCTGCAGAGATTGGTCCTTCGCAATCTGACAGTGGAAACAGGGGTTCTTGATCGCCAGAAGTCTGCCTGTATCGACGGTTCGCGATGAGATTGACTGTAGAGGCCGTTTGTTCCTGGAGCTCCGCCTTCGCCCGAGATTGGTAGCGATTGGAAGCTCTTGATCTCTGCTCCGCTCTGATACCACTGATGCGCAGATCGGACGCAGATAGCTCACGTGGTGAATCCCGAAAGGTCCCCAAGAACAAAGTACTCTACTTTTTAGCACAAAAACCCATGTAAAAGCAAGCACGACAAGAGGCAAGAGACAAATTGGGTTCAATCTCCCCCATGCCTTGTGTGAGCGCTTCACAAAGCATGTATTTAATGTATATTTCCAATCTTCATGCTCAATAATAGCCCAATTACAAAAATATGACAAGCTTTTAGCTTTTGAGTTTGCTTTCTACCAAAAATAGGAAAATAAAGCTAATGGACGGTGCCCATAGAGTCTGGCACGCCCAATCTCAATGTCCAAATAGAAATAACATATCCAGGCGCATAAGCGCATACAAAATAATAATAAATAATCGATGTCTCTATAGACATAACAAAATATAGGCGTGACGCCTATCAAAATATAGTCCAAAGTCGAAAACCCGCTAGACTCCAATGCTTTCCTCCGCCACTGCTGCTATCTCTACACATCAACTGAAGCATTCACAATCGTTAGTAAAATAACACAATTAAACCGACAAAAGTGAATACCTAGCAGTCTTCAGCTACATAAATAAATCAACTGGTTAGAAATAAATCCTAACCTTAATTTATTACGAGTGCGCACTCTAAACTCATAAACGTTTATTAATTTAATATGCATTTTGCGGAATCACCCGCTATGGAATCACCCATGTACACACTAAATTAATGAAACGCCCGAAAAGGACAGGCGTCCCCATCAACTTCTCGCACAAAGAATCTTCTTTGCGTATGAGCCCCGGTCATCTAAGTTTACGGAATCCACCGTAAAACCTCACGGAATCCACCGTGGAATATGCCTCCTGGCATCAATGGATTGGACATGCTGTCCAAATATGGGATGACAGGCTGTAAGCCTATTTCAATTCCTTTGGAGCAGAATGTGAAGCTGAGCACAGATGCAGGTGGGCTTCTAGAAGACCCTACTATGTACAGACGCATAGTAGGAAGTTTGATTTATATGACTATTACCAGGCCAGATTTGAGCTATGCTGTTGGATTGGTAAGTCAATTTATGCAGGCTCCAAGGAAACCACATTTGGATGTGGCTAGACGCATACTCAGGTATGTGAAGTCCACATTGCAGTATGGACTATTTTATGAGACTGGGGTTCAGATACAATTGCATGGATACACTGATGCTGATTGGGCTGGTAGTATTTCTGATAGATGATCTACCAGTGGATATGTGTTCTCTTTTGGGAGTGCTGCAGTCACTTGGAGCAGCAAGAAACAGCCTACAGTTGCCTTGTCGAGCACAGAGGCTGAGTACAGGGGTGCAGCAATGGCTGCATGTGAGGTAGCTTGGTTGCATAAGCTACTTTATGATATGCATCAGTCTACAGATGGACCAGTTGTCATTTATTGTGACAACATGAGTAGTATACACTTGGCAAATAACCCAGTCTATCATGCTAGAACAAAGCACATTGAGGTGCATTATCACTATGTGCGAGAGAGGGTTTTACTAGGTCTTATTGATCTAGTTTATGTCAGCACAGAGGATCAGGTAGCTGACATATTCACGAAGGCATTGGGCGCAGAGAAGCTGCGCAAGTTCAGAGACTTGCTTGGTGTGCAGGAATTGGGATTGAGCTCGAGGGGGAGTATTGAGATATCGAGCTCCACTCGTGATACGCCAGGGTGACCGTTGTGTATTTATGTCACCGATTTGTCAGTTGCAGACGCGGTTGGTACACCGCCCATGAATAATAGCTACATGATAGCTATCCTTATCTACTCTAGTTCGTGGCTCAGTTAGTATGCCACCTTAGTTAGTTGAGTTTGGTTTGAGACCCATATATAGGGTTGTTCTATTTCTTTGTACTTGAGTTCTTTTGGCTTCCACAACTAAGAAGAGGAAAACTGTTTTCAGCCTCCACCCTTGTGTGTATTCCCCCATTGTGCAAGCAAGAAAGCTTCAAGCGAGACTCCTTCCTTCTCTCCCACAATCTTGACAATTATGGGCTATTTTATGGGCATGGGAAATCATTCGACTTGACAAGTTATACGAATGTTGATTGGGCTGGTTGTCTCTATGATAGTAGGTCAACCGGTGGTTATGCTTTCAATTTGGGCAATAGTATGATTAGCTAGAGTAGTAAGAAGCAATCGACCATTGCTTTATGTAGTACAAATGCAGATTACAAGGGTGCAGCTTAAGCGGCAAGCAAAGCAGTTTGGCTTATGAAACTACTACATGACTTGGGTATACAGTTAGACAGAAAGGTCACATTGTGTTGTGACAATCTCAATAGTGTGATGTTGGCTAGCAACCCCGTCTATCATATGAGATCCAAACACATAGAAGTTCATTACCATTTTATTAGGGAGATGGTACTTGTTGGGAAGATTGATCTACTCCATGTGAAGATAGAAGACCAAATAGTAGATATCTTTACCAAATCACTTGGTAAAGAGAAGTTTGTGCATTTCAGGGAGCTACTTAGAGTATAGCAGTTAGCTTCAGCTTGAGGGGGAATGTTGATAATCAAGCTCATGATCAATATCACCGACATGAAACTGCTACATGACTTGGGTATACAGTTAGACAAAAAGGTGACATTGCATTGTGACAATCTCAGTAGTGTGATGCTGGCTAGCAAGCTTGTCTATCATGCTAGATCCAAACACATAGAAGTTCATTAACATTTTATTAGGGATATGGTACTTGCTAGAAAGATTGATCTACTCCATGTGAAGAAAAAAGACCAAGTAGCATCACCAAATCACGTGGTAAAGAGAAGTTTGTGCATTTCAGGGAGCTACTTGGAGTACAACAATTATCTTGAGCATGAGAGGGAATGTTTAGAATCAAGCTCATGATCAGTATCACTGACATGACCCCGACCTTATCTAGACCCAACCACAATTAGGGGTAGAGTCAATCAGTGACCTAGTGTGTTTATCAATTATATGTGATTAGACTTTAGTGAGCATTATGGATTAATGAGAAGAAGAGAACAATGGGAGTTCACTACTCTCTGTTATAGCTCCATGTCTTTGTCTCTCTCTCTCCCTCTTAATCTTGAATACCTTTAGCCATTGATTCCCCTCCCCCCATCATCGCCTCACCCATCCCCTTCTCGCCCCACACGCAACCCCATGCCCCCTCGACCTTCCTAAAAAAGTGTGCTTCTGAAAAATTTTGAATAAAAAGATCCCTAATGTAAATTTTACATGAGGTGCATTTATAAACCCCGTTTGTTTTTGGAAAACTATAAGTCAACATAATAAAAATACCCTTTCTTTTTAACTCACATGGTATATTACATGTTCTATAAGGTGACGCCCCACCCCCAAGAACACAATAATGATCTGCCAAGGAAAACAAAAAACCACTATCGAGCCTAGGAAGAATGATTTGGCCCAATTCAAGCCATTGTTAGCTAAGGCAAACCGAATGATAATGCTCTCAAGGATTATGTTTTTATTGTGTAGGACCTAGGCATATTGCTTGACATTTTCCTAACAAGAGGTTACAAGTACAAGGAACTATTATGCCCTCATTTTTGAAAAATATGGATACCTAGCCCTGCTTGTTTACTAAGGCTAGTTCAAGTTTTACTTCGTCTATAAGAGTTTATAAACCACATGCACAAATAGAGTTTAAAGCACTTTTGGAATGTACCAATATCTTCATGTTTCATGGATGAGAAGTTTGCTAGGTATTGTAGTTTCATAATCATCAATAAATATGTCTACTCTCTACATAAGTCATAGATGACAGGGCCTCTTGCTTTGGTTGATGTCAAGTAGGAGACTTGTCCTATAAAATTAACATTGAGAGACTTTGAAAATATTCAATATCATATATTGCCCAAGAAATATATTCGTCAATGGTACCTTCTCTCAAACTATACAATTTGAATATCAATTGCAAAAATCAAAAAGTTAAACTAAGACACATACATTTTAGTAGAATAGAGAATGAAAAACCAACATTGGGGTAGAGGTATTCATGAGATTAGCAAAAGATCCTAGTTTTCTAATATATGCTTTGTCAATCAAACTAGTGGACTAAGAAAGGCAAAAGGGCTCTCACTCTAATATCATGATTATCAAGATCTTCTTGAAAATAAGAAACCAAATATGGTTCCAAAACATCAACCTTCTGCCAGTGACTCATAAAAGGGAGATTGATCACCCTTTGGACCATTCTATAAGCTATATCAAGATGAGTTTTCAAAACGATGAAAATATATTAATGAGAACATAGACATGGGTTGCATACAATACTAGAAGCCATTGGTAGAAACTACAATATTATTTTTCAAGAAAAACAATGGCTATCTATAATGTATATGTGTGGCTGTAGAGGGCTTAATAAGATAACCATTAGGGATAATTATCCACTTCTATATGTCCTAGAACTCTTAGACTTGGAAGCCCAAAATATTAAGCAAAAATACCAAGAAGGGTATTCAAGTGTTGAATCCTTCTTGGAAGTTGAAGACCTACTATACTATCAAGGTTTTCTCTATATACAACTCAAATTGCTTCAATTACATATACTCTAAACAAGACATGGACTTCCAAGTACAAGACATTTTAGGATCAATAAAACAATAGGACTTATCTCTCGAGACTATTGGAGGTCTCATATAGGGAAATGTGTTAAATAATTTATATGCACATGTGATATATGTAATAGAGCCAAAGTCCCTTGCCATCTATCTTTCTCCAAAGGGGTCCCATTCCATTCTTGTGTTGGTTAATAGATTTATCAAGATGGCATACTTCATCTCCCACCTAAAAGATAATTATTTGTGAAGGAATGGCTTGACTTATCCTTGAATATATATGACTATTATCATGGGTACTAGATGATATGGTTTCAAATCTAGCATACAAGCCCTTTTTAGATAAGCTTATCAATATCTAACTACAGATGATACTCATGATATTTTTTATTAGACAATACAATAAAAACAAAGTAGAGATGTGAATGAGTGAGATGTTTTTTTGGCCGCATGTATAAATTTGTGAAAAGTCCCATTTAAGTTCTTAGGACAAGCCAAGGTTGTGGAAATGCATTTAAATTACGGGAAAAGGGTTTTAAAATTAGGCATCTAAAACACATATTTTCACATAAAATAATATACATATTAAATGTTCCCATAAACACAATTTTTAATATAACATCGAAGACTAAAATAATATATCCAACATTATTTTAATTTCAATTTGAATCTTAATTTTTAGTGAAACGTGATGAGAGAATGGCTAAGAGAGCATTGTGTGATAGATGAGACTATGACGTCTCATATAAGAGATATCATGGTTTAGGGGTTTCATGGAGAGGGAACATTTGAATCTTGTAAAGAAGCCAATTTCCATAGTAAACTAAAATACTACAAATAAAAAACATACACTAAAATGCCAAGAAAGTCATAGCCAAGGTAGCCTGGCTACAATGAATCATGTTACCAAATGATACAAAGGTTGAGAATCATTCATGAAACGAAATAGCACGATATCCTCCTCATGCTATGGAGGGGCGTGGAATCCATCCCAACGCCATGGTTGCCAAAGAGTATGCACCCTCACTGAATGGTGGAAGGTGGAAACGTCAAACAAGAAATGTTTGCACTTGGCAAAAAGATGCTTGGCAAGTTACAACTTAGCCTTTTATATCTAACCCTAGACCTAAGGCTAAGTATTGGCTAAGGTATTATTTTGCTTTATTATAAGCCATCTCGATGTAAAAGATCTTTTTCCTTAAAGCTGAAATTGGGACAATACACAATGAAGATTACAAGGATAGCTTAAAGCATATGGATCCATGTTGAAATGAAACTTCAAGTTGAAGATGAGGATATAATTTGATGAAGGAGAAGCATATATGTTGAAGAAACTATTGTAGTATGTCCAAAACATGTTGCAATATAATTTTGGCCATAACTTGAAGTAGAAGTGTCCAATTTTCATGTGAAAACTATAGAAATGTAGAGGATAATATGTAGTATCCAACATGCTAATCAAAATCCAATCTTGATGAAGATAAGGCAATTAAATTTTGTACAAAATTTTAATATAGCAACTTGTTTACTACTCATTGAGTGAAGTATCCTCTTGAAGAAGCCATGGAAATTGTTCCAAATATAATACTCTTCCACATGCAAACCCTTCCACTTAATGAAATACTCCACAAGAATTCCATTCCTTAGAACCTTCTCTTGCTCTCCAACAATCTTTTTGGGTTTGTAAATTATCAAACCATCTTCATTAAAGGGAGGTACTTCTTCAAGAACTTGGATTTTAGGGCCAAAATACTTCTTAAGTTGAGATACACAAAAGATATTGTGGATATAAGTAGTTGAAGGAAAATCAAGTTGATAGGCAAGATCCCCAACTTACTTGATTATTTTGTATGAACTATAAAATCGATGGGCAAGTTTTACTATGACCTCCCCTAAGAGAAGCATAATGAGATTTTGGAATCTTTAAGAAAACCCATTTACCTTGGTCAAATTCCACATGCCTTCCTTTCTCATCCACATAGGATCTCTTTGTCTCTTGAGCTTTTATAATATTGTGCTTCCATTGCTTCATAAGAACATCCATCTTCTCTAACTCTTCACAATCATGAGGATTCACATCATCCTAAAACTATGCGAAAGGCACTTGAAATTCATAAAACCATACAATGATTTGAAAGAAGATATTCCAATACTCATGTTATGAGTACTATTACAGCAAGACTCTGCAAGGTGAAGCCAATGATTCCATGCATTTTGTGTATCATGGAAAAAGTGTTGCAAATATAGATCTAGCCATTTATTGACCCTTTTCATTTCGTTGTCTATTTGTGGATGATAAGTGGTGCTAGGAGTCAAAATAGTCTTCATAGAATAGAATCAACTCTTCCAAAAGTTGCCTAAAATTTTAGTGTCATGATTTGACACAATGTTCAGTGGCATTCCATGAAGTTTGAAGACACTTTCCATAAACTCATTAGCTAGTTGCTTTGCTATAAAGTGAACGTTTGTTGGGATGAAATGGTTGACTTAGTCAACTCATCTATGACCACATAAATGCTAGTCCACTTATGTTTTGTCGTATGAAATTTGATAATAAAATCCATGCTAATATCAGTTCACTTTCGATGAAGAATAGGTAGTGACTGGAGCAATCCACCAGATAGAAGTGTGGAATCCTTGATTTGTTGATAAGGAAGACATCTCATAACATAATCTTTAATATCCCTCCAAATTCCTTTCCAATAAAAGCTTTTATGGATGCTATAAAATGTCTTGAACAAACTATTATGGCCCGCTTCTAAAGGTGAAGAGTGCATCTCTTGCAAAGTACGTTCTTTGAAAGATGAATAAAAAGTCAAATAAGCCCATCTATGATACAAAAGAAGGATACTCTTCTCCTTTACCATGTTGAAATTCCTTCAACATTTTTAATGCTTGCTCAATAAGCAAGTATTCTTCTTGAATGTCATGGATCCAATCTTTATACATGGTGGAAATAGTAAAAATGGAACATGTCCATATTTTTGATAAAGCATCTACTACGACATTACCTTTTCTAGCCATGTATGATATCTCAAAGTCATATCCTTGAAGAGTTGCCAATTATCTTCATTGCTTGGGAGACAAATTTAGTTGCGAAGGAAAGTATTTCAATACACAATGATTTCTTTTGACTTTGAAATGGTTGACATAGATATAGTGATGCCACTTCTTAATAACATGCAATATTTCTAACATCTCTTGCCCATAAATATGTAGTTTGTGCTTCTTGTCATCAAGATTTTGGCTCTCATAAGCTATGACTCCATGATCTTGATATAAAATAGTCCCTACTCCTCTTCCACAAGCATTTTCATATATTATAAACTCCTTAGAGAAGTCTCGGTATGGAAGAGTGGATGCTAAAATTGGAAGAGATTTCAGCTCATTAAAGCTTTGTCTATCAATGAAGATACCACATGAGCATAATTCTTGATGAACCTCCTATAAAAAGAAGATAATCCAAGGAATCCTCTCAAAGATGTTGAATTTGTAGTGTTAGGCCATTCTTTGACACATTTTGCCTTGTTTGGATCCACTCTTATTCCTTGCTCTCCCACAATATGACCTAAGTATTCCACTTCATCTTTCATGAAAGAACACTTCATCATCTTAGCAAAGAGTGCATGTCTTCTTAGGGTATTAAAGACCTCTCATATATGCTTCAAATTTTCATCCTTGGACTTGCTATAGATAAGGATGTTATCAAATAATACAAGGGATGTTTTGAACAAAACTTTGGCTCCAATATTTTGTTCAAAAGAGCTTGAAAAGTAGTAGGTGCATTGGAAATCCCAAAATGGCATAATTTAGAAGTAATATAATCATCTTTCAATCCAAAAGTTGTTTTGAACTTATCCTCTTCCTTCATTTGAATTTGATATGGGCTTAAACAAAGATCTATTTTGGTGAAGACATTTGCATCCTTAAGCTCATACAAGAGTTTGTCGATGTAGGGAATAGGATACCTATTATTAACCATTAACTTATTCAAATCCCTATAATCAATGTACATACGAAATGATCCATTCTTCCTCTTGACTAAGAGCACAAGAGAGGCAAATGGTGATTGACTTAACTAAATTAAGCCCACTTGGAGAAACTCTTTGACTTGTCACTCTTCCTTTTCCCTATCAAACTTGGATAAGTGATATGGAGGTTTGTTGATGGGCTTTGTGTTGGTCAACAATTTTATAGGATGGTCAACCTCTCATTTAGGAGGCAAGGATGATGGTGGGGTTGAAAAAAATTCTCATATTCCTCCAATAGCTCTCCAACTGGTGGGTTCCTTTTCTTTGGAGAAGAAGATGGCTAATTTGGTGATCTTCATCTACTTTTGCAGGAAAAAGAGTGAAGATGTATGACTTGGCATTGATTTTCTTTTGCAATTTCTTCATGGAGATGAGCTCTATGTGTTTATGGTCAATGGCCTTCAATTTTATATGCTATATTTGCCAATTAAATTCAATTTTCTCTTGTTCCAAATCCATAGTAAATTTATCAAGAGTTTTCAACCAATTATAAGACAATAAAAATATCAATTGGTTACATATCTAAAGTGATCAAATCCACTTTTATTATGCAAGTAGAAGACAATTAAATTGAATTGAATGGACACACTTCTTTAGTAGACTCATAGGTACCATTTGCAACTTGTGTATGCAAGGATGATTATATATCAATGGGTAGCAACTTCAGTCCACTCAAGGAGTTAGTATTGACAAAGCTATGAGTACTACCCATATCCCCAAGAGTATATGCAATCTTTCCATTAATGATATCTTTGAGTCTAAGTATATTTTCTCCTTTGCAGCATGTCCATGCATCGTGTGAAATAGGACATAAGGAAGAATGAGAATCATTGGTGCCACATAGATTGAATAAAAACCCATCCATAGGATCATACAATTCCTCATTGGTGACATTCTCTTCTTCATGAATTTCTTCCACCATCAGATAAACATCAACATGCAGTAAATTATCCTCTTGTTTCTCTTCTTCCTTAACTTTCATATCTTGAGTGATCACCATGTTGATTTCGGAGTTTCTAGCCTTGCACTTTAGCTGGTGATCTTGGGACCACTTCTCCCCACATTTAAAGTACAATCCTTTGGTGTGCATTTCCACATGCTTTTCATGAGGAAGGAAGTTTTCGTTAGAGCTATTTTGGGTGAGTTTTTGGGCACTTTTAGCCCTTGCAAAATCCCCTTTCATCTCAGCCATATTTTTAAACTTTTGTCCCTATTTTGGAGCATAATTATCACCCTCTTTTGAAGAATAACTAGTAGAAAAGTTAGCACTCATAAAGGAAGAACATCACATGGCCTTGGCTACAATAAGCTTCTACAGAGCAAGCAGCTCCCTCCAAGTTCCACAAAATCTATCTAGCACAACATTAAAACAAAACCATTAGCCACACCCACACCAAACAAACACATTGCCTTCTTAGCCTAACGAAATGTGATATTTCACTGCAAAATAACTAGCCCTCTTGGCCTAACAAGATAATTCACAAAAAACCCATTTAGTAGTGTACTACTGAAATAAACCCTTGGTCCTGACATACCTCTACTAAAGTATAAGACCCCGACCAAGGATAAGAGCTTCTCAAGCCCTACACTAAATGCATCAAGTTATTGGCTAACCGCCTGCATAAATAGCAAATGGTTTCTTACGAATGTGATAATAAACGATCCTATGCATCCACGATAGTATAGGAAAGTGCTCAATTGCAACTTGACTCATAATCCAAACTAGCCATCGCTAGCAAAATTAGGATGTGTCAACAAAAGAAGACCTAAAGTAGTCTTGGGCTAATGTTAGAAGGTAATTGTAAGAGCTCCCCAAGACCACAATTGAAAAAGACAACTTCAACAAAAGCATAATTTGCTAGGGAGTCTGCAAAGCGATTCCACTTGTTGAGGAACTAGATGACAAGTCAGCGCCTCAAAAATATACAACATATCCAAGGCTAAATGATGGTGCATCCTTAAGATGGGATCCTGTACACTATAGGTCCCATTCAACTGGTTGATCACTAACAGTGAGTCACCCTTCACCAATAACCGGTAGATACCATCACATTGGGCTACATTCAGCCCAATAATCAAGGCCTTGTATTCTGCCATATTATTAGTAAAAAAGTATGATCCTAAATATACTCCCATTTTCTTAAAAACCCTCGTCGATGATCTTTAATGACCATACCAATGCTTGCATGTTTAGCGCGGGACCTCTAGAAGCTCCATTAAAATACAAAGTATAGACCGAGTCTTCAACAATAGGCCATGCCATACAGATCAACTCACTCATACTTACAATAATCAAAGTCAAGCCGAGAGAGAGGATATATGACAAGTACAATCCCTCCTTCCTTGTTGAACTCGATAGGAATACTCATCAAAATCCTTTTCCAATGGTGGCAATACACCTTAATATTCCACATGAAAGATCCGTCTTGCCACTCAAATAACCTTTACTCCCCCACATCACTTGACCTTTGTGGTAACATTGCTTTAAATATACTGATGCTCAAGTTAATGAATGATTCTTCCCATCTAATTGTCTTGGTACCTAGTGCAAGTTAAAGCTAAATCTTGAAGGACTTGTATAGGCACCAAGTTTGATGTCAGTCCTTACACGTAGTAAGGCTTTAGCTGATTAAAGTTAACTTCATTTTTAAACTCTACCCCTTGCAAGTGTGCTAAAAGGCTTGTAGAGCCATTCTTTCCTATACGTACAATTTTATATGTCCCATTCCATTTGGCTTCTAGTTTACAACTAGGGAAGAGCTCACGATGACCATAATAGTACAAAACCAATTGACCCTTCACAAATTTATATTTCTTAGCCTCCTGAAGGTCGTGAAGTACTTTCATTATCTTCTTCCCTACCTCTTGATGTAATAAAGCCTACAATCAAATGTTATCAAGATATGCAAGATAAATAAATCTTTCCTACAATGCTTCTGCCTTACCCAACAAATGATTAAGAGTAAATTGCACAGTGAATAGCTCTATTTCCAATGGTAATACACACTCTTTCCCATATACCAGCTTGAATGGGATGTGGCCTATAGCTCTCTTAAATGTTGTATTGTATGCCCAAACTACCACATACAATTTCTTATCCCAAATTCACTTACTTTTAGACACTATCTTGGATAAGATCCCTACAAGCTGTTTATTCGTACTCTCAACTTGATCATTTTCTTGTGGATTGTATGGGATAGTTAATTGTGTTTAATCTTCAAATCTTCCATCGAGGCTACCATAACCTTATTGAGGAAGTGTGTCCCTCGATTAGACACTATCTCCTTCGGTAGACCAAAATGGCAAACAATTTTTCCCATAATAAAATTGGTCATCTCCTTAGCATTATCCTTCATTGTTATTCGAGCTTCAGACCACTTTGTAAAGTAGTTTGTCACTACAATAATATAATTCTTCCATGTAGTTGATGAAAGGTACCTTGGTTCCACAAAATCAATACCCCATTTTTTGAAGGGTAATGTAACTAAAATAAGATTTAGTGAATGCTCACAATTCTTCTAGCATCATGTTTTTCGCAAATATCATACCATTTAACATAACTGAAAGCATCCTAAAAATTTTATAGCCACCAATATCTAGCAGGCAAAGCTTTCTTAGCGAGTGCACGTGGAAAAGTGGGTGAATAAAGTTCATTTTAACAATTAGCTGTGGTTAAGGGATGACAAAAAATAAATAAAGCACGAAAAATAGGGGTGTATATGTAAGACACTGAAGGCGCACTGAGTAGTCCCAAATGCAAGGAATCCAACAAAAAAGCAAAAACCACTGACTGAAAAAAATAAAACACCTTAGTTTTTTTTATTTTTTATTAAATAAATATCAAAAGCAATATTAGGGGGATCACATTTGGTTTAATTAATGTTGATTAGTATTTGGGTGAGATTGTTATTATTATTCATTGTAATTTAGATGTGCTTGTATTTTGTATTTTTTTATTATTTTTTTTGTATAATTTTTATTTTAAAATATTCCAAAAGCAGTCAAATGCATTGATGGAATTTTTTGTGATTTTTTTGAATTTAATTCTTATTTTTATGAATTTTTAATGAATTTTTCTCAATTTTTAGTGAATTTTAAAAGGATTTTAAATATTATTGATTTTTTTACAATTAATTGTCTGTATTATAATTAGTAAGATTAACCAAAAAAGTACCTAATTCAGTAATGAATTTTTTTGTAATTTTTTTAAATTGAATTTTTATAAATTTTTAATATTTTTAAGTGTTTTTAGGTATTTTTAAGGTATCTTTCGCAAGTTTGTGGAAAATCAAAAGAGATACCTAGTTGCGTGTGAACAGATGTGTGTGCTCGGGGACGGCACGCGTCACTGCACGAAGAAGACCAAACGCGCGTCCTCGCACATAAACACCCGTTGGCCACTCCCGTATGCACAAGCACACCTGAACAGCCGCGCTACGTGTGGAGGGTGGGGGTAGAGTGGAGAAGGGGCAGGAAAGGGGGCTAGAACGGGGGAAACTAGGGTTAATAGAGGTTAGTTAATTAGGTGAACTAAGGGAGGTTAGGTTAAGTTAAGTAACTTAGGTGAGTTAAGTGAATTAAATGAGTTAAGTAAGTTAGGTGAGTTAAATTAGGTAAGTTAGGTAAGGTACGTAGGTTAGGTAAGTTATGTAAGTGAATTAGGTGAATTAGGTTAGTTAGGTGAATTTAGTTAGTTAAGTGAGGTTAGTAAATTAGGGTAAATAAGTTAATTAAGGTAGGTGATGTCAGTTAATTAAGTTAAGTAAATACTAACCAGGGAATGGGGAGGAGGAGGAAGAAAAAGGTGGCGTGGGAGGAGGAGGGCAAGAAGGCGGGTGGACGTGGGAGGAGGAGGGCAGGAAAGCGGTGAAGACGTTGGCGGCGGGAGGAGGAGAGGAGGGCGGTAGCGGCGGCAAGGGGAGGGCGGCGCCGTCGAAGGGGGGAGAGAGAGGCTGTGGCGGGGGGAAGAGAGGGAGGCGGCGGTGTGTGGGAAGAAGAGAGGGAGGGTTGAGGCGGCGTGAGGTCATCATGGAGAAGGGAGTGGAGGAGGCGAAAGGTAGTCGTGGGGAGAAGAGAGGGAGGGCTGAGGCACCATGAGGTCGTCATGGAGGAGGGAGTGGAGGAGGCGGAAGGTGGTCGTGGGGGAGGGAGTCGTGGCGTGGGGGAGGAAGGAGGACCCAGGGGAGGAAGCGCCTACGTGGGGGAAGGAGGAAGGGATGAGGGAGAAGATGCGGCGAATCAGGTAAGGCCTTTTTTTTTTTCCTTTTGTTTTTTTCTCTATTTTTCTTTTTCTTTGTTTCTTGTTTTATTATTATTGTTGTTGTTGTTGTTGTTTTGTTTTTTATTTATTTATTTACTTTTTTTGTGGAGTTATGATTATTATTTTTGGTATTGGTGTTTTATTATTTGTTTTTTTTTATAAATTGTATGTGTATGTGTTTTTTTTTGTAAATCTGTTTTGTTTGTTAAAAGTGAGCGCACCCCCGGCCCACGCGCATATGCAGGGCGAGAGTAAAAAATTTTGCATCGACTAGATCAGACAGGGCAAGGACGGTGACACGCGAGGCACAAAGGCGACGAAAGCATCCCAAGGCACTTAAAACCAAAAACAGGCACATTCGTGCGCGACACGAGAGACGCGGCCACACGTCAAAAGAAAGAAAAATTAATAAAACCCAAACCATACATCAGATCGAAAAAGCGTAAAATAGAAAAATGTGCCGAGAGACGAGGAAAAGATGATAGAAAAATGTGACACGGATTCTGGGGCAAAATCAGGGTGTTCACATGGAAAACACGCAAAAAATAGACTCGAAAACACATACATGTATTAATATCGAAACGAAGTGCAAAAAGAAGGAAAAATATGTAGAATAACCTGTTCAACAACCCTATCATGGAAAAACACAGTTTCGATTGAGATAGGACGCGTTCACATGGGAAAACCGTCTAATTTATGAGAATTGCTTCAAAAATTAATAACTCAAGAACCAACGATCGGAACAGGGGTTGGTAAAAAGGAAAAATGGGCAGTTCAAAGGGAAAAACAGGGCTGTAAGGTTGGATGTGAGTCTCAGTGAACGTAGGATGCATTCACATGAAAAAATCGAAAAACAAAGGATAAAGGCAAACGGACAAGAAACAGCCCCAGGGACAAGGTGAAATAAAACAGAGAAGTGGGGAAGGGACCCCATCAGAGCAAAAAAAAAAAGGATTTCCGTATTTGGAGGTGGATAGATGTATTTCCATGATGATATGCAGAACTAATGCGCAGGGACGTGTCCCCACACTTAAGACCTTACCGGACAGGGGTAGATGCAGCAACATAACCTAGGACTCGTCAACCGATTGGACGCTAGAATCCCCACACTTAAAACATCACATACACTTGCAAACAGAAAAGTAGGGTTAGGAACACTTGACCTGTTTCACATATGGTCGAATGAACCGTCACTGCTACAGAAGGGTTAAAGTCGGTTGTAGGAGAGGTACCACGGCTCGCTCCAGCATTCAACCAGCATGGCAGGGACCATGTAGTAGCACCCAAGGAGGTAACTGGTTGATGAAGCCCGTCGAGGGAGGTGTCGTTGACAAAGGATAGTCACTTAGCTCACTGGCACTCAAGAGGAATGAAAGAACAGTCACTCGCCCCATTACATCACTCGAGGTAAGATTGATGGAAACCCAAATCTCACATCCGGTTTAGGAATCGACAAGGGGGTGGTGCAGAGGGAGTATGCCAGGGTGCACAGTTGATGGTGCATTAGTGCGTCCAACCCGTCTGGCATAGGTGCAAGTAGGAAGGCCAGGAAGCCTTGCAGTGCAATGTACAGAACAGAGTGACGTGTCATGTGCTGATGGCAGAGACCCATCCCGTGGGTGCAAAGGGAAATAGAAACGTACCTGACTCCAATTGTCGTAACGTCCCTCAATCCTCACCTCTCAATAATTGATTGAAGAACCATCCGTCACACTCAGCCCCCCCTCTGTCTCACGCTCTGTTGATAGAGCCAGGAGGGCAGCCCATTCCTAAAACCCATTGATGTAATCCTCATTGTTACTTGTGCAGAGCTTGTATGCCATGTGCGCATTTGCAACAGTGCAAGAAGGAAGGCCATGGAGACTTATGGTGTAGTGCACAGGAACAAATCGTGCATGCAACACTCCGTTCACACATCTCACCTCTCATTTGATTTGAAGGGAAAAACTGGTCACTCACCTCACCCTCTATCTCACGCTCACTGATAGATACAGAGGGAAGCCCATACTCACGTCCCCATCCTATTAGGATGAAAGCTCACATCACTCAAGGGGTTGGTGATAAAGATCGTGTCAGTTGTTGTTGTCATCAGGATATTGAAGATGAGGCGTACCCAAGGAGGCAACCAACAAGTCTCGTACTTCAATGATTTGTAAGAAAGGTCATCTGATAAGAATGGTAGATGGACTAATATTGCAGAGACAATGCACCAAGGGAGGTGGCTTCAAATTACTTGCTGGAGATGGCCTGCTGGATAGAAAAAACGCACGTACTACATCAGTCGCCTGGTGGAAGCGATATCAACAACCTGTCACCTGGCCCTAAATCCTAAAAAGGGAGGCTAATCATGTGCTATAATGATGCAATAGATGGAGACCTTCAGACCATTAGGATTGACAGCAAGGACCTTGTATGGGCCCATCCATCGTTGTTGAAGCTTGCCAGGAAACTTGCCAAATCTCGAATCATAGGCTAGGATAAAATCACCTTCTTTAAACTCCTTGTGCTTGATAAAACTGTCATGATAGGCCTTGCGTCACGCTTGAGTGGTTTCCATCCACCATAAGGCCATCCACCGTATCTCATCCAAACATTCCAAGTGCAGGAGGTGGCGTTGCAGTGACTCATCATCTCCCCAGCGTTCTTTAACTGCCACTCGCAAAGAGGGTAATTCCAATTCAAGAGGCAAGACAACTTATGTACCATACACTAACTGGAAAGGGGTCTGTCTTGTAGCTGCTTTACGGGAGGTTCTGTATGCCCAGAGGGCCTTTGTAAGTCAATCCTCCCAGTCGTGACGATGTGCGGCAATCGTTCTTGTCAGGATCAAGCAGAGAATGCGATTGGTGACTTCAACTTGGCCGTTGTCTTTGGGGTAATAGGGAGTGGGCTTGGTGGATCTTATATAGCTCTCTCAGCTCCTCCATGATTTTTGTTGAGATATCGAGCTCCACTCGTGATACGCCAGG
This sequence comes from Lygodium microphyllum, assembly GCF_053477565.2. NCBI lineage: Eukaryota > Viridiplantae > Streptophyta > Polypodiopsida > Schizaeales > Lygodiaceae > Lygodium > Lygodium microphyllum. The sequence goes on from NC_141162.1 coordinate 19,419,556, forward strand.
GTGACCGTTGTGTATTTATGTCACCGACTTGTCAGTTGCAGACGCGGTTGGTACACCGCCCATGAATAATAGCTATATGATAGCTATCCTTATCTACTCTAGTTCGTGGCTCAGTTAGTATGGCACCTTAGTTAATTGAGTTTGGTTTGAGACCCATATCTAGGGTTCTTCTATTTCTTTGTACGAGAGTTCTTTTGGCTTACACAACTAAGAAGAGGAAAACTGTTTTTAGCCTCCACCCTTGTGTGTCTTCCCCCATTGTGCAAGCAAGAAAGCTTCAAGCGAGACTCCTTCCTTCTCTCCCACAATCTTGACATGGTATCAGAGCCTTGTTCGTGGTAAGGAGCTCAAGAAAGCAACCAAGCTCGCGGTGTTCTGGTAAGAGGAGCAGTGTTGCTTTCATTTTCTGTTTTGGGAGCAGATCTCTGCAGGTAGCACAGCCGAAAATTGTAGGAGTGCATTGTCTCAGGTTGAGACGCCCTTCGCGGTGAAGCAAGAGGGCAGTATATGCTGCGGGGCAGAGCTTTAGCTCTTGGTGACCCTGTTTTTTTGATTTGAGGCCATTTCGGGGCCTGTTTTGGAGGCGGAAGTTTTCTGCACGCACTCAGGAAAAGGCTCAGTTTTATGCTGTGCAGCCACTGTTCTACAGGTCGGTGAATAGTTACTGTAAAAATTGCATTGTATGCTTGTGCGCAGAGACATTGGGAGTTACAGAATCATCCCTGTTTCCTGTTGATGCAAAATCGTCACTAGGAAGTGACTGTGTGGTCAAATACCACTTTCGCCAGTTTTGCAGATTTTCCCTTGTGAGGGTGAAGCTATGGTTTTTGTAGTGACAGAATTTTTTGCAGTCTTCTGTAATAGCATCTGATTCTCTTTCACAGATTGTCACTGAAAAGCTTGACAAGAACAACTTCCAAGCATGGAAGTTTAGAATGACGAATTTCCTTATGGGAAAAGGATATTGGGAATTTGTTGCAGGAAATGAAGAAGAACCAGTTCTTCCTGATGTTCCCAATCAATAGCAAATGCAGGCATTTAAAGCATGGCATGAGAGAGCCAGGAAAGTTATGTATTGGCTGTCTATCAGTATTTCAGACTCTATGATTGTGCATATTCAGGATGCAAGTACGCCAAAGGAGGCATGGGATACTTTGTCAAAAATGTATAGCACAAATACGCAAGCCAGGAAAATGCAGCTCAAGCAAGAGTTGCACAATGTGCAAAGAGAAAATATGAGCATGAACGACTACCACATGAAGGTGAAGAAGATTGCAGATGCACTTGCTACCATTGGGTCACCAGTGGAAGATGATGATTTAGTTTCTGTGACCTTGAATGGTCTAGGAAAGGATTATGCACAGTTTCGGACATCCATTTCAGTTCGTGAAAGATTTCCTGATTTTGAGGAGCTGATTGCTCTTCTAATTTCTGAGGAGCAAAGAAATGGTGGTGCATCTTCTTCAGGAGGAACTTCAAAAGAATCTGTCTTCTACTCAAATGCTGGAAGAGGTAGAGGCAGAGATAGAGGAGGCCAATATGGAGGTCGTGGTAGAAATTAGAATATGCAGCAAACTCAAGAAAACCAGTCCTATGGAGGAGGACGTGGTAACTCTAGAGGCAGGGGGAGCCAAAGAGGTCGTGGTGGATGGCAAAGAGGTCAAAATGCAAACAGTAATGTTGAATGCTACTACTGTGGTAAAATGGGTCATATGGCTAAAGACTGCTATAAAAAGCAGAATGACATCATGAATGGAAAACTGCAACAAGGGAATTATGCATCTTCTAGCAGACAGGGTGATGACAGAAATGAGCATCTGTTTATGGTGCAGCACATGAACAATTCTGTGACAAGTGTAGAAGAAAGCAACGATGTATGGTATGTTGACTCAGGTGCATCAAACCATATGACAGGTCATGCAGAATGGATGGAGGATGCAAGGAAAATGGAAAAACCAGGATTTGTGGAGACTGGTGATGATACTACACATCCTATTGTGCAGATTGGAAAAATTCCTTTGTCTATGCAGGATGGGAAAAAGAAATACCTGTCCGATGTATTTCATGTCCCGAATATCACCAAGAATCTGGTTTCAGTGGGTCAAATGGTTGAACAGGGCTTGCAGGTCAGATTTAATCCTCATGGATGCTTTGTTGAGGATATGAAAAATAAAGGTCGCTTGATAGCAAAAGGAAAGAAGAAGGGCAGAATGTTTACATTGGATGCAGACATGTCTAAATTGAGTGCAGCAATGTTTGCACATGGGACCGGTGTAGTTGCAGATATTGATATCTGGCATAAACGCATTGGTCATGTTAATGTACAGCGACTTAAATCAATGCAGGCCCAAAATATTGTTGCAGGTTTGCCGAAATTCAAGGTTGCAGAAATGCATAAGGTATGTGAAGCCTGTCAGTTTGGAAAACAGGCAAGGAAACCATTTCCTAGACATGTTCAAGAGAGTGAGAAGCCATTGGAATTAATCCACTCTGATGTGTGGACTACTAAAGCTGCATCTCTTGGAGGCTGTCATTATTTTTTCACTTTTATTGATGACTATAGCAGAAAAGTTTGGGTGTATTTTATGAAAAAGAAAAGTGAAGTTTTTGGGCATTTCAAAACCCTTAAAGCTATGGCTGAAAAAGAAACAGGTCTGCAGATAAAATGCCCAAGGTCAGATGGAGGGGGAGAGTACCTCTCAAATGAGTTTGCAAAGTTTTTGCAGGAGCATGGCATAAAGCAGCAATATTCATGCAGTTATACCCCACAACAAAATGGAATTGTAGAAAGGAAAAACAGGCATATTGGAGAGGTATCTCGTGCCATACTCAATGAAAAAGACTTGCCAAATTTTTATTGGGCTGAAGCAGTTGCTACAGCAGTCTACATAATGAACAGGACTCCCACTGTAGCAATACATGGAGTGACTCCAGAGGAGAGGTATACTGGTAGGAAACTAGATATTTCTCATTTGAAAATTTTTGGTTGCATTGCCTATGTACATGTGCCAGATGAGTTGAGATCCAAGTTGGATCCAAAAGCTGAGAAGTGCATCTTTATTGGTTACTCTCTGCAGCAAAAAGGGTATAGATGCTATAACCCTTCTACTCGTAAGTTTACAGTGAGCAGAGATGTTGTTTTTGATGAGATGAGTAGCTGGTATAAACCAGTAAATGTGATTGATGATGTAGATGCACAAAATGGTAATGCTGCACAAAATTCACAACAGCAGTCACAAAATATTAGTGGACCTGGAGCGTCCTCTAGTAGTGGTTCACATTCTTCGCCATGGACAAGCAGATTGAGATCAGGAGATTCTTCTCAAAGCAATGCAGATAGTGGCATGCAGGTATCACGAAAAGGAAAAGAGAAGGTTGATCAGCCCATGTTTGATGTGAATGCAGGTCACTCTTATGTGGATGGTGAATCTAGTGGCTCAGAACAGAGCATTGATGATGAGTTGGGTATTCCTTCTATTGTTACACCTGGAGTAAGGAAGACCAGGGATGTTTTGAGAGCACCTGGGAGTGAACCTACTTTGCGCAGGTCTACGAGAGCTAGGTATCCTCTGGATAGGCTGAAATATGATGGATTTACAGCCATTCACTATGCATATATGGTTAAAATGATACAGGAACCAGAACCCACTTCTTTTGAGGAAGCCATGGGAAAAGAAAAATGGGAGAAAGCCATGGATGAAGAAATGGATGCCTTGGAAGCAAATGCTACATGGGAGTTAGTACCTTTGCCTAAAGGTAAGAATGCAATTGGCTGTAAGTGGGTTTATAAGGTGAAGCACAATGCAGATGGTTCTGTGAACAGATACAAGGCAAGATTAGTAGTCAAGGGGTATGCACAAACATATGGCATTGACTATGAAGAAACATTTAGTCCAGTTGCAAGGATGGCAATGGTAAGAGCAGTCATTGCTATGGCTACATCAAAGGGATGGTCTTTACATCAGATGGATGTAAAGAATGCCTTCTTGCATGGTGATTTGCAAGAAGAGGTCTATATGGAGCAGCCACCAGGTTATGTGCATGTTGTTCATCCTGAGTTTGTTTGCAGGTTGAAGAAAGCCTTGTATGGCTTGAAGCAAGCACCTAGAGCATGGTCTGACAAGATAGGACAGTATCTTGTCACTATTGGCTTTCAGATTTCCAAGGCAGATTTCTCACTTTATGTGAGAAAAACAGAGAAAGGTATTATGCTACTTGTCATTTATGTTGATGATTTGATTATGACAGGTGACAGTGATGAAGATATCCTTCATGTGAAAATGCTATTGAAGCAGAAGTTTGAGATGAAGGATTTGGGAGAGCTGCGTTATTTCTTGGGCATTGAGGTGATTAGATCACCAAGTGGGATACAGCTCTTGCAGAGGCAGTATGGATTGGACATGCTGTCCAAATATGAGATGACAGGCTGTAAGCCTATTTCAGTTCCTTTGGAGCAGAATGTAAAGCTGAGCGCAGATGCAGGTGAGCTTCTGGAAGACCCTACTATGTACAGACGCATAGTAGGAAGCTTGATTTATATGACTATTACCAGGCCAAATTTGAGCTATGCTGTTGGATTGGTAAGTCAGTTTATGCAGGCTCCAAGGAAATCGCATTTGGATGCGGCTAGACACATACTCAGGTATGTGAAGTCCACATTGCAGTATGGACTATTTTATGAGACTGGGGTTCAGATACAGCTGCATGGATACACTGATGCTGATTGGGCTGGTAGTATTTCTGATAGACGATCTACCAGTGGATATGTGTTCTCTTTTGGGAGTGCTGCAGTCACTTGGAGCAGTAAGAAACAGCCTACAGTTGCCTTGTCAAGCACAGAGGCTGAGTACAGGGGTGCAGCAATGGCTGCATGTGAGGTAGCTTGGTTGCATAAGCTACTTTATGATATGCATCAGTCTACAGATGGGCCAGTTGTCATTTATTGTGACAACATGAGTAGTATACACTTGGCAAATAACCCAGTCTATCATGCTAGAACAAAGCACATTGAGGTGCATTATCACTATGTGCGAGAGAGGGTTTTACTAGGTCTTATTGATCTAGTTTATGTCAGCACAGAGGATCAGGTAGCTGACATATTCACGAAGGCATTGGGCGCAGAGAAGATGCGCAAGTTCAGAGACCTGTTTGGTGTGCAGGAATTGGGATTAAGCTCGAGGGGGAGTGTTGAGATATCGAGCTCCACTCGTGATACGCCAGGGTGACCGTTGTGTATTTATGTCACCGACTTGTCAGTTACAGACGCGGTTGGTACACCGCCCATGAATAATAGCTATATGATAGCTATCCTTATCTACTCTAGTTCGTGGCTCAGTTAGTATGCCACCTTAGTTAATTGAGTTTGGTTTGAGACCCATATCTAGGGTTCTTCTATTTCTTTGTACGAGAGTTCTTTTGGCTTACACAACTAAGAAGAGGAAAACTATTTTCAGCCTCCACCCTTGTGTGTCTTCCCCCATTGTGCAAGCAAGAAAGCTTCAAGCGAGACTCCTTCCTTCTCTCCCACAATCTTGACAATTTTGTTAAGGAAATGAGTACCTCTGTCACTTACCAGCTCAAGGGGACTGCCAAAACGGGTGATAATATTCTCGTACATGAACAAGGCTATGCTATTACCATCGTCCTGCTTCAAAGCTTTAGCTTCACACCACTTTGTGACATAATCCGTACATACTAAGATGTATATGTTTTGCTTCCGTCTGGTGGGTGGATCAATGGGACCCACAAAATCAATCCCCCACTTCTCGAATGGCTTTAGGGGAAGAATAGGTTGTAGTGGCATGGCACTTGTTTTGGTGGGTTTTCCCATTCACTGACAAGCATCACATCTCTTGTAGTAGTCATATGCATCCTTATGGAGGGTCGGCCACCAATATCTTGCTAACAGAGCCTTCTTGGCTGTCGCTTTTCCTACGAAGTGTCCACCACATGGTTCGTCATGGCATGCTTTCAATACTATGCCTCTTTCATCCCCTGCAACACATCTTCGGAGCACTTCATCTTTACCTCTCTTGTACAGTGCACCGCCTAGCAAAGTGTAGGAGGCTGATTCTAACAAAAGCTTGTTCTTCTCATGGCTTAAGATTCTAGGAGGATACTATTGAGTTGCCAGGAGGTTGGCTATGTCTGCATACCACGGAGTGACTATTTCTACTAGAAACATGGAAGCATCAAGAAGGTTTGGATCATCGTGTTCCTCTTCTGCAATTTGAGGGATTCGTGATAGATGATTAGCTAGGACATGCGAACGGCCAGGCTTAGTGACCACTTCAAAATCGAACTGCTAGAATAGGAGAAACCATCTCATCAATCTTCCTTTAACATCTGCTTTGTTCATCAAGAAGGACAGGGCTTCATGATCCACGTAGAACTTAAAATGTGTTGACAGTAGATAGTGTCTAAACTTCTCTAGTGCAAAAGCCATTGCCAAGCAATCAAGCTCTGTCACTGTGTAGTTCCATTCCCTATCAATGACCTTTCGGCTTGCATAATATATTGGTTGATCTAATTTAGAGGGGCCCTTTTGACATAGGACAGCACCTAGCCCTTCAACTGATGCATATGTGTGCACATGAAACTCCTTTGTCCAATCAGGAGGCTGCAAGATAGGTGCTTGGATAAGGCACTATTTTAGGGTATTAAAGGCTTCTTCACAGTCATCAATCCAAAGGAAATCCACATATTTCCTTAGGAGCTTATGCAGAGGGGCTGCCTTGGTTGCAAAATGTGCAATAAATCTTATGTAGTAGCCCACATGGCCAAGAAATCCTCTCAATTGCTTAGGGTTTGTTAGTGCTGTCAAGGCGGCAATCTTCTCAATCTTCACCGGGTCTGTTGCAATCCCCTATGCAGAGACGATATCGCCCAAAAGAACTCCTGATGAGATGCCAAAGACACATTTGTCGGGGTTGAGAAAAATCCCATACTCTTGGCATCTATCAAAACATTGCTCTAGGTGTCCCCAATGCTCACAGATTAAGCTATAGACACAAAAGTCATCAAGGTACACCTCAATGAAATCATGCAAATGATTCTTGAAGGCAGCCATCATTACTCGTTGGAAGGTGACAGGAGCATTACAGAGCCCAAATGGCATCACTCTATAGGCATAGGTCCCCCATTCTGTGGTTAAAGTTTATTTTGGATTGGTCCTCTTCTACAATTTGGACTTGGTTATATCCACTGAATCCATCCAAGAGAGAATAGAGCTCATGACCTGTTACTATGTCCAACACCAAAAACTCATGTAAAAGAGTGCCAGGCTCCCTCCTGTGCCAATTGTAAAATATTAGATGGGTGTAGACTAGAGGCATAAGGCTAGAAGAGGAAATAGAGAAAGGACCTTGCCACAACGGCCGGTCATGTAAAAAAGGGATCGATGCCCATGGGATTTTAGGGCTTGTATATAAAGTTCAAAAAGTGAATGGAAGCTCATTCTTTGGTGTGTGGATAACAAGAGTTCTCTTCTTCTTCTCTTCTTCTCTTATCCTTGCTTGTGTGTGCTCTTGAGAGAGGGAGTGTGAGAGTGTGAGAGAGTGAGTGTGTGGGAGTGAGGGATCAAGAGGGTGAAGCTCTTCACCATCTCCTCTTCTCTTCTTCTCTTCTCTTATCTTCTTTTCTCGCGCGCGCGGCTATGGTGGATGGAGCTTGGAGATGGAGGAGGCTTGAGGATGCTTGAGCTAGCATCTAGGATCATGGAGCTACCAGTGTGTGCAAGAGAGGAGGAAACTCATATCAGCATCAAGGTAAGCTCACTACACTCATAGGATCGACGGTGCGTCGGCTAGGTGTGAGAGATAGCCATTAGAGCTCGCGTAAAACGCTTGAAACAATAAGTGGTCCGTGGGTCTTGGCAGTTGAGCATGAGCTCCCTCTACATTTTTGATTCCATTGCTAAGACCAACGGATTCAAGCTTGAGTGCTTGTGCGCCTCATATCGAGCATCGAAGTAAGGGATTCATTCCCGAAATGGAGCTTGAGATAGGTAGAAAATTTGGGTGTTTTGATCTACGAAACAAGTAAGTATTTTGGGTTAGTTTGCTTGTTTGATGATTGGAAAACATGGAGAAATCATTTCATTTTGTTGCTTTTGATTCTTGTTGCATTTAGCGTAGGATAGGATTAGGAAATCGAATCGGGAAAGGGTAGGTTTTACCATTGCAAAACAGGGCAAAACAAGGCATAAATCATGCAAAAAATAGCAAAAAGCCTACTTGGTATGGTTAATGTTGGCAAGTGAGTGATTGGGAGCGTCAAAACCTTACCCAGGAAGGGGTTTAAGAGCCAAGAGACCAAGGGAGAGCTCATTTGCAACCATTGCAGTGAGAGAGAGAGAGAGCGAGAGAGCCTCCACAAATATTCGATTCGATCTCGTCTCATCGAAGAGCCTACCGCTCACCTCAGGTATACCAATCACTTCCCTTGGCACCCTAGTTAGGATCTGGAAGTTTGTGCTTGGAGTGATTGTCTAAATCATGAGATTTGATCGAAATTGTCATCGCATTGCATTCATCGCACCGCGTTCGGCCCGTCCGAGCCACCATTTCTGGGCCAAGTCCTAGAATCGGCCCTCGGCCCTTGCCATTCGACCAACTCGGCTCGAAAACCCTAATCAGCCCTCGGCCCGTCCCAATGATGGTATTCGGCCCCATTGACCAACTCGGCCCTCGGCCCAAGACCCGTTCCGGCCCTCGAACTAGTGTGATTTGACCTTCGGTCCATGTATCTTGGCCCATCTAAATCACCCACTCAGCCCCTGCAATTCAAACCAGTTGGGCCGAGTGTGAATTTGTCTCAAATTTTTAGAAATTTGACCTGACCCAAGCTCATCAGCGTAAACTATCGCAAGTACTCCTGACGCTCAGGACTTGATTCTAGCACACGGAATAGACAAAATCATAAGGCGCAGCCGCTTAGCAGCTTGAGTAGGCTGTCACGAGACCTAGAGACCTAGAGGCAACCCATTGAGCCATAAAACCCTGATTGGACCAAAAAACGAGCAAGGCAACGTAACATAAAAACCCTAAGCCTCTTCAAGATGACCAGAGAATTGATCAACAAAGCCTATCAGGCCCAAAATGAAGCAAGAGTGCGTAAGACGCTTAGAGATTGTTTGCCGCACTTGCCTTGAATTTTCGCACTCGAAGTACACTTAAGGAAAATTGAAAGCCTGATTGAGCACAAGTGCACTGGAAAGAACACACACTGAGTGGAGATAAATTGAGGATTGTATTTAATAAGTCAAGGAACTCACTCAGATAAACCACTCAAGGAACCCACTAATAGGAGAGGGACCCAAAGACATAGACAAACCATCAACATGCGAAGTAGGACCAAGCAAGCGCCACCAACGAAGTGGATTTGACAAACCTACTCAACCTGATCGATAGCTTGGTGGAGCATGAGAGCTCAACTATGGCAAAAGAAAGCTCAGACCACAGGTCTAACGAGGAACTTCCTAGAGGCTATTCAGTAGAGCTGGTCAGTAGCTACGATGCACACGCCCGGTATGAGCACCGCGGCAGGACAGCAAATGCTATCATCGCAAACTTAGAAGAAGAGAGAAAGCTAGCCCACAAGGCATTGCAAAGCATAGTCAAATACAATAGAAACCAGCAGGCTAGCAGCCAAAGGCAAAGCACGGAGTTGTGTAAGGTGCAGCGGGTGCTGAACTTAGCTGGTAGAAACCGAACGGATCATGAGAGAGCCCTAGAAGGAGACTTAACGATGAGCGAGCTTCTCATGAAGCGACTGCTAGACAACACCGCAGTAGAGCAAAGTGTCGCAGCATTGGTGACATCACTGCTGGCAGAATTAGGAGCAACCCAAGGCTCTGAGAGCCAGTCTAAAATTCCAATAATCGCAAAGCAGATCGACAAGTACCAACCCGACGACGATCCATATAGCTTTGTAGAGCAGTTCGAGCAAGTCTGCGAAGCCAACGGCCTCAGCGACCTAACTCAGCGCTCTCAAGCATTCGGGCTCTGCTTGACAAGGGTAGGACTTGGTATACAAGCTTAGATGTCGCAGAGCGAGCCAACTTCAATGGCCTCAAGAATCTCTTCATCAAGAGATTTGCCGAGCTTGGATACTCTGACAATTTGCTAGTACGACTGATGAATGTCAAGCAGAAAGAGAAGGAGGACATTCGCGATTATGTAACCCACGTGAGGAGTCTCTTTAAGAGAATCCCTATGGGCGAACGATCGACTGAAAGAGCAGTTTCAACTGTATTCATCAGCGGAATTCGAAACGAGGAACTATATAAGGCTTTGGCATGCAACTCGAGCTTGTAGAGAGACGCACTAGCTAGGGTTTTTGAGGAAGCCGTCAGAGTTGACGAGCAGCTGAAAGAGCTGAGCTCCAGGAGCTCAAACTCAAAAGAAACCAACTCGCAAAGTTCATAGACAGCGTCAACCTCTAGTGAATGATCAATCCCATCATCCCAAGATAAGGGGAAAGCCACCGAGACAAACCAAGACTTGGCTGATGTCAAGATGGAGATAGCCAAGATGGAAGACATGTTGAGACGACCAACGTGCCCACACATCCAATGCGTGTACTGTGGCGGAAACCACTTGCCAGTCGAGTGTCAAGACCCTATGTCGAGACCTTGCGCTAACTGCGACAGGTTCGATCACGACATCGCACATTGCAGATTGTCGAGAAGGCTTCCGTACTCGCAACCATATGGCCAACCTTACCTAACGAACAGGTAGCAACCACTCTTCGGAAGGGGAGCCCCATTGGCCCTTCATGCACCTAAAGACATTAAGCCCGGCTGTTCCTAGGATGGACATAAACCCTATAGGCATATCTAGACCACCTGTCCCCTACGTGACCCATCCACCGAGTGACGCTCCAGTCCACTATGTGGAAGAGCCAAATGAGGAAGAGACTTACGTATACCCTTATGTCTCTCACAACAACAAGGGCAACGCAGTCCTTATGGACTATCGACTAGTACCGGTGATGGTGTTAGGGAGAGGACGAGGTAGAGGCCTAGGAGGGCAGACGTAGGATCCAATCATTTGTTGGACTTGTGGTCACCCAGGTCATGTCTCATCACGTTGCCCTGAGAGGGAGCAACAGAATAGAGACAAAGCTGACCTAAGGTGCGTTGAGTGAGAAATCACCCATCGATTGCCCAAAGTGGAAACCTTCTTCAAGTTCAGCCAATGTACCATCTGTCCCATTGGGGCTGTTTGGTATCGAGAACCTCGATGGGGAGGCCACACCTATCCCATTGTAGATCATGACCCATGCGAAGCAGGCCGGCATATAACTGCCAGGACCTAGCAACCTCAATGCAACCTCGATAGGGAAGAAGAGCCGCAGGTGGAGAAAGAAGAGGTCAAAAGCTAAGATTGCACTGAAAATTGAGAGTGCTACAACTCTGCCTGTTGGAAAGAAGGTCACAGATGCAAAGGCAGAAACTTCAGCCCCTAAGATGGACGAAAAGGGAAGTGTCAAGGTAGGGAAATACACGCATCCGAAGCGCCAAGGCTATAGAGAAAGTGAAGGACTGGGTGAAAGAGGCCCAAGAGCACTTAAGGGATGCTGAGCCCATCCTAGAGGATGAGATCGATGATCTCCCCAACATAAGCATTCCAGTCTCACCCCCTCGACCAAAGTCAGGAGATGTGACCGCACCACAAGCAGGACCGCCTAGGCCAAGCCTTGGTGTTGCAGGCCCGCAAATCAGTCACGGCCATTGGCCAGGACAATCCGGTTTATGAGAGAGACGAGCAGCCAGTGGCCTCCTTACCACGCTAGTGACCTTCCCTGTGACGTTAAGCCTGGGAGACCTACTTAAGCAGCATCCCACCCTATGGCAAGACCTGAAGCAATGGGTTGAGGGGTCACGAGAACAAGCTGGTGATCTACACGACCATGATACTGAAACACAAATACCGAATCTAACGATGCACTCTGTGCCAAAATCCTTGCATGTTAATGCTTTCTAAGAAGGCACTGAGATGCATGTAGTATTACCGGTCCTAGCCCTAAGTGACACGACGAGAAAGGGGATCGTAGACATGGGAGCTGGGGTTAGTGTGCTAAGCCACACAGTACTTCAGAATTGGGGAAACCCACCTATCAAGACTACTCTGTTTAATGTCAAATTAGCAAACAGCATGAGAGTGAAGCCATTCGGGGTACTTAAAAACTGACCATTGAATATCGTAGGTGTCCAGTTCTCTGTCGACTTTATAATCATGAAGGGAGTGGACTACGATATCCTATTAGGCCAACCCTAGATGTGTAATGCCAGAGTTATCGAAGATTGGGGTAACAACTTGATCTTCCTAGGCAACAAAACAGAAGCTGTGAGGGTAGAGATGGAACTTGGAAAACCTCGCCGGTCAACTTGGATGCCATCTCCGCTATGCTCAAAGGTAACGCTTAAGTCAAGAAGTCTTGTGGGCCCTTGACCAAGTATATCCCATGCCCAAAGGATGAGTGAGATTGGATGCATGTCCTTGCTACAATCGATCTGCCATTATCGGATCATGAGGCATATGAGCAAGCCATCAAGGTGATGAGCAAGTCTAACTACACGCCCTCCGTACCAGTTTGCATGGATGATGGTAGGAACCCTTCGTGGGAGACCTAAGCCCGTCACCTTCCAAACAAGTGCCAAACAACAAAAGAGAACTCCATGAGATTCTGGAATACTTAACGGACAAGCTAGCTGACAATTCAGCAGCAAACTTCAAACCACTCCAGGATCTCTTAGATGAATCCAAGTGGCAATGGACCAGGGTGCATGACTTAAATCTCATGTACAACTGGGTCCTAGTCCCTGATCAACAACAATAGATATACTAAGCCCTAGGAGACGATGAGCAGTCTGATGCAGAGGACTCTAATGACGAGTACGAAGACTGTCAATCCTTCACTGACGAAAGTGAGGGTGAGATAGATACCGTAGAATACGACACTGAGGGACATGAAATAGAACAAACATGGGCAGACTCCAAGCCACAAAAAAAGAGTGTCTTCAGGATAGAGCGAGGGGTCATGCACATGGATTGTGATCGTACCTGGTTAGAACATGTAGGTGCCATAGACTTTGAGCAAGCAGGCCTAGCCCAATCGGGAACGACACCAGTGCTTAGGACAGAATCACCATCCGAACTGCAACCACCAGGGGAGACCACCTCTTCTAGCGAAGACAACGAGTTCGACTCTGAGTCGGAGGTAATTTTGGATAGCGACCCAAAAATACCTAGGCCACCCAAGACCGGATGCACCACCGGGGACCTACCCGTCCACCTGAGGCAGATGATTGAAGTAGGAAAGGGCGAAACAACCCAGGGACACACGAACAGACGAACTGCGAAAACCGCTGGACCTCCCTAAAATATTTACAAAATTCAAGAAACAAGATAGGATAGTGATCCTATTGGGTGCCAAATGGCAAACAAGGGCAAGCGAGCAAACCAATCGAGGGACCAGCCAAGGTCAAGGAGGTGAACCTAGCCTAGGAAGGGGAGACACCCCGACTAGCCTTCATCATCGATGACTTGACTGAGGAAGAAGAAACAAGTCTTGTCGCTCTCTTGCAAGAGTATGTAGATGTATTTGCTTGGTCCTTGGAAGAGCTCAAAGGGGTAGATCTGAGTGTAGTGACTCATAATATACCCATGACACCAGTCGCAACACTAGTGAAGCAGCGGCCGTACGCTATGAATCCAAAACACGCTCATGCTGTCAAGGAAGAGATTGATAAGCTTATGAGAGCGGGATTCATTTACGAAATTGAGCACATGGACTAGGTATCACCCATAGTCATTGTGATGAAGAAAAATGGAAAAATTAGAGTGTGCGTCAATTACAAGAAGGTGAATGTTGCTACTAAGAGAGAGAATTACCCATTGCCATACACTGAGCACATGCTTGAAAGAGTGGCAGGCAAGGAGGCCTACAGTTTTCTGGATGGCTTCTCAGGATACAATCAGGTGCAAGTGCATCCTGCCAACAAGCATGAGACTGCCTTCGCCACTGAGTGGGGCATCTTTGCTTACATAATCATGCCTTTCGGGTTGACTAATGCCCCTTCCACTTTCCAACGCCTCATGTGCACCATATTTAAAGACATGCTTCACAAAGAGTTGGAAGTCTTTATCGATGACCTCTGCGTTCACTAGACTTGGATGGAATACTTAGACAAACTCTAAGAAGTCTTTGAGCGGTATCGCCTATGTCATCTCTCCTTGAACCCCTTAAAATGCCAGTTTTGGGTGAAGCATGGATGCATCCTAGGCCACGTGGTGTCAAAGAACGACATTGCCACTAACTTCTCGAAAGTCAAGGTTATTGTTGACCTTCCACCCCCAATCAACGATAAGGGAGTCCAATTCTTCTTAGGCCATATGGGATACTATTGGCAGTTTAAGCTGAATTACGCGTTGATGGCCAGACCTTTATACAAGCTGCTGATTGTCTTTAAATGGACTGAAGCATGCCAACGAGCATATAAAGAGTTGAAGAAGGCTCTAACCACAGCACCAATTCTACGAGCCCCAAATTGGACCATTACCTTCCATGTGCATATCGATGCTTCTAAATTTGCTATGGGGGCAGTGTTGTGCCAACCTGGCGAACACAACCTAAAGTATCTAGTGAGCTTTGCTAGCAGACAACTCACTGAGATGGAAATGAACTACTCGATGACCGAAAGAAAGGGCTTGGCCATGGTGTTTGCTGTGAAGAAGTTCCGGCATTATCTATTGGCTACACCCTTTACCTTTTTCGTGGACCATCAAGCCTTGCTATATCTAGTGAATAAACCTTGCACTACATGACACATAGCTCGGTGGCTCCTTCTGCTTTTGGAGTTTGACTTCTCCGTGGTTGTACAGAAGGAAAAACAGCACTACATGGCTGACCATATGTCACGCATGCCCACAAGAGAAGCCGCTGGAGATGGCATTGCCAATGAATTGCCAGACACCCATCTCTTTAACCTTTCCAGCGAGAGAGATTTATTCAAGGCCGATCTAATTCCATATTGGGCAGATGACATAGTCCAAGTGCTTGAGCATGGACTACCTGAGCGACCGATAGAGAAGGTAATACTTAGGCGACTCATTCTCAAGATCCAACCCTACCAATTGATAGCAAACCAGTTGTATCACCTAAGGCAAGATGGATTCCTGCGCAGATGCGTGTGCGAGCATGAGATGCATGATGTGCTCTCAGAGGCACACAACGGAATTACTGGTGGACACTTTAGTGGAGACACGATGGCCCCCAAGGTGCTGCAGTCTCAACTATGGTGGCCAATGCTGTTTCATGATACAACACGATTTGTTAAGCATTGTGACGAGTGTCAATAAACAAAGGTCCCGATTCGCAAGGATCAAATGGAGTTGACCCCAATCATTGCATGACAACCCTTTGAAAAATGGGGAATCAACTTCATAGGACCCATCAGCCCTGCTGCACAGTATTCACAGGCCAAATACATCATTGTGGTCACAGACTACCTAACAAAATGGGCAGAGGCGAGAGCAACACAAAAGAACGATACTCGAACAACTACCAAGTTCTTGTGGGAGCAGGTAATCTCACGATTTGGCTGCCCCATCGAACTAGTCAGTGACCAGGGCACACACTTCATCAATGAAGTGATAGCGCATCTCCTATCCACCTTCCTAATTATCCATCAAAAATCCTCTCCATACTACCCTCAAGCAAACGGCCAAGTAGAATCCACAAATAAGATTCTTGTCAACGTCTCGACCAAGGTAGTCTTTGCTTCGTGCACAGCGATTGGGATAATAAGCTGATGGCAGCCTTGTGGGCTTACCGCACAGCTTATAAAACGGTTGTCGACCAGACCCCCCTTTAGATTGACCTACGGAACCAAAGCAATTCTCCCTGTAGAATTCTTTGTGCCTAGCTTGAGAATAGCACTTCAAGAACAATGGGAAGGAAAGGAGGCATGGATGCAATGCCTAGTTGAACTCGAACACCTCTCGGAGACTTGCCTTCTAGCCACTCATGCGCTCATATGTGAGAAGGCACAATGCAAGAGCTGATTTGACAAGCACGTTAAGCAGCATGACTTCAAACAAGGTGACTTAATGCTCCTATACTCATTTAAGGGGGCATAAGAAAAAAATGAAGTTTAGAGGTCTTGGACTTTTCAAAGTTCGTGCAATCAGCCGAATGGGCAACGTCGAGCTCGAGACTCTAGACGGTGAGGGAATAGGCTTCTTCAATGGTAGTCGTGTCAAGAAGTACTACCCTCCCATGCATCCTTTGCATGAGCCACCAATGTTGGAACCGCCTATCAAAGTACGAGTAGCCACAATCACTGAAATTGATGATGAGGATGAGGAAGCCGTAGAGCCCACATACTTGCACATCACAGTCACTGCCAAGTAAACATGCACCTTCAATGCCTTGATCAACGAGGGAGCTGACTTCAATGTCTTGGCTCACGATCATTGGACCCAACTTGGCAAACCACCATTACATCCCACTAATGCCAAATTAAGCCCATATGGGGACCGCTCATACGCACTTCTCAGCAAGTGCAGAGCCACCGTTTCTATCGAGTTTGAGACTGTACCAATGATCTTCTACGTGTTGCCAAACACCAAAGACGTAGGCACGGAGTTGCTACTAGGGCGAACCTTCAAAAAGAAAACTCATTGCAACATTGATTATGAGTTGCAGCGCATCCACCTCGCCATAGGCAACGTTAGCATTGTTACAGCTTTCAACAAGGGCTGTGCGACCTCATCACAGTTTGCAAGGCCACCGGTAGAAGTATTAGCAGCCAAATCTAAGGAGGGGGATAGTACTCGGTCACCACCCCACCAATTCTCAAGAACCGATGCTCATAGGCAGCAAAAGCTAAGGCCCAACAGCCTAGGTTTTAATGGAAGCCTAAATAGCTACTACAACCACCACCTAGGAGTCGATGCACACATCCTCATAAGACCCAAAACTCTAAACCTAGGAAACCAAGGCGCAATCACAGAAATCAACTCATGATCAAGTAAAGATGGGTCCCTAAAGCCCTCTTACATGCGCAAGGCTACTATGAGGGAAATACCTGGATATGGATCCCTAAAGCCCACACGGCCAAAGGCACCACTCGTACACCGCCCTCAAGCTTGATCACCCCAAGCCCATAGAACCTCAAAACCATAAGCCATAGCACTTTCTAGACCCACATCCATCAAGCTCATCTATGCACATACCCAAGAGAGTCGAACAAGCCTATCCGCCCAAACGACAGACATCGTCACATAAGTCATCACCTGCTAGAGCCAATCCGACTACCCTAATCCATTCTAAAGGCAGCAGTCCATCAAACATCATTGCTACTTCCCCAACCCTAATCCAAAAGGTCCAACCGCAATCTCAAGAACATCCGTAATCGCAACTATTCATTGTCAAAGGCTCTAGTGCTATCAAACCCCAACCACCAGGACATCTTAAACCCTCCTATGAGCGAAAATCATTTTTGACACCACTGGCCTCATATCTAGCCAAAGATACGGAGGATGACGTGGTTGATTGCATTAGACGACTAGATGCTACTTTCAGAGAGCTAGCTCTGAGCTACGACCACTTGGACTTAGGCTTGTTGCCCAAACACTTTGCAATCGAAGTTCATATGATGCCTTGTTCTTGGGAGACGTTTGAACTTGCCTTCGCAAAAGCAGCTAACTCGCTGAATTGCTCAATAGTGAGATCTCCAAAGAGCAAGCCCTCAAATAGAGCCTCATCACATCATATGATCAATGAACCACTTTTGCCATCACTAACCAAGAAATTGCAGAATTATCAAAACTTGCTGATACTGAATCCCTGCTCTTGAGGCACTAGTACACTCTTAGGTTACAATGGGAAGTTGAAGGGTGCCAAGTCATGACAAACGCTGAGCAGTGCTACGCAATCAAAACATCGGAGTACGACCCCACTTACATTGCGCCAACCTCGTATAGAGTGTTAACCACTCTTCGTGGCCGACCCATGGAAGAGCACATCAAAGAACACCCTTATCTTGATCACCTATTGACTGAGGAAGAGTTACATATTGCTAGCCGCATCACTTCCGGTGGCTTTCTAACAAATGTTCTCACTTACATCACACACGTGGGCATTCGACCTTTTGATCTAGACCGTGAAGCTCAGTTAGAGTACAACCCCGATTTCTACACTTGGTTCTTACGTCGGTAACTCCTAGACCCATTGCAGAATGCCCTTGACCTCCTAATCTTCAATCCTAGGAAGGATTCTTCTCGAGCTGGAAGGGGAGGGGGGTGAGGTGAATCAAATTAAAACCAAGGAAAATCAAGCAAAATGCATAAACATGTAAACAACGAGCGACGTAGGAAAAATGGCACGAGAACTTTGAAATAAAGGGCAAAAAGTTAAAGTCTAAAGGGAAGATTCTACATTGGATTGGATTTTAATGCTTTCATTCAATAAACATATAGAGTCTTTCTTTTCCAGCAAATTATGACTTTTCCAGCAGATTATTATTTTGAAAGCACTAATGGAATCTTGGGATCATGACATAAACAAAAGATGTCGCAGCAAGACCGCACGCCCATCGACTTCCATTCATGGAGGAGGAAAGAATGAAATACCGCATCACCCTTGAAAACTGTGCCTACAACCAGCTCAAGTTCCGAACCATTCATAACATAGAGGGTGTGGTGGCCAAGGAGAAAGTAGCCAAGAGAGTCATCGAGCAGTGCAACCTCACCAAGTACCTTGAGAAATTTGCGCAAGAGCCTGACCACATGAAGTGTGTGTAGTTTCTCAGGACATATGACCCTGACCAGGAGTGCGGCACCATGCGGTGGGAAGGGGAGAAAATGCTAAATAGGTACAGGTTCACTTAAACCCAGCCTTGGTGGAGAAGGCATTGGGATTGGAGCCAAAGATAGAGAAAAAGCATAAGAGGGATGTTTATGCCATGCTAAAAATGAAAAGGGAGGATGTGCTAACTAATGACGGCATCAACATCTAGGACATTCCTGATGCGAAAGCCAGACTACAAGTGAAGCTAGTGCACGCATCTTCTCCAACCAGTGCTACAACTCCTTTAATGCATCGAATTAGCATGCCTGTGCTGGAGAATGTAGCAGCTCACACCTTGGATGAAGTCGACTGGAATGAATGTACGCAAAACCATTGACCAGGTAGCTAAAGCACTAGGTTTAGGAAGTACACCAACAGGTAGGGAGTCCCCAGCTTCCAAGGCCATAGAAAGAAAGAAGGCCTCGTCCAAGGCCTCATTCATTGGCTATGGAAGCATTTTGACTGCGCTCAACTAGGAGGCAGTGAAGGAGACACAAGGTGCAGAAGAAGGAGAAGGAGAAATGCCTGACAGGTCACCCCTTCACCAGGACTAAGAGAGGTCCAGTGATAGGACCGAGAATGATAAGGAAGGGCAAGAACAAGAAGAACAATCGAGCAAAAAGCAGGCCAAGAAACCCAAGAAGAAGATGGCACAAAAGAAAAAGAAGCAGGATGAAGGCCGCAAGAAGGAGAAAGAGAATTTGGAGATGGCAAAAAAAGAATCCCTCAAGGAGGCCGAGGAGAGGGAGAAGAAGAAGAAACATGAAGAAGAAAAGGCAAAGGAAGAAGTCAACGAGGCTAAAAAGGTGTCGAAATAAGAGGCCGAGGAGAGGAAAAGGAAAGAAAATGAAGAAAAAGAAAAATTGGAGGAAGAGTGCATGAAAACAGAAGAAGAAAGGCAAAGAAGAGTTGCTAAGGAAGAAGAGGAACTGAGAAGGAAGGAGGAGGAGGACTTGGCTGAAGCTACATGTCGATCAATCAAGCAGCAGAGCAGGGCCGATGATCTGGGAGGCTTGAGACCGCTAAGGGAAGAAGGGCTTGGTTCTAGCACGTAGGTACCAGAAATCACACCGCCCACTATCCTTGAAGGCAAAGGCAAGGCCCTTATCCACCCTATCCCTACCCTCATGGTGCCTCCCACCAAACCAACCACCCTCACCCCTAGCATCCCCACCAATGCAGATGTCTCCAACTTCGTGGCATGGATGCAGTATTTTATTAATAAATAAATGGCCCAAGAAAAGAGCACAAAGACTACGGCCACGAGGCAAAAGAGACCAACCACAGATGCTGAATCGAGACAGGACCAGAAACGTCAAAAAGTGGAGACCTCGACTACTCCAATCCACACAACAGTGACACCACCAGCCAATTACAATGAGTACGTCACTGAGCTGCTCTCCCAACAACTGGAGAACGCTAAGGAGGAAAAGAAGATAGTTGTGGCTGAGTTGGTGGCGGAAAAGGAGTCAGTAGTTGCATTCCAACTCGAAAAGACCTACATAATAGACATGCAGCAAAGAGAGATCTCTGATCTCAAACAGGAATTGAAGGCCAAGGAGGACATGGAGGAGAGCTATAAGCAGCAGGCTAGAGGATGAAAATCAGGAATTGGTGCAGATGTAGAGAGAGTATAAGATCCTCCTGATGCAACATGGAGAATCGGAGGCGAAAACTGTTAACATTGAGCAAATGATGGAGGAATTGAATGCCAAAGAAGAAGAGAGAAAGCAAAAGATGGAGCAACAGCAAAAGGAGATCGAGTCTATGACAGATCAGCTACACTTGGGAAAGAAAGAGCAAGAGAACATGAGTAGGGAACTGAAAGACTGAGAGCAAAAGCTCGTAACCCTGGTACAGAAGCAGGGAGAGAGCATGGAAGAGATGAACAAGAGAGCAGAGGAATGGGCAGTGCAAAACAAAAAAAGGGTGAAGACACTGGCACAGTGCCTCACTCTAGTAGAGAAAGAAAAGATCCTCGCAGAGAGCAAAGCAGAAGCGGCCCAGGCAGCCTTCAGTGTGCCTAGTAAAAGCCCTTCATTAACACACTAATGGACATCACCTACCCAGAAGAAAGAGAGTCATTGAAGGTGGTACAGAAAAAACTCAGTATCGCACGCAGAGCTTTGCACACAAGGCTTAGATGCCACCCCAACTTTCGGAGGTTAGGCTGAGCCTAGAAGAGCAACGAAAGACCTGCTGCTACTGGCCAGCCTAACCCCCTAGGAAATTGACGGAATGGGCTTTGAAAAAGGAGCACAACAAGCCGGCAGGGGGAGGAGGCTGAGCTTGAATTTGATATAAGGAGATCTAGAGAAGAGGTGATCCCACAACCCCCCTTGCCACATTCCCAAGAGCAACAATAGATTGATCCATTTGTGGAGAGAAAGCCATGCTCAGGAAAGACGGAGAAAGTTAGTCAAAGAAACCAGGAAGCAACTAAGGGCCAAGCCAGTCGTGCAGCCGTCCGCACCCCTCCCACCGTGCCCTGATGACATTCCCGCTGGATTTCACGCAGAGCTGGTAGTTTAGGAGCGGCAGGAAAGAGAAAAATACCCATTCACCTTCAGCTTCCTCATACCCAACAGCCTGCGAAGGGTCTTACTACTCAAGGTGATGGAGGAGGTGATCGCCATTGGTAGCCGACTAGGACAAAAATGGCGGGAGGAAAGGGAGAAGACCCCCACTCTTTGGGGAAATGAAGAAGCTAAGTTTTGGCAAAACAAAGTGTTTAAAGTACCACATACCATACAGGGATATAACTGCCAACCCCTATGGAGGAGGTGGGTGTGCGACATCAACATGCTCACCTGGATGGCTTTTTGCAACACCCTGCCCTACGAGATAGGTGTGGATTTTGATGCCACCCTCCATGGGCGTTATGATTTTCCTATCAACTACAACTCTAATGTTGTCTCCTTCGAACATGCCCTCCTCTTCAACTCGGAAAGCTTGGATGACTCCATGACGCGTTTCCTCGCGGATTTCTCTTCATGCCCCAATCCAGCTTTCGTAACTACATGTAATTATCTTAGGATACTTAAATTATTACTTAAGTAGGACCCGACTTCACAAGAACGTGGCCTGCCTCCCCTCTTCTTTGACCCTAATGCCATCGATAGCTGTGCCATGGCACGTCTGATGATGAGGGCTAGCCTTCTCCCCTCTTTTTGCCTAGCTCTCCTGGAAGACATGAACGATAGCCAGTTCACTAGATGCAATCATCCTTTTCTCTCCACCACCTCCCTCCACGTCCGCATGAATCTAAAAGGATACTTGCAAAGCTATCAATTTTTTAGCAAATCCATCGGACCCCCTTCTCCACCTAATTCAGACGATGAGAATTAGGCATTGGCTGTCATTCTACTAGTTTAATACTATTATTATTTAAAAAACAAAAAAGAAAGAAAGAAAGAAAGAAAAATAAAAGCATGAAAGGAAAAGCAAGAAGAACATTACTCACGCAATGGACAAAACAACTCACTTGCAAAAGCACTTAGCACCACATAAAGCACAATCACTACACCTAGAGGTCCTCAAGTTAGGCGTGCTCGGTGGCTTCGATCGGCTGGCTCCGCTCCTAACTCCCTAGCCCTTTTTTCTCCCCCACTTTACACTTAAGGCCCATCAAGGGCAAGACATACCTAGGGAGGTAACACTCACCTATGGTTAGACCTGTTGCCCTAAGCTACTTGCATCGCACCTCCCTTTGCACGAATGGGGTCCTCAAGTGTGGGACATCACCCAGGCCACCCTATGGTTAGACCCAACTCCCCATTCCACCAGCACGAGCACAATGCACTACACAATATGGTAGACACCCCCCTTAGGTAGAGCACTACACCTTTTCCAGGCATCACAAAGGCGACAAGCCACCAACTTTGAAGGCCCTCATCATCCACTTGCTATCCATTTAGCTTCTCCAACAAACATCATTACCAAGCTTTCACAAGCACCCGAGTTTACATGTGGCCCTACCCTCACACGACTACTTTGCCAACTGCCTCTTAAACCCCAACAACAGCCAAAAGTGCCATGGGATTGGCACCCGTCTCAGAGGGGGGTAATATTACCCCAAGTCAAGAAGGTGAAAAAATGAATGAAAAAGCGGAAAAATGATGGAAAAAGAGCAAATACACGCAAGCGGCCTCTAAAGCTAAGCTGGGGCTAAAAGCATAATTTTAAATAAAAGGCGCCTCAAAAAACTCCAAAAACTCGTGGAAAAGAGCGTCAGGCTCCCTCCTGTGCCAATTGTAAAATATTAGACGGGTGTAGACTAGAGGCATAAGGCTAGAAGAGGAAATAGAGAAAGAACCTTGCCACAACGGCTGGTCATGTAAAAAAGGGATGGGTGCCCATGGGATTTTAGGGCTTGTATATAAAGTTCAAAAAGTGAAAGCATCCTTCTATCCATACACTAATCTCAAGGGTTCCAAGATCTAGAGGGGCATTAGCCACATCTACTTCCTTTACAAGCTCTAAGGCCTTATTGGTCTTGGTCATTGTTGAAGGAACAATCCTTAGTCCACGTCTTCTTATCAAGATGCTTTTGAATTTCTTTCAGCAGCTCGGAGACAGCATCAACAACTACCAGAAGGTTAGATTTGGTTTAAAGGTTTCTAGGTCTTTGATCAAGTCATAATCTTTGATAGGATCCACAGGCTTCTCCAACTTGCTGGGGAATGGGGCTACCCCCATTTTCATCTTTCATTTTTCTTCTAGCAATTGCAACATCGGCACTTCCTCTGTTTCTAGAAGTGCTTCTATATCATCTATCTCTTGGACCTCTAGTCCAATTTCTGGGACTGTCTCTATGACTCTCTCTGGCATTGAAGTGCTCTGTACTGCCATGTTCTGTCCTGTACCGCTTTGTCCCTCTCTTAACAAGTTGAACTTCATAGTCTTGATAGGAGAGTTGTTCTCTTCTTGGACAATTGGTCCCTTCTTCTTGGTGCGTGTGACAGCGGCAACTTCCAACTCTACCAAATTGGAGGCAGGCTCTCGTACCTTCTATTGGCTATCAATGACATTGGCCTTTACCGGGGCTGGACTTGGACAGTCCTTTGTAGTGTGGCCTTCTTCTTTGCATTGGCTGCATAAGGGCTTGCAATCCACAAATCGTCTAGGGTTTGGACAATTCGGGGAGATATGACCCTTTTCTCCACACCTATAACATTCCACCTCTGATCTCTGACCGTCGTCCTCTGTAACTTTGAGAGGGAAACCTCCTTGGACCGAAATTAGGACCAAACTCCCTAGGCTTTGGTCCAATATCTTGTGTTGTCATTTTGGATTCTAGCAAGTTGAATCTTGCATTTTCATTCTTCTGTCTTCGTTCGTGCATCTCTTTCAGAGAGCAAATATCCTCTATATGGTTCTTCCGCAAACAATAGGAACATAAGGCTCTAGGAATGGTTGGTTTTTGGGTACATTGAGTGGCTAAATGTCACGCTTGATGACACTTTCCGCACCATGTATTAGAGTGCATCACATCTCTCCTAGCTCCCACAAGGGTAGATATATTGGTGGTATTCACCTTTAGCATCTATAGCTGCTCTATAATCACACCCATAAGCTCTTTTTTTATACTTGCAACTGAGTTGGATAAGTAGTCCTTCAAATTTTCACCTCCTAAAGTACTTGTAGTAGGGTTTTGAGAAGCTTCTGTAATTACTGCATACACGGGTTGGGTTGATTCAGAGGGTCCTTTGTTCTGGTTCTGATTTAGAGCTCGTGTTGAGACTTGGGGTTGGTGATTCTAGTTGGTAGGGTTCCACTATTGTTGAGTTGCCATTGGAGGAATTGTTTGAGGCCACTGTTGTTGTGGTTGAACCATCATTTGAGGCACTGTCGTCTGTGGTGACTATAGTGGATTAGGTGCATTATACTGTAGCACTGTTTGAATCTGGGGATAGGGGTAGGGAACTATCTCTAGGACTGCATTTGGTGGGTATACCATTCCTGGCATGGAAGGAGGTAAGACTCCTCTTCCTGGAGTCATTGACAACCTTGCTTCAACTTTGTCATACAATCTTGCATCTTCCACTGCAACTTGTAGATTGACTGGTCTTCTCAATTCCACAAACTTGTGAACTTCTAGTTGTAGGCCTCTGAGAAACACTCCTTTCTGAATACCTTCGTCCAAATGATGGTTAGTCCATCTCTTTAGGATAGATCCCATTCGCGAGACATAAGCTTTTACTCTTTCTCCAGAGGACTGACTTAGGTTCATGAACTCCTCTCGCATCCCCTCTTCAAAACCTTCACGCCTGAATTTAGTGAGCAAGACTCATCCATGTGCCAAAAGTTCCTGTTGCTTGTCTCTCATACCACTGAAATGCCATGCCCTTGAAAATGGCAAGGAATATTGCTAACCAATGCTCAGGGGTTCTGGCATTGTTAGCCACACATGCTACCATAAATTCTGCTACATGAAGATTAGGGTATTCATTGTACTCTCCCTTAAAAATTAGCAATGTGACTACATTTGTTGGCCTCTCATCAATATTTCCAAGACAAATCTGACTAGGAAGGGGCCCTTGAGTTGCCATGGGGACTTCTGTAAAGAGTGATTTTAGGGCGTCAAAGGAGGTTTCTGTTGCAAGATCGTTCTCAGCTTTGATTCTTGCCTTCTCTTGTCTCACATACCTCTGGAGTCATTCTAATGCTTACCTCTTGATTGCGTCATTCATTAGGGGCTTGGCTCCATCCAGTTGTTCAGTACTCAACAGAATAGAATCAGAGAGGGGCTTCAAAGTGGCGTTGCAGTGACTCATCATCTCCCAAGCATTCTTTAACTGCCACTCGCAAAGAGGGCAATTCCAATTCAACAAGGAAGACGGCTTCTATACCATACACTAGCTGAAAAGGGGTCTGTCCTATAACTGCCTTATGGGAGGTTCTGTACACCCAAAGGGCCTCTGTAAGTCGATTATCCCAGTCGCGATGATGTGCGGCAACCATTCTTGTTAGGATCGAGCAAAGGATGCAATTGGTGACTTCAACTTGGCCGTTGGCTCTGGGATAATAGGGAGTGGACTTGTGGCGGATCTTTACAGTTCCGTCAGCTCCTCCATAATTTTGTTAAGGAAATGAGTACCTCTGTCACTTACCAGCTCGAGGGAATTGCCAAAACGGGTGATAATATTCTCGTACATGAACAAGGCTATGTTGTTACCATCATCCTGCTTCAGAGCTTTAGCTTCACACCACTTTGTGACATAATCCATACATACTAAGATGTATCTGTTCTTCTTCTGTCTGGTAGGTGGATCAATGGGACCCACAAAATCAATCCCCCACTTCTCGAATGACTTTAGGGGAAGAATAGATTGCAGTGGCATGGCACTTGTTTTGGTGGGTTTTCCCATTCGTTGACAAGCATCACATCTCTTGCAGTAGTCATATGCATCCTTGTGGAGGGTCGGCACCAGTATCCTGCTACTAACAGACCCTTCTTGGCTGTCGCTTCTCCTGCAAAGTGTCCACCACATGGTTCGTCATGGCAAGCTTTCAATAATATGCCGATTTCATCCCCTACAACACATCTTCGCAATACTTCATATTTGTCTCTTTTGTACAGTGCACCGCCTAGCAAAGTGTAGGGGGCTGATTCTAACATAAGCTTCTTCTTCTCATGGCTTGAGATGCCAGGAGGATACTATTGAGCTGCCAGGAGGCTGGCTATGTCCGCATACCAGGGAGTAATTGTTTCAACTAGAAACAAGGAAGCATCAGGAAGGTCAGGATCATCCTACTCCTCTTCTACAGTTTGAGGGATCTGTGATAGATGATTAGCTAGGACATGGGAACGGCCAGGCTTAGTGACTACTTCAAAATCAAACTCTTGGAAGAGGAGTAACCATCTCATCAGCCGTCCTTTAACATCTGCTTTTTTCATTAGAAAGGACAAGGCTTCATGATCCACATAGAACTTAAAATGCGTTGACAGTAGATAGTGTCTAAACTTCTCCAGTGCAAACACCATTGCTAAGCATTCAAGCTCTGTCACTGTATAGTTTCGTTCCCTATCAGTGACCTTTCAGCTTGCATAATATATTGGTTGATCTAATTTAGAGGGGCCCTTTTGACATAGAACAGCACCTAGCCCTTTGACTGAAGCATTTGTGTGCACATGGGACTCCTTCGTCCAGTCAGGAGGTTGCAAAATAGGTGCTTAGATCAGGCACTATTTTAGGGTATTAAAGGCCTCTTCACAGCATCAATCCAAAGAAAATCTACATCTTTCCTTAAGAGCTTGTGCAGAGGGGCTACCTTGGTTGCAAAATGTGTAATAAATCTTCTGTAGTAGCCCACATGGCCCAGAAATCCTCTCAATTGCTTGAGGTTTGTTGGTGCTATCAAGGCAGCAATTTTTTCAATCTTCGTCGGGTCTGTTGCAATCCCTCGTGTAGAGACAATATGGCCCAATAAAACTCCTGAGGCGCCAAAGACACATTTGTCGGGGTTGAGAGAAATCCCATACTCTCGGCATTTGTCAAAACATTGCTCTAGGTATCCCCAGTGCTCATGGATTAAGCTATAGACACAAAAGTCATCAAGATACACCTCAATGAAATCATGAAGATGATTCTGGAAAGCAGCCATCATTACTCATTGGAAGGTGGAAAGAGCATTACAGAGCCCAAATGGCATCACTCTGTAGGCATAGGTCCCCCATTCTATGGTAAAGGTTGTTTTGGATTGGTCCTCTTCAGCGATTTGGACTTGGTTATATCCACTGAATCCATCCAAGAGGGAATACAGCTCATGGCCTACCACTGTGTCCAACGGTTGGTCAGTAAAAGGGATAGGGAAATGATCCTTCTTCATTTTCGAATTGAGCTTTCGAAAGTCCACACATATTCGAAGTTTCCTGTTCTTCTTAGATACTACCACAATGTGGGTGAAACCCATTCAGTGTTAGCCATGGGATAAATGAAGTCTGCTTCAAGAAGTTTCAATAATTCAACCTTCACTAGAGCAGAATAATTAGGATTCATATGCCTTTGTCTTTTCCTTATAAGTTTGGCATCAGGCTCTAGGTCAATGTGATGTTGGCATACTGTGGGATCAATCCCCTTTAGGTCTTTATACGACCAAGCAAACACATCTAAGTTCTCCTTTAATAAGCCTCGCAGGACCACTAGTTCTTCTTCTAGAAGATTGAGGCCCGCTTTTAGGTGACGTTCAGTACCGTCAGTATCTAAGAATGTCACTTGTCTTTCACCTTCCACTTCGCAGATAAATGTCCCACGGTTTGCTTCTGGATAGAGGTCTGACTCTTTCAAGGGAGTAGTGTCCTCCTTCTGAACAGATGACTCATTTGTCTGTTGAGATTGCTGGAAGGGTATCAGAGCTTTGTTTGCTTCTATGTGAGTGGTGATTTCTTCTGGACTTAGGTATCATCTTCAGAGGATGTGTCCAGGAATGTCACATAACACGGACCTTCTAGAGGTCGTGGCTCTGAGGGCTTTGGCTTCTGTTGAAAAGGGGCATCGTCATCATCTTTTCTCTAGACTGAACAGTCAGGGTGACAGGAGCCACTGGTGAACTTAATTTTTATGCTTTTAATCCATTGCTTATACAAATTCTGCATACTTTGTGGTCCATTGGCCAACCCAAATAGAACCATAGTCATTCCACACAGCACCCTAAGATCTTCGGCCTCTAAGGTCTTTGTAGAGATATCAACAAGATCATCCACTATCAAAGGAAATTCTTCATCTGCACTTTCATAACCTGCTTTATTTTCTTCCTCATCATTGTCATCCTCTTCTTCTGGAGGCTCTGTCTCTGCTTCTGTAGAGGCTCTGTAGGAGAAGAACAGATCTTCTACATCTGCATCTACTTCTGTTTCTGTTGCAGCTTTTGACTCTGCTTCTGCCTCTGTCTCTGGCTCTATGTCTATTATTGTCTCTGTGACTGTCTCTGTATCCGCTCTGTCTCTATTCTACCTCTGCTCTGTCTTTGTATCCGTGTTACTGCTCTATATCCGCTATGTCTCTGTTTTGTCTCTACAACTCTCATATAACAAGGAGAACAGTACATCCATGCTTCTATTTCACTGTCAGAGGTAATTTCAGAAGTTAATTCTAGTTGAGATAGGAGGTATTCTCTCATGGACAAGAATTTTACTTCCCTTGGCAGTTGGCTTACATTGCCCATTGTTAGGGACTGTGCCTCTGTTTTCTTAGGAATGATCTGCTTAACAGCCTCTTCATCTCCTGATGTACCATCTATTACATCATTGGGAGGAGTCAGTTATGACTTCAATGGATGTGGATCCATTGCCTTTTTGCGATCCATACAAATTTAACACCACTTTGTTGGGTCCTCGGCCTAGGTTAGGGTTCCTTTGAACTAGTCCATCCTAGCTCTTGCTTCAAAAAGCCAAGGTCTTCCCAATAGCAGAGGGTATGAGGTCCCATAAGAATTTGGTTTGACCACCAGGTATGTCAACCAATAGTCTCTTCCAGCAAGGGTTGTTTTGACATATGGGAGGATGCCCAACGATTTAATTCTGCTTTGGTCTGCCAATCTGATAAGCCACTGTGTAGGTTGAATTTCTTACAACCCTAAGTCCTTCATTGTTACATCTGTCATTATGTTTACTGATGAACCTCCATCAATCAATACATCTGAGATGAAGCATCCTTCTATCCATACACTAATCTCTGGGGTTCCAAGATCTAGGAAGGCATTAGCCACATCTACTTCCTTTACAGGCTCCGAGGCCTTATTGGTCTGGGTCACTGTTGAAGGAGCGATCCTTAGTCCACGTCTTCTTGTCAAGATTCTTTTGAATTTCTTTTGGATTCTAGGAGACAGCATCAGCAATTGTCAGAATGTTAAGTTTGGTTTAAAAGTGTCTAGGTCTTTGACCAAGTCATAATCTTTGATAGGATCCACATGCTTCTCTAGCTTGCTAGGGAATGGGGCTACACCCATTTTCATCTTTCCTTTTTCTTCTAGTAATTGCAGCATCGGCACTTCCTTTGTTTCTAGAGGTGCTTCTGTATCATCTATCTCATGGGCCTTTGGTCCTGTCTCTATGACTCTCTCTAGGACTGAAGTGCTCTGTACTACCTTGTTCTATCCTGTACCGCTTTGTCCCTCTCTTGACAAGTTGAACTTCGCAGTCTTGGTAGGAGAGTTGTTCTCTTCTTGGACAACTGGTCCCTTCTTCTTGGCGCACGTGACAGTGGCAACTTCCAACTCTACCAAATTGGAGGCAGGCTCTTGTACCTTCTATTGGCTATCAGTGCCATTGGCCTTGACAGGGGCTGGACTTGGACAGTCCTTTGTAGTGTGGCCTTCTCCTTTGCATCAGCTACATAAGGGCTTGCAATCCACAAATCGTCTAGGGTTTGGACAATTCGGGGAGATATGACCATTTTCTCCACACCTATAACATTCCACCTCTGATCTTTGACCACCGCCAGACTGTCGCCCTCTGTAACTTTGAGAGGGAAACCTCCTTGGACCGAAATTAGGACCAAACTCCCTAGGCTTTGGTCCAATATCTTGTGTTGTCATTTTGGATTCTAGCAAGTTGAATCTTACATTTTCATCATTTTGTCTTCGTTCGTGCATCTCTTTCAGAGAGCAAATATCCTCTATATGGTTCTTCCGCAAACAATAGGAATAGAAGGCTCTAGGAATGGTTGGTTTTTGGGTACATTGAGTGGCTAAATGTCCCGCTTGATGACACTTTCCGCACCATGTATTAGAGTGCATCACATCTCTCCCAGCTCCCGTAAGGGTGGATATATTGGTGCTATTCACCTTCAATGTCTATAGCTGCTCTATAATCACACCCATAAGCTCTTTTTCGATACTTGCAACTGAGTTGGATAAGTAGTCCTTCAGATTTTCACCTCCTGAAGTACTTGTAGTAGGGTTTTGAGAAGCTTCTATAATTACTGCATACACTGGTTGGGTCGATCCACAGGGTCCTCTGTTCTGGTTCTGATTCAGAGCTCCTGTTTTGAGACTTGGGGTTGTTGATTCCAGTTGGTAGGATTCCATTGTTGTTGAGTCGCCATTGGAGGAACTGTTTGAGGCCACTGTTATTGTGATTGAACCATTATTTGAGGCACTGTCGTCTATGGTGACCATAGTGGATTAGGTGCATTATACTGCAGCACTGTTTGCATCTGGGAATAGGGGTAGGGAACTGTCCCTCAGACTGCATTTGGTGGGTAAACCATTCCTGGCATGGGAGGAGATAAGACTCCTTTCCCTAGAGTCATTGACAACCTTGCTTCAACTTCGTCATACAATCTTGCACCTTCCACTGCAGCTTGCAGATTGACTAGTCTTCTCAATTCCACGAACTTGTAAACTTCTGGTTGTAGGCCTCTGAGAAACACTCCTTTCTGGATACCTTAATCCAAATGATGGTTACTCCATCTCTTCAGGATGGATTCCATTCGCGAGACATAAGCTTCTACTCTTTCTCCAGAGGACTGCCTTAGGTTCATGAACTTCTCTTGCATCCGCTCTTCAAAACCTTCATGCCTGAATTTAGTGAGGAATCCCAACTCGTCCCAAGTACCAAAAGTTCATGCTTCTTGTCTCTCATACCACTGAAACGCCGCGCCCTTGAAAGTGGCGGGGAATATTGCTAACCAATGCTCAGGGGTTCTGGCATTGTTAGCCACACATGCTACCATGAACTCTACTACATGAAGATCAGGGTCTTAATTGTACTCTCCCTTAAAAATTGGCAATGGGACTACATTTCTTGGCATGCCATCAATATTTCCAGGACGAATCTAACTAGGAAGGGGACCTTGAGTCACCATGGGGACTTCTATAAAGAGTGCTTTTAGGGCGTCAAAGGAAGCTTCTGTTGCGAGCTCATTCTCAGCTTTGATTCTTGCCTTCTTCTCTCTTCTTACGTACCTCTGGACTCGTTCTACGCTTGCCTCTTGATTGCGTCATTCATCAAGGGTTTGGCTCCAACTAGTTGGTCTATACTCAACAGGATAGTATCAAAGAGGGCTTCAGTCTCTCTGAGGGATTCTCTGGCCAACATCTCTTCTACTTCCTTCTTCTCAACATCTTTGAATTCGGCTTTCAAACCACTACAGAGGGGGAGATATTCCATTCTGAAAGTATCAAAACTCATTCTTCTTAGGATCATTGTTGTGCCGTTATAATAATGCCAGCTTCTAAGGGTTTCAACAGTGTATGTTGTGAAAAAAACTCTGTCTACTAACTTCCAGTGGGTTGCTAATTGGAAAAACAGAAGATTGTCAGGGCACCAAGCATCCCATGTATCTTGATGTTGAGCATCCACGAACAAATTCCAACTCTTTTCCTTCTTGTTTTCGTGAACCTCCACAGACCACGACTCCTGAAGCTTCTTCACAATCTTCCATTTGATGATATCTGGAAACTTCTCAATGAATGCCAAATCTTCCATGGATGGTCATTTTCTATGTTTCTGCTCTTCAGTTTGTTTCCAAACAATTTGCCACCAAGATGCAAGTTTCTGCTGCTTCAACAGGAAGAGGAAACTGTCCACCACATAGAGCATGCATCATGATGGTGATATATTTCCACCATTGTGGGATGAACTTCTTGTGGAAAGTGCCTTTGATAATGAGAATCTCTAACTCTTTAGTGGAGGAAGGAACTTTGCAAGCATCCATTGAATTCTCCTCTTCTTGACAATGCCATTTCCTTCATTTTCAGCCTCTTCTGATGCTTGTTGATGGCAAGTTTCCCTGGCTGCGCACCAAAAACATGGAGCCCCAAGAGGAACACCAAGGAACAGGGGATTCTACTGCAAGAAAATCTATCTTGTAACATGAACAAGGTTTCATTTCATTCTTTTGATGACCAAAACAAAGAAAACAACAAATCTTCATGCAACATCATAGTAGATATCTCCCACGGATTTGATAGAATCAACCATAATCTTCAACATCTTCATAGGATCCATCAATAGAACAAGGAACATAAACGAATACACCATTTTTGAATGGGAATTAATTAAATAATCTTCATCTTCAATGTCTTCATAGTTCTCTCTCAATCTATCATATAGAGATACACTATTTTGATAGAATTGACTATCTAGCTCTCTCTCTCTCTCTCTCTCTCTCTCTCTCTCTCTCTCTCTCTCTCTCTCTCTCTCTCTCTCTCTCTCAATAGTACATCATCTCCTCACTACAATACTCAAAATAATGAATCTCAATAATCCTTCTTAGGTCGTGGATGCACCTCCCAAGAGGTATGTCTGATGTGAAGAGGCACCAGAGCCACTACAGTGACTCTTCATAGCTCACTACTGTCATTGTCACTCCATTCTTCTCTTCAATCTTCAGCAACTGCTTCTTCCATTTGTTTTAGCTCTTTTGAACTTAGATTCATCCTTTCCAAAAGTTAGAAAACTTTCCCAAAGTCACACGTACTTTCTACAGAACACTTACAGAAGATCTACAGAATAGTACGGTATAATACCAGAGTAGATAGAGACCAGTTACATAGCAGAGACAAAGCAGAGACAAAAGGTTTACAGAGGGTTACAGAAGGTCATCAAAACCTCATAACCCATACTAAAACCATTCCAAACTATCAAAAACTATTCAACAGGCTTCCAAAAGATCTCAATCTTCATCAATCATCAATCCATGCTTCATACATAAGAAATTAGAACAAAACAGAAGCTATACAGAAGGTATACATAACCAATCAGAACCTCAATAGAACCTATCAGAACATCGCAGAGCTTCATATCTCTACTGAGAATCATTATGAGCTTCCAAAAAATAATCAATATCATCATAAACACTCTCAAACACTTCCATTATCAACCATATATCACTCTAAATCCATAAAAAATCAATCATTCAGACCTCAAAAACAACAAAAATCAATCAAAAATTCAATCCTTTTCCACTCTCAACACTTTCAACTGCTTCTTCAAAGAAAGTAGGCTCTAGACATTGCACATAAGATACCATGGATGCATAATGCATTTTCATAAAGCCATTGTATGTCAACCTATTAACTAGATGTCTTACTCTTTTCGGTCTTCTCAATTGAGGTGCACTAGATGGTGGCTCAACCATTCTTGCATGTACATACTTCCTTGTAATTTTTTAATGCTTGGAGTTCTAATATAAGCTATCCCAAATTCATCAACCATTAACTCATCCTCTGAACTCTCACCCATAGGTTTCTTTCAATTTACCATTTTTGCATTCTTTTGTGGACTTCTTAACCTACCACTCCATGAGCTATAACTTCCATAGCTTTCTTCATTATCTTGAGGACGAGACATATCTTCAATGTGTTGATTTCTTTGAGTATTGTTTGCTATAAATTTCTTCCCATAACTATCATCATCATTGCTCTCATTGTTAAATTCCATGGAAGCAGGAAGGAGAGCAACACAGAGTGAAGTAACCTGCTTACACTCTCTATTCTTCTTCTTATTCATTTCACACACACACAGTGCATATACAACCTTAGGTCATAAAGACATTCACACTAGAAGTAACACCGACTTATTTAATACACCTAACTGATCTAGCCAGACTAGATGTGTCCAGCTCATGTCGGTCAACACACAAGTACGAGCTTGATATTCTAACACTCCTCCTCAAGCTCAAGACAGCATATGTACTCCAAACTGCTGTCTAAAACTACAAAACTTATCTTTACCCAAGGACTTGGTAAAGATATCCGCTACCTGTTCATCAGTCTTCACATGCATAAGATCAACTCGTCCTGCAAGAACCATCTTTCTGATGAAATGGTAGTGTACCTCTATGTGTTTCGTCCTGGCATGATAGACTCGATTCATAGCCAGGAGTACACTACTCAGATTGTCACATAGCAACTTCACTGGAGCATCTACCTGTATGTCCAAATCAGCCATAAGCTTGAGCAGCCATGAAATCTCGCATGCTGCCAAGGCAGCATCCCTGTACTCTGCCTCAGTACTTGACAAAGCAACTGTAGGCTGCTTCTTACTGCTCCAGCTAATCATGCCGCTACCAAATCCAAATGCATATCCACTCGTAGATCTACGATCATATGATCAGCCTGCCCAATCTGCATCCGTGTATCCAGTCAATATCAAGGGCTTATCTCTGACATAGAACAACCCATACTCTACAGTGGACTTAACATATCTCATAATGCGTCTAACTGCATCCAAGTGCGGCTTTCTAGGCTTTTGCATAAACTGGCTTATGAGCCCTACAGCATAGCTCAAGTCAGGCCTACAAGTAAATCAAGCTGCCAACCATCTGCCTGTACATAGTCACATCCTCTACTTCAGCCCCAATGTTCATGTCTAGCTTGATATTCTGATCAAGAGGTGTATCCAGCGGTTTGCATTCAGCCATGCCATACTTCTTCAACATCTCTATGGCATAGTGCTTCTGCATCAGCCATAACCCATTGTCAGCTAGAATTACCTCAATGCCTAAGAAATACTTCAGTTCTCCCAGGTCTTTCATGTCAAATTCAGATTTCAGCATCTTCATTGCATGTTGTATGCCCAAGTCATCATCACCAGTGATTATCAAATCATCAACATATATGACCAGCACTACGAAACCACTGTCCGTCTTCTTTGTAAATAGGCTATGATTAGCCCTACCAACAGCAAAACCCAATCTCTGCAAGTAGTTACTGATCCTAGCATGCCAAGCTCTCAGAGCGTGTTTCAGCCCGTATAATGCATTTTTCAGCCTGCATATATAATGCTGAAAATCAGGGTGCACATACCCTTCCGGCTGAACCATATAGACATCCTCTGCTAGGTCACCGTTAAGAAATGCATTCTTAACATCCATCTGCTGCAATTTCCAACCTTTAGCAGCAGCCAAGGCAATCACAGTGCGTATAGTTGCCATCTTGGCAACATGGCTGAATGTTTCCTCATAATCAAGTCCATACTGTTGGCCATACCCCTTTGCAACCAACCTGGCTTTGTATCTCTCCACACTGCCATTTGACTTGCATTTGATTTTGTAGACCCATTTGCAGCCAATGGTCTTTTTCCCTTCAGGCAGTGGTACTAAATCCCATGTTTTATTTTCAGCCAAGGCATTCATTTCTTCATCCATGGCTACACACCAATTCTCATCTTTCACTGCTTTAGCATATGTACTTGGTTCTTTGACCTCCATCACTTTTTTCATGTACGCATAATGCTTTGCAGAGTAGCCACTGTATGTCAACCTGTCAACAGGGTATCTGACCCTCTGCAAGCGTCTAAGCTGTGGTGCACTACTCGATTCACCTCTCTCATGAGGCGGAATGTACCTGTTCTGCCTTGTGCCAGGCGTATAGACAGTCGGAATACCAAGTTCGCTGTCTAAAGTATCACTAGACTCATAGCCCGAAGTCATTCTGCCAGGTGTCATCATACCAGATGCATCCTCAATAACTTTCTCTTTTCCTTTGCTGTCCAAGACATCATGTCTCCCCCTCACTGACATACCCGTGTCAGTGGACGGTGAGCTCCTCAATCTCCCTGTCCATGGGGATACTGTCTGATGTTGAGATATTGAGCTCCACTCGTGATACGCCAGGGTGACCGTTGTGTATTTATGTCACCGACTTGTCAGTTGCAGATGCGGTTGGTACACCGCCCATGAATAATAGCTACATGATAGCTATCCTTATCTACTCTAGTTTGTGGCTCAGTTAGTATGCCGCCTTAGTTAGTTGAGTTTGGTTTGAGACCCATATATAGGGTTCTTCTATTTCTTTGTACTTGAGTTCTTTTTGGCTTACACAACTAAGAAGAGAAAAACTGTTTTCAGCCTCCACCCTTGTGTGTATTCCCCCATTGTGCAAGCAAGAAAGCTTCAAGTGAGACTCCTTCCTTCTTTCCCACAATCTTGACATGGTATCAGAGCCTTGTTCATGGTAAGGAGCTCAAGAAAGCAAGCCAAGCTCACGGTGTTCTAGTAAGAGGAGCAGTGTTGCTTTCATTTTCTGTTTCGGGAGCAGATCTCTGCAGGTAGCACAGCCGGAAAGTGCAGGAGTGCATTGTCTCAGGTTGAGACGCCCTTCGCGGTGAAGCAAGAGGGCAGTATATGCTGCGGGAAAGGGCTTTAGCCCTTGGCGACCTTGTTTTTTTTATTTGAGGCCATTTCGGGGCCTGTTTTGGAGGCGGAAGTTTTCTGCACGCACTCAGGAAAAGGCCCAGTTTTATGCTGTGCAGCCACTGTTCTACAGGTCGGTGAATAGTTACTGTAAAAATTGCATTGTATGCTTGTGCGCAGAGACATTGGGAGTTACAAAATCATCCCTATTGCCTGTTGATGCAAAATCGTCACTAGGAAGTGACTGTGTGGTCAAATACCACTTTCGCCAGTTTTGCAGATTTTCCCTTGTGAGGGTGAAGCTGTGGTTTTTGCAGTGACAGAATTTTTTGCAATCTTCTGTAATGGCATCTGATTCTCTTTCACAGATTGTCACTGAAAAGCTTGACAAGAACAACTTCCAAGCATGGAAGTTTAGAATGACGAATTTCCTTATGGGAAAAGGATATTGGGAATTTGTTGCAGGAAATGAAGAAGAACCAGTTCTTCCTAATGTTCCCAATCAACAGCAAATGCAGGCATTCAAAACATGGCATGAGAGAGCCAGGAAAGTTATGTATTGGCTATCTATCAGTATTTCAGACTCTATGATTGTGCATATTCAGGATGCAAGTACGCCAAAGGAGGCATGGGATACTTTGTCAAAAATGTATAGCACAAATACGCAAGCCAGGAAAATGCAGCTCAAGCAAGAGTTGCATAATGTGCAAAGAGAAAGTATGAGCATCAACGACTACCACATGAAGGTGAAGAAGATTGCAGATGCACTTGCTTCCATTGGGTCGCCAGTGGAAGATGATGATTTGGTTTCCGTGACCTTGAATGGTCTAGGAAAGGATTATGCACAGTTCCGAACATCCATTTCTGTCCGTGAAAGATTTCCTGATTTTGAGGAGTTGATTGCTCTTCTAATTTCTGAGGAGCAGAGAAATGGTGGTGCATCTTCTTCAGGAGGAACTTCAAAAGAAGCTGTCTTCTACTCAAATGCTGGAAGAGGTAGAGGCAGAGGTAGAGGAGGCCGATTTGGAGGCCGTGGCAGAAATCAGAATATGCAGCAAACTCAAGAAAACCAATCCTATGGAGGAGGACGTGGTAACTCTAGAGGCAGGGGGAGCCAAAGAGGTCGTGGTGGATGGCAAAGAGGCCAAAATGCAAACAGTAATGTTGAATGCTACTATTGTGGTAAAATGGGTCATATGGCTAAAGACTGCTATAAAAAGCAGAACGACATCATGAATGGAAAACTGCAACAAGGAAATTATGCATCCTCTAGTAGACAAGGTGATGACAAAAATGAGCATCTGTTTATGGTGCAACACATGAACAATTCTGTGACAAGTGCAAAAGAAAGAAACGATGTAT
This sequence comes from Lygodium microphyllum, assembly GCF_053477565.2. NCBI lineage: Eukaryota > Viridiplantae > Streptophyta > Polypodiopsida > Schizaeales > Lygodiaceae > Lygodium > Lygodium microphyllum. The sequence continues at coordinate 19,457,859 of NC_141162.1, forward strand.
GGTATGTTGACTCAGGTGCATCAAACCACATGACAGGTCATGCAGAATGGATGGAGGATGCAAGGAAAATGGAAAAACCAGGATTTGTGGAGACTGATGATGATACTGCACATCCTATTGTGCAGATTGGAAAAATTCCTTTGTCTATGCAGGATGGGAAAAAGAAATACATGTCTGATGTATTTCATGTCCTGAATATCACCAAGAATCTGGTTTCTGTTGGTCAAATGGTTGAGCAGGGCTTGCAGGTCAGATTTAATCCTCATGGATGCTTTGTTGAGGATATGAAAAATAAAGGTCGCTTGATAGCAAAAGGAAAGAAGAAGGGCAGAATGTTTACATTGGATGCAGACATGTCTAAATTGAGTGCAGCAATGTTTGCACATGGGACCGGTGTAGTTGCAGATATTGATATCTGGCATAAATGCATTGGTCATGTTAATGTACAGCGACTTAAATCAATGCAAGCCCAAAATATTGTTGCAGGTTTGCCTAAATTCAAGGTTGCAGAAATGCATAAGGTATGTGAAGCCTGTCAGTTTGGAAAACAGGCAAGGAAACCATTTCCTAGACATGTTCAAGAGAGTGAGAAGCCATTGGAATTAATCCACTCTGATGTGTGGACTACTAAAGCTGCATCTCTTGGAGGCTGTCATTATTTTGTCACTTTTATTGATGACTATAGCAGAAAAGTTTGGGTGTATTTTATGAAAAAGAAAAGTGAAGTTTTTGGGCATTTCAAAACTCTTAAAGCTATGGTTGAAAAAGAAACAGGCCTTCAGATAAAATGCCTAAGGTCAAATGGAGGGGGAGAGTACCTCTCAAATGAGTTTGCAAGGTTCCTACAGGAGCATGGCATAAAGCAGCAATATTCATGCAGTCATACACCACAACAAAATGGAATTGCAGAAAGTAAAAACAGGCATATTGGAGAGGTATCTCGTGCCATGCTCAATGAAAAAGACTTGCCAGATTTTTATTGGGCTGAAGCAGTTGCTACAGCAGTCTACATAATGAACAGGACTCCCACTGCAGCAATACATGGAATGACTCCAGAGGAGAGGTATACTGGTAGGAAACCAGATATTTCTCATTTGAAAATTTTTGGTTGCATTGCCTATGTACATGTGCCAGATGAGTTGAGATCCAAGTTGGATCCAAAAGCTGAGAAGTGCATCTTTATTGGTTACTCTCTGCAGCAAAAAGGGTATAGATGCTATAACCCTTCTACTCGTAAGTTTACAGTGAGCAGAGATGTTGTTTTTGATGAGATGAGTAGCTGGTATAAACCAGTAAATGTGATTGATGATGTAGATGCACAAAATGGTAATGCTACACAGAATTCACAGCAGCAATCACAAAATATTAGTGGACCTGGAGCGTCCTCTAGTAGTGGTTCACATTCTTCGCCATGGACAGGCAGATTGAGATCATGAGAATCTTCTCAAAGTAATGCAGATAGTGGTATGCAAGTATCACAAAAAGGAAAAGAGAAGGTTGATCAGCCCATGTTTGATGTGAATGCAGGTCACTCTTGTGTGGATGGTGAATCTAGTGGCTCAGAACAGAGCATTGATGATGAGTTGGGTATTCCTTCTATTGTTACACCTGGAGTAAGGAAGACCAGGGATGTTTTGAGAGCACCTGGGAGTGAACCTATTTTGCGCAGGTCTACGAGAGCTAGGTATCCTGTGGATAGGCTGAAATATGATGGATTTACAGCCATTCACTATGCATATATGGTTAGAGTGATACAGGAACTAGAACCCACTTCTTTTGAGGAAGCCATGGGAAAAGAAAAATGGGAGAAAGCCATGGATGAAGAAATGGATGCCTTGGAAGCAAATGCTACATGGGAATTGGTACCTTTGCCTAAAGGTAAAAATGCAATTGGCTGTAAGTGGGTTTATAAGGTGAAGCACAATGCAGATGGTTCTGTGAACAGATACAAGGCAAGATTAGTAGTCAAGGGGTATGCACAAACATATGGCATTGACTATGAAGAAACATTCAGTCCGGTTGCAAGGATGGCAACCGTAAGAGCAGTCATTGCTATGGCTGCATCAAAGGGATGGTCTTTACATCAGATGGATGTAAAGAATGCCTTCTTGCATGGTGATTTGCAAGAAGAGGTCTATATGGAGCAACCACCAGGTTATGTGCATGCTGTTCATCCTGAGTTTGTTTGCAGGTTGAAGAAAGCCTTGTATGGCTTGAAGCAAGCACCTAGAGCATGGTCTGACAAGATAGGACAGTATCTTGTCACTATTGGCTTTCAGATTTCCAAGGCAGATTTCTCACTTTATGTGAGAAAAACAGAGAAAGGTATTATGCTACTTGTCATTTATGTTGATGATTTGATTATGACAAGTGACAGTGATGAAGATATCCTTCATGTGAAAATGCTATTGAAGTAGAAGTTTGAGATGAAGGATTTGGGAGAGCTGCATTATTTCTTGGGCATTGAGATGATTAGATCACCAAGTGGGATACAGCTCTTGCAGAGGCAGTATGGATTGGACATGCTGTCCAAATATGGGATGACAGGCTGTAAGCCTATTTCAGTTCCTTTGGAGCAGAATGTGAAGCTGAGCACAGATGCAGGTGGGCTTCTAAAAGACCCTACTATGTATAGACGCATAGTAGGAAGTTTGATTTATATGACTATTACCAGGCCAGATTTGAGCTATGATGTTGGATTGGTAAGTCAGTTTATGCAGGCTCCAAGGAAACCACATTTGGATGCGGCTAGACGCATACTTAGGTATGTGAAGTCCACATTGCAGTATGGACTATTTTATGAGACTGGGGTTCAGATACAGTTACATGGATACACTAATGCTGATTGGGCTGGTAGTATTTCTGATAGACGATCTACCAGTGGATATGTGTTCTCTTTTGGGAGTGCTGCAGTCACTTGGAGCAGCAAGAAACAGCCTACAGTTGCCTTGTCGAGCACAAAGGCTGAGTACAGGGGTGCAGCAATGGCTGCATGTGAGGTAGCTTGGTTGCATAAGCTACTTTATGATATGCATCAATCTACAGATGGGCCAGTTGTCATTTATTGTGACAACATGAGTAGTATAGACTTGGCAAATAACCCAGTCTATCATGCTAGAACAAAGCACATTGAGGTGCATTATCACTATGTGCGAGAGAGGGTTTTACTAGGTCTTATTGATCTAGTTTATGTCAGCACAGAGGATCAGGTAGCTGACATATTCACGAAGGCATTGGGCGCAGAGAAGCTGCGCAAGTTCAGAGACCTGCTTGGTGTGCAGGAATTGGGATTGAGCTCGAGGGGGAGTGTTGAGATATCGAGCTCCACTCGTGATACGCCAGGGTGACCGTTGTGTATTTATGTCACCGACTTGTCAGTTGCAGACGCGGTTGGTACACCGCCCATGAATAATAGCTACATGATAGCTATCCTTATCTACTCTAGTTCGTGGCTCAGTTAGTATGCCACCTTAGTTAGTTGAGTTTGGTTTGAGACCCATATATAGGGTTCTTCTATTTCTTTGTACTTGAGTTCTTTTTGGCTTACACAACTAAGAAGAGAAAAACTGTTTTCAGCCTCCACCCTTGTGTGTATTCCCCCATTGTGCAAGCAAGAAAGCTTCAAGTGAGACTCCTTCCTTCTCTTCCACAATCTGGACATCTGACTGATAAGTCTTGTCATAGCAGTGCTCTGCTGCAAATCAACTGTAGAGACATGAGTGGAAGGCATATCAGATAGCACTGCAACTGGTGATACATACCAAGAACCCATCTCATCAAAGATAACATCCCTGCTTACCAAAGTCTCCCTGGTAGAGGGATCATAGCATTTGTATGCCTTCTTCTCCTGCGAATATCCAATGAAAACACACTTATGGATCCAACTTCTTCCTTTTCTCATCTAGAATATGCACATAAGCAAGACAGCCAAAGACTTTCATGTGACTTACATCTGGCTTATAGCCATACAACTTCTCAAACGGTGTCATCTCATGAATACCTGCAGTGGGAGTCATGTTCAAAATGTATACGGCTGTCATAACAGCCTCTGCCCAATAGTAAGTGGCATATGCTTTTCATTCATCATAGCCCTAGCAGCTTCCATTAGAATTCTATTCTTCCTTTCAGCTACTCCGTTTTGCTGCGGAGTGTAGCTGCAGGTGAGCTGCCTACGAATGCCATTTTCAGCCAAGAACCCATCAAATTCATTTGATACATACTCCCCACCACTATCAGATCTCAAGCAAGAGATGTAGCATTCAAACTCTTTCTCAACATGTGCTTTAAATTGCTGAAAAACAGCAAAGACCTCATCTTTTGTTTTCAATATGTAAAGCCAGATATATCGACTGTAGTCGTCAATGAAGGATACATAATATCTAGAACCTCCCATAGATACATTATGAGCTGGCCCCCAAACATCAGAATGCACTAACTACAATGGACGTGTACTCTATCGTACATTCCTGATAAATGGCAATCGTGTGACTGCTTACCGAACTAGCAAGCCTCGCACACATGACCAATATCTAAATATTGGAACTTCCGTAACCCTGTAACCAGCTGTTTCTTTTGCATAATTTGCAGCCTTTGCAAATTTACATGCCCCACTCTCTTGTGCCATATTTCCAAATCCCTAACAGTGCCAGAACCATGGGCAAACATATCTGAATTCAGCTCTGGCAAAGAAGCATCAAGAGTAAACATTCTGCCATTCCTATGACCACGAGCTATCAACTTGCAGCCATTTCCAAATTCTTCAATAAAGCAGCCATGCTTATTGAATCTAACCTGCAAGTTTTGCTCCCAACACATAACAAGTTCTTCGTAATTGAAGGGACATGCAATACATCATGCAAATTTTTCTTTCTACCATTATGGACCACAAGAGGCACTTTGCCTTTATGCTCAATGCTATGCTGCGTGTCATCACATGTGCATACATAGCCATGCTTTTCAGCTACCATATCCGTGAACCAATCACCGTGAGGGGTCATGTGATTCGACGCCCCTGAATCAATGTACCACATTGCATCATCAGATGATTTTTCAGCAGCCTTATCTTTGACATACTGCATGGCAAACAGTCTATCACCAGAGTCATCTGCCTGACTGGACGTAGCATAATGTCCATGCTGCTTGCCCTTCTGATTTCCCTGCTTCTTCTAGCAATCCTTTGCAATATGCCCATACTTTCCGCAGTAGTGACAATCCTTATCTTTATTTGGATTGTCTGACTGACGTTGCTGCTGCCATGAGCCTCTGCCACGGAAGTTAGATCTCCCCCTGCAACGAAAGTTTCCACCACCTCTTGCATTTGATGACTGCTGATTGCTATGACTATAGGATGCATTCTACTGGCCTTCTCTGCCAGATCCATAGCCTCTACCACGACTACCACGACCACGCTGATTCGAATAAAAAACTGCATCCTTATTCTTTGAGCTGCTTGACCCTGTAGCTAAGCTAAGCTTCACCTCTTCATGAATCAATAATGCAACTAGCTCATTAAAATCAGGCATCTCAACCCGCACAAATACTGAAGTGTCAAAAGACTTGTACGCCGGACCCAAGCCATTTAAGGTCACTGCAACCATATCCTCATCTTCTACCTGTGAGCCAACAGATGCCAGCTGATCTGCTATGGTCTTAACCTCTGTGACATAATCTTGTATGGATCTGTTCTTCCTCTCCATGTTATTGAATTTTTGCTTCAGTTGTATCTTCCTTGCACTTGTAGTTGTGCCATAGTATTTGACCAATATATTCCATGCATCTGCTGGGGATTTACAGTTCATGATCTGCATCACCATAGCATCCGAGATACATAATGACAACCAATGTAAAACTCTGCGAGCTCTTTCTGTCTAGGCTCGATGCGCTCGTCTTTGATCAGCTGTAGGATTCCTATCTGGAACTTCAGGTTCAGCCTCAACACCTGTCACACTAAGTCCCAGTATCCTTTGCCTATTAGAAAGTTCTCCATGCGAAACTTCCATATTGCATAATTGTTGCTATCAAGCTTTTCTCCCACAATCTGGGTTACATTATCAGTTCTATCAGCATTTGCCATGTTATAGACACTGCCTGACTACCTGCAAACCAGTAAGTCAACTTGACAAACTTCGGCCCGCAACTGTATGTGACAATTTTTTGCAATTAATTGAAGAAAAAAATAGGGTATTTCGACCCTCTAGCAGCCCAAGAACAGTCCACAACAAGTGGGATACACTATAAGCAAAACAGTCAAGACAAATGCAATGTAGTTACTTCAGTTGAAACTCTTCCAACCTCACTACCAAGGTACAGACATGCAGTCTGAAAACTGTAATTCTGGGAGTGACCAGCAGTGATTTCAGCCCCAAAACTGAGTAATATACTTGTCATACATGTCCCAAACCTTCATAGATGGCTGCTAGTACATGTGTCAAGCCATACATAGGCATAAAAACACACAACAGTACATAACCAGCAGATATGAATGTTGTAAATACATTCCAGGTTCCAGACAGCCAATGCACTGGCAACAGGGATTCATTTCAGTCCCAATGAACCATAAGACTTTCGCATCACTTCAGTCTCCAATGCGCAAGCATTTGTCAGTCACAAACCAAGCCTTCAAGTACCTGTATGGCTAATGAACTCAACTAGTTCTTGTAAGAACTATAGTAACTAATGAGTGCTTTATGTCTGCAATTTTTGATAGTTTTCAGCCTGTCACAAACTCTCAGATCAGGCCACCAAAAGCTCCAAATTTACCAAGAAAAATGACATGTCTTCTGCCAAGCATCACATGCTACATTCAAGCTCAGTGTACATGCCAAATAGCATCCAAATCTCAGACCATACAAGTGTAAAATGTCCCTGTACTTTCAATGACTCTTCAGCCCGATCTATTCAGACCTATGCAACTATATGTCAGCTCACACATGAGCTCCCACAAGGGCAATAGCAAGGTAAGAACCTTCCTTGGTATGCATCCAGCCTGTATTTCACTTGACACGTGCTTTGCATCTTAAATCCCAGCCAACAATGGCAGCCTGTTGATAAGTGCAGCCCAGACAAACAGTTCAGCTTGTAGATGACCAAATGAGCATTTGGAGACCCCCAAGCAAGCACACAAGATGCCAAGTATGTGCTGAATTAAATCTGTCCACTTCAGCAGTCAATGCAACCCCATTTTGGGCATCAAGAACCAGGCGCAACCTGTCAGCAACTCGTTTTTACATCAGCAGTAGGGCTGGTCATTAAAGCTCACTCAAATCAAGCTCTAATGCTTGATTATTATCCCCTCTAGAAGGCTCAAATGGTTAAGTATGTTGCTTTCGCAGTCGTTCCACTCCTGAAGGACAGGCGCATTCCAGCAGACCACGTGTTCAGTAGCTTTGAAATTTCGTTTTTCTTCAGCTACCTATGTTGCTTCAGCCAACCATGTTGTTTCAAGTACATAACTAGCATTCATAAAGTGCTTAATGGTCTTCATTTAGCACAGTAATGCTGCCCCAAATCCACGTTTCTTCCATCAGATGCAACCTTGTCATGCTGCGCTTTCTTCCAGGCCACGTTTGTTTTAAAGGACTGCTGGTTTTTAGTGTTGACACTCATTTGCATAGGCTTCAAGACTTACCACTAACCTTACTTGAGAAGCCTTTCTAGACAAAGACCAAAAAGAAGTCCTTCATGCTTCCAGCTATGGTTGTCAAGGCCACATGACAGATCTCTTCACCACTACAGATGACAGTTGACTCCTTTCCTCTGACTTCAGCTCCTGCAAGTCCAATGCCACACTCCCAGGCACACAGTCTTTTGCCGATTCATGGCTCTGATACCATGTTAAATTCCATGGAAGCAGGAAGGAGAGCAACACAGAGTGAAGCAACCTACTTACACTCTCTATTCTTCTTCTTATTCATTTCACACACACACAATGCATATACAACCTTAGGTCATAAAGACCATTCACACTAGAAGTAACACCGACTTATTTAATACACCTAGCTGATCTAGCCAGACTAGCTGTGTCCAACTCATGTCGATCAACACACAAGTACGAGCTTGATATTCTAAGACTCATAAGCATCCATTTCAACTGCAGCTCTACGTTTATACCATGACTCATATTCACTAAACCTTATATCCTTACTTATGTAAACCTCTCTATTGACAAGATCATAGCATTATAACTCTTTTTCTCATCTAGATAGCCAAGAAAAGTACATTTGATAACCTTCAATTCCATTTTCCTCCTCAAATCATCAAGAACGTGACTATAATATATACAACTAAATACCCTAAAATATGCAACTGTTGGTGTTTCTCCATACAGCTTCTCATATGGTGACATATGGTGTGTCAACATTGTAGGAGTCTTATTCATCATATGAACTTACAATATGTACCTCCTCAACCCAACAAGTCAAATCCATATGCATTTGGTTCATCATAGCTCTTTCCACTTCAGTAATGATCCTATTATTTCTTTCTATAACACCATTATGTTGAAGTATATGTCTACATGTAAGCTATCCTCTCAATCCCATGATCCCTCAAGTAGTCAAAAAACTTATTTGACATGTATTCACCTCTATTATCCAATCTTAAGAACTTTATGTAATTTTCAAACTACTTTTCTACCATAGCTTTGAATGTCAAAAACTTCTCAAAAGCCTCATTTTGATGTGGCAAGAAATAGACCCATGAAATCATCAATGAATGTAATGTAAAACTTGCATCTCCCACTCAAGGACATATTCTGACATGGACCCCAAATGTTTAAATGTGCCATTTTCAAAGGATACATTGATTCTCCCCCTTCTTTGCAAATGTGAGTCTAGACTACTTGCCAAATTAACATGCCTCGCATACATGATCATATTTGACATAGCCAAATTGTGGAAGACCACAAACAACTTGTCTAGATTGCATTTATTTCAATCTTTACAAGTTAACGTGACCAATTCTTCTATGCAATAACTCAATATCCTTGTCTTGTCCATGTCCAGTATCCACATATATAGAACTTTGTATGATAGGAGTACTTGTATCCAATGCAAACAACTTGCCTTTCTTTTGGCCATGAGAGATCAATCTGTCGGGATTTCCATTTCTAAACTCTTCAATGAAACAACCGTATTTATTGAATCTTACTTGCAGCCCTTGATCAACCATTTGTCCAATAGCAACCAATTTTTAGTGATAGTAGTAAGCACATACAAGGCATCTCCAAGTTTATTCTCTATCCCATATCATGTTACCAATGAAACACTACCAATGTGCATTATCTTATGCATTACCCATAGAAATATCCTCTTCACTTTGCATTTGTTCCTTTCTATCAAACCATCGTACATGATGTTATATGGGTTGTAGCTCCTGAATCCAAAAACCAACTCTAGGAGAATGTGTAACACTACTAAGTACATTCTCTATAGTAAAAATACGACCTCTGGATGATGAGCCATCTCTAAAAACATAGCATGTGCCTCCATAACCACCTGCATAATGGCCATATTGAGTCCTTCCACAACCTCTAGATATAGCATTTTGCTTATGATAGCGTTCTCTTTCAAAATGGCCAAATTGTTTATAGTAATGACAAGCACCATCTCTATGAGGATTAGACCATGTTCTACCTCTAGAAAATGATCTCCCCCTACCTCTAAGCATAAAGTCTCCACGACCAAAAGAGTTATGACCACGAGCAAAGCTATCTCCATGAGTATATGAAGATCCTCTAGCTCTTAATGAGCTACAAAGACCTCTTTGATGGTAGACTATATTGTCTTGACCAGCTTTTTTTTTCAGTGCTAAATGCATTAAGACCCAATTTTATTTCTTCAATAAGCAACAAGGTAATTAACTCCTCAATGTCATGTAGAGAATCACCTCTCACAAAAATAGAAGTGTCAAGGGACTTGTATGCAAGGCCAAGTCTATTCAAGGTAATTGAAACCAAGTCATCATCATCCATATGTGCACTAATCAAAGCAAGGTCCTCTACAATCTACTTTATCTCTATAATATAATTACTAATTCTTTCATTCCTATGCCATGGACCATGCAATCTGTACTTTAGATATATCTTTTTTGCCTCTATGCAAGTGCCATACATTTTCTCAATAATTTTCAAAGCATCTTTACATGTGCTAGCTTTCTTGATGTGCAGGATCAAGTTCTTTGAAATGCATATAGATATCCAGTGCAAAGCCTTTCTATTTTTACATGTTTAACCTTTGTAGCCTTCTAGTGTTCCTTCGTTTAGGTCTTGGGGAAGTTCAAGATATGCATCCTTCCCTATTATGATGTCCCATAGACCTTTTTCTATCAGAAAATTTTCCATGTGATAGGACCACACATTGTAATTGTCCTTAGTCAATGTGTCCAACAATCTTAGTAATTTGTGCCATTTCTAATATTATCATTGTTGCAATTTTGAAAACCTAGTAATATAGAGTGTGTCGAACCAATATATTAAACAGTTAAACAAGTCTCAAGCATCAATTGCTCAAATTCAAGACCAAAAGTAGAAAAAATGCCCAAAAAAATACATATGAAATGGATTCCAATGATATAGCTATCATACATGTGTCCAGCTTCTATCAAATATGTCCATGCATCATGCCCACATGTCATCCATTTACTATCTAGTAAGAAATGCTGAAATCCAAGCTCAAAGTGTACTCTTATGGCCCAAAAAGAATCAAAATACAAACCCCACCTGAAAGTTGCATGCAAACCAACCTTTTTGGTCTTTAAAACAACTAGTTTCTCCTTCTCTAGTGTGAACACCTAGACTGTGAACTAGTTTAGTAAATAACTAGTTCAATGAAGCTCTAATGTGAAACCAACTTCGAAAATATTTAGCTCATCAAGTTCCAGTGTAAACTTATAGATCTAAATCAACTCATTTCCCTCAAGTATGAAAGGGGGTTAATTGAAGGAGTTAATTTAACCTTTGAATTAAGGCTTAAAGCCTCTTTTAAAAAATGATTATCATTTGTAGTTGCATTGTGAGCTAATGATCGAGATACTACATGGACCTTCGGGCTGATTTTGATGCTTCCAAACCTAATGCCAACATCCTCAAGTCTTTTAACATGAATTTTAGAGCTTGAAGCTCTATCTTTGAATCAAAGACCACTAATCAATCTCCTTCTCTATCTCTATGATATAAACCCCTTGCTTCTTGAATGAGTAGGCCATATGCTTAGTTCATAAGCTTCCCCTATGCTTCCAGGCACAAGCAGGCCCCAAGCTTTAGTAGCCCTAATGCTTCTGGCATTAACATACGTCTTGATTTGTACGACAAAGCAAACAGAAACCTTGCTCTCATTCATGATTTTAACCTTCAATGAATTTCCAAATGCATTCAAAGCGATCTATAGAAACCCAAATCCAAGCTCTAATAACTATTCCAATATGTACACGTGTTTTGGGTTGATTAGATGATGATTTATACCTAATTTAGTGGTAGATAGAAAGCTTTGAAATTTGATGTAGACCTCGATTTGACGTGCTTCTCAATCCAATTCTTCACTTTTGTAGTCTCACTTTGATACCACAACTGAAAGGATTCGATTTAGATACACAATGGAAGGGAGTTGGCATAAGATATGGAGGTTCAGTCCATCTTCTTCTTATTCTTCTTTCTTCTCTTCTCTCCATGAGCATCTCCCAAAGTGGATAGATACTTTGCCCTAGGACACTTTACCTATAACATATTTTCTGTTTAATACAACCATAGGATATGACTTGATCTATGTTATATTTCTCAACAATATTTTGAAGGATTGTTTTGCATCTATTTAGTAGAGATGCAAATAGAACAATAATTTCAAAATAGATGCAAGATGGCACATTTGTAAGCCATCTACAATTTGCTTTGTGCAATTTAAAGTTGGCCATAAGGAAAGGAAGTGTCAAGGAAGAGGAAGTGAATTCAAGATTTAAACAATTTGTGAGTTCTTGAAATGAGTATTGAATATTTCATATGACCAACAGTTATAGGGGCAATGGCAAGTCCAC